>NC_134019.1:16760122-17431372 GCF_040712315.1 Castanea sativa | reverse complement strand
CATTAGTCATGTTAACTTAAATCCTTAAATTGATTTAGTAAATAATAGATATAGGATTCAACTTACCCTATGCAATATCTTCGTAATCAAAATCCTATCACACACATTTATAATCAAAATCCATATAGTAGTTAGAGAATTGAATAATTTAAATAAGATATACCTCAATTTGGTAAAATGGTTGGACTTTAGGGTGCTCTACTATATTTCAAAAGATGAAAAAGTTAAAAAGAAAAAAAAATATATTTTTATTGTTTTGGATTTATGTGGTGATATTGTTGGAATTTGGTGGGCCTTTCACATCATCACCCTTCCAAACACTAATACACCACTCAATGAAATAGACTCACATTCACAAAGCACACAAAGGGAAAGAGGGAGTGGAAAGGAAACATGAAGAGAAATCTTGACTTCTATTATTTTTGTTCGTTCACTCTTTCATAAATATTGACAGATGCTTGGGTTATATATACTACACCATGCAACCTTTAACTCCAATTACATTTGTGGAGTGACTAAATTTCAAGTTTGAAATAAAGTCAAACAAGTAAAATTGTTTCACAAATGTGAATTTATATTGATGAATATGTTGTACTATTCTTCTGTGATTACAAAAGAGAGATCATCTGATTCGATCTCCTTAAAAGATTTGTTGATTGGAATTGTGGTAATCTAATTTTGATCCGAACACCAAATATACTTCAATTTGGCTGAAGAATGGATCGAAGACTTTTGAAATGGCATTACAATGAATCTCTAGCTATGAGCTTGTTAGAAATCCTTTGTTCTTCGTGTGTTCTTTTTGTTCTTCATGCGTTCTTCGTCTTCGAAGGTTTGTGTGGCAATTCTTCGGGGCTTTAGTGGCTTGAATTTGTAGAGCTTCACCAATTTGTGGTTTCTTAAAGTTTATGGAGACTTTTGAGCTTGATTCCAGTGAACTTTGAGATCTAGGAAGATGATTTGGATGATTTCTCTTCGAATGTTCTTGGTATTTGAAGGTTTGTGGTGGAAGTCCTTTGGAGCTTTTGGGGCTTGAATTTGTAGAGGTTCGCTGATTTGTGGTTTCTTGAAGTTTCCACAGGCTTTTGGGCTTGATTCCAGCAAACTTTAAGATCTAGGAAGGTAGTTTGGATGATTCTGCTTTGAATGTTCTTCGTATTTAAGGTTGAAGTTCTTGAAGTTCCTGGAGGCTTCAGAGCCAAATTCCAACAGAGCTTCTGTACTTCTGAATCTTCTTTCATGCTACTTATGGCATGGATGCCTTGGTGTGTTGGTCTCTTCCAAGATGTCTTCCAAAATATCTTGGCATGTAGAAATGCCTTAGGAAGGCTTCTATTTATAGGAGTTTGGGGGAGGGTGAGCGGCACATGGTGGAGTCTGATTGGTGACATGTGTCACAATCTAATTAGAAGAGCTTTAAGACTTTTTCTCCTAGACACGTGGCATCTTTTGATTAGCTGAAATGTCTTGATTTTCAAGGTGACACATGTCAGCACCCGATTGGACTACTTATGTCATTGCTTACATGTGCCGAACTGCTTACGTCATTGCTTACACGCGCTGATGTTTGATTAGAATTTTGCATGCTTTTTATGTTTTTATTTCATGACACTTGGAAAATTTCTATTGCTTCTTAAATGGTGATGGTAGAAACTAATAGCAATACATGACACTTTGTAATTGGCTATACTTTGTAGACTTGGTAGTATGATGTGTCAACTTGTGATTGGTCGAGAATTTTCCCTCTCTACAACATTTATCTTCTAAACTCTCACATTCATAAACTCTCCACGTGACTTCAATAAACTCCCCACAGGCATTCTCTTAAATACTATTTAATTTATAAAACTAATGCTATTAATGAAAGCTTAATTAAAACAACTTTAAGTTCCAACATCACCGCTATATTTGATTACTCTTTGCATGCTTGTAACATGTAGAATGTGTCATACTTGAGTGTTTTGGTGAGTATATTTACAACCTAATCATGCAATTTCATTAAGTTAAGCATGAAATTCCTTTTTAGAAATACATTCTAGAATAAAATAATGCCATATATCGATGTGCCTGCTTTTATCAGGAAATACTAGGTTCTTTGTAGTAGCTAGTGTGGGCACAAGCGCCCGTGACAAGTGGTTTCCTCATGAGAAGTACACCTCAGCCTAAAATGGACCAAGAGAAGGGTGTAAATAGAGTCACCACCTAGATTAGGTTTAGGAACCATATTTATTGCGCCCCTATGTGAATGATTGATCTTATTAGAGCATGTGTCTAGAGTTTAGGTATAGGGATAGGATGGTGTTAGACACCCAACCTGACCCTACCTGTAGGCCGGCTTCCACTCATTGTGTTCCAAATCCTATCCTATTAAAAGGTATTCTAACAGGTTATGCTACACACACACACACACACACACACACACACACTAAGCCTACCCAAACATGCATCTAACACACAACATGGCATCTCAATCATATTGCATTCATGGTACAAAGTCCTATCATTCATCGAGCACATATATATCCAAGGGTAGCAAGTACATCACAAGGCAGTAGCATCAACAAGGCATTAACATCAAGCATATTCATCATGTTCATCAATCATATTCATCATGTTCATCAATCAAGCATTTTCATCATGTTCATCAACCATACCATGCTCATCATCCAAATTAAATGCATGCTCATGTAATTATGCATGATATACTTCACTGTATCATAGCATCTATTTATCAATGCATGTACATGTGGTTCATCAAAGCATAAACCTTAATCATTAATCTATCGATTATACAAGTAAAACATGTTATTCTACTTAGCCTAGACCTAAATGTGTGAAAACTAGGCTAACAAAGGCTAAACATGTGATTAAAACAAAGCAAAAAAAATAAAATAGCAAGAACCCTAAATCTGGGGTTTTTGGGCACAAATATGCATGTGTATACATGAAGTATGCGTACTTATGCCTCGAGTATGCATATGCATGCTCAAAGCATGCACACGCATACACTCCTAGAAAAACAGTTTTAAAGTAGCAACAAAACGACACTTAAACAAAACCTAGCATGCTTCTAATATATTAATTCAACTCGTCACTCAAAACCTGAGAGACATAACAAATCAAAATCAAACAAATCAAATCATATTTCTAAGCATGCATCTATAGAGAGGATAATTCCAACCTATCACAAGCTGATACATCATACTACCAAATCTACAAAGTACGGCTAATTACAAAGCGCCACATACTGCTACTAGGTTTTGCAATCACTATTTAGAAACAATCAGAAATTTGCCAAGTGCCGTTGAAATAGAAACATAAAAAGCATGCCAAAAAAAAAAAAAAAAACCCAATCACACATTGGTGCGTGTAAGCAATGACATAAGTAACCCGACACGTGTAAGCAATGACATAGGTAGTCCAATCAGGTGTAGACATGTGTCAACTTTAAAATCAAAACATTTCGGCCAATCAAAAGATGCCATATGTCTTTGAGAAAAAGTCTTAAAGCTCCTCCAATCAGACTGTGATACATGTCACCAAATTTTATACCATCCAATACTCATAGCAATCTCCAAGGTACCAGCTCATCAGAAATCAGCCTCTAGTTTCGGTCAATCAAGGATGTGTTTCCACCAAAGCCTCATTCCATGTCGCCACCAATTCAGGACACAAAGGTCATCGTCACTGGTACTTCAGAACACATTTTTCAGGAATTACTCCAACTTAAATTCTACTTGAAGTATTTTAGAAAGTATACTTTTGAAATTACTTTAACCTAACCTTCGTCGGCATGGTCCCATCCCACAAGCGCATTCTACTACTTGTCAACGGACTCTGCCCAGCATGCAATCTGTCCCGTATTCCAAGATATACTCTCGAGAAACATCTACATCAAAAATTCCCTGACGTACAGGGCCAACTCCATGGTGTCGTATGTTTCACACATTCACTATCTCTGCCTCATCTCCGTCTCTTCATAACCACAACCAGCAAACCCAAAATCCATAAGCTTCTAAAATTACCTTAACTTAACCTGAGCGATATAATAACACGTGCACACTCAACCACTTTCCCACATGTCCTCTCTGTAATCTCAAGTATATTCTTCTGAGATCACTTCACTAGTAGTTCTTAAAAATGCAAGGCTAGCCCCATAGCTCTGCATGCTGTACCAAGCCAATATCCTCACCTCATCACCATCTTCTACACCCTGTGATCACCGCCAACAATCCAAAACACTTTTTTGAAATTACCTTAGCTTAACCTCTACCGATATGATTCAATCACGCAAGAACATCCAACTACTAGCAAATAACTTTTTCCTCACTGACCTATTCTTAATACCATAGGATGCTCTTATGGAATTACCTTAGCTTAACCTCTGCTAAAATAATTCGATCACGCAAGTGCATCCAACTACTTGCAAATAACACTCAGTCTCACCAACCCATTCCAAATACCATGGAACACTCTTTTGAAATTACTTCAACTTAACCTCTATTGAGAAGGCTCATTCACGCAGGTGCAATCAACTACTTGATGACCTCTTTTCGGTCTCATCAAAACCTTTCATGTGGGTGGGTCTACTCTTTTGAAATTACTTCATCCTGCTGAAAGCTTCACCACCTTCAACTACTTCACTTGAAGAGTCAAGTGTCAAAATCCATTTTCAAGACTCATTCCCTTACTACATTTTGAAACTTTGTGCGTGAAGGAGTCTCAAGGGGGCATTTGTAGAGAGGAAAAATTTTCGACCTATCATAAGCTAACACATCATACTACCAAATCTACAAAGTAAGGCCAATTACAAAACGCCACATACTGCTACTAGGTTTGCTATCACTATACAGAAACCAACAGAAAGTTGCCAAGTTCCATTGAAATAAAAAGCACCAATCACATGTTGGCCCATGTAAGCAATGACTTAAACAGCCTAGCGCGTGTAAGCAATTACATAGGCAGTCCAATTGGGTGCTGACATGTGACACCTTGAAAATCAAAACATATCGGTCAATCAAAAGATGCCACATGTCTTGGGGAAAAAGTCTTAAAGCTCCTCCAATCAGATTATGACACATGTCACCAGTCAGACTTCACCACGTGTCGCTCACCCACCCCCAAACTCCTATAAAAAGAAGCCTTCCTAAGGTATTTCTACACACCAAGACATCAAAAGTACAAGCAGCATCAAAGAAAATTCAAAAGCACTCAGAAGTACTAAAGCTTTGTAGCAATCAAGCCTCAAAGCCTTCAAGAACTTCAACCTCAAAATCGAAGAACATTCGGAGTAGAATCATCCAAACTACCTTCCTAGATCTTAAAGTTTGCTGGAATCAAGCCCAAAAGCCTCTACAAACCGTAAATCAGTGAAGCTCTATGGATTCAAGCCTCATAAACCCTGAAGAACTTCCACCACAAAACCTTTGAAGACGAAGAACACGCGAAGAACATGAAGAACATACGAAGAACAATGAATTTCTAACAATCTTATAGTCATAGATTCATTGTAATTCTATTTCAAGGGTCTTTAATCCCTCCTTCAGCCAAATTGAAAGATATTTGGTGTTCGAGTCAAAATCACATTATTACAACTCCAATTAACAAGTCTTTCAAGGAGATCGAATCAGAGGATCACTCTTTTGTAATTTTAGAGAATTGTACCACATATTCATCAATACAAATTTACATTTGTGAAACTATTTTACTTGTTTGACTTTATTTCAAACTCAAAATTTAGTTGTTCTACAAATTCTAGTATGCCCAATAGGACATCTCTGCCTATCATCTCTTTCTCCTTCAAAAGAAAAGAAAAACAACATCGTTTTGCTGCCAGCTTCGATGGCCTTTAGCAAGAATGTCTGAAAATCAGCGATAGATGCTTCCATTGCCGATGATTATGCCGGCCCAGTCACTCGCAGTCGATCCAAAGCTCTCGATCGACTTCAACCCCAAACAACCAAAGAAAGCAAGATTCATACTACCATCTCTTTGGACTTTCTTGCAAATAAGAAAGTTGCCGCTAAGGATTCATTTGTCTCGAAAGGTTTGGAGATTGATAATGAATTATTCACAACAAAGACCTTTTCTATGAACTCTGCACCCATGATGAGAAACTTAAGGAATGAAGTACCTTTGATTCATCTAGTTTCACCATTTTCTCCATCATATCTAGAGGTTATGCCAGTGATGATGACTAACACCTCTACCATGGAAGAAAAGATGATATAAATGGAACAAAAAGTCACCTTCCTCACAAAGATGCTTGAAGATAGGGATGTCAAAACTGCAACCCTGGCGAACAAACTAGAGGTACAAGATTCGGGTGAATCAAGTCTTGACCCTGAACACTAGCCTGGCTTTACCTTGAAAGGAGAAAGTGCTAGGGTTAATAAGGGAAAAGGAGTTGAAGAAACTTCTGAACATGGACATTCCACCTCAATTGCCTCTTCATCTGTCCAACAACTGCAAGACTTGATAACAAACACCATTCGAGCATAGTATGGGGGTTCTTCCACTAGTTCCCTTATATTCAAAACCCTACACAAAGCGCATCAACAACATGAGAATGCCAAATGGATATCAACCTCCTAAGTTCCTACAATTTGATGGGAAGTGCAATCCAAAACAACACATTGCTCACTTCGTAGAGACTTGTAAGAATGCAAGAACTCAAGGAAGACTCCTTGTAAAACAGTTTGTTCATTAGCTCAAGGGAAATGCATTTGATTGATACACTGACTTAGAACCTGAGTCAATCGATAGTTGGGAACAACTCAAAAGAGAGTTTCTCAACCAATTCTATAGAACACGTTGCATAATAAGCATAATGGAGCTTACTAATACCAAGCAATGGAAGGATGAGCATGTTGATTATATTAATCGATGGTGTTCTTTGAGTTTAGACTGTAAAGACAAACTTTCTGAAATCTTGGCTGTGGAGATGTGCATCCAAGGCATTCTTTACCTCCCGTACATGAGGAAAGGAAAGAAAGAAGGGAAATAAGGAAGAGTGACAAGAATGTGAAAAGTAACATCAAAGACTCAATGAATATCAACTCTGCCATAGTAAAAAATTTCAACAAGAAATGTGAAGGCTAATGAGAGGAGGCCTGAGGGTGGCTAACAGCGTGAGATGAGTCGCTTGTCACTTAAGGAATGGGAAAAAAAGGTATATCCTTTCCCAAATGCTGATATGCTCGAAATGCTAGAAGAACAGCTCAAGTTGAAATTAATTGAATTGCTAGAATGCAAATGACTGGAAGAGATAGGGAAAGTTGATGACCCAAACTATTGTAAGTATTATCACATCATAAGCCATCCAATCCAAAAATGCTTTGTTTATAAGGAACTCATCATGAAGCTAGCCAAGGAAAGGAAAATCAACTTGGATTTTGATGATGTTGCCGAGTCAAACCTTGCAACATTTGCTTGCGGGTTGCCTAGTTGCATGTCTCCGACTACTAAGCAGGGGGCAAATACCACACTCATCCAATTTGGTTCTCTAGAATCTGTTCAAGTTCAACTCTCACAAGAAACATCTGACAGTAACTCAAATGATGATAAAAGGTCAACAATGGATGAGGAGGGGGGATGGACGATGGTTACTCATAGGAGATGGAAGAAAAGATGAAAATTCCCTCTTTATTTGATCACCCAAGAGTCTAGAAGAGCACAAAACCAGATTCAGCCTCGGTCAAGAGGAAGGAATGATAAAAGGCAAGAAAGACTGGGAACAAAAATGTATGACGATTTAGCACAAACCCATAACCTTCGAAATCTCATCACATTGGAAGAAGCTGTTCGGATTTTTGGTGTGTTGTTTGAGAGAGAAACATTATACTGCCGCATCTTGTATTTTTCCTTGTAAATAGTGAAATCACTGCAACCCCGTTGATGTAAGAAAATTTTTGAACTACGTAAATATTATCTTGTGTGATTGTTTTCTTTGGCACATGTTTTTCCTCTAAAGCTCCCACAATTTTTCACGTCACTACAATATTTAAATAAAATTATATTTTATTTAAATAAAATTATTTTTGTTTAGTATAAACTTTACAAGCAGTAAAACTCTATCTCTCTACCAAGTCTAACTTAAACTCAAACACATCATTTTTTAATCATTTTTTTTAAATAAAATTATTTTTGTTTATTTCAAATTTAACAAGGAGTGAAACTCTATTTCTCTAACAAGTCCAACTTAATATGTTATGTACTCCATTATAATTTATCATTCTTTACTTGTCACCTTCATTTTATCTTCCTACTTTAAATAGATAGAAGATTATATCAAGATTAGCTTCTAGAAAGCTAGAACAAGAGTTACACCAAATTTGGGTATCAAGTGTTTAGTGGTAATTGATAAGTGGTAACAGTATCACCAGTGAGAATCAAATCATAGTTAAGGAGCTCATAAACAATTGACAAATTGCATCTATTTCAACAACCAAAAAAAAAAACTTGTTTGAAAAATACAAGTCAACTCGACCTGCGACTCGATTGACCAAACTAGACCCGCCCATTTTGCCACGTCTACTTATCGTATGATTCACATCATTTTTAATCTCTCCAATTTTTATAAATTATTGATCCAAGATATCAAAAACTATTGCTCTTTAGTATCTCTTAACCATCAAGTCATACCGCCCATTCTTTTCCATTTCTATTTTTACTAAATTTATATTCCATGTACTCTATTTTAATTTAGACATACTTAATTGAAAGCTTTTAGATTTTAGAGCGTCTCACCAAATTTCTACTTGCATCAACTTCATTTCTAATTTCATCTACTAAAACTATATTATTTGCAAAAAGCATAAACCAAGAGACTTCCTCTTGCATCGATTTAGTGAGTTCATTCATCACCAGTGCAAAGAGATATGGACTTAATGATGATCTTTAATGCAAACTTATAGTAATATGAACTCGCTTGTGATTCCTTCACTTATTCTTACACTAGTTACCACTTTTTCGTGCATATCCATAATTAGTTTAATATAATTTAGAAAAACTCATTTTTTTAGCCAAAACCCATTACATACCCTCTTTAGGAACCCTCTCATATGATTTCTCTATATCAATGAAAACCATATGAAAATCTTCACAGGCTTCTCTATATTTTTCCATTAGACGCCTAAGTGTGTGTGTGTGTATACATATATACATACATATATATTCGATAGTATATCATTGGCATAAAACCAAATTGATTCTCTAATATTGTTGATTCACGTCTTAACCTATGTTTAATCACTCTTTCCCTAAGTTTCATAGTGTGGCTTATAAATTTAATTTCATGGTAATTAGTACAGTTTTGAATATTTATTCTTATAAATAGGTATTAAAGTATTTCTCCTTCACTCCCTAAGAATTATTTTAGCACTTAAGCACTTCCATATCACCCAAGCACTTCCAAACCTCCATATCACCCAAGTTTAATATAAATAGGCATAAAATGTTTGTCAACCATCATACACCCACATCACCCGGCATTTCCAAACTTCAATGGGGATTTCATCTAGTCCCGTTGATTTTCCAATTTTCATCCTTAATGCATCCTTTGCGTTAGCCATCCTAATTCTTCGGATGAATCTACGATTTCTAACCTCCATTAGGTCACCCAAATTGCTCCAATCAGTCATATCTTATGCATAAAAAATGTTTGTCAAAATAAATTTTCCATCTCTCTTTAATCTAGTCTTCTTTCACTAACACTCTTTGTTCTTCATATTTATTTCACTGAACACCTTTCAGGTATCTTATTTTCAACTATAATGCACCCAACTTGTTATATAAGTTATCATAAGCATATTTAGCTTCTTTTTTTTTTTCTTTTTTTTTTTTTTTTTTTGAGGAGCATATTTAGCTTCTTGGACAAACGTTTTTGTCTTCCTCTTAATCACTTTATACTTTTCTTACGCAACATTTTCTCGACATTTATGTGGGCTTCTATAGCTCTTTCTCTTTAATATAATTACTGCTTGAACCTTTGTATTCCACAATCAAGTCATTTTAGCTTGTCACTCACATCCTTTATGATGAGGGTAATTTTGTAAAATTGATACTCACCCGTGACAAGGCGACGGTCATAAACAAAGTCATCAACCTCTCTCATGAGAGATGACATTGGTGTAAAGTCTATGGCTCCACCCCGAAACTGACAACTACATCTTGGGCGACGACACAGGAAGCTGACAACTACATCTTGGGTGATGACACAGGAAGCTAACGACTGCATCTCGAACACAAGAAGCTGGCGGGGATAAGCTAAAGGGGATACGCAGATCTTTGACGGATTTGACGTGGCCTTACTTGGTCATCACACGTGTGTATAAGGAAACATATTGCGCCCCACGCTTACCCCTGATCAAGAAGACTCATATAAGGAAAGGATTTCGAGAGATAAGCGGATTAAAAAGAGGTTTTCTCCTACAAGGAAAGAACTTCTTAACCAAGGTGCGGATGTCAGCCCTACACTACTATATAAACCCCAAAACCCTTATAAACCAAGGTACACATAATTTACCCCAGCTCTAGCACTCTAGAGTTGTAAAACAAGAGAATTCTCTAACTTGACCGTTGAAGGGTTTTTGGCTAGTACCACATCGGTACCCTTCATAGGTTCTTCTTCTTCCCTTTGTGTTGTGCAAGTATTACTTGAAGCACTTAAGGACCATGTGGCTCACTGACGATTCTCGACATCATCAGTTGGCACAGTCTGTGGAAACTTTAGTGACTTGTAAAGTCATACTATCGCTTTCCAGACAAAGAGTTGCATGCTACTTACTCGCTCGATGATGACCATCTTGCGCCCCAAACTCTAGCCACCGCCGTGAAATGCCTCACCAAACAGAACTAAGATTTTGAAAAGTAGCTGTGCCAAAAGAATGCGAGCGCTAACATTCAGGAGGAAGACTAGAAAGGCACCAGCGCTAAGAGAAGGAATTAAGAAGGCCCGAAGGGTAGCAATGCCCCAAGCAAGCCGAAACGATGTGACATGAGCCGGCCATCTGTCACCAATACGGTTCCATCTCACATAGTCGCCGAGATGCAGATGATGAAGGAACGGATGGACCTTATGATGAACACCTTTAGAGGACGGGTGTCTAGTGACCTCGATGACTTGGTCCATCGAACTAATTCGCCATTTATAGTGTCCGTCACTTCATTCCCCTTTTCACCGAAGTTTCGTATGCCGCAGGTGGAAAATTGCGACGGATCCAAGGACCCCTTAACCACTTAGAGTCTTTCAAGACCCTGATGCACCTTCCAAGGGTGCCTGATGAGATCATGTGCAGAGCGTTCCCCACCACGCTGAAGGGAACCGCAAGAATTTGGTTCAGTAGGTTAATGCCTAACTCTATTAGTACCTTCAAGGAGTTAAGCGCCCAGTTCGCCTCTTACTTTATCGGAAGGCACAAGTATAAAAAGTCCACTACATGCCTGATGAACATTAAGCAACATGAGGACGAGACACTGAGGTCTTACATAACTCGCTTCAACAAAGAAGCCCTCTCGATCGATGAAGCTGACGACAAGATACTCGTGGCCGCCTTCACAAATGGGCTACGGAAGGGTAAGTTTCTGTTCTCCCTATACAAGAACAACCCAAAAACCATGTCAGATGTGCTGTACAAGGCAACCAAGTACATGAATGCGGAAGACGCGTTGCTGGCTCAAGAAGAGAGGCCTAAGAAGAGGGAGAGACAGGAAGACATACGTCAGGATAGGGGGCAGAAGATGGCCAGGACTAGAGAGCGATGGGAGGACAGGTGTTCCAACCCCCCGCAGGAAAGTTCACAAGTTTTACCCCGCTGATTGCCCTGATCGACCAAATCTTGATGTAGATCAAAGACGAAGGAGCTCTGACATTCCCCGACAAGCTGAAGGGAGATCCCAATAAGAGGTCTAGGGATAAGTACTGCCACTTCCACCGTGACCACGGTCATGATACGGCCAAATGCTATGATTTGAAGCAACAAATAGAAGCATTCATAAGACAAGGAAAGCTGAAGAGGTTTGTTAGCAAAGAAAGAATGGATCCATCACAAGAGCAGATCCCTCGGCGAGAGAATGAGCGTCCTAGGCCGCCCATAGGAGATATAAGAACGATCATAGGAGGTGTTGCAGCCTCTAGTTCTTCCAAAAAGGCCTGTAAGACTTACCTCAGGATGGTTCAAAACATCCAGCTAACAGGCTTCATACCCAAGATGGCACGGATCGACAATCTTGTCATCGAATTCTCAGAAGAAGATGCGTGACGTCTCCATCACCCGCATGATGATGCACTCATCGTTAACATCCGAGTAGGGGACTACAACACACACCGAGTTCTGATTGACAATGGCAGCTCAACCGACATCCTCTACTACCCGGCGTTCCAGCAGATGAGGATTGATAGAGAGCGACTAGTCTTGACGAATGCTCCGCTCGTTGGTTTTGGAGGAACAAGGGTATTCCCCCTTGGCGCCATCACTCTGACTGTAACGGTAAGCGACTACCCCCACCAAATCACTAAGAATGTAACGTTCCTTGTGGCCGACTGTTCGTCCACTTACAACGCCATCATAGGATAGCCTTCCCTCAATTCGTGGAAGGCTGTAACCTCGACCTACCATTTAATGATCAAATTACCTACTGACTATGGAGTAGGAGAACTGCGAGGAGATCAGGTGGCTGCACATGAGTGCTACATAGCTATAATGGAAATGGACGACCACCTCCAAGCCATGAACATAGAAGAATATCAGACAATGGCAGAGCTTGTTGAAAGACTTGAAGAAATACTTCTTGACAATTCCCGACCAGAACGAACAACTAGGATCGACACCCTCGCTAGCCCGACAGTTTGTCAAGCACTCACAACTTTCCTCAAAGAGAATCGAGACGTATTTTCCTAGAGCCACGAAGACATGCCAGGAATCGACCCGTCAGTCATGGTGTGCAGGTTGAATGTGTCGCCTTCCTTTCCACCCATCCATCAGAAGAAACGAGTGTTCACCCAAGAGAGAGACCAGGCTGTAGTGGAAGAAGTCCGCAAGTTACAAGAGGCAGGTTTCATTAGGGAAGTCTACTACCTTGACTGGTTGGTGAACGTCGTGATGGTCAAGAAAAGCAATGGAAAATGGAGGATGTGTGTGGACCTCACGGACCTGAACAAAGCATGCCCTAAGGATAGCTACCCCCTCCCGTGGGTTGAGCTCCTAGTGGACTCTACAGCTTAACACTAGCTACTAAGCTTCATGGATGCGTTTTCATGATATAACCAAATCCAAATGGACAAAGCAAATTAGGAGAAGACTTCATTCATAACTAGCCAAGGACTTTTTTGTTACAAAGTCATGCCATTCGGCATGAAAAATGTGGACGCAACATATCAGAGGCTCATGAACAAGATGTTCGCACAGCAAATTGGGAGAAATTTTCAAGTTTACATCGACCACATGCTGGTAAAAAGCCGAAGGGAGGACGATCACTTGGAAGATCTCAGGGAAACCTTCGACACCTTTCGCTCTTACAACATGAAGCTCAACCCAAATAAGTGTGCATTCAGGGTGATGGGAGGAAAGTTCCTAGGATTCAAGGTGTCTTAGAGGGGTATCGAGGGCAACCCGGACAAGATCTGGGCCATAATAGAGATGGCACCACCAAAGAACGTGAAAGAAGTACAAAGCCTCAATGGTAAAGTAGCCGCGCTAAACAAGTTCGTGTCAAGAGCGACGAATAAGTGTCTACCCTTCTTCTACACACTAAAGAAATCTTTTGAATGGATAACAGAGTGTCAACAGGCATTCGAAGACCTAAAGGCCTACCTCTCGTCCCCTCCATTGTTGAGCCCCTCCCAGCCTGGGGAAGAACTGTTCCTTTACTTGGCAGTATCCCTAGTTGCCGTCAGCGCAGCCTTGGTCAGGGAAGAAGACAGGGTGCAGAAACCCGTGTACTACATAAGCTAGGCACAGAGGAAAGATACCCACCAATGGAAAGCTCGCCTTTGCCTTAGTTACAGCAACCGGTAAGCTCAAGCCGTACTTCCAAGCTCACATGGTAATCGTCCTGACCGACAAACCCTTACGACGAGCAATGAGCAATCCTGACGCTGCCGGACAGATGACATTATGGACAGTAGAGTTAAGTGAATTCGATAAACAATACCGCCCGCATGCTACCATTAAGGGGTAGGTGGTCGCTGACTTCATTGCGGAGTTCACCAAAACAGAAAAGCCAAGGGCCAAGAGAGTATCCACAATGGAGTATAGACACTGACGGGTCACCCAACAGACAGGCTGATGGAGCAGGCATTGTACTTCATTCTCCAGAAAGGGACAAGATCGAATGCATGGTTCGTCTCGATTTCCCTATGACCAACAATGAAGCGAAGTACGAAGCTCTAATAGCGGGACTAGATCTCGCCAAAACAGTAGGAGCCGCAAGTATGATTATCCGTTGTGACTCCCAAGTCGTCACAAACCAAGTAAACGGTGATTATGAATGTAAGGGCGAGAGGATGAAGAAGTACCTAGAGCAAGCAAAGAGAAGGGTGGACAACCTATAAGCCAAGGTTGTTCAAATCCCTAGGGGAGAAAACAAGCAAGTTGACCGTCTTGCCAAGGCTGCATCAGCAGAACATATGGTCATCCCCGACAAGGTACTCTCCTTCATTCAGCTTTCGCCACTAATAGATGTTGTCAATGTGCAGTAAATGAGTTCCGAGAGCAATTGGACAACCCCTTTAGCCTCCTACTTAAAAGACGACACACTACCTAACGGTAAGGAAGCCGCTAGAATCACTTCATGACTGAGGAAAGGCACCTATCACCTGGAAACACTAGACGGACAGAAGTTGCACCACCCGTGGAACGCCGAGCATCTTCGGAAATACTACCAATAGACATGATAACATGAAAAGCGACACTCCTCATTCTCCAATTTATTTTAGTTAATTTTTGCTAGAGTACTTTTTAAGCCCATAGGGCCGGTCTTTTTCTTTAAAGAACAATTTTTCTATATGCATTTATCATAATAAGAGGAGTTTATTCAGAAATAACTAGCGTATTTGCCTTGTTCCTACATGTTTATTCTACGTGCCTACCAAGTCCACAAATGGACGAAATTAGTTAGTCCTTAAGTGGACAGATTCATAATTACGTCCAGAAGTGGACGACCTTATCGTATGAGGATGAATCAACATAAAATCCACTAGTAGAAGAATTCACTATTAAGCCCACAAGGGGATGGACTTGTAAATAAAGTGGACGGATCCACGATTAAGTTGACGGGCTCATAACTTAGTCCATAAGTGGACGACATCATCCCACAAGGGTAAGTTAATACTACTATCCACAAGTGGACAGATCCATAGTTAAGTCCACAAAGTGGACGAGTTTATTACCAAGTCCACAAAGTGGACGAATTTATTATAAGTCCACAAAGTGGACGAATTTTGTGCTGTCCACACAGTGGAAAAATTTAATATAAGTCCACAAAGTGGACAAGTTTATTACTAAGTCCACAAAGTGGACGAGTTTATTACCAAGTCCACAAAGTGGATGAATTTATTATAAGTCCACAAAGTGGACGAATTTTGTGCTAAGTCCACACAATTGACGAATTTAATATAAGTCCACAAAGTGGACGAGTTTATTACCAAGTCCACAAAGTGGACGAATTTATTATAAGTCTACAAAGTGGACGAATTTTGTGCTAAGTCCACACAATGGACGAATTTAATATAGGCCCACGAAGTGGACAATTTTATGCTATGAACACTAAGTGGACGAACCTATTAATCAGCCCACAAAGTGGACGAGGCTAAGTCCACAAGCCGATGGGACAGTCTTAGTATCCAGAAATAAATATACATAATCCTTAAGGACACATTCACATACAATCAAGACACATATACTCATCAAAAACACAAAGATCAATTAAAACATGAGTGTAGAAAAATGCCACAGCATAAAGTGTCTACAACAAAAAGCCCAAAGAAACAAAAGGGCCTTAAAATTGTCTAGAAAATGGACGAAATACATAAGTAATGAAAAATGAAAAGCTAAGGGTCCTAGACATTCTCGGCCAAAGGGTCTTCATCAGCTTTAGGTGGAAGGTCCTGCGCAGAAGGGTTTTCAACATCCTTGGATTCAGTGGACTGGATCAAAGGAGTAACAGGGTTTTCCACAATAGGCTGAGCCAAAACGACGCCATCATTTTTTGGATCCCGCTCTGACTAAGTGGAGTCATCACTTTCCTCAAGAGTGGTGTCGCCAGTTGGGGTAGACGGCAGGGGGTCATCCATGGTGACCTTGGATAAATCCAAGTGTGGGTAGATGAGCTTGATCTGTTTCAGGCAATCCTCAAACTTGTCACCATAATAGGCAGCGCAGGCATCAATAAAAGGCTAGGAAGCCTTGAATTCCGTTACCGCATCAGCCCCGGCCGTCTCCACCTATTCCACTAGAGCTTTCAGCTCTTTCTGCATGACCGCCTTAGCCTTTTGCTCTTCTTCCCACTGACAGGTCTCCTCCTTCAGTTTCTCTTGTAGCTCCGTCACCTTCTTGTTGAGAGTGCGAAGGGCATCCTTGTATTGATCCTGTTCGTTAGTTAACATTTCATTACGCTTCCTAAGACGAGTGGTAATCCCTTCCTTAGCCACGCACCTGTCTTACAGGGCTTTCATGCGAACCAAGGCCTGAAAAGGAATTATAATCGTCAACTAATGAATAAAGCAAAGGAGTAAGAAATCTAAAACATACCCTTGAAAGATCAAAGAGGCCTGACGCCCCCAACTCCTCTGTCTCTTGATCAGCACACGGTTCCACGTCCGTCTCTTTAATGATTGATTTAACCATTTCGACGACGTAGCCTTTGTGTGTGAGAAGACAACGGGTTCCTTCACCGACAGGGCTAGTTCCCGTCATCAGACCTTTGCTAGCTCCATGAGTGGGCTTAGGAGGCGACGACTTCTTTTGCTTCACATCACCAATAGAAATTTTCTTCCCTTTCTTAAGAGGACGATCATCTTTCCCTTCTCTCTTCCTTTTGGGAACCCCTTTGGTAATGTCCTTGAGAGCAGATGATGAAGCTCCGTTCTTCTCCTTCTTTTTCTTGTTCGCAGCGGCTACCCTCACTAAGGCCCTTTGTCTCACTACCTCCATTTCTACGAAGGACAAGAAACCAATGTTAGGAACACAGACGCCGATAAAGACAATGGAATGAAAGAAACAGGTAATATTACTTACGTCGACAAGAGTAATCGTCCAATTGCCAAGCTATAGGCATCGGCTCAGGACCACTGTAGAAAGCGTGTAAAGTATCAAGGGTAATTATGTCCTGACACCTACATTTGTCAAAAGGGATCTGCAAAACCCGATGGATGAAAGCTTCTTGCTCACCTATAATGTGAGGGTGAACACTGGCTGCACAATAAAAGAAAGTCGACGACATTAAAACCACGAATCAACATCAGCTAGATAGTAGACGACATTAAAAGATGTAGATAGTACTAAACCTGAGTCTTTGACGATGCCCAGGTATTGTCAAAACCATAAGGCATCGTCACCCACCCGTCCCGACGGCACACCCAATTTGTCCCTTGAACAAAAAAGTATCTACTCTTCTAATTTCTATTCGAGTCGGGCATGTTTGACACAAGCCTAAGTGTCTTCTACCTCGCTACAAAATGATATATACCCTTGGATGAGGAGATGCGATATGGTTTGTAGCACCAAAAGAACTCGTCCAAGGTTAACTGACGGTTTCCTCCACTAAGATGACCCCAGATGACTTCAGCCCTTATAAATATCCTCCAAGCGTTCGGGGCAATTTGGCTGATGGACATACCAAGGTAGGTGGCCAACTGACGGTGTAGTGCCATCAAAGAAAGCCTCAATCCAGCTGAGAACATGGCATGATGCGTGCCGACGTCCGTGGTCTTACTAGAGTAGCATTTCTCATACTTCTCAGGTAGAATGATTGGAATATTATTAGGAGCTTGGAAACAGTCCCTTAAGCCATTGAATATTTTGGTCGTCATTGTCGGATAAAAGTCATTTATTGTCCGGATTTTGGGGAGGATAACGGGACAAGTGTGACCATCATTAAGGCTCCCAGAGCTTCCTTCCTTAGGAACTCCCTTATCGCCACTACCCTTGCCCTCGTCATCTTCACTCACGAGCACTTCAACCTTTCCTCCCTCACCATCATCGTCGTCACCCTCTACTTCCTCACCCTCATTTCCAACTTGACTCTCCCTTCGTCATCAGGAGAATGGGCGGACAACTCCATCTTTGATGACCCTGAGAAGCCCTCCTCGGGCTCATGACTTGACGAGAAAACTTCGTCGTAGCCTGCTCCATCACGGACTGACGACTGCTCACTCGTTGCTTCTATGGACATCTATTTACCTACAAGCGACAGAGGTATTCTAAGAACCTAAGTTGACGGTCTTTCTAAGATTAACGGCTAACTAGAATAATGAAAACAAAGGTAAAAGGGCTTACTTGATTAGTGGATGGCTCCTTAAGGGATAATAGTCTTAGTAAACAAATGGCAGCAAAAATGACGAAATCAACAAGTTGACGGGCGCAAGAAAAATCAAAATGACGAGTTAACTCTTACAATCAGCAAAGATGAAATAGGAGAAATAAGGGGAGGAAGGGAGATATATATAGACAGAAAATGCACGGAAGACGAAGCGACAGGCTCGTCCAGAAGTGGAGCCAATTAGCTCGCACCACGTACCCAATCATTTAATAAAGGCTGCTCGAGGAATCACCCATAAGTGACCTTTCATTCCTCTAAACAAATAATAATTAATAATAAAGATTATAAAGCTAACTCCATAACCCATCAGCTGAAGCTAACGAAGCTATGGAGTAAGGGGCAGCTGATGAGGGTAATTTTGTAATATTAATACTCACCCATGACAAGGCGACGATCATAAATAAAGTCTTCAGCTTATCTCATGAGAGATGACATTGGTGTAAAGTCTACGGCTCCACCCCGAAGCTGACGACTACTTCTTGGGGGACGACATAAGAAGATGACAACTACATCTTGGGTGATGACACAGGAAGCTGACGATTGCATCTCAGGCATAGGAAGCTGACGGGGATAAGCTAAAGGGGATACACAGATCTTTCACGAATTTGACGTGGCCTTACTTGGTCACCACGCATGCGTGTATAAGGAAACATCTTGTGCCCCACGCTTACCCCTGATCAAGAAGACTCCTATAAGGAAAGGATTCCGAGAGATACGTAGATTAAAAAGAGGTTTTCTTCTACAAGGAAAGAACTTCTTAACCAAGGTGTGGATGTCAACCCTACACTACTATATAAACCTCAAAATCCTTATAAACCAAAGTACGCACAATTTACCCCAACTCTGGCACTTTTGAGTTGTAAAACAAGAGATTTCTTTAATTTGACCGTCGGAGGGTTTTTGGCCAGTATCATACCAGTACCCTTCGTAAGTTCTTCTTCTTCCCTTTGTGTTGCGCAGGTATTACTTGAAGTACGAAAGGATCGTGTGACTCACTGACGATTCTTGGCATCATCACTTTATATAGATATTACCTTCATCACATGCACTTCACATGTGCGATGGGGCTTTTTTTGTGTAGAAAAAAAAAAAAAAAAACCTGTATTTTTATTATATGTATATATATAATTTTTATTTTGAGAATCTAATTTATATGTGAATAAAGCAATTTGAAAATCAACAAGAGAATGACTGTATTTTTTAGGCAATTTTTTAGTGAAAGTTATAGTTGTATTTTTTATCAGATTATCCTTTAGTTTTGTCTCTACTTAAACATAAGGGTGTAGGGACTTTTTTGAACAAAAAAAAAATTTAATAATAAGGATCCTAAATAGGAGAAGCCTCTTAAATAATTATAGTGTGTATATATATGAAATTTTATTATAAAAAAGTTATATATTTATTGTGTTATATACTAGCATAATAAATTTGAATTGAGCCTTTTATATTTTTCAAGTTTAGATCAACGAATTTGCATGTAAATATAAATGTTACTATGTAAATAAATTACTGTAAATAAGCAATTTTCAAACTGACATAAATTTAAATTTAGTTGTCCATTAATAAAAATTATTTGTCCGTTATTTCACTTTGAACCACCTCAAAATATTTGTCCAATTTTTTTAATAAACACTATATAATTTCAATTTATTGTGTCATTTTCATGATTATTGCCTTTTATCATCCAAGCTAAGAAACCAATCATTTTTTTTTTCTTGGTGTAAATGGGATTTGGAACTCAAATCTCTTATTCCACAACAAGACAATTTACTATTAGAGCAAATTAGATCCCATTTGTCCTTTATTTTATTCGAGGTTTAATACTTGAAAGTTAATAAAGGCAAGTTTGAAAGGTTCTATATTTTTCTTATAAAGACAAATTATTCAATTATATTATGTGAAAAGGTTAATTTTTTGAAGTTAACAAACAAAATGGAAGAGGAAGGTACAATTTTTTGTGTTTAAATTCATGAATTTCCTTATTTTTTTTAGTATTATATTATAATTAATCTAAAATTTACATTATAACTTTAGAATTTACTTGAATTGTCATTTTTACCTTTAAAGTTTAGTTTATCTTATTTTAGTTCTTAAATTTTAATATTCTTGTCAAGTTGCTCATTTTGTCTATTTACATTTATAAAACTGATACTTCCACATATGTGATACAACATCATTTTAACGGCAATTTTATAGATAAAAATAGACAAAATGACTAGTTTGACCAAAAATAAAAAATAAATTTTAAGGACTAAATAAAATCGTATAAAAAAGGACTAAAATAAATTAAACTTAAGGACCAAATAGATAATTTAATCAAATTTAAAGAAAGTAATTTGGATTTTGGACTATAATAACTATTTCCGGAAACTGACCAACTATAAATGCTTCATATAATTTCATTAGCCTAAAGCATTGTTTCTTTGCATTTGGATTTTATGGAGGAGTGCAGAATGCTCTGCTATCATCGTCGGAAAGGTTTGATGTTTACGTGAAGAAATTTCAGTTGTAAATCCTATGTGTTGGGAGGCTGTAAATCATGAAGAAATCTCTGCTGCAAATCTTGTGCAGAGAGGGAAGTGAGAATCAAAACAAGCTGTAATTGTTAAGACAAGTGTTCTTTCTAATAAATAAAATGAATAAATTTTGAAAATTAATGAGCAGTTGCCACTCTGGCTAATGCATGCCCTTTACAACTTTTATGCTGAATTTTAGAATTAGGGTGCAAAGAAGGAAAGACGCACTATAAAAAAAAATTGGACTATCCCAGCGCAAGTGATTACACCATCTCATTTAACTTTCTTTTTTTTTTTCCTCCTATTTTTACTATCTATTTTATTATCCAGTTTTAATTATATTATTAAAATATTTTTTAATTTACATATAATTTATAATAAAATTTTGCATCACACGGACATAATACTAATTTTATAAGTAAAAATTATGCTTAATTTATTTAATATATTATTTTAGATAGATAGTGAAGAAGGGAGTGGTGGGGTGTGAACTATAGAGATGAAACTCCACATACCACTAATGTGATTACCACTTGCCAATAACTTTTTTTTGATAGGCTTGCCAATAACTTTGAACCCCATAGTGATGCTTAATTGGAGTAATCTAATGAAATGTTTGAAAATATAATGTGCGCTAAATATGGCCCATCACTTTTTTTTTTATTTTTAAGAATCAAATATGGTCTATCACTAAATTTGTATCACTTTGAAAATATTTATTTATATTGAGCTTTTGGTTATGTAAATGCGCGAATGGGAATCCATGAAACCAAAAAGAAAGGAAAAGCAGCTATGCTGTCCATCGTCGGCCACCGAATAAAGCATAGGGCATCACATTCTTTACAAAGTGACAGAATAAATTGAAAAGGTGTCATATGGGTTCAATTGGTCACTAATCATCGCACCCTTTTTGTGATATAGATTTCGATAAGCTATGGTATAAGTGTATAACATTTGAGGAAAAATTACACTATAATTTGAACATTATTATTTGTGAGGGTTTCAAATTAATCCTTGTAATTTTGTGTGTATATGTGTGTATGTGTCTATATATATATATATATATATATATATATATATATATATATATATATATATATATATATATATTTTAGAGATAATTACAACATTCTACAAACTCTACAGCTCAAACCCTTTCCCCCTTAAATCCTTAAGCTCTTTGTTCAAGGGGAGGTGTCAATTCAGCTACAAGGTCTTTAGCAAAATTTTTGTGTGTATATGTATATTAAGTGGAGAAAATGGATTCAAACCCTAGATCTCTCTATTGAAAACTCCAAAATAAATATCATTGACTCGTAAGTTACTAATATAGCACAATAATTTAGGGAGTGTCAAATTAAATGTCTTAGTTTCACAAATTAGACATTAAACCATGAATTTTAAATTCATTTCAATTTAAACAATCTCTTCTCTCTCTCTCCCCACTAATCACATGGTTCAAGATTTTAATTAATTCAAACATAATTAAAAATTCATAATTTTATTTTTAAGTTATATAAAATTATATGGTTTAATAAGAAATCTCCCCAAGACTATTGGATTTAATTTAAAACTTAGAAAATTTTAATTTAAAAATTTTATAAATTATAATGTTTAAAATGTAGTTTCTTCGACATTTTATTTTACTTAATAAGAAAAAAGGCAAAAGGAAAAGCCTATGGCTTTAGCACTTTGCCCCTAGGAAGAAATACAAATTCTTTATACCATTCTTTGTATTTCGCTTTATATTTCACCAACTATGTAATGCCATGTGATTGATTTTTTTTTTTACCATTTTAAACTTTGATTATTTTATAAGAAAAATTAAATAAATATGTAGTAAATTTTGATTGGTAGAACATAATATAGGATACAGAAAGCGGTACAGAGAATTTATATTTCATAAGAAGACCAACCTATTCATTCTTTTAAGCATAAAAGTTTTAGGTAATAAAAAAAAATAAATAAATAAAAAAAAAAAAAAAACAAAACAAAACAAGTGCATAGGTTGAGGCACTCTAAAAATGGAAGCAAGAGTTACATGCAAAAAAAAAAAAATGGAAGCAAGAGTACATGCAATCAGTGCAGCACAGTAACAAAAATGGAGACAACAACTCATTGTACAAAATGCAAATATAAAGTCTTGGTCTCAATTGGTAGACATTTAAGTACCAACCAAGGACAGGATCAGCGGTTGCCACAATCAAGTAATTTTGCTTAGAGTTTGAAGAATAAGAACTAATAAGGGAAAACAGATAGGTCTACATCAATATCCTATTCCAGTCCTCAGCCCTCATTCAAGCAGTGAAAGCCAAACGTTTTTTCTCTGAATGTAAAGCTATCTCGAACAGGTTTTTGTGAGACATACCCAAGGAAGAGTCCACTTCTTTATGGGGTTACTTATCAGAAACGGAAATACGAGCTTAAAGGAAACCAGTCCATGAGAGATATGTTGATTATTAACTTTTTGGTTATCCAGAAAAATGCATTCGCGTCCTCACCGGTAATTTCTAATTATTGACTATTAGTACCTGTCTTATGATCCGAATAGTACATAAAAACAAAGATATATGTGGTTTTTTATGCTGAGTTTCTAAATTCTAATACAAATATATTGGGAAAATTTTCCTCCATTCTTTAGTTTAGATAATATGTAGGAGACAATCACGATGTCTTTGTTTATTTTTATAGGTAAATTACAAATTATACTCCTAAAGTTTGAAGGTATTTGGATTTTACACTCTATAGTTTTAGAATTTGGATTTTACCCCCTAAAGTCTGAGAGTGTTTGGATTTCATACCTTAACGTTTCAAAAATTAGATTTTAACTCCTAAAGTTTGGTGTTGTTTAAATGTTAAATTTCAAATTTTGAAATTTTAGAGTATAAAATCCAAACATCCCCAAACATTGGAGAGTAAAATCCAAACACTCCTAAAATTTGAGGAATAAAATCTAAATTTTGAAAAGTCAGGTTATAAAATCCAAACATCTACAAACTTCAAGGGGAAAATTCTAATTCTGACACTTCAAGGTGTAAAATCAATATATCTCAAAATTTTAGGAGTGTAATTTGTAATTTATCATATTTTTATTTGATTATTCACACAATAATCAAAGTTTGCATTCTCTTTGAAATTGGAACAAAACATACCATACCTTTAAGATCATAAAGGATTTTCTCTAATTGAGTTCTCCATTTAACTGAGGCAAAGGTAGGAGGATCGAGAGGGATAATTACCCACTACCCCGTTGTAAATAGTTAAAAAGTGTAAGGTTGAATTTATTCAACCATTTGTTGGCTTTATTCCGTGCCAAATTTTCTTGTATTTCAACAATTAGATACCCCGTATTTGGGTTGGAAACATGTAAGAGTTGTGGGTGAGAGAGTTTGAAGAAATTCAAGTGTGTGTGTATTTAGAGGATTCTCGTGACTAAATCTCGCAAGTGACTCATGATTGGCAACTCGCCAAAATGCCACACATGTGAAGTATGCAAGAAGCTGAAGGGTCACAACAGCTGAAGCACTACAAAAAAAAAAGTACAGTCTGGCCTGGTAGTTATCTCATGACTCAAACTCGCGACTTGTTCTAGTTGCGAGAGTGAATCACTAG
Source organism: Castanea sativa (assembly GCF_040712315.1). Classification (NCBI taxonomy): domain Eukaryota; kingdom Viridiplantae; phylum Streptophyta; class Magnoliopsida; order Fagales; family Fagaceae; genus Castanea; species Castanea sativa. The sequence continues at coordinate 17,406,707 of NC_134019.1, read as the reverse complement.
AATGCCCTATTTTGCAGAAAAATGACTTTTCACATTCTTCACATACCTTACTATAAATACCCTTATACCCACGAAATGTAGAGAGCTTCCAAAGAGAATTTTGAGAGAGAAACCCTAGAGAAAACCAAGATTGACTCATCAACAATCTTAGACATTTGATTCTCCAAATTCCTCTACTCTCAGCCTCTCTATTGACATACTCTTGAGAGGTTCATTAGCCAAATCCTTATCTCACCATACCCATATCAGTGAGGAGGTATTTTAGTACTTGGGAAGCAGTTCAGAGATGACCAATCCACTTAGTTGATGCAATGGACTTATTGCAAGATCCGGAAAGGTAGAGAAGACACGATTAAGCTTAAACAATTGGTAGCAGGAGCTTGGAGAGCTCAAGTACATTGGGAAGACTAAGCTTGGAAGGTCTTTTGTTATTCGTGTACTCCAACTTTATTCTCTAGTGGATCATTTTACCGCTTGGAGGTCGGCGGAGAGGTTTTTTCGCCGAATTCTTCGGTTTTCTCTTCGACACGTGCTAGTGTTATTTTTGTGTTTGCATCTATCTAACACTTACTCTTACCTTTTAATTGTTGTTGTGTTGTGATTTATTATAGTGTAGAGTTGTTTATTTGTTTGGGTTTTTGCTTATACCTATTATTCCGTACATCTATTATTTGGGTATAAGCTTGTGTTGGTTTGATTTGAAATTGGGGGTCTAAACATTCATTAGTGTTTTACACATTAATTGAGCTTTCAAAAAGAAATGTGAAAAAAGCATTTTGGTTCATACATTTTGAAATCACAGTTAATTGCATTCCTGTTACTTTAACTTACTGTCAATTTTGCTCCTATCATCAACTCATTAACGAAAAATGTATACATGGTTAATGGATTGCACCATTGCCATACTTAAAGCCTAATTGACTTCTAAAATATTAATAATTTTAATTTTTTTTTGTTGAATATTTTTTATGTGTTAAATAAATTTTTAGTCATGTAGGTATTTTTTGTTAGTGCATTAACAATAGAAATCAAAATAACTACAAGTTGAAAATAATAGGAACCAAATTAACTGCTACCAAATTGTTGGTACCAAATTGACTATGACCCTAAATTGTATGGACCAAAACAGTATTTTTGCTAAAAGAAATTGTTTTTCAATGGTTCAAATTAGTTTAACTTATAAAATCACTTGAATTGATATAATAATAGAGAGTAATCACATACACACAAAATTGTTTGTCCCCTCCTCCCTCTGGGAGTGTCCATGGCCTTGGTCGATCAAGTTTAGTTTAGGCTTAACCTAGACTCAAATTGATCCTATTAGGTGGCAAAATGAAGGCCCGCCATCAACCACGGATTAGATAGAGACTAATTTCCATAAATCAAGTTTGTTTCGGTCAAAACCGGGAGAGGTGGCAATGATCAAGATTCCAACAGATCTTCATTGTGTGGTGAGTCTCCACCAATTCTAGGCAAAGATCGCGTGATGTTCACTAGATTTGGGTAGAGATCACAAGATCTCCACCAAATATGGATGGAAAACGTTTTAGAAAAAGGTGGAATAGAAGTTTTTTGATCTAATCGGCTTTGACGGGTCGAGAGAAGTGAAAATCGAGACTCACACCAACTTTGTCGGATCTTCATCTCCTAGAAAAGTCATCGACCACCATGGTAATTGGATTGGTTGGAGTTTCGACCAGACAGCTGCAGGTCGAACAATTTTGTCGAGTCCAATTGGCTTTGGACAACCGTAGCCCCTTCTTTGTAAAAGGTTAATTTAATTTGTAATCTATCAAATTACCTTCAAGAGAAAATTGTTGGCATAAGAATTTCCAAAAGTTGTTAAATGATAAATACAGAATATGCTTCACATGTCATATTAACTTAGCATGCAGTCAATGTCTCTCTGTCGCTAAGAAAGTGAGGTATTCTCTCTTCTCTAAGGCAGTAGAAGAGTTTGTCCCTTCCTTGGAAGGAGAGTGTGTTCTCTTAAGGTAACAAGTGTACCTTCAAAGCTAGTGGTCTTTTTTTGGGGCCTCAGGGAAACAAGAGTGTGTTTTTTTGGCTTTCAATCTTTCTTAGCTGCATACCATGGAAGAACTAGCAAGCCAATTGAATAATTTCTCCCTGCCGGAGAAGGAGAAGGAGGGTTTTACTCTCTCAAAGGAGGGTTTTCCTCAATATGGAAGCTATGGCTCGAACTTTCAAACAAATATGGTGATCAACTAATGGATTCAAGATTCGTAATCAAAATGAGCACAGGGTCCTTTTTGTCTTCGACAATCCTAGCGACGTTGACAGAATTCTACTCAACCAACCATGGAGCTTTGATAAGCATTTGGTGAGAGTAAATGATATTCCAGTACGCTATATGATAATGGCAATAGCTAAGAGTATTTGTGAAATAATTGGTGAAGTACAAAAGTCGACGAAGGGAGTTAACAACGAGGGTGGTTACTTCATGCGAGTCCGAGTAGAAGTGGATGTATCTTTGCCTCTATGTCGCGGTAGGCTCATCACGTTGGATAATGGCACAAAACCAAGGTGGTCGATACAGTACCGGTACCGGCCAGTGCACCGGTACCGATACACTTCTATTTTGTACCGGAAAAAATATCGGTTGTACCGGCCATACTAGCGAATTCCGACCGTACCGGATCGAAACACAAAATGCTGTGTTTTTTTTTTTTTTTGTAATTGTGGCAGTTTTTGTCTCTAAAATAATCAATAATGAAAGTATTTTGTAGATAATTTCATTATTTCACCTAACCTTTGATCTCTCCAATTCTTTTTCTTAATTTGGATTTGGTGTTTGAATTAAGAGTTCCATTTTCTTCTTTTTTAATTGTTTTACTTGCATCAATTCTAATATCCAGTTGATCTTTAGGTTGCGGTATCAATCAGTACACAATAGTTGAAATAGAAGGTATTTATGAGACTAAAAGTTGGAGAGTCTGTGTGTGTAAATAGAGATTTTGTGTGTGTGTATTAAATATATAAAATAGCGGTAAACCCGAAACAGTACACCGGTATTGACCGGTATCTGAAATATATCGTACCGGTGGCCAAACCGGTACAACCTCCGGTACGGTATTGACTTCCTTGCACAAAACACTGGGTTAAGTTCAAATACAAAAGATTACCAAACTTTTGTTTTTGGTGTGGGCGACTAACTCACAGTGACAAGAATTCCAAGCTCTGGATCCAAAGCAAAGGTTCATTAACACTGGACCAACAACAGTTCAATTCTTCCTTGAAGGCAGCACCATACACTGCCCATGAAAAAGATGTTATATACATGCCAGGATTCTATGAGAGCAAGCAACCATGGATGAGAAAAGCTTTCCACTCAACAAGAATGTTATCGGAGGAAACGGTGGTGAATCCGGTGGATGGCGGCTCAGAGAAGGTTCAGACAAGCATGGAAACGGTTGGGAACACAAATATTAATGCAATTAATGGGCACGTTACTAAGAATTTTTTGATGAGGGATACATTAGATTCTCAAGTGGTTCAATCAGTTCAGAATTTTATGTCGAGCCAGCTGTCCAGTCGAATTCCATGATTCAAGGAGGTCAGGTATTAAGGAGGGAGTAAAAGAATTGATTAAGGAGTTAATTCCTTTTGAGGATGCAACGGAAAATTTATTTGATATTCAAATAAAGGAAATTGATGCTGAATTAGAGAAATTTAATGAGAATCCAGCTAGAAAAGGGAACCCGAGTAATGATCTTAATGAGAGGTTGAAGTCAGCCCATATACGGAATACTCACCATAATTCCTTAAGCACGTGCATGCCAACCGCCTCATGCACTATGGAATTTTCCCAACTAGACTCAAAGCCTACAACCAGACAACACACACGTAACCCGAGCCTCTAGTACACCAAAAGAACTTTGAAAAAGCAAGCTAGAACAAAAGGCTTGAGCAGTAACACAATCAGCAAAAATATTGGGAAGAAGAGAAGTAGTGTTGATCATTAAGAGTTACCTTCTAAGAGGAGATTGGTTTCAAAAGATGATGGGAGTTCATCAAATTCAATGGCGGAGACTGTGCATCAGCCCCGCCAATTGCAATAAGTTGCTTAGTGTGGAACTGTCGTGAGCTTGGGAACCCATGTACAAAGAACGAGCTTGCAGACATGGTGCGGGCAAAAGATCCATTTGTCATGTTTTTAGCCAAAACATGGGCAAATGAAGCTAAGCTAAAAAACGTATTAAGGAAATTAAAGTTTGAGATTTTTTTCCTTTGTCCCAAAGACAAGCAGGGGAGGGGGATTAGTACTTTTCTGGAGAGTGACAATCAACGTAACTATGGAGGGATCACGCAAGAACTACATCGGCGCTATAATCAATAAGGATCAAGAAAATGAGTGGAGGTTCATTAGGTTTTATGGCAAACCGATAGCAGGGAGAAGAATTGAATCTTGGAATCTACTGAGAAGCCTGGATCGAAAATTCTAAATCCCATGGCTTTGTGCGGGAGATTTCAATAAGTTAACTAGAGGCGATGAAAAAGGGGGGGGGGGGGTAATAGGAGAAGTCACAATCAGATGCAACTATTCCAGGATGCAATAGATGGGTGTGGGTTTATCGATTTGGGCTACACGGGTTCAAAGTTCACATGGAGGAAGCATTATGCCAGTGGTCAATCAATATGGGAGAGATTAGATAGAGCCCTTTGCACAAACGATTAGCTGCAACAATTTGGAGACACTAGGGCTCATCATCTCAATTTCATCACCTCGAATCATGTTCCACTGTGGATTGTTTCGAATGGCTTTGATCCTCCACCTATATCAAGACCGTTTAGATTTGAAGAGATGTGGCTTACGGGCAGAGAGTGTGACCGAATGGTGGAAGCAGTGTGGAGAGATCATACTCCTTGTGATGCCGAGGTACAGGTGATGTGAAAGGTAGAACGATGTGGAAAGGAGCTAACACAATGGAGTCGGAAAAATTTTGGGAGTGTGAGGCAAGAATTATTGGAGAAGAAAAAATTGTTGGCAATGGCAGAACAGATAGTGGTACAATCAGGGAGCAATTTTTGGGTTAGAGAGCTAAGCAAAGAAGTGAATGATTTGATGATCAAGGAAAACAAAATGTGGAGGCAGCGGGCAAAAAAAATTTTGCCTGGTTGGAGGTGACAAAAATACCAAATAATTCCATAGTAGGGCGACTCATAGGCATAGACGAAATAGAATATCAGCCGGTATTGTCTGAAATCGGCCAATATGGCCGGTACATGGCCGGTATTTAAACCGGTATGAAATGTTGGTGTTTTGATACCAGTATATGTACCAGTACGATACATATCGGCCGGTACGATATCGACCACATTGCTTTCAATGCGTTTAATGTGCTTTAATGGCTACTTCTTTTACTTTGATGGCCTACTAATGCGGCAGTCCACCCTAATGATTTTAGACTCATTAGATAATAATGGTTTTTAATTTTAAATGAATAATTGCAAATATTACACCAAATATAACTTGATCTCATTTCACACACACACACACACACACACACACATATATATATATATTACCATTATAATTGAACATGTAAGTAGGAGTTACAAGTTAGTTTTGTTAACGAAAATTGTTAACCAATGTTTAACAATAATTGTTAGATTATGTTTAACAAACATTGTCGAATTATGTTTAACAAACATCGTCAAATTATGTTTAACAAATATTGTCAAATTATGTTTAACAAACATTGTCAAATTTGTCAAACATAATTTCACCCATAAACCTTTCGGCGTATAAGTTTTTTTTATGTGAGTGGTGCACATTCAAGATAATGTATCTCTTAATTACAATCTTTTGTTTCAAGGGAAGACCTTTTGATTACAACCACGTCGTCTTTATACATAAGTTTAATTATTTTCATGTTTAAGGGGATATGTGTTTTTATTTATTTGTTGCTGCACCTAATAATTTATTTAGGTTGCCTACGTACCCTTGACGGGGATCAAGTCAATTCGTAGTTCTTAAAGTGAGGTTTTAGATTCAAAATCCTAAAATTAATTTTGCCAAATTTAAATGATGGACATTTAAGTCAAATACTTTGTATTTAATTAAGCATCGACTTAATTTTGCTTTTGGGTGAGATAATTGATTTTAATCTCAAGGATAAGTTTTATGGAAATTGAATCAAGGATTCTCTTTTTGAGAAGTTAATGTCCATGCAATTTTCCCTTTTCTTTCATTTGCTTCATTGTAGGAATTTAATGAAATTTGGATTGAGGTTTCCAAATTTAATTAAGGGAAAGAAAACTTCTTTGAAGCAATTTTATTTTTTATGAACATGTTTTAGAAATTGGAAATTGGAAAATTTCCTCAAATCAATTTTTATGGTCATTTTATTTTGTAAATTATTAACTCCAATCTTGATTAAGAAATTAGGAATCCCCAAAAAATTAGTCATGTTGGAATTTAAAATAATTTTGGGTGTCAAGGACTCCATTAAAATGATAGAGTCAAGAACTCCATAAATTTGGTAGAATCAAGGATTCTAATTAATTTGGTAGAGTTAAGGACTCCATTAAAATAGTAAAGTCAAGGACTCCATTGGTGAATTTGATTTGGTAGAGTCAATGACTCTAGTTGAGAAAACACTGAACCAAAGTTTGAAAGAATTTTTATTTAGTAATGTTCAAATAGGATTTACGAGTCAGGGACTCGTATCTAAAGTTTCCTGCATGGAGTTAGGAACTTCTCATAAAATCCAACCCTATTTGTTTTATCAAATAAAAATTCAAATTTGAAGAAGAGGAAGAGGGGGAGATTTAAAGAAGAAAGGGACTGATAAAATCCCCACATAATGCTATATGTTCCTCCTTTGCTTGTTTCTCTCTATCTATGTCTGTTTCTCTCTTCTTTCTTTCTTTTTTCTCTTTGTATTTTGCTGTGTGCGTGCTTCTCTTTTTCTTGTGTTTGTGCGTGTTTTTCTCTCCTTTTTTCTACTGGAGACTTTTTAATTGATAGAGAAATTGGGAAACTGTTCCCGCTTTTTTTCTCAACTAATCAGTTCATGGGCAACTTCCATGGACTATTAACTTCTTTCACGTGTTCATGCCATCACCCACTTTTCAACTTTTTAATTTTTTTATTATTATATTTGTTCTTGCCGTGGCCATCTTTTCACTCATTATCTCCCTTTTTTTTTATGGACAATGGCAAACTTGCTTTTTGATAATGCTATGCCAGCCTTTCCTTTAGTCCCTATTTTTCTCACTTTAGTCATTTCTTATAGGTAATGGAAGAATCGCAAACTAGATAGCTTTTCACCTCACGTGTTCAAGGTTGAAATTTGTAGGGTCCAGTTAATGTATAGGGCATACATTATACGCTAACAAATCTGTTTTGGAAAAAAAAAATTATCAAAAATTGAAAAAATTATCAAAATTTTTTTAATTTTTGAGAAAATTTTTTTAAAAAATGGTATGTTATTGTATACCTTTAAGGCACGTGTTAGTAAAATCTATTTATATATATATATATGACCTTTTTGTAGATCACCACACATTTGGTCTCATCCTAATATCTAGGCCACTAGCCGTGAAGTGACATTTTTTTTTTTTACTTATTTTTTTAGTTTCAACAAGTTTCATTATAAAATCAACAAAATGGTTTAAAATGTCCTTTCAAATTTTCTCTCAATTAAATAATAACATCAACAAATTAACAAAGACTTTATCCTTCCACTTTTTTATACGATTCTACCAAACAAGATAATAAAGAATTTATCTTATTCTTAGTGCTTGGTTCATTTCTATATTTTATTTCCCACCACTCCATTTTTTAATCCTCCAAGACCCAACCAAGAACTTGGCGAAGTACTAACCAAGAAGTTTCTCACTTTTCCCTGGTACCACCAGCTAATGCTTCATTGATGCAACGAGCATCAGCTTCTCAAATCAACTTTCTTTTCCTACATTTCCGAATGCCCAAGGCCTGATAGAAAAGGAAACGGAGAGCCGATCGATCTCTAACTATTTATGAGTTTCAAACCTCTAAGTCTATAGTAATCAGTAATCACCAACACGACCATCGATCACAGTATATTACTTCTTCCATGACTATCCAATTCCAAGGACCCTTATCTTCTTTCTCTTCTTCTAATTCTATCATCACCCATAGATGTACTTACGACGTATTCTTAAGTTTCAGAGGTAAAGATACTCACTACAACTTCACTGGCGATCTATACAATGCTCTGCATGAAAAGGGAATCAATACCACCTTCATAGATGTTGATGATGATGAGCTTGAAACTAAAAGAGAAGAAGAATTTTCAGAGGCCTTTGTCAAAACCATAGAAGGGTCAAGAACTTCAGTGGTTGTACTCTCTAGAAACTATGCATCATCCACACGGTGCTTAGACCAGCTGGTGAAGATCCTTGAGTGTAAGCAAACAAAGGGACAAGTAGTTCTACCAGTGTTTTGGAAAGTAGATCCATCAGATGTAAGGCATCAAAGAAAGAGTTTTGGGAAAGCATTAGCTCAACTTGAAGACAACACTAAGATGCAGAGTTGGAAGACAGCCTTAAAATATGTTGCCAATTTGTCTGGCTGGCACATAGCCAGAGGAAAAGGGTATGTTTATCTAATTCTTGCGCTTTCATTTTACTCCACTTTACCATGATCTTTTCTCTCTGTTTACTGCAACACACACACACGACTATGAAAAGAAATCTGCGCATATACTTGCTGTTTCTTCTATTTGATTCCTCTTAAAATTTTATTTTTAGACAAGAGTGTGGGAAAATAAAAGAGAAATTTTGAGGCAAATGTCCTGAATCTGGAGATGAGCTGCATCTTTGACAAAACTGTTGTGAAAATACACCCTATAACACAAGATTAAATAAGAGAAAAGAAAATAATAGACACAAGGATTTACGTGGTTCAACAATTGCCTACATCCATAGGCAATGACAAAGAAGGTTTCACTGTAAAATAAGAAGATTACAATGGTAGCACAATAGCCCCATCACAAAACCCAGTCCAAATACACCATTGACTCATTCACACAAAGACTAAAGCACCCATTATATTTGCACTAGTCTTGTAATACTTTCTCATGTCTTACATATGGTCCACCAGTTCAATTCCTGAACCAAGTGGAACTTCGTTTACTAGTCCTTGTCGGTCACGGCAAAACAAGCAACACAATACCAAGTAGGCAAAGTCATCAACTTTGATTTCCAAAGTCAAGCCATATTATACCAAATCTCCACCTTGGCTCAAGCCTCACGAACTAACACCTCTGTCACCACCACCATAGCCCTTAGCGCTATCACAAGCTACAAACACCAATCAAGTCCAAGCAATGCTTGAACTTAACCTTTGGAACCGCTTTGTCAACATATCAGCTGCATTCTTCAAATTGTGAACCTTTTCAAGAAACATTTCTTTTGTAACAATCAACTCCCTTATCTTGTGGAACCTCACAGCAACATGCTTTGTCCTCGCATGATAAACCTGATTTTTTGCCAAATAAATGGCACTCTGACTCTCACAATGCAACTATATTCTTCCTTGGTTCAAACCAAGCTCTTCGACTAGCCTTTTCAACCACAGTGCTTTCTTTGCATCTTCACCTGCTGCCATGTATTCAACTTTAGTAGTAGACATGGCTATTACGGATTGTAATGTGGATCTCCAACAAATAGGTATGCTTGAAAATGTGAAAATAAAATCTGTAGTAGACTTGCTTTCATCCATATTGCATAATATGCATCCACATATCCTACCACTAAATTATCACCCTATTGCCCTGCAAACAAGATCTCATGTTCTGAAGTACCTTTCAAGTATTTGAATATCCATTTCACTACATTCTAGTGCTCCTTAACAGGTTTTGTCATGTACATGCTGACAATACTCACTACATGAGCCAAATCCCACCTGGAGCAAACCATTGCATACATCAAACACCCAACAACACTTGCATACGGGACCTTTGACATTTCTTCAAGTTCCTTCTCATCCTTCAGGCACTGACTCTCAAATAATCTAAATGATTCACCAATGGAGTGCTTATAGACTTAGCATCTTGCATGTTGAATCTTTCAAGAACCTTTCTAATATAGTTCTTCTGAGACAACCACAACTTTCTTGCCTCCTTATCCCTACAAATCTCTATACTCATAATTTTCTTAGCAGCACCCAAGTCTTTCATGTCAAACTCTTTGTGCAGCAGAGACTTTAGCTTATCAACCTCACCATGCTTTTAGGAGCAATTAACATATCATTGACATACAGTAACAAATAAATATAAGATCCATCATCAAGAACTTTAACATATACATAGCAATCATTCATATAATCAATCTGAATCATATAGGAATCAAACATCTTGTTCCATTGTCTAAGTGATTGCTTGAGCCTATAGAGTGACTTCTTCAATTTGCAGACAAGATTTTCCGTACCGAGTTGCCTGAACCCCTCTGGTTGTTCCATGAAGATCTCCTCCTCCGAATTCCTATAAAGGAATGTCATCTTCACATCCATTTGTTCCAATTTTAGATCTTGATTTGCTACCAAGGCCAACACCACCTTGATAGAAGTATGCCTAACCACAGGTGAGAAAATCTCATCGTAGTCAATCCCTTGTTTATGAGTATCCCCTTGCTACCAATTGTGCCTTGAATCATTCTCCTTCCAAATCTGATACTGCTTCCTTCTTCTTAATCGTTCAATTGCAACCTATCAGTTTCTTACCCTTTAGAAGTTCTGTCAACTCTCGAGTCTTGTTCTTATTTAAGGATTCCATCTCCTCCACCATAACTTCCATCCACTTGTCCTTTTCAAAGCTATCAATTGATTCCTGAAATATGGAAGGATCTTCGCTACTAATTAGTAAACAATAAGAAGCAAGATCCTCGAAACTCTACCTGAACGGTGGTCTTTTGTTGCATTTAGGCCTATCTGATTTCGTACTGTGAGCTTCCATTTCTAGCTGAGAATCCACTTCATCTAGGTTAACCTGCATGACTGATTTATCACTACAACTACTGCCTCCCACTACTTGAGATTCATCTTCCTTTCTAAAAGCTTTTATCATGGACTTTTCATCAAAGACCACATCTCTACTTATCATCACTTTTTCTGTAATGGGATCCCAAAGCTTGTACCCTTTTACTCCTTTCTTAAACCCAAGAAAGATGCACTTCTTTGATTTTGAATCAAGCTTTGACCTTTCTTCACTAGGAATATGCACATAGGTAGGACACCCGAAGATCCTCATCTAAGAATAATCAACTTCTTTCCCAATTTAAACCTCTTCAACAACTTTCCCATCAAGTGAAAACCTAGGTGATCTGTTAATGATGTAACAAGCCATATTCACAGCTTCAGCCTAGAAGACCTTAAGAAGCCCAGCATTCAGTCTTATGCACCTATCTATTTCTCCAAGTATTACGTTAAGCCTCTCAACTCTTCCATCTTGTTGAGGTGTTCATGGTACCGTAAAGTGCCTCCTGATACCATGCTCTTCACAAAACCTCAAGAACCCCTTATTCGTGTACTCAATGCCATTATTAGTTCTAAGGCACTTGACCTTCCTTCTTGTTTGGTTTTCCACTTCTTGAATTTTTCAAAGGCATCAAACTTGTTTTTCAAGAAGTAAACCTAAACACTTATACCACGCTCACCTATGTGCCCTAATCACTTATGCCACAAGAGTATATCATCCTGTTCAAATTCAATAACTGCAACAACTCCACCTACAATGGTGCTACCAAGTAATTTGTAGATATTGTCATCTACTTTCTGTCCCTTCATCATAATCATAGCACCCTTTAATACCTTCACTATCCCATTTTCAGACTTATAGCTAAAACCATTAGAGTCTAGGGTTCCGAATGAAATAAGATTCTTTTTAAAATCTGGAACATGCCTTACATCTTTTAATGTCCTCACAACATTATCAAACATCTTAACTTTAATTGTTGTTGTTCCAAAAACTTTGCAAACAAGATTGTTTTCCACTAGAATAGAACCACAATTAACTAACCTGTAAGTGTTGAACCAGTCCCTTTAAGGTGTCACATGGAATGAACATGCTAAATCTAGAACCTAAGAATCGATCAACTAGTCTACATTTGATGAAACAGAACACAAATCTCCATCTGAATCTGCATCTACCGCCACTACGTTGGCAGATTTTAAAGACCCTTCCTTGTCTTAATCCTTGTCTCTTTTCCATTCTGGACAGTCTATATGCCCCTTCTTTTGGCATTTATAACACTTCATTGTCTTACTCTTGGATTTGGATCTATTGTGTCCCTTGGCAAAATTGTTATCTCTGTCTTTCTTTCTTCCACAATCTTGATTACCTTTTACCACGAGTACTTTCCTAGAACTCTCGCATGAATTATGTTCTTGATGGTAGTGATCCATCAAGGCTCCTGAGATCTCTTTAAATTCCAGAGTCTCCTTCCCCTAACATAGGGTTGTAACCAAGTGTTCGTAGGAAACCGGGAGTGAGGTCAAAAGCATCATCTCCTTATCTTCATCATTGAATTTTATATCGATCCTCAACATGTCACTAATAACTTGGTTGAGCGTGTTGATGTGCTGAGCCAAATCTACAGCCTCTACCATCTTAAGCCCATAAAGTTTTTGCTTCAAATTCAATTTATTTATGACGGACTTAGACATATACGGCTCTCCAAATTCAACCATATAGCAGTAGTTGACACCTCATTCATGACATCGTACATAAGCTAATTTGCCAACATAGCCGAATTGTACTCACGGCCCTCATCTTGAGTTCTTCCCACTTGTTATCGGTCATCTTCTCTGGCTTCTTTGTTTTCCCATACAAAGCCTTCACCAAACTTTGTTGTACCAATAGGTCTTTCACCCCTCTCTACCATAACCCGAAGTTGCCAGTTTTGTCGAACTTAACTACGTCTACCTCGGCAATAGAAGTATTAACCTCCATTGGATCAATGAACCTGGAGCTCTAGTACTAATTTTTGTGAAAATACATCCATTAACGAAGGATTAAAGAAGAGAGAAGAAAATAATAGACATAAGGATTTACGTGGTTCGGCAATTGTCTACATCCACAGGCGGCAACAAAGAAACTTCCACTATAAAGTAAGGAGATTACAATAGTAACACAATAGCACTCTCACAAAGACCCAAGCCCCAAAAACACCCTTAGCTCTCTCACACAAAGAATAGAGCACCCTATTATATTTGCACTAGTGTTGTAGAACTATACTTTCTCGTGTACTACAATTTCAAACAATAGCCGCATAACCCCACATACATATATTACCTAAGGTCGGCTAGTTCAATTCCTAAACCAAGTGGAACTTGGTTTACTAGTCCTTGTTGTTCACGGAAAAACAAGCAACACATTTGTGACTTGGTTTCCAATACCAAGTAAGCAAAGTCACCGACTTTGATTTCCAAAGTCAAGCCATATTACAACAAAGTCAACCAGCATTCTTTCTACAATGACTTTGATTTGATTTTGATTTTAATTTTGTTTTGTTTTTAGGCTAAATTATAATTATTGTTATTATTATTATTATATATATTAATTATTTCTTGGCCAAAATGCAAATTTCACTATTTAAGCTCTATCTCTATTCATTTCAATCCTCTAAGTTTGCATTCATTCATTTCAATAATCTAAGTTTCAAACCTTCTCAATTCAATCCTCAATAACTGGCCATCCATTGCTGCTATTGAGCTCCCAAAAAAACGTCGTTTTAACCTTATTTTAATATTTAATTTTTGTTTACTAATTAGAAACGTTAATTAAAATAACCCCAAAATTAAAATAACAAAATAAGCAACGACATTATCCCTCCCCACATCTAAAGAACACAAAATTGAAACCCCAGCCACCCCTAGCCTAATCAGATAATTGAGAGTGGGAGGGAGAAAGAGATATCGCGAGGGAGAAGGAGAGTGAGATATCGAGAGGGAGAGACAAATGGAGAGGGTGTTTTTTTGTGGCTTGGCTCTAAGTTTACTCGGCTGATTGGCTCTGCTTAGCTTAGCTCAGCTGAGTATTGGTTTTTAGTTGTGGACTGAGAGGAAAGAATGATTTCTATAATGCAGTTTTTTTTTTTACTAATCTGTTAGATAATACAATAATTCACCCCCGAGTTATGAGTAATTTTTAGGTACTCTCGAAGCACGGAGTATGGTGCTCCATCCTTTCATATTCATGATGGGGTCCACATTGAATAAGAGAGAAGAAAGCACAATTTTACTATATTTCGAAAATACTTAAATAAATTTCCTTGAAGTCATATAGCCTTGCAGAGGAATTGGCGCAGTTTATAAATTTCACATTCAGGATGATGCAAATAATGCAATCCCCTTTATCCCTACTCCTTACTAGCACTAGCACTAGGTAGGGATGTTATTTAGCATTTAAGGTCTGTTTGGATATCGCTTATTTTGCTAAAAATTGAAAATTGAAAATACTGTAGCAAAATAATTTTTAAATATGTGAATAGTGCCATAAAACCCATTTTTAATGAAAAAGTTGCTGAAAAAAAAGATTTGTAAGTCCCGTGAGCAATGCACGGGACCCACTGGCAGGTTTGAGTCCCACGTTCATGTGCTTCTCAATAGATAAAAGAAGGAAAACGCAAACGTAGTTCATGGGAAACGCAATCCAAATGCTACCTTAATGCTATTGGCTATCAGCTATCAATTACTATGGAGGTGGCAGATCCTTTCTCTTTACAACTTTACTCACCCCCGTCAGGCTGCAGTTAATACATAGGTAGGGCCAACATCAGCCCGTTCAAGACTACTTGTGCCATGTGGATTCTTTACTCCAGTAGGCTTCTTCGGTCCAATCAGGCGGGTCGATTTACTTAAGCCGAGATTTGGTGGATGCATCGTACATGTCTCACATGCCAAGTAGCAAACTACATGCATAATTAAATTGATACAAGAAAAATATAGTGACTACATCATTTTCTTTTTCTTTTTTGTTTCTTTTCATTTCATGTGTAAAATACTCGACTAACTCTATGTTTTATCTTTTTATGGGCAGGAATGAATCTGAATTCATCCAAGAAATCGTTCAAACGGTCTCTATCATAGTAAATTGTACATATCTAAATGTTGCTAATCATCCAGTTGGAATAGAGTCTCGTGTACAAGACATCAATATGCTTTTAAGTATTGGGAGGAATGACATACGCATGGTAGGGATCTTAGGAGTTGGTGGAATTGGTAAGACAACTATTGCCAAAGCAATTTATAATTTGATTGCTCACCAATTTGAAGGTAGTTGTTTTCTTTCAAACGTTAGAGAATCTTCCAAGAAAGAAGTTGGACTGGTTCAACTACAAGAGACACTTCTTTCTAAGATCCTAAGAGATGCTAGAAGTTCAAAGGTTGGCAATGTTGACCGAGGAATCAATGTGATTAAGCATAGGCTTTGCTCTAAAAAGGTTCTTTTAATTCTTGATGATGTGGATCATCTGTTTCAATTAGATGCATTAGCTGGAAAATGTGATTGGTTTGGTTTAGGGAGTAGAATCATAATAACAACAAGAGATAAATCTTTGCTAACTAGCCATGAAGTTAATTTCACATACGAAGTGAAGGGGATGGATCACAATGAAGCTCTTGAGCTATTTAGTTGGAATGCCTTCAAAAGAAACAAACCTATTGATGAATATGTTGAACTCACAAAATGTGCAATACATTATGCTGGGGGCCTTCCGCTAGCTTTAATGGTTTTAGGTTCGGATCTATATGGTAAAAGCAAAATTCAGTGGAAAAGTGCATTGGATAAGTATGAAAGAGTTCCTAACAAAAATATTCAAGAAATACTCAAAATAAGTTATGAAGGATTGGACGAAACTGAACAAGATATTTTCCTTGATATTGCATGTTTCTTCAAGGGGCGCAACATATATGATGTTATGAGTATTTTAGATTCTTGTAGTTTATATCCAAATTCCGGTATTGCAAGACTTTTTGAGAAGTGTCTCATAACTGTTGATCGATGGAACATATTGTCAATGCATGACTTGTTACAACAAATGGGCATGGAAATTGTTCGACAAGAATCGCCACAAGTGCCGAGAAAACGTACTAGGCTATGGTGTTATGAGGATGCTCTTGAAGTACTATCTAAAAATAGGGTACAACTTCTTTTCTTTACTTTTTTTTTATCTTTTTTATTTTTATTTTTTTCCACAGGGTAGAAGCAATGAATTTTTTCTATTTAATATTCAAGAAAATATACATTTTTCAATTTTTATTTCCAAATTGTTAATACTTTCGACAAATTCTAATGTGCATTGTGTTTCACTTAATGCTTTAACCAATTAGGGGTCAAATAATATTCGGGGCATAGTGTTGCGCTCTTCTAAACCAATAACTGTGCAATTGGAAGCTAAAGCTTTCAAACAAATGAAAAATCTCAAGTTTCTTATTGTGGATGATGTACGCACTTGTGGACAACTAACATATCTTCCCAATGGGTTAAGATTGCTTGATTGGCCTTCTTATTCTTTTGCCTTACCATCCACATTTTGTCCTAAGAAACTTGTCCAACTCAACATGCCACATAGTCACATTACATTGGAGACGCTAATCAAGCAGGTATGCTTTTAGTATTTATGAATTATAGGTTTTTAAATTTAATTTAAAAGTTTGTTGAAAACTTTTAAATTTGTTTCTTCTACAGGGGATCCAGTTTGCAAATTTGAAAGCTATCAATCTTAGTGAATGTGATTCTATTATAAAATTACCTAAGTTGTGTGCTCCAAACTTAGAAATATTAAACCTTCATCGATGTAAAAATTTAATTGAGATTGATGAGTCCATTGGATATCTTGAGAACCTTCAAAATTGGGAGCTCACTGACTGTGAAAATCTCCGCATTCTTCCAAGCCGCCTTATGTTGAAATCTCTTTACATTTTTCGTCTTGAGGGCTGCTCAAGGCTTGAGAAGTTCCCTGATATTCAACCAGAAATGAATTGTTTATCAGTTTTAGAATTGCAACATAGTGGTATTAGAGATTTACCTTCATCAATAGGTTATCTCACTATGCTCAAATGTTTAAACCTATATGATTGCCAAAACCTTATGGAACTACCAGATACCATCTATAAGTTGCGGCTACTTGATGAATTATCTATTTGTACTACCAAATTGATACCGACACACGATCCTTTTGATAGCTTTTCTGAATATGGGTTTATGAGGTTAAAACATCTATATCTCAAAGACGGTGGAAATCCAATTGAATTAGATTTTTTATCAAAGCCCAATTACTTCCCTGTATTGAAGTTTCTAGATCTAAATGGAACCAATATAAGTACCATCCCCGAAAGAATCAGCAAATTCACTAGATTAGAGGGACTTCGAATAGACAATTGCAAGCAGCTTCAGGAAATTCCAAGTCTTCCACAATCTATATCAAAAGTGTACGCAACAAATTGCCTGTCGTTGGATCCACAATCATTAAGCAGATTATTGACAAAGGTATCTCTCTCTCTCTCTCTCTCTCTCTCTCTCTCTATATGTGTGTGTGTGTAAGTCATAAAGAAACACATTTGTTATTTTTCCCAAATACATTATTAGATTATTGAAGTGTAGTTTTTTGAATTTGCTAATTGCTTGCAGTTTGAAGAATCTTACTACCAAGAATATGAGATTCTACAGTCACCAGGCCTATCATTTCCAAAATATGAACTAATACTACCAGGAACTGAGATTCCAAAGTTGTTCAACCATCAAAGTTTTGGAAATTCCATCTCATTTTGGGTTGGTCAAGATTTTCCAGCAATTCTTTTGTGTATTGTTTTTGGGCTGGAGGAGCACATAGGTAATAGATTCGTTCCCGCATTTCATCTAAGATTGATCATCAAATGTCGTGAAAAGACAGTAGATATTTTGGCAAATGTAATTGACGGAAAGGGAGAGTCTGATCATCTGTGGGTTTCTTTTGTACCTTATGGCGAATTCCACGAGACATTTGATGACTTAAATCTATATGATCAGAATGAGGTTGAAATTGTATTTAAAACCGCTTCTACATATGATCCACCAAAAATTACTCCAACCATAAAAAGGTGTGGTGTCCATACAAAATGCATCTGTCCTCAAACATTTGGTGAATCAAACTTGCACCACCAATGTCACTCCGCCAACCCTCTCCAGCCTTTACTACCTCTCTTCCCTAGTTCAACGAAGATAACAAATCATGGGATTGACTCTAATTTGAGAGGCCTTAATGGTGATGACTTGGATGTAATAGAATGCCAACCTCCTCTGGTCCCTGATGACACTAGGCACCTTTTGTTTCCATCTACAGTGGGGCTTCAATTGGATATGATAAATGGATCTGACTTAGGCTTAGGCCGATTGGTATTTGAATCAACCATTAGTGATGGGTGTGATTTGGGTTCATCTTCAATGGTCCATACCGTAAGCAATGAATCCGATCTGAATTCACATCCACCATTGAAGAAAATGAGGACATCATGATCAGTTCAAAGAAACAGGACTTCATCTTCAGCTCTTTCACGCGCGTTTGATGTAAGGTATGTCACCTTCTTTAGTGCAATGTTTCATTTGCATCTTTGTTGCCATTTCCACGTTCTTCTTGCCGTTACTCTTATTGATTATCTCCTCTCTATTATGGTTGGAATTAAAGTATGATACATCTTAATCTATGGAAATAAGGATTATGTTACCTTTGAGGTAGATCCATATATGGATTGAGAATTTCAAGTTTGAATTGGTAAAATGTTCTTATTAGACTTCTTTGTTATAGTGTTCTAGCTAGTTGAAGCTTTTTGCCTTTCTTTTTTTGCTTGGGCATGCTATTTTATAGCATTGAAATGTAAAAGCGTATACCGAAGCCTATGACTTCAATACATTAAAAAATAAATAAATAAATAAATAAAAAAAAAGAAGAAGAAGAAGAAGAAGAAGAAGAAAGTAAAGAATTTCATCATGCATATTATGGAGCTATCAGATATAGTAGCTCCTAATGAAACTCTTTTGTCCTCAAATTTTTCTGTTTTTGTGTCTAAAATTGATCTTTCTGTCCTTTAGGATCCTTTAGTATGTATTTTATGCTGATGAACTTCATACTTATGCAAATTGGTACAATTGTAAGTCCTTGTTTCTATGGTATGTAATGTCCTTATTTTCGAGACACGTCTTCCATACCTCTGAAGACTATAGTTATATATTTTAGATATCTTTTGGATCCCCCAACTTATTCAATTTCTTTGGATGCAATTTAGATGCCATGGATATCCACTTCATCTCTTGCGTGCTTGCGTATCTTTCAAAATAAATTAATATGATTACTTCCAACTTCCCAAAGTTGGGTTGAAGCTTTGTTTGATTATAGTAATTTTCTAATGTTATGTGATAATTGATCTGTAAAAAAAATTGGGGGGAAAAATGTGATTGCTTAATAATATTACCTTAAAAATCACCTTTTTATGTGAATGTGTCATTAGTCCCACATCGAGCATGTATCAAGTTGATATGAGCTTAATTAACAACTATAATGAGTCTCAATTATAACTAGACTAGTGTTAAGACTCTGCCACTTGGGAACATGTTATTAACCAATTGTTAATTGGGATATTAGTTATTTTGATTCAATTGCTAAATAATTGTTGTAGGGAATCGGTGCCCTTTATGTGAGTAATTGCAATATAATTTTGCTGGTTGTTCTCTCTCTCTCTCTCTTTCCTGCTTTAGTGCTTTTGGACCTTGAATGTTGCTTGCTCTTGATGTTTTTTTTCCCCCCAATTTGCAGGCAATAGAGCGGAAACCTACATAATAATTTCTTGCTAAAATGGCCATATTTTGCTGGTGAAGTCATATCATGCATTGTCTCAAAATTATACATTGCGATTGGGCTCCCGATTTGGTACAAATTCCCTGAAGACCAAATATCAAAGTTGAGGTAATAGAAACCATATTTGACGCTGTCTCAGTTAAATCACTGATGCCTTTGACTTTGAGATGTCAACTGATTCTGATAAAGACACAAACCTGGAAGTTGGAATTAGAATCTAAAATGTCCTTTTAGAAATGGAAGTAATACAATGGGAACTAAGTACCACTAGAGAAGACTGCCGTTGAAAGGAGGAACACAATTAAAATTGTTATGCCACTGTTGAGAACTAGATTTCCAATTTTGATGAGTCTTCTTTGTTGTTTATTCTTAATAGCTAGTTTTTTCAAATGCAAGAGGTGGAAAGGCTGAACACCTTGTGGCTACAGTACACAAGAGCAACTCAATGGTTGATAGATGAATTGTCTGTTGGTTCAGTAGAGCCATACTCAACTCATGTTGCAGTAGGTCCTTAGCATCAGAAAAGACAAATGATTTCATATATATATATATACACACACACATATATATATATATATATATGAATTTTTTTTAGCAAAGAAAAAAGGGAGCTCACGTGTATAGCAATTTGCATATTGTTGCTTGCAGTGACGGAACTATAGTTGCACTGCCCCCCCTAAATTTTTTCAAATTTTTTTTTAGTGTATATATATATGTGTATTAATTTTAGCAATTTGTTTTAATAAATTTGCACTTTGCCCTCTCAAAAATATTATTGATCTTTTTAAAGGCTATAAAAAATTTTATTGATCTAAAATTTGAAATAAATTTAACAAGCTTAACAACAAAATTTATCAATAACAAACTTAAGCCCAAACAACACCACAAAACAAACCCACGCAAGTCACAAACAAAAAATAAAATAAAATAAAAAATTCCTAAGCCAATTCTAACTAGTCTAAGTGAACACCCACACATTTGACAACACACAAGACACCCAAAAAAAAGTTAAAAAAAAAAAAAACTGAACTTTCTAAATTGAGAAGCGTTACGTCCACAATATTTTCACAACAAATCACATGTGGTAAGTTGTTATTGGTTCTAATTTGAATCCACAACTTAAATTACTTTTTTACTCACTCATAACAACTAATAATAACCTACCACTTACGATTTGTTGTGAAAATATAGTAAAAATATTGTGGACATAGCATTTCTCTTCTAAATAAATGCTTACTTGTAGTTTTAAAAAAAAAAAAAATTTGTTTATACTCTGCCCCCCTAACTCTAAATCCTAGCTCCGTCCCTGGTTGCTTGTCTCTAGGATGTATCTTCTTTACACATCTGTGACAAAGATAAATCCTTTCTGTTTGGACAAATTTTTATTATTGTTGGGAAGCTAAAACACATAGACATAGTCACTGATCATTTTATGGGTATACATTAAGACTTCACTTATCTATACTATTATTTAAGGGGCTTCCCCTATTTGGATTCCATATTTTTTAGTTCAAAAATGCCTCATAGTCCTATGTTTAAGTAGAGACAAAATTAAAGGACAATCCGGTAAAAATACAACTCTAATTCCCACTAAAACATTGCCTAAAAAATAGGACCACTCTACTGTTAAGTTTTAAATTTCTTTTTCTACTTATAAATTTCAATATCCAAAATACCCTCAAATTAACCAATTTGTAAAGCTTAAATAGTAGGGTTAGACATGTAAAATTACTAATTTAAAAACTCCTAATTTTTAGCTAATTTTTTTTTTTAAGTTTTTCTCTCACCTTCACATTTCTCTCTCATGTTAGTTGTCAAGTACTAATACAACTTCTTCTTCTTCTTTTTTTGAAAAAAGAAATAATAAAATTGTTTTTTTTTTCTTCCACAAACGTGCTTTTTTTTTTTCTTCCTGCCAAAATGAAATGGCCCATATTTTTACATTAAATTGTTTTTTTCCACCTGTCCACTACAGACTCCACTAGGCTGATTCTTTCCACAAAATCTCCACACTCCCAAAGCTGCAAAAAATGTTGGCATTTGGCAATTAGGAACACACAGTGATGGGCATAGCTGCAATTGGCAGTTTTGCACGCACACACCATAGCTCTCTACTTTTCAATACTAAAAACAAAAAGCATTCTTGAAAGTCGAAACCCTCAAAGCTCAAGTCTTGAATTTCTCCTAAGAATTTATTGAATAATGCAAGACAATGAAGAAGTAGTGGCAAAAACCATCATCTACAACCTGATAATCCTAGGTGCCTCAAGTTTCACAAGCAAGTACGTTGTCAAAGAAGCCCTTAAATTCCACAATTCTCTATAATATAGCAAATTACATTTTCTGTTATGAGTTGTTATTCAGTATTTGCTTTCCTATATTGGTTTCCTTATTTTGTTATCATTATCATTTCCATATCATTATCTCAGTTTATCTTTTCTTTTCTTTTTAATCTTTTTATTTTTATTTGGTCAGTTTGAAGAGTGTTTAATATTTTCTCTAATTAATGAGTTTTTTTTAAGAATGGGAATGACATATATTTTTTTCTTTTAAAAAAAAAAATTTATTTTAGTGTACGTGTTTTAAGTGGTGTTCTCTCTTCCTCCTATTATTTTTGTATGTTGTTTTTCTTACATTTAAGCCTTACTCTCTTTTTTTTTGTATTTTTTTTTTTAGGGTGATATATCAATAATTTTGTTAGATTGCATAGCAAGCACATTGGATGAATTTGAGTAAGCGAAGTGGTAGTCAATTTATCAAGTAGTTGTTAAAGACCATTTTTTTGTAAATATCCTATCATATGAAATTTAATATTGTCCTTTGTTTTTTTTTTTTTAATGTCAAAATTGTGTCTTAGTATAATGATAGAGATTAATTATAATAGAACGGGAATAATAAAAACTAATTATCATATTTTTTGGGTAAGGGTTAATTTAGAACATTTATTATAATTTGCGATTACTACATTTTTCAATTACAAAAAAAAAAAAAAAAAAAAAAAAAAAAAACCTAGGGTGTGATAAGTATTATTATTTGTCTCCAGGATGTATCATTCTTTACACATCTGTGACAAAGATAAATCCTTTCGGTTTGGACAAATTTTTATTATTGTTGTGAAGCTAAAACACATAGACATAGTCACTGATCATTTTACGGGTATACATTAAGACTTCACTTATTTTTAATAAAGTCGATTGTTCTTATAAAACAACACTGGTCGATTGTAATATAATTGTCTATGCATGAATATATACACTGAATTTTGTTTCATTACGTTCAAGCAAGGCAGTTTGATGTATTTGGAGGCTTTAGGTGAAAGTGAATTGAAAACGTTTTTATACTATAAACTATTTGAATGCATAGTTTGCACCCTAAATTATGATCCTTGTTATACTTTGCACCCCTACATTAGTTTTAATGTTAAGTTAGACTAAAATATGAAACATGTGACTTGCACATGTGATTTTCTTAAGGCCAATTTTGGAGTAAATTCACAAAAAATACCCTCCAACAGCCTCTTTAACTCTTCTTTTTTTTTTAGAGTTGCTGCAGTAGTTCTCTGAACATGGAGGGTACTGTAACAACTCCAAATCAATATTCTTAAAAAAATACTTGGTTGAATAAAAAATTATTCTTTCTCTCTCATCCCATCCTCTTTTTTCTTTGTTTCTTCAAAGCTCTCTCTCTCTCTCTCTCTCTCTCTCTCTCTCTCTCCTTTTTTGTCTCTCAAATGTCTCAAAACAAAGACAAATAATCAAAGCACAAAACACAATCCAGTTCTCATAAAACAAATTGTAACAACAAAGTGAATTAGAACAAGAAAAGAAGGAAGAATAAATGGGTAATTACATTTTACTACCCTAAACTATAATCCAGATTATACTTTGCACCCTAAACTATTCAAATGCACAGTTTGCACCCTAAATAATGATCATTGTTACACTTTGCATCTCTACATTAGTTTTAATGTTAAGTTGGATAGAAATATGAAACATGTGACTTGCACGTGTGTATTTACTTAAGTGACACAAACTTAAAAGACCAAAAACCCCATATTTTCAATCAATTAAAAAAATAATAATTCCCTGCTCTCTCTCTCTTTCTCATGCATATACCCCTCCCCAAATCAAAATCCCTACAATCATAAATCCCCAAATCAAAATCATCTTCGACACCACCACTACTTCACCACCATGATATTTTATTTATCAACTTTCAGATAAGCCGATGATTTTGCAACATAGCAAGTGAAAATTCCTGGATGGTTTTGAAGGAAAAGTTGTTACGATAGAGCAATGAGTAATGGTTTTTAGAATAACCCTCCATGCTAGCTTCCTGGATTGCTGTAAAAATGTGCACAAACAACAAAGAGCAGCAAATGATGATAGAAAAATTCAGTTGAAAGCTTTGTACATAATTCAATTATTAATACCGTGGAATAGTATCTTCTTTTCCTTCCCTAGGCATCAGGATTGAAGAATGTCAAATGTCATCCATATGTACACACTTCCCATCCTTGAAACACACCAAAGAGATCACGTTACCAACTATATAGATAGTAAAAAAAATACTAAGCTACAACAAGCATGGAAATCTAGATCATTTTTTTTCCCGAAAGTTATCTAAAATATAAAGTCCAGAGACTTATGCTTCTAGGAATAACAGTGGTGTAGTAGTAGTGATTCCAAAGATGATTTTGATTTGGGGATTTAAGGTTACAGGGATTTTGATTTGGGGGAAAGGGGCTGATACATAGACACATATGAGAGACCACGAAAAAAAAAAAGTTTTGTTTTTAATTGACTAGGAAGATGGGGTTTTTGGTATTTTTTGTGTCACTTAAGAAATACATATTTGCAAGTCACGTGATTCATATTTCCGTCAAACTTAACAGTAAAATTAATATTAGGGTGTAAAGTGTATCAAGGATCATAATTTATGGTGCATATTATGCATTTGAATAGTTTAGATTGTAAAGTGTAATATGGGGCATATGTTAGGGTGATAAAGTATAATTTCTTCATAGAGAGAGAGAGAGAGAGAGAGAGAGAGGCCAATCTGATCCAACCAAATTCGCATGCACTTGGTGGTGGGGAGGAGGACCAACAGCGGGGAGTGGATGATCTCCACCGACCTTCGCAACTGTGATCTCTCTCTCTCTCTCTCTCTGAGTGATTTCTGTGTGTGTTTCACAAAGGTCCTTAGCTTGAGTGAGGGAGGCCTTCCTCGAAAGTGTGGTGACGATGCGATGGAGCAGGGGTGATTTCTCTTATCTTCCCGTTTGATGATAATGAAACCAAAAAGGAAAAGGGTAGAAAAAAAAAAAAAAAAGGGAAAACATGTGGTGTGTGCCTATGTGGTGGATGTTTTTTAAATGATAATTAGTATATAAGTTTTTTTTTTAAAGAAACTAATTATAAATTAATGAATAATAAGAAAAAAATGATAGATCTAAACATGTGTGGATTTTTTTAATGATAAGTAAGTTTTTTTAAGGAAATTAATTATAAGTTAAAGAATAATAAGAATAAAAATCCCTTAAAAATATTACCATTTGAGAAATATGACTATTGGAAATTTTAAAAATGTTATTGTTGGATAATTTTAAAATATAGCTATTAGAAATTTGAAAAATATAGTTGTTGGGAATGAATAGAGGAAAAAAAATTAAAAAAAGAATATAGAAAGATTAAAGAAAAAATGAAAAAAAATAATATCTTAATGAAATAAAGAAATAATAAAGAGTTGGTTGGAAAGTATATTTGAAAATATAGGAAGATAAAAGATAAATATAAATTTTCACTGTCCAAATAATACTAAAATTTGGAGAAAGTAAGATGCTATAGAGTGTATTTAACTATTGATTACAGAAACAAATATAGAAAATGGTGTTTAGTTTGGCATGATATTATATTATGCCATAATATTATGTTATTGTAATCTTACGTCAAGTTAATCTCAATATAAAAATACAACATTACATTATTTAAAAAAGTAATGCAATTAAAATAATGTGATATATTTTATAATTTTAAATTATAATATTATTATAAAAAATAAAATAAATTAAAAATTTTAATACCAAATTATCGTAATATACATTATATCCAAGTCACGTCACAACTTACAACGAACCAAGCAACTGATCACTTGTGGTAATATTACGAGGGTACTTGTCAAGGCTAAAAGCCACAGGGCCATTCCAAGAATAATTTCTCTCTCTTTGAATTTCAGTCCTTGGTTCTTTTTTTTTTTTTTTTCCTCCCAAGAAGTTTCTCACTCTTGACTTGAAATGCGTGGAACCAACGAGCATCAGATTCTCGAAATAACCTTTCTTTATCTAAAAGTTTTACACTGTTACTCGATAGTCAATAGCGATCAGTAATCACCAACACGAGAATTAATCACAGTATTCTTCTTCATGAGAATTTAGCAATTTTCTTCAATGACTTTCCAATTCCAAGGACCCTTTTCTTCTTCTTCTTCTTCTTCTTCTTCTTCTAATTCTATCATCACCCATAGATGCACTTACGACGTATTCTTAAGTTTCAGAGGCAAAGATACTCGCTGCAACTTCACTGGCGATCTATACAACGCCTTGCATAAAAAGGGAATCAACACCACCTTCATAGATGGTGATGATGACGAGCTTAAAACTGAAAGAGAAGAAGAAATTTCACAGAACCTTGTCAACAGCATAGAAGGGTCAAGAACTTCAGTGGTTGTACTGTCAAGAAACTATGCATCATCCACACGGTGCTTAGACCAGCTGGTGAAGATCCTTGAGTGTAAGCAAACAAAGGGACAAGTAGTTCTACCAGTGTTTTGGAAAGTAGATCCATCAGATGTAAGGCATCAAAGAAAGAGTTTTGGGAAAGCATTAGCTCAACATGAAGACAACACTAAGATGCAGAGTTGGAAGACAGCCTTAAAAGATGTTGCTAATTTGTCTGGCTGGCACATAGCCAGAGGAAAAGGGTATGCGCATCCAACCATATCTATTTACACTTCACTATGATCCTTTCTCTTTCTATTTCCTGGATCTAGGGATAAGCTACATCTTTTTGCCATTACTTTGATTTTGATTTTGTTTTGTTATTTTGCTAAATGATTTTGTTTTGTTTTGTTTTGTTTTTTTATTAATTATTTCTTTTATGTCTATGTTGGTAAAAAAGTATGTTTTGGTCATAAATAAGCTGCCAGATAACTCTCTCTTTTTTTTCTTTTTTACATGGGGATTTGCTTTAGAAATTTATCCTGAAGTTATTTCTCCTCAAAATCTAATACTTGGGGAGGCACCATTTGAACTAAAGAGTTTGGTACTAGCTACCAAATAACTTCAACCACGGCTCCTGCTGTAACTAAAATTTCACTATGTTTTGCGCTTTTAATTTTCTTATTTTTCAATAAATTAATTTGGGTTTCTGATTTTGGTCAAAGAGTATTTAAGTCGCCTTTATTAATTTGGTTAGTAAACAGCACCAGTTGCACTGCTCAAATAGCATTTCTCTTTTTAATAACACCTCAAATGCAAAATCACATACAAGAAAATTTACAAAACTAGATAGAGAGACCAATAGAGCTTGTTTTTAAAATTGTAGGACTAATATTGCTTATTTGAAACATCATGAGTTAAAAATGCTCAACATGTGAACTTCAATGGCAAACAATGTATTTTGTCCAGAAATAATAAATTTAAATTAAATGAATTCGATTAAGCTTTTCATTTAGAAGAAAATTGATTAACCCAAGTTACGGAAATTTCATTCTTTTAAAGGCGATTCAAGTCCCCTATTGTTACAGAAGTCTAGAAATTCATACAACAAAACTCTTTTTGATTTATATTCTTCATGATAAAACAGCCCGCCTAAATAGTTAAATTACTTAAATTGATTATATGCTATTTGTTAAACCCAATGTTTTACCAAAATAATTCCAAAATGTTATCTTCATTTAGCTCTTACATAAACCATTCTACATCATTATTCTATATCACATAACTCACACACCAAGTTGCATGCATGATGGTACAAGAAAAATTTTGTAACTAAATCATTTTTATTTCACTTGTATAATACCCAAGTGACTAAATGTTTTTTTTTTTTTAATGGCTAGGAATGACTCTAAATTTATCAAAGAAATCATTGAAACGGTCTCTATCATAGTAAATCGTACATACCTAAACGTTGCTAATCATCCAGTTGGAATAGAGTCTCGTGTACAAGACATCAATTTGCTTTTAAGTATTGGGAGGAAAGACATACGCATGGTAGGGATCTTAGGAGTTGGTGGAATTGGTAAGACAACTATTGCCAAAGCAATTTATAATTTGTTTGCTTACCAGTTTGAAGGTAGTTGTTTTCTTGAAAACATTAGAGAACAATCCAAGCAAGAGTTTGGATTGGTCCAACTACAAGAGACACTTCTTTCTGAGATCCTAAGAGATGCTAGAAGTTCAAAGGTTGGCAGTGTTGATCGAGGAATAAATGTAATTAAGCATAGGCTTTGCTCTAAAAGGGTTCTTTTAATTCTTGATGATGTGGATCATTTATCTTAATTAGAAGCATTAGCCGGAAATTGTGATTGGTTTGGTTTAGGAAGTAGAATCATAATAACAACAAGAGATAAATCTTTGCTAACTAATCATGAAGTTAATTTTGCATACCAAGTGAAGGAGATGGATCACAATGAAGCTCTTCAGCTTTTTAGTTGGAATGCCTTCAAAAGAGACAAACCTACTGAAGAATATGTTGAACTCACTGAATGTGCAATACATTATGCTGGGGGCCTCCCACTAGCTTTAATGGTTATAGGTTCAGATCTATCTGGTAAAAGTATAATTCAATGGAAAAGTGCATTGGATAAGTACGAAAGAGTTCCTAACAAAAATATTCAAGAAATACTCAAAATAAGTTATGATGGATTGGATGACAATGAGAAGGATATTTTCCTTGACATTGCATGTTTTTTTAAAGGAAAGGGTGCGGATTATGTCATTAAAATATTAGACGGGTGTGGTTTCTTTCCAGATTTCGGTATCCAAGTGCTTATTGATAAGTCTCTTGTAACTATTGATGAGAAAAACAAATTGGGAACACATGACTTGCTGGAAGACATGGGTAAAGAGATTGTTCGACGAGAATCACCGGAAGAACCTGGCAAGCGTAGCAGGCTGTGGTTTCATGAAGATGTTCGTCATGTATTAGAAGAAAACAAGGTAAGAGTCACATTTAAAACATTTTTCAAGAAATATATATATATTTAATCATTCCAAGGAATGATTTTTTTTTTTTTTTTTTTTGCACCATGAGTGTTTCAGTTAAATAGAATTTCTTAATTAGGAAAGAATAAATGTAATCATTTGGTCACCCTTTCTCCTCTCGAATATCAAATTTTGAAAGTGGTTTTTCACTTTGGACATTAAAAAAATTACTACCCATTTACATCTCACAAAAGGAGAAGCAAGATAAAGGGAAGACAAATACATAATAAATTTCTTTATTTTCCACAAAATTAATATATTTTGTCAATTAATATCTTGAAGTTACTAGTATAATTTTTGCAAATGTTAAATATGGAGAGCTTTAATTTTTTGCATCTATTTTTGCTGGCACGCTTACCCATTGTCTTGCTAGGGAACAAATAAAATTGAAGGCATAGTAGTAGATTTGCCTAAAAGAGAGATGATACACTTGACTTCTAAGAACTTCATGAAGATGAAAAGACTCAGACTGTTTATAAACCGCAATGCACTCTTTTCTGGAGGGCCTAATTATCTCTCTAATGAGTTAAGATTGCTGGAATGGCCTGAATACCCATTACAATATTTGCCATCCAATTTTCATGGAAAGAGACTTGTTGTTCTTAATATGCGTAATAACCTCTTCAAGGGATTGCATAATGGATTCAAGGTACAATTATTATTTTCAATGTTCTGTCCTCTAAATATGTTGGACACTAATTGCTTGGGCTGATTTATTTCCTCTTTCTTTACAGAATTTGCAAAACTTGGCAATCATGAACTTCTCTAATTGTGAATTCCTAACCAAAGTCCCTGATCTTTCAATGATGCCAAATTTAGAGCAATTGAATCTTGAAAGTTGTACAAACTTAATTGAGGTTCACTATTCTGTTGGATTCCTTGATAGGCTTAAACTTATGAAATTTGTCGAATGCTCTAAGCTCAGGAGTTTCCCAAGAAGCCTCAAGTTGAGATCTCTAGAACTCCTTATGCTCGAAGGTTGCTCTGGGCTTGAGAACTTTCCTGAAATTGATTGCAAAATGGAACGTTTAAACTACATTGGCTTAAGAAGTACTCCTATAAAAGAATTGCCTTCATCTGTTGAGTATCTCATTGGGCTTAAAGAATTAAATCTAGATGGCTGTGAAAATCTTATGAATCTCCCATTTAGTATTCATCAATTGCAACGTCTAAAGCGACTTTCTCTCAGAGATTGTTCAAAACTTGTCAAGTTTTCAAAAAATGTGGGGGATAACATACAGTCCATGCCCTCGATTGTGTCAACAAAGGAATCCGAAATTTCATCAAGTGCGGAATTAAGCATTAGTAATGATGATTATTCCTCGATGGTATTTCGGGATCTGCGAGTATTAGATATTGGAAACTGTGTTCTATCAGATTCAGATTTCTTTATGACACTTGATTGTTTCTCCACATTGGAGCAGCTAGATTTATCAGGGAGTGCTTTTGTTAGCCTGCCTTCATGTATTGGTGGATTTGTTGGATTGAGGTGCCTTAAATTGGATGATTGTAAGAAACTTCAAGATATTCAAGTACTTCCACCAAAAATGGAAGAGGTATATGCAAGTGGCTGCATATCATTGGAAAGTTTTTCAGAAATTTCAAAAAGACTTCAATTTAATACATGCGAGTTACCAGCACTCGAGTGGATTGACTTGTCCAGATGCTATAAACTGCTACAGAATATAGGAAATGATGCGGACAATCTTTTATTAAGTGAGGTAATTCTTTCTATATATATATATATATATATATATATATATATTTATTTATATGCCTAGACATATAGAGCAATGAGTTTAAATTACATATTAACATAATAATTTAGTATATTAAAATAGTCTGATAATTCATATTTGTATTATATGACTTCATATGCATATGGTGAGGTATAATGGATGTCTGTGTGTGTGCATGTGTGCCGGGGTTTGTTTTTGTAACGTATGATGCTCCAAATTTTTGATGTTTGTAACAGGGACATCAATTGGGTATGATATTTCCGGGAAACAAGATTCCAGACTGGTTCATCCATCGTAAAGAGAATTCAAGTAGCAATATATGTGAAATAGATATTAATGAGCCTTCAAATGTGGATGGGGGAATAATAGGAATGGCTGTTTGTGCTGTTATTGGACTAAAGGATGCAAGAGTACCCAGTCATATTCTTTGTAGTGTTAACATCATCAGTAATGGTTTACCAATCTATGGAGATGATAAAGCATTTCATTTATCCAACTCAGATCATGTTTGGCTGCGATACTATGTTCCAGAACACAATGAGCTAAAGGGGGACAAGCTGCAAGTTAGGTTTTGGTGCTCTACAAAGTCGGTGTCCTTTACAAGTTGTGGAGCTCATTTGGTTCGCAAGTATGAAGAGAAACCGAAAGATTGTATAGTACTGAATGAACACAATGACTTAATGAATGATATTCAGCCTACCAAGAGGCGCCGCAGTGATGATGGTAATAGTGGCAACTTGGAATTCAATCTGCCCCCACTAGTACCACAACAAAAGAGGTGTCCTTCAACCATGAGCTTCATAGTTTCTGATGATTGACCACTGTCATCTGCAAGCTTTTCTGATGGTTGAGGTGTCCTTCAACCAGCACAATAATTGTTCTTAATTGTATCTGATTAACTGCTTGATATGCTGTGATCAAACTTTGGTGGGATGGCTGCAGCATTTGAATCTTTTCAGCCTATTCTTGATTGCTACTAAAAGTAACAGTTTTTAATTCTTACAGTGATGTCATGACTTAGCTCTAGCGTTTGCCTCTTGATTTGGATCTAATCCAAGTTTGGAAAACTAGACATGCATGCCATATTTTCGGGTGTTCAGAGCAAATGAAAACTCGGGTTCAATTCAGGAAATCTGGGGACAAATTCATATTTGACTATGAAGTAGTTTGTGCAGGTAAGCATTTGACAGAGTCACTAGCTTCATGAAGTAATGAATGAAGTGTTTGTAGTCTTTCTTGTCATTGACTTAGCTATTTTGATTTCAAATTTACAAAAAACTTGTTTCATTCACACATAAAATTGAAATTCAGCAACCATTCCCAAGCATTCCTTTATTCATTGGTTGGTTGTAAAAGATAGGTTATCAACTTGTGATAGATTGATCAAATGACGGTAATGGTGATGTTCTATGTAGTTTTTGTAGAGATCAATTGGAGACACGGGATCATTGAATGCTCGTTTTCTACTAGAGTTAGGAAGAATATTTTCTGACAATGTTTCAGGAAGCAAATTGTTAATAAGTGGGCAGTGGCGGCACTAAGAATTTTTTCTAGAGTGTTCCTTAACAAACATAAATTACACGGTCTAATAAAAAGAAAATTCTATATATTGACAACAACAACAATAAAAAAAACACATAAATACATCAAGTTTACATTAATTTGTTTCATTAATTTGTTTGTCTTTTATAAATTATAATTTGTTATATTATTATTTCATTAATTATAAAATTATTAATTGTTGTTTAGCCTAACATAATTTAATTTGTTTGTCTTTTATAATGTATTAATTAATTAAATTATTAATTATTGTTTATTAGTTGTTTTTCTCAATTAATTATTGGCTAATTAAATTATTGTTTATTAGTTGCATAATGTATTAGTTTTCCCCAATTAATTATTGTGCACATTACACTACTTTACCCAATTACCCGGCCCATGTGCCCATCAGCCCATCCACCTCCCACTCCACTCAACAGACAAGCCTACTTGATGCCCCCAATCACAAGAGCTTGCCAATTAGAAAATTTCACAATCACAATAACATTACACTAAAAGACAATTATTATCTCACCAACACCAACACACTCCAACCAACAAATAAGAATCATAAGATAAAACTAAAATGCCAAATTCAAAAAGTCAAAAAATTAATAAAGTTAAAGCTTCACTACTTCAGCCAATCACAGTTCAAATAAAATTACTCTTAAAGTTAAAGAATAAAGAGAGAGAGAGAGAGAGAGAGACTCATAACCCATTCATTTCATTTTAGATTTCAGAGAAAGAGAGAGAGAGAAAGTGAGAGACTAAGAAAGAGTCAGAGAGAGAAATACATGTGTGACGACGATGTGCGAGCAATCTCTAACGAGCGATCTCCGATGAGCGACGATGTGCTCTGGACTACGACTGGACCGATCTTCGATGCGATTAGGGGCGATGATGTGCTCTCGAGTCTGGACTGCGACCGGACCAATCTAACTCCTAAGGGGAGGTGTTGCTCTATTTTTAGGTTTGCTTTAGCTGTAGTGATTTCTTTTTGCTTTTGAGAAAAGCTTTAGTGATTTTTGATGTATTGATTTACTGATTTGAGGTTCTTGATCTGTATTGGAATTTTTTTTTTTTTTTTTTTTTTTTTAGACTCTGTGGGTTTGCTTCCTCTGTAATTTGTTTGGCTTGTCGTGGGCTTTGGGCTTGCTGTCCGTTTTTTTGCTCTATTACAATTTTTTTTTTCTTTAGATTTTAGTTGAAATTTTTTTTGGGCTTTTTTGTTTTTTTTTTTTTTTTTTGAACAAATATATAATTTTTTTTTCAAATTAGGATGTTCCTGAGAACACCCTGAGCATAACGTGGTGCCGCCATTGTAAGTGGGATGTAGTCATTGGGTGAGGCAAAGACTTGAAGGGAAAGACTATTCAAGCTCCAATAGGAAGAGTACTTATTGTAGCTTCTGTTTATCACATCTGGAGGTAGTTAATAAGCCATTTTAGGAAAAATTTGATACCTATTTTACAAGAAATATAATATATTGCAAAAAAAAAAAAATCATCATTTTTTTCCTTTTTTATAAAAAAATTTTATGAGTATTTTGTTAATGAATACCTTGAGAGTTTCCGCTAACAAAATCTTTATTTTTATATTGTAAATAAAGTATAAAATAACAATAAATAATTTTATTTTGTTAATATTGTTATAGTTTTAAGAAACTTGAATGCCAAGAAGCAAGGTAAAAAAAAAAATTATTAAATAGAAGAATGAGAATGTATAGTAAATGTTGAGGATGATGAAAAATATGATGGATAAGAAAGAAGATGCCTCTGATGAGAGGTTTGCAAGATGATGAAGATGTTGTAACGTTCATTTTGTATTATGTAGATGAAGTTGATCAATCACGATGAAAAAAATATTATTTTTGTTTACATTATCATGTATTATTACTATGAGTCCGGTTAATGGGTACTCTTAGGGCACACATTAACCATCTATTTTGGGAAAGTTTTTAGAGAGAATTAAAAAAACTATCAAAACGGTATATTACTTTTTCGTTTTTTAGTAAAAATTTTCTTAAAATAGATTACTAATATATGCCCTAAGGGCACACATTAGTAAATCTCTATTACTATTACCTTCAACCAATTTTGTTATGGGTTTTGCAAATAAATTTGTATTTGATTTACTTAGTTTTGCTATTAAATAAGTTATGATTAATTAATCATTAGTTAAATATGTTTCAAGTTTATAACAGACAAACTTTTCAGATAGGTATATTTAAAAAAATTTATATATTTATAAAGTGTTTGTACATCTCAGAATACATGTTACCAGGTAAAAATAAATAAATCAGAACTCAATTTTTACAATTATATGCACAACACGCATCAATTATCTAGTATTTAATGAAAGTGTAGCTAACGGAGTTACTATTTAACTAGAACTAGAAGGGCCAATTACAACTTACTCCCTATGGTCTGTCCGAAATTTAAGTTATCTATCCGTGGTTTGAAACTTAGCATTTTACCCACCTAATATTATCTCTATTAGAGATTTGTAACTTACCTTCGTTAAAAATGAGACTAAATATATTTTTTTGCTCTCCTTTTGTATCTCTCTCTTTCCAAAGCATAAAAATCATAAAAGAACAAGAGAAAATAAGAAAAGAAAAACAAGAAAAATTTTCCGGGGCCAACCTAAATATAACACAACTCTTAAAAAAAAATTTACTCAACAAATACTTAATTTCATAAATTAATTTTAACTTGACAACACTGTGTTGTAAGTTATTTCTATGTATTAAAATCATTTGTAATTGATCTTGAATCAATCAAGAATTACATTCTAAGGAAGTAATATCAATTTATTTAAGTTTAAATCTTTGAACCTTTTTAACGGGTTCAACATCTAAAATTGGCCAAATTTTTTAAATAACTATAAAATCAAAACTATATTATTAGTTAACCAAGGTTTGAAACAATTTTGGTATTTAACGACTCAAGTTTGTTAGGGTCGATTTCACTGTAGCAAATCAAGTTTAAAATACTCGATTTGCATGAGGTGTGTAGCTAACGTGGAAGAAAAAAATCCATGTGGAACTCGAGTTCCTACCTCTGGAAATACAGACACGCAACAAAAAATCCCAGAAAACAAAGACAAACCCACAACATTTTACAGACCCGCAACAAAACTGAAAACACAACACAAACCCACAACATTTCACAGACCCGATTTATCTCTCTCTTTCATGGACTTGGAAATCGGAACCGCACTTTTCTTGTATTTCTTTACCAACCCAGAAAACAAGAAGGTTACACTCTTCCCTTTCTACTTTGATTCAAAATCTTCTTCAAATTTCTGGGTAGAGCTCTATTTCATTGGATTGTAGTTTCATTTAGCGGCAAAGCATATTTGGGTGGTGTTGTGGAAAATGATCAAAGTCTTGATTATGTATAAAGCTGCTTTTATTTATTTTTATTTCTATATAAAACCCATGTTTCAAAGATTCGATTTATATGGTTAATTAAGTGTTCTAAATGATATAGCTCTAGTGTTTTCCACCATTGTTGTTTGAGGTTTTGAGGAAGAAGTTAGATCTTAGATGCAGTTAGATTGTCTTGGGTTTTCGGGGCTTGGAATAAAGCAATGGAACGGCAGATTGAGAAAGAAAAGGACGACAGATGGAGAAAGAAACAAGAAAGAAAAGAAAAAGAGTGAAGGAAGAAGATGACGGAAATCGAGTCTTTAAGACTCGATTTCCACGTGGATTTTTTTAATCCACGTCAGCTACACATCTTATGCAAATCGAGTTTTTAAACTTGATTTGCTATAGTGAAATTGACCCTAACAAACTCGAGTAATTAGATAGCAAAATAGTTTCAAACCTTGGCTAACTAATAATATAGTTTGGATTTTATAGTTATTTAAAAAATTTGGCCTCTAAAATTTCATCATTTGAAAAAAAAAAAGATTGAACAATGGCATCTAGAACTTTTTTTTTCCCTCTTAAAATATGAATAAATCATTAAATTGTGGATATTTTCCCATTATCTTAATTTGAAACCAATATATTTGAATTTTATAAACTAACTAATTAAAAAATACAATTGAACAACCAAGTGTAAACTACTATATTTACGTACCCAATACCAAACAAAACCTCCGATTATTATCAAAAATTATAATATATAAATACATAAATTCTAAGCTAATTACTCAAAACTCAAACCACCATTTCCAAATCTAAAAATACAGAACTTATAATAAATAACACTATTATATATTATATTATAATATATTATGTAATGTAATAGACAGTAGACACTCAACAAACATATATTATATTATTGTGTTCACATCCAAACAAACGCATATAACATTTATCCCCAAAAAAAAAAAAAAAAACACATATAATAGAGTCAGTCAAAGTTGAAAGTTACAACTGTAAGCCAGTAACAACAACCAATCTCAAATCAAAATTAAAAAGATCAGAAACTGGAGAAATTATCGAGTTATAATATTCTTCCAAAAAAATTCCACCTGTCTAAAATTATCGTGTTAGAAAAAAGTTTTAAACATAAACTAATTACTAACTCGGTAATCTATACTATCTATAACAAGATCCCCTAAAATATAGAATTTTTTTTTCCCTTAAGCTTGTCTTTTTATTTTCTAAAATTTAGCATTTTTTTTATTCATTTTTCATTCAAATAAAAGTAAAACACTCCAGTTTTTAAAAGAAAACAAAAAATTAAGAAAATTCCTATAATTTAGCATTCTTGCCCCTCAACTTCATATATTTTTCCTGCCCAAAGCTTTTCTCTATAGCTTGTAACACTGCACCACTTTCAAACACATGCTCAAAAGAGAAATTACTATTACTGCTTATTTCTAAAATATATCTTAAAAAAAATAAAAATATATATTTTTAAATTATAATAAATGCAAATTATTAGAGTATGTTTGGTAACTATTTTTTCCCATTATTTTCTGGTTCCAAAAACAATTTTCTAGTTTTGAAACTAAAAAATTTGTTTGGTAACCCAAAATGGACAGAAAACAAAAATTGTTCTCAAAACTCAATTTGTGAAGGAAATTGAAAACATGTAAAAGACTGTTTTCAGTTTCTAGTTTTCAAAAGTTAATAAAAACACACATTTGATTTAATAAATCTGTCTTATTTAATGAGCTAGCATTAGAGTTCAAACCCTCGTAACAACATATTTTAGTATTTTTTTTTCTTCAAAAAACTATATATATATTTTTTAAATTTCAATGAACCAAACGTGTTTTTGATTTTGAAAATACAATAAAATTGTTTTTTCTTTATATTTCCAAAAACAAGTTTTTAAAAATAGAAAACAAAAACTATTACCAAACATAATCTTAACTTTTACTTAAAAAAATAAAAGAGCCTTAAACATATACAAAATGTAAAGGCCCATTTGGTAACATTGTTCTAATAATATTATTTATATTTTTTAAAAATAAATAAAAAATATATATTAAAATACAAACAATATTATTTAAAAACTAAAAATTATTACTTAATATCCCATACCAAACAGCTCATAAATCTGTAGTGAAATGGCGAAGTTACTTAGGCAACCGCGTGTACGCTATAAATTTCTCCGTAAACACTCACGAAATCACGAACAAACCCAGAGAGAGAGAAATACTAGTGACGGCAGAAGTTGAGGAAGTTGCCAAGAAGCCCTCTAAATGTGTAAATTTTACATTATGGAACGCGTAATTTTATTATTATTATATATGGAACACGGTATCCAGTTCAAGTGTCGAAAGGCGAAAGCCTCTATAAAAGCTCTATAAAAGTCTTTCTCTATTGACTATTCAACTTTCATTTTCTATAAGCTTCACCTGCTCTACTTTTCCTTCAACCCCTTGTTCTCCGACTTCTTTTCTTCTATGACCTTTGAATTCCAAGAACCCTCTTCTTCTTCTTCTTCTTCTTCTTCTTCATCTCCTTCTCCTTCTAACACCCATCAATGGACTCACGATATATTCTTAAGTTTCAGAGGCACAGATACTCGCCACAACTTTACTGGGTATCTGTACAACGCTTTGAATAAAAAGGGAATCAACACCTTCATAGATGATGAGCTTAGAAGAGGAGAAGAAATATCACCCTCACTTCTCAAAGCCATAGAAGGGTCAAGGATTTCAATCCTTATACTCTCTAAAAACTTTGCATCATCTTCATGGTGCTTGGATGAGCTTTTGAAGATCCTCGAGTGCAAGGAAACAAAAGAACAAATGGTTCTACCAGTGTTTTTCAAAGTAGATCCATTGGATGTAAGGCATCAAACAAACTGTTTTGGAAAAGCATTTGATGAACTTAGAAACAAGGTTAAGGATGATGACAAGATGCTGAGGTGGAAGGCTGCTCTAATTTATGTTTCCAATTTGACTGATGGCTGGCGTATTGCCAAAGGGTAAATCTATCTCTAACCGCTTCTTGCCTTCATTTTACAGCTTTTTTTTTTTTTTTTTTTTTTTCATTCCAATTATAATAATGCATTCTTGTATTATAATTACATTTTGATCCAATTCTATTTGTAGGATACTATATATAATAAATGAACCTTAGATTTTCATTTTTTTTTTTTTTTGTAGGCCAACTTAAGAATTAAGATGGATACACATATTTTAGGGGCTAATTTTATTTATTTATTTCATATACTTTGTAATCTTTTTTTTCTTTTTTCTTTTTTTTAAATTTTACTGAACTAGAATGAAATAGTTTTGGGATTAGCCACTCTCAGTATTTAATTTTTCATTTCATTATAATTAGTAAAACAGATTTGAGACGAATCTATTTTCAAAGCTCCTCTGTTTCTTTCCTTAAATTTAGTTTTGGTTTAGATTTTAATAGAGAGAGAGAGAAGCAATGAATATATATATATATATATATATATATATATATATATATATATATATATGTATATATGTATATATGTCTGTAATCCCACCTACTAGTCTTAGACCCCAAGGAACACAGTGATTAATGTAGCTTTGGCAGCCTCCTCTCTCTTGCATCTCTGGAATTACATTGTTGTCATTTTTAGTACTTTCAATTTTGAAATGGATTGCTTAAGTCTATAGTTTAAACCTGGGGCAGAAGAGTATCACTTTCCAAAATAAAAGTAAAGATTTTAGAAGTAAATAAACCTAACTTGTAACATAGAAACCTGTTTCCGATTGAGGATCCAATAAAGGGAATCCGGGCTTTTCTAATAAAGGGAGGGACTTGTGTTCAACCCATATATATGAGGAGTGTGAGGTGGAGGTGGAGGTGGAGGATTGTCCCCTATCTTCTAGCCTACCATTATCATTTGTTAGTTGTTGCTTGGAAAAAATAAAAATCTCATATCTTGATCATGTTCTTGTGTTTCAATGTTTAAAGTATCTAACTCACCAATACTTCTTATCTATTGACTTTGTAGGAATGAATCTGAACATATCCAAGAAATTGTTCAAAGGGTTTCACTTATAGTAAGTCGTACATACCTCAATGTTGCTAAATATCCCGTTGGAATTGAGCCTCGTGTACATGAAGTAAATTCGCTTTTAAGTATTGAGAGGAATGACATAATACGCATGGTTGGGATTTTGGGAATCAATGGAATTGGTAAGACAACCATTGCCAAAGCCATTTATAACTCGATTGCTTATCAGTTTGATGGTAGTTGTTTTCTTGCAAACATTGGGGAAACTTCAAAGCAAGAATCCGGATTGGTCCGTTTACAAGAGACCCTTCTTTCTGAGATTCTTAGAGATACAAGAACTTCGCAGGTTGGCAGTGTGGATCGAGGAATCAATGTGATAAAGTATAGGCTATGCTCTAAAAGGATTCTCTTAATTCTTGATGATGTGGACAAATTGGTCCAATTAGAAACATTAGCTGGAAATTGTGATTGGTTTGGTTTGGGAAGCAGAATCATCATAACGACAAGAGAGGAAGCTTTGCTAGCTAATCATGGAGTAGACTTGAGATACCAAGTAAGGGGCATGGATGATAATGAAGCTCTTCAACTCTTTAGTTGGAATGCCTTCAAAACAGAAAAACCGTCTGAGAATTATGCTATATTCACAGAACGTGCGATACGTTATGCTAGAGGCATTCCATTAGTTTTAACAAATTTAGGTTCGGAGCTATATGGTAGAAGCGTAGTTCAATGGAAAAGTGCATTGGATAAGTATGAAGCAGGGAGAAAAAGGAAAAGGAAACTACGAAAGAAATCCTCAAAAAAAATATTCTATAAAAATTCAAAATAATTTATTCATACCTAAGTTGAATGCTATTGATGGTCATTATTTTTTATTTTTTTTGTTAACTCTTTGAAAAAGCTTTGTAAGGATTTTATTTGGTAGACTATGCTAATTGTTCATCATTGATCGTTTTATTTCTAAAAAATATATAATATACTTCTTAACTTAATTTTTGTTATTTTAGTACAATAAATTTTTTTCATGTTTTCATATTTCAAATGGGATATGACCAATTAATTTTTCAGAATATGATAAAGATTTTCAATGAAGTTTATATTTGTAAAAAAAAATGATTAGTTTTAAGTGCATCATAAGTGGTTTCAAATGAGATCTTAATATAATTGGATGAAAGTAATTTTGGGGACTTAAAATAGTTTTAAATATGTTAGAAGTATTACACATTCAAAGTGTTACACAAATGTATAATAAATTTTAATTAAGCACTTTATAGTTTTTTAGTTGAGATTCGTGAATCTATATTTAAGGACATTTCTTTCTAGAAAAAAAAAATAATAAGGACATTTGACTCGTAGTTAGATATATAATGACTTGGTACAAAATAGAAACTCAGTTAGAATCCAAAGATATATGGCATCAAAAATTAAAGAAAACTAATAGAATATTTGACACCAAATTAGAATGTAATTAGAATCCAATTTGAATGTTTGATTGAACTATATCTCAATTTTTCATTATAATAGTACAATATGTGTGTGTGTATATATGGTATGAAGCCGCAAGTAGAGTTCTTTTTTATTTTGAGAGATAAGACAAAATTTGAGAATTGGAGGGATCAAGATACACAAACGCTTAAATTGTTTTCTAGCATCATTTTCACAATATTTGGTATAGGCGGCTGTGAAGTCTGAAGCCAAGCATTATCATATTCAATGGATGCAAATATTATTTGCATGGTATGGCACATTTTGATTTTTTTTTTTTTTTTTTTTTTTTTTTTTTTGGAGAATGATGGTATGGCACATTTTGATTGGTATCACTGTGTCAGTTAGATTAACATTCTTTGGTTGGATGGGTGATACATGGTTAATGAGTAAAAATTAATATTACGATTTAAACATGATCGCCATAAATAAAGGTCTTTCAAAATTAATGAATCCTCCGAATTTCAAAGTAATTAATAGGACACTGACTGTGTTGGGCCTAATGGTGTGCTTAACTGTGCCTGTATTTGTAATGTACCTAAGCCATGTGCAAGGTGTAATGCTTGGTGTTATATTTCATTGTAGCAGTTAAGTAGTTCCTTAGTGCTGAAGAAGTGGAGGCAATTAAGGGAGTTAGTTAGGAGGTAGTTAGTCAGTTAGTAGTTACTGGTTTGACGGTGTGTGCTTGGCAAGATCATGATTGATTGTAATTGTATATAACCAGAATTGTTGAGTGAGAATGGATAAGCATAGAATCAACTAAGTTCCTCTTCTATTTTTCCCTAATCCTTGCTCTATTTTGGAGGTGGTTGCCCTCGAAGTAACTGACATTTCATCAACCCAATTCTTCATTTCTGTCACCACCCATTATCTTCCTTCCACTTCTTCTGATTGGCCAAACCCTTAACAGTAATGGATGAATGACTGATATTTGTTTTCCTCAATTTTTGCAATGAGCAATAAACACTTGCACCAAAATTAAGAAATTGAATTGACACGTAACACAAAATTAGACTCTAAGGTCTATCCTATCAATATCACCACTAGTTTAGTTATTTTCACCATTTCTTAAGCCAGAAACTAGCTATGCCCATTTCATAGCTTTTGTGGCTATAAGAAACCTCCGGATCTTGGCTATGGAAGAAAAATGTTATTGTTTGTGCCTTAGCTATTGATTCCACTAGATCAATGGGATCCCAATTTTGATTTTCTAGGTATTCTAGATTAAGTTGCTTTGATTTGTGAATGTTTTTATACTATTTCTTTTATTAGTGTTCCATTGGGATGTAATAAAGCTGCTTCAACTCTTACTAGTGTTGCAAAAGAAAATGAGAAGGTTGTTGCTTGGCTTGAAGAATACCCATCTTTTCTCTTCTCATTGTACAACATGAATATGAATGAATTCAACAATTTTTGTTTCTTAGTTATATATATATATATATATATAGTCACGTATAAACATAAAACAATTTTCTTCTTTGAAGAATATAAAACAAATAAAAAACCATAAACAATAATTTGAAATTTAATATTAAAAATATAATCAAACTTATTTGAAATCTAAAATTAAGAAATAACACAAATCATAAATTAAGAAATAAAAGTAGAAAAAGAACAAAAGAACATACATGATTGTTTCCTCTTTGACTTTGAGACGTAGAGAGAGAGCAATGAAAGTTTAAGAAAGTAATTGAAACTTGTTGGTAGGAAAGAAAAAATGAGTATGAAAAATTTGACAATTCATAAATGAAAAAATGGAAACTAAGAACCAGTTATTGTAAAAGAGAACAAATGAGTATAAAAGTTGAATATTATGACTTTGCTTAATTCGCCTATCAATTTTTAATGCCGAATTCATGAATTTAAGTATATGAATGAGTTGTTATTTTTCTTTTTGAAGTTAAATAAATAATAGCTTAAACGAAATGCAACCCATGAACAAAACCTATTCAATTTGAATATTAAAAAAAAAAAAAAAAAGACAAATTCATACCTATTGATTGGTAGGGTAGATAGGAGAATGGGAGAATACACCAAAACGTTGTACAATATGTACAAGAATGGAAGAATATAATATATATATGTATATATATATGAGTTTAAGTTACACATAGTGTAACTCTTGTAAAGTTACACATTTGTTACATCATAGATTTTTAAAAAATCTAACAGTTGAAAAAACATCATTAAATGTTATTCCTTTCCTCTCATACCTAATTAATACTATTTTTTTTTCTCTCTCCTTATTAATTTCTTTCCATACTTTTTTTTCCTTTTTTCTTTCCACCCATAGAGCACAATATCATTTTTTTTCTTTCCAGCCATTAAAGAGCACTATTATATAGCTTTGGTGTGGGCAGAAACTTCAATATGAGTTTTGAATTTGAATTATGTTTTGTTACTTTTGTATGAGACTTTGCTTTATTTCTATGGCTAAACAAGCAGCACATGCATAGTCTTTGTGTGCTTGTATGAGTCTTAGATACACTATATTATTTCAAAAATCATACTAAACCTTTTGTTGTGCCCACAACGAATCTATGAGATGGGTTATAATAACCTTAAAGAAACAAATACAAGAAGCCCACTGATATTTATATAACTTGTTAAAAAAAAAAAAAAGGAACAAGGGAAGTGCTAGAGATTTAATTTAGCAAAAATGATAAAACATGGACACGACTTTTATTCCATTGTTAAAAGCAATGAAAGAAAAGTTCAATATTTTCTCGTCCTCAATATTTACTTAGAAAGTTGCTTAGATTTTTTTTTTTTTTTTTTGATATAAAAATTGATCAAATCTAGGCTAATGATACTAAGATTTTAGCAAAATTTACAACGATATGGACAAAAAATTGAAATCAGTTAACTACTCGAATTTTAGAGTGCCTATTAACCGTGATTATGGACAAAGGTCCAAGCCAGGTAGAGGAGACAGAGAAGAAGAAGAAGAAGATTGGCTAAATTTTGAGGGTGGAGAGACTTATTTAATGCTTCATCACTTATTTTTAGAAAGATGATGAGGTGGATGATAGTGTGTTTTTAATCATTGGATTTAATAAAAATCAATGATCTAAAAAATGTGTAACTATTGTAAAGTTACACTAGGTGTAACTTGAACTATATATATATATATATATATATATATATATATAATTTTAAGTTTGGTAGAAGTTGATATGGAAAAAAGAAGCTGTTTACATTTAACTTAAATACTTATTAATTTCTTCCCAAAAACAAAATATATTTATTACGTTATTTGCAATTTTTTTTTACTCAATCCAAAATAACTTTCTAACTCGGTATGAACAAATAACATTGCAATATTTTGTTTCTTATGGCTAGTAATCAAATTTAAGTTAAATTAATCATAAAAGATTAGATGACAAATTTATATTGTAACCAATTTAAGATTTTTAATTTTTTATCAACTTAGAAATTATAGGAGAATATTTTGTTACAAATATCTATTTTTTTAGATATAAACAAATAATTATTGTTGCTATTTTTGGTTTCTTATGGCTGTGTAGTAATATAATTTATGTAAAAATAAATAGTAAAAAAATATGTTAATAACAAATTTAATTGAAGAATTCATTATCAACTTAGAAATTATAGAAGAAGATAAGAATATTTATAT
Organism: Castanea sativa; assembly: GCF_040712315.1. Lineage (NCBI taxonomy): Eukaryota > Viridiplantae > Streptophyta > Magnoliopsida > Fagales > Fagaceae > Castanea > Castanea sativa. The sequence goes on along the minus strand of NC_134019.1, from coordinate 17,361,794 downwards.
ATATATATAGTTTATTTTTATAAATCTAAAAAATTACTCAATTTAGTGAGGAAAAATATCACATGACACATTAGTTTGATTGAAACTCAGTGTCATAGGCGGCTAGCCATAGCACAGGGGTTCAAATGAACTCCATAACTTGGCCAATTTATATATATGTGTGTGTGTAAATTTTATCTGTTTTGACCCTCTAAAATAAAATTTTGATCACTCTGATCCTTTTTTTTTTTTAAGCACAACTAAAATAACCTTAAATATAATCCTCTTACTAATATCTTAGCATTTTTAACCCCCACCACCCCCCCCCCCCCCCAACAAAAAAAAAAACCCAACAAAAAGCCAATTTAATCTAAATCTTGAAAATAAAAATTAGTGGCTGAATCTAAAGTGCTTTTTATTTGTTATTTGTTGAGTGAGGACCGAGCGCGTAAAACAAGCCATGAGTGATTGAGTGAAAACAAAAGCAAATGTTAACACAATAAAAATTAGTATCTATTTGGGAATAATTTATCTAACTTTTTGTTAAAAGTATTAAATAAGTAGGAACTCACATGAGACCCGCAAATAGTAGGAAAAAAGTGAAGTAATAAGTTAGCTTATAATCAAGACCCAAACACACTTAATATAATTACAAAGAGCAATAGTTGTCAATGTTGAGTTGAATTGTTAAAGACAAGAATTGTGAAGACTTAAAACAAACTAATAGATAAAAGAATTTTGAGCAAAAATAATTAAAGTTTACTTAGCGATAATAATTAATATGTTTATTGCATTTGAAAACAATGGATGATTTCTAAAATTTTATCTTAACAATAATTAGTATGTTCATTATATTATGGAACTATATATTAAATGAACTAATAGTTTATATTTTATTTTTTTGCTAATACTATGGACAAATTTGTAATAAAAAATCACAAGGTTCATTTTTTATTTAAGATTTATCTTCTTATTGGGCCCTCAAAAAAAAATTTCTAGAGCCACCACCCATCAGTGTCACTACTTTTCAACAGACAAACAGTTGCCCAGTTGGCCTGCCTTCAAATCTAGCTGATATTGAATCGAACCACGTAAAAGAAATTTCATCCATAGAAGAAAGAATCTAATTCTCCACCATTCCCTTAAGTGCCGAATATTGACATATGGTACAAAAAATTATTCCTGCATGGTTCACTTTAAAATCCTCAGGAACTGGGTCTAGCACCATTAGGTGTTGTATACAGAATATTAAGTAATGGAAGGCAAAAGTGAAAGGTGCAGTTGGTGTGGGGTGCAACTACTTGTGCCCCCAGAAACCAAAAGCATTCAATGTTCTGTATGCAATGGCATAACTCGGGTTCGATCAAATGATCGTTGGGTTCAAGTCCAGGACTCAATTAGCCATACAGCAAATCGGTTTAAAGACCTTGTCAATACAGTGGTTGCTGGATCGGTAAACAGCTATCCATCATGGAATGCACAAGTTTATGGTTATTATCCTCAGCCGCCACCACCACGACCATCACCACCATTGACACCTCCTAACCCGCATGGAAGGAAGCGAGCCCTGCTATGTGGAGTGAGCTATTATGGGCGTAGTTACAAACTCAAAGGAAGTGTGAATGATGTTAGGTGCATGAGATACTTTTTGGTGGAAAAGATGGGTTTTCCCAACGAGTCCATACTCATACTCACAGGTACTAATCAGAGGACCTAATTGATTAATTGAAATGACAGTTCAAAATAATTAGGAAAAACATTTGGATGTTTAAATTTTTCTATATTGTGCTGATAAAAGTCAGGACCAACAGTTAGTTCGCACATACATTCCAAAGCTAGGACCAACAATTTCATACAAGGTACTGACTTATAAAATTGATGTAATAACACAATCCACAAGCATCAATTTTCAACTCAATTCTCCTCATTGAAAAGAAGCATCCTCCTTTCAAAAGAAGTATTTAGTACCAACCATCTTTGGACTAAACAATATCTCAATTTGATATAAATGTGTGGACTGCGTTTAACTATTAAAACAAGGAAGTTCGAGGACATTTCATGAGCCATTTATAAGCTTCTTTGACAAATTAAATGTCTAAGCTGTCACCTAGTTACCAATTAGGAGTAACATTCTAAGTTGAGAACCTGTAGATCAATGAAAATGTAGGTGAGGCTATCATTATATATAATGATATTAGCTAGGAGCCAATATCTGATAGTTATGTTTGAACTGAAATAATTTTATTTCAATATTTCATAGAATTCTAATCTTGAATCATAAACGTAATCAACAAACTAACTAGCACTTCAAATTCTAGCCTAGTAATAGCTGGACTCTAAATCTTTCTAAAATAAACAAGATTAGTGACTCTCGGTCTCACTGGAATCTGGATCAAAAATAAATATTTTACCTTCCCAAAACGAAAAACCAAAAGAGAAACAAAAGTAAATTATGCTATTTATTAGTATCTTTCCTTCTAACATTTTGAACAACCAACAGAGGACGAGACAGACCCACTTAGGATCCCAACAAAACATAACATCCGAATGGCCTTAAAATGGTTAGTCCTGGGGGTTCAGTCAGGTGATTCATTGGTCTTCCATTTCTCGGGCCATGGCTCAAGGGAGCGTGACAAAAACATGGATGAGATTGATGGGTACGACGAAACACTATGCCCTGTTGACTATGAGACTCAGGGGAAGATAATTGATGATGAAGTGAACGACACGATCATTAGGCCAATACCCCGTGGTGCCAAACTTCATGCCATTATCGATGCCTGCTATAGTGGAACCGTACTTGATCTGCCTTACCTGTGCAGGATGAATCGGTATGATACTTGTTTTCTAGTAATGATTCTTGATTTGTTGATCATATTGAAAACAGAAGTACATTCTTGTGTTGGAGCAGGGAAGGAGTCTACACATGGGAATTTCAAACATATACACCAAGTGTTTATAAAGGCACCAGTGGTGGGCTAGCGATCTCTTTCGGTGCTTGTGATGATCAGCAGACTGCTTCAGACACAACTGTGAGTGATTATATTTACTTCTTCAACAATATATCCATAGATTTAGATAGCTACACCCCGAAATAATCTGACTGTTTAAAATCAGAGATGAACATGCTAATTTGGCAATAGGGTAGTACTGTTGGTTTTGCTAGCCAATGAGAAATTTTTATGCATCTTTCTAATTGCTTTCAAAAGTGCACTCCATCTTGTAAACGGTTGCATTCATAAGAGATTGCAAGAATATTATAAAGGAAGAATTGAGAAAGTCTTGGCTATTAAATTGATTAATTTTGAAACATGGGAAGCATTTGTTGGGGGGTATGCATGTGTTTGTGAAAGTCCCATGTAGAAAAAAAAACAAAGAAGTTGACGAATTAATATAAGATGGTGGACCGTCACGAGTCTCGTAACTTAACTGGCACGTTTTCATATTCCCAAAGGTGTACACGATTCCATCCCCCTTTGAATTATATATATAATATCGGTAGTCAAGTGATCAAATACAAATCTTTTAGAAAGCTTTTTATGCTATATGTGATTGCAATTACATGAAAGTCTATGAACAGCGTATTTCCTAATCAGAAATCCATGCAGAACGAAGTCATGAAAAGTGAAAATGGCGAAGGTTCACAAACATAGTTGAAAGCAAACACTTAGAGACATAGTATCCTTTTATTAATTGGATGGATTATGGATAATATTTGTTTAGTATCCAACTTCCATGTGCAGGCTTTGGCAGGTAAAGCTTCAACAGGTGCCTTGACTTATTGCTTCATCCAAGCTGTGCAAAGTGAACCTGGGTTAACTTATGGCCGCTTGCTTAATTCCATACGCCAACAAATTCGTGAGGCAAAAATTGGAATACGTCTCAATGGTCCAATTGCATCTCTTATTAATAAAGTATTAGGCGCAGACTTATCACAGGTACTATTATTTACTAGTAAATATAGTGATACATCTAAATGAGTGTTATTGGTTCCTCAAGTTTTAATAATGTGTATTTTTAATCATTTTGTTAATTGTTGTTAGTTTTATTGCCTATGTGACTAACAGAATAATGACCGAACATATTTTTAATCGATGTGACATTTTTTAAATTAAAATATTACAAAATTCAATTTTAATAAATTTACTATATTTGATGTGGCATAATGTCATATTGAAAGATTAATATAATAAATTAGCAAGTCAATTTATTTATATTTAAAAAACAGATCAGATATTAAGATTAAAGAATTCATTAGATTTTTTTTTTTTTTTTTTTTGAGGAACTTCATAAGAATCTTTAAAATCACTAAAAACACCAAATCATTCTAGTGACCGTCCATATCTCCCCCCAAAGTATCTTCGTCGGCATCACATTCAAGACCTGCTCACCGTTGATGATTGTCCATCTCCTCCCAAAGTCTCTTCATCGGCGTCACATTAAAGACTTGCTCACCGTTGATGACTATCCTCCCACATCGTCGATGGTCTCGACCCGTCAAAACCTCCACCTCACTGCCGAAGTATCCCCCACATCCTAGCGTATATCTAAATTGGATATCATCGTCTTGTTCTTGATATTGCATTTTAATCTACTACAACAAATGATATTTGGTTTGGCCAAAGTGTTGTGTAAACATATGCTTTGCTTGCTAGAGGCATTGATGAGAATTTGCTTTTAGAATCCATGATTATTGGATTTCGTTTAGAGAATTGGAAGGATTTTTTTAAAAATAAAAAAGGATAATGTCTTAAACCTTGTATAGTTTGAGAAACATAAATTATAATTTGACGATTTGTACTTCAATACATTTGCAATTCCTTTGTACGCTTTCCACCATATTTATGAGATGGAGATGTTTGAGTAATTAGGTACTTGGGTTGGTGGAGAATCTAGATATGGATGGTTGAGTTGTAATGGAGGACTTGCCATGGTGGATGAAACGAAGGCAAGATATAGGTTTGGAATTTGACCGAATAGCTTCGTAAGGATTTTAAGGGTCAAGAAACGTGGAGGTTCTGGCATTGAGATGGAGGCTTGGACACCGATGGAGAGACATGGGAGGACACAAACAGACTAGGTTTCAAAACAATATTTTCTCCCCTTTTTATCTATGGGGCAGTTCATAATTCTTCCTTAAACTATAAAATTAAAGCAATGTCCCCTCTTTACTATTGAAAATGAGCAAATTTCCATTGCCATTAGTTCAGTAATGAACAAAAACATAATCTTTTAATTTTAAAATTTTTGACAACCAAATTACTAAAATACCCCTAAGAGTGGAATTTCTCTCTCTCTCTCTCTCCCTCCAAAAAGTAATGCTATAATTACTTTGTGATTGCAGGAGCCTCAATTGTCATCATCAGAGGAGTTCGACATTTACTCAAAGCAATTTCTATTATAACTTAGTTTACCATTAGCTATGGGTAAGCTACTATTCAAAAGTAGTGAATTTTATCATTTAATTACGTATTTAGTCCTCAAACTTTGTTCCATGTTTTAAAACAGTTCTAATATTTTGAAATATTTCATTTTAGTACTTATACTTTTAAATTTGTGTCCAAAAAAAAAAAAATCAATGATGTTACTCTTACTTCAATTTTGAGTTGAAATTGTTCAAAGAAATCTTAGGCATTTTTATAGTAGCAAATGAGGAAAGATTGGTTATTTAAAACTTTGTTTGCTTGTTGTATATCTGTTTGAAGATAGATAAAATCAAAGTAGAGTTAACAGCAGGACCTTTTTTACATGAACTTATAAGGACTAAAATGAGACACTTCAAAGGATAAGGATCCTTTTGAAACATGGGAAAAATGTTGAGGGCTAAATGTGTAATTAAATCTAATTTTGTTCATAAGATTGTCAATAACAACTTGGGACCACCTTCCATTAGAATTTTTATGTATATCGTGTTAAGATCACCACAATATGAGAAATTGGGGAAGCCATATCTTATTTTGTCATAGTCACATGTTACCTCTTTATTCGTTCACTAATTCCCATTTGAAGGCCACCTCACCACAATATGAGAAATTGGGCTAAACCATATCTTAAGTCCAGGTCAAGAACTCTATTCAAATGGCATCGGCTTTTTGTGCATGTTCCTCAAAACTAATGGGTTGGTTTACGGCCTATATCTTGCTATATCACAGTAGAACTCACGGCCCAAATTTCACCACTGAGCTTTAGCATTGGGGATCTAAAATCCCTTAAGTAGCTATATTTTATCTTTGTGCCCCAAAACATGCCACATTTGGAGTTGTATATCTAAAAAAAATTCAACCCAGTTATAGTAAGTTGCTTAATTTTCAACTTACGGTTCACTTGGATGTAAACTTAAAAGACATTATTTTATTCACTTATCTCTCTCTTCTAGTTGCTAGTAAGGCATTATTTTATAATGGATAAAGTTTAGCTACAAAATTGGTTGTAGCATGAGAGCATCTCCAATGGTGTAGCTAAAGGCAAAATATTTTCTATAATAGAGAATGGGACCATAAAAATAGTCTTCAATGGATGCTCTATACCTAGATTTTTTTTTTTTGGCTCATGAACAGTAGCTCATCAAATCTGATGGGCTACTGTACATTAGCAATTGCATTTCTTTGATTAAAAAATTACACTAGGTCCTTATTATATCAATTCTTTCTCTCTCCTCGGATTTCTTTTTTTCTCTCATTCTCTCCGTTGCTTCTTTTTTTTTTTTTCTCTCATTCTCTCACAAAAGAATTTTTGCTCTCATAAAACTGATATAATTTAAACAACAAATCTAAAATCAAAACAACAACAACAGCAGATAAAGAACAGGGAAAAAAAAATTTAGAACAACAATAAAAGATCAAGAAAAATAAATAGAAGCCGATCTGACAAATCTAAAATTAGAAACAGCAACTAATCAAGTTGAATCATTCTCTCCATTTCTCACATAATCCAAACACAAAACACAAAACAAAATCCAATTCTTACAATAAAGTTGAATTAGAACAAGCAAATATGAAGAAAAAAAAAAAGCAGAAGAAAAAGCCGATCTGACCCAGCTTGGTGGTGGGGAGGAGGACGAGTGCCGGTGGGGGTGCGGCAGAGGTGGTAGTGCTACATGGTGAACGCCGATCTCCACCGACTTTATCCTTTCGATGACCTCAATCTCCACTGGCCTTGCACACACTCTCTCTCTCTCTCTCTCTCTCTCTCTCTCTCTCTCTCTCTCTCTCTCTCTCTCTCTCCAATGTTAAGTAAATGTGAGTTGCTGGAATGTTCTTAAGGAGAAAAAGAAAATAAAATTGAGTAGGCAGAGATAGGACACTTGGGTGGAGGAGAAAAAAAAAAGAAATGAAACGTATGGATGAGGACGAAATGGAAGAAAGAAAAATAATATAAAAAAATTTTAAAAAATTCTTAATTGAGAAATATTTTCACAATATTTTCACAACAAATTTTAAGTAACAAATTGTTATTTATTGATATTGGCGAGTAAAAAAATAATTTCAATTGTGGGTTCAAATTAGAACTAGCAACAACCTTCCACATAAATTTTGTTGTGAAAGTATTGCGTTAAATGTTGTGGACAACACTTTTCATTGAAAATATAATTGTTAAAAAAAGGATAAATGATGATTAAAAAAAGAATAAAAATGAATGAAGAAATAATATTTAAATGAGATAGAGAACGGGATAGAGAATCTGTTGGAAGGTGTATTTGAAAAAGTGAGTAGGTAAAAGCTAAATGTCATTGTTCATTCTCCAAACAGTACAAAAATTTGGAGAATCTGCTGGAGATGCTCTAAGGTTATAATCTTATTCAATAAAATAAACATTACTACATATTTTGAAAATCTAACCATTGAATTGCATGTTCTTTATGCTCTTAATATACATGTCAAATTTTGTGTCAATCGGATATTATTTACTATATGATTTATAAGCTTATATTTTATACATAATTTTAAACTACAAAAACTTGTTATTTGAACAATTTATTGATTACATAACTATTAATATATAATTTTCTAGAAATTTTACAAGTATAAAGAATATAAGAAAAAAAATTATCTAATAGTGAATTTGTCAAAATTCACCTTCAATAAAAAGATATTGAGTAAGGTTTTAACATAAGGCTACAATTAATTTTATAACTAAATTTTATCCTTTTATAATATTTTATGGTTTAGTTATATTATTTAATTATGTTGACTTATATTATTTTATTATGTTGTATGAAAAAATAAAAATAAGATATTGAGTGTATATTATAAAGTGAGATGGTATAATAAATAAATTAACTTTTTAGATTATAAAATAGTAACTTTTATACGATCCCAGATGCTAGTGCTCCACGCACATTTTTTACTACTCCATAGATTAGGCTTGTGACCCGTATTTTATGTACATCAAGATATAAACTCATGTGCAAATTCTAGTTAGCTCAACTGGTAAAGTATCTGATAGTTGTATAAGAGATCTGAAGTTCAATCCCTGCCTACACCAAAAAACTTATTGTGTCTTGATTTGATGATAAAGAGCTATCATCAAGAGCAAACGCCATAGGTTGAAACTGTTAAGGATATATTTTATATAGTTGACTAATCATTTGACAAAACGCATTTTACTTGTATTTGGGTAAATCTATGATGTGTTTAACACTTCAAAGGACATGTTGTTCAAGTCTAGTATTAAAACCATAAAGATTAGACCAAGAAACAAGTAAAGAAAATGTGTTTACTAAAGCTGAACAGATAGATGGACAGCTGCTCGACAGATAGCTATCTATCAAGGCTTAATGAGGCTCGACACCTGCTATCTATCAAGGTTTATATCGTAGTTACGGAAATCAGAATTTTCAGATCTGATTTTCGATCCATGCTTTTGTATTTGTGTAGAGTTTCTTTTCTCACAACCCTAAGCATATATAAGGCTTATTTTAGAGGTCGTCACATAAGAGAATAAAAGGAGAACATATGCAAAAAGTTATCGAAGCCTTATTCTCTCTAAAAGAAGCTACTGCGTCTTTTGCGCCTTAGAGTTTTGTAACCAAGTGTTTCTTGATCTTCATTGTTGATGAAGTGAAGAACTTTGCAGTCAACATTCTTCTTTCTCAAGTTGGTAAGTGAGTCACGTACTGGGATTCGTGTAAAGGAGTGAGTCACATACTAGGATCCGTGCATTAAAAGGTAGCGTTCATATATTGAAGAGTTTAGAGGTTCTGAAGCAGTAGAAGGTTTCTACTGTGAGTTCATCTACAGGAATTGTAGAGTCTAGGGACAAAGGTTTTGTACTAGATTTGAAACTTCTCTTTACTATAGTGGATTTTTTTTTGGGAAGGTTTCCCCTCAAGTTTTTTACTGTGAAACTAGTTGGTTTCATTGGTTTTCCTAGGTCATCATATCTTGTCTTAGTTATTTTTCTGTTGCACTTATATTTGACATGATATTGATGTTTACTTGTTTTAACAAGTTTTATTCATAATAAATCTAATTAACAACTTGGATTTAAAATTTTTTAATTCTATCAACCAGTGTCTAAATTTTCCAACAGAAACTCTCTCAAAAAAATAATAAATAAAAATAAACTCTTGTGTCGTTTTCTCTTATATCATGGTTTGGGCTCAAGTAATATATATAATCCTCAATGGATCAAGATTCATGGCTTGCATCATTTCTCTCAATTTGGAATGCGCTTCCTCAAAAAAGTATCCATATTTAACTCAATGAGACACCCATATAGTTGTAACATGTAACTAGATTTTAATCATAAGTTTCAATGGCACCAAATCAATATAATGATTTATTATTGAAATTTTAACCGAACCCAGTACACATTATCTTCTTCTTTTATTTTAAGAGAAAGGTAATAACACATAATCTCATTTTCATTTATTACAATTAGGGGTGTGCATGGGCAGGGTTAAGGAGTTTTTTAACCCAACCCACCATAGTGGATTAAGAAAAAAAACAAAATTTAGCTACAAAATTGATTTTAGCTTTAGGCTACAATCTTACTCAATATATTTTTATTGGAGATGAATTTTGACAAATCCACCATTGGATTACATCTGCTTATTAGGGCCTATTTGGTTGATTAGTTTGAGTAATGTTGTTTGGGTGCTTTTGATATATGTGTGGGTAAAAATGTGTGTTGAAATGTGTGTAAGGTTGTTTAAAATGTGAAAATGTTGGTTAGAACTAAGCAACCAAACAGACCCTAAAGATCAATAGTTATATCATCAATAAATTGTTTAAATTGCAAGTTTTTGAAATTTAAAATTATGAATAAAATATAAGCTTGTAGATCATATGGTAAATAATATTTGATTGATACAAAATTTGACATGTGTATTAAAAGTATAAAGTACATGCAATTCAACGGTTCGATTTCCAAAATATGGAATAATTTTTATTTTATTAAATAAGGTTGTAACTTTAGACTATAGTAGTTTTGTAGACAAACTTTGTCCTAAAAACAATTCAACCCAACCCAACTCATTACAGGAGTCCAACCCAACCCATTTGGATTGGTTTGGGTCGGGTTGGATCCATGGGTTGGACTTTTTTTTAATTACCATTATTATTATAAAATTGAACATTAGAATAACATTACCACAAATAAGAGCAAATTTATAACTAAATAATCATGATCAGAATACCAAACAACCATAAACTATATAAGGAGAACGTAGGGTTTGGGTTTTATTTAGAAAGAGTGACAAAAAAAAGTAAATAACAAAATTGTTTAATATTTTTGAAATCTTCAATATATATTAAATATAAGTGGATTGGGTCGGGTTAGGCGGATTTGTGAATCTTATAATCCGAATCCAATCCACTATTAAAAAAAAATCATAACCCAACCAAGCTCACCAACCCTTAAAAACTAACCTAACCCAACGGATTTGGTTGGATTGGGTCGATTTTAGTGGATAAGCAGGTTCACTGCACACCTCTAATTACAGCTCATTAACTCTCATTATGCAATGCACTAGTTTAGGGATAATATAATTATTTAACGTTTTGGTAGCACAATAAATTCATTCTCATCTCTTTCACTTGAATAGTAGAACCTACCATAAATTTAATTAGTGAAATACTATATTATATGAGACAGGGAACGCGCATTTATTGTACTCTCGAAAACATTAAATAATTACTCATACAATAAAGAATTTTATGTCACAACTTTTATATGATCAATTATGAGAGCATTCAAATAAGCTCATGCAAAAAATTTTATATATTTTATTACATACTCACTTTTCAAAAATCTCACATCAAATTATTTATTTTATACTTACGTGTTAGTTTGGGAATAACTTATTTCACTGAAACTGAAATATTTTTACTAAAAGTATTGTAATAAAACTAAAAGGTTGCTGAAATAGTATAGTTGAACCCATGAATAGTACCAACAAGTGCAATAAGACCCATGAATAGTAGCAAAAATAAGTTTAATAGTAAAAAAAGCTAGCTATGTGTTTGGCAAAAATTAATTTTGCCAACTTTTTTTACTATTCAGCTTGTTTTTCCTACTATTCATGGGTCCTACTACACTTTTAAATATTATTTATGGGTCTCACGATACTATTTTAACTAACTTTTACCTTTATCTATTGTACTTTTAACAAAAAGTTTTTAGTTTCAGTAAAATAAGCGAATCCCAAATGGATACTTGTGTGCATTTGGCAATAATAAAAGTTGTCAGCTTATTTTACTCTTCAGCTTATTTTGTTACTATTCATGGGTCCCTACACTTTTTGGTACTATTCATGAGTCCTACGGTATTATTTTAGCTACCTTTTACTTTTAGTTACGGCATTTTCAGCAAAAAGTTTTCAGTTGCAGCTAAATAAACTGTTTCCCAAACGAACACTTGTCAAACGCACACTATGTGTCTATTTGGGAACAACTTATTTAACTGAAACTGAAATTTTTTTACTGAAAGTACTGAAGATAAAACTAAAAGGTAACTAAAATAGTACAGTGGGACCCATAAATAGGACCTAGGAATAGTAGCAAAAATAAGATAAATAGTATAAAAAAAAAAAAACTAACTTTTTAAGCCAATATCAAACGCACACTATATTTCATTAAAAAGTCAATTTTTTCATTATTTTTTTAATCGATTCTTTTTTTTTTCACGTACAATAACTACTATCCACTATCTTTCTTCATTCTTGAAATACATAAATAAAGAAAGAATAAAAAATTAAATGCAAAATGAGTAATTCCAATATAAATTTACATGGTTACAATAACAACATTGTATTTTTACAAAACTTTGTATGACCTAATGTGAGTGAATTTTGAGTTTGGTTAGCTACAATATGGTTATTTTTCTATAATACAAGCACTGATATAAGTGATTTGAGTTTTAGAAGAAAAAAAATGATGGGTTCATGTGACAGTTATTTTCCAGCACTCGTAGTCATAACTTCTATTAAGACTGTAAACGAATCTAGTTGTTTATGAATAGCTCAAGCTCAACTTGAGAAAAAACTTGTTTATGTTCATTTATTTAGTAAACAAGCTAGACTCATGCCTAACTTAAGGCTCAATTATTAAATGAGTCAAGTTCAAATATAATAATATGTTTGTGAAGAAACTCATGAACATGATGGCTTGATTTCACTATTAATAATAGTACATATTTATATGTGTACTTGTTTACAAATATATTTATATATGCTTGAAATTAAGTTTTGACATTGGTTCATATGATGTAAAAGTATTATTTGTACTTTATTCATAGCATAAACAATTCATTTATAGTAAAAAATCATAGATTTATGAATGGGTAAAACGGTTAGTTCTGGTTTCACTATATATATGAAAAGAATAAGTTAACCAAGTGGTCGTGAACAAGCTCTAGCTTGTTCAATAGATATATGAACTAAGTTTGAATGTGTTATCTTGTTTAGTAATGAGTTTGAGTTGAACTCGTATTCGAAACAAGATGAAATAAACAAGCCTGAACTTTTTAAAACTTGACTCAACTTGGTTCATTTACCCACCTAATTTCTATAAATATTGTTATTCTAAATTTTTTTAAAAAATTAAAAAAAAAAAAAAAAAAAAAGATGCTCAAGAAGACACTATACATAATGTCAAAAAAAATTAAAAATTAAAATAAAAGACAAAATACCGATAGCATTGCACAAGCATTTTACTTTTGTTATTCTCAATGCAATATTCTTAGTTCCGATTTGCCTTTTTGTAAATAAAAAAAAAATTAAATTAAATTAAATTAAAAAGGAAAAGAAAAAGAAAAAAAAAAAAAAAGGAAAAAATCACAATGATAACCGTACAAATTGTCAACCATTCAACACATATGCTATGTTTGGATGTTGGGAGAAGAAGGAGGAGTAAAGTAGAGGAAGGAAAAGTAATTAAATTACCTTGTTTAGATGTTTTTTAAGAAGAAGGAGGAGAGATTTGGAGGGGTTTGAACTACTTCTAACCCCTCATTTTTAATTCTCCCAAATTGGAGAGATTTGGAGGGAGAGTAGAGCATAAAAATTCTTGACTAAATGAATTACCAAATTTGCTCTTTCTATATTAACAAAATTACAAATGAAAAAACTAATTATTCTCATCCTTCTTACTTAATTTTAAAAACATCCAAATAAGGTGATAGATAAACATTCCCCTCTACTCTCCTCTACTCTCGTATCTCTCAAAACTTCCAAACATAGCAATAGATTAGGTAAAGATTAAAGAGTTAGATAGAGAGATATTAAAGAAAAAAGGGTAAAATAGAGAAATGAGTAAGAGAGCGAGAGGTGCTCACAGAATGAGACATACTGGATGGTGTTGATCGTTGGGGCTACGTCAATGTGTCACTCTTGTTGACTGGGTTAGCCAATGGGGCTCACTAGTGGTGCCTTCTACCAGAGTCTAGCTGATGGATCCTCATAGTCTATTTGGATATGGATGAAAACCGAAGCGTCTGTGTTTTGGCTTTTTTTTTTTTTTTTTTTTAGAAGAGCGCTGCAATTGGGATTATGCATTGTTTAGTGGGTTTCGTGTACTGTTCACAAGACCCACAAGTACTTTATTTTATTAAAAAAAAAACACTTTAAAACTGGGTCTCATAGTACTATTCACACATTTAAAAATTATTTTGCTACAGTGTTTTCAGTTTTCAACAAAATAATGGATTTGATCAGAGCGTTTAGTCTTTTTTTTTTTTTTTTTTTTTGTAAATTAAAAATAAAACTTTTAAATTTTAAAAGTGTTTGAATTCTACACTCTAAAGTTTCATAATTTTGATTTTATACTAAAGTTTCAGAATTTATATTCTACCTTCTAAAATTTCAGAATGTTTGGATTTTATACCTAACGTTTTAGAATTTGAATTTTACCTCTAAATTTTAGGGATATTTGGATTTTATTCTCCAAAATTTTGAGTATTTAAATTTTGCACCCTGAAGTTTTAAATTTTTGGGGTATAAAATTCAAACACTCCAAATTTTAGGGAGTGAAATTCAAATTTTGTAATGCTATGGTGTAAAATTTAAACATCTCTAAACTTCATACGGTAAAATTCAAATTTTAAAACTTGTATTATAAAAGAGTTTTTTTTTTTTTTTTTGGTATGCATTTCGAAGGCCTAAAAAATGGATTCCGTCAGGTGCAGATTTAAAAAAAAAAAAAAAAAAAAAAAAGAATGGCTGAGGTGGGTAATTTCATTTCATTAGATTATTTGGGCTAGATCTTTTTTTTTTTTTTTTTTTAGTGAGCCTGAAGGGCCAAGAATTGCCTCAAGAAGAATTTTTGTTGGATCAGATCCTAAAATTTTATGTATTTATTATGTGTTCCGTAACTCTTTTTTTTTTTTTTTAAACAATTTTAAGAGGGAATGGCCTCTCTTCATCTTAATATCTAAAGAATGCCTTAATTCCCATTTGGATTAGGCCAACAATATGTATATACCCGATTTAAGGGGTTTTTTTTTTCCTTCCATCTAGCAATTTTAGTTTTATCAAATAAAGTAAGATCTATTGATCTATCACTTGATAGTTTTGCCATGGTATTTTCTCTAAATTGTTCAAAAACTCTTGCGGGGAAAATTTTGAATTCTGACAATTTATAAATTTCTTCTTTCTTTACTTCTTGTTTCTTTTGTAACTCTTGTAAATGTTCTTCACTGAAAGTTATTAATTATAAATTTTCTATTTTTTGTCATGGGACCATTGTTTGATCAATAGAATATGCACATTATTTGTTTATAAGTAGAAGATATATGCAGCCGACCAAAAGATAGTCCAATACTTTTTACATAGCTACAATTCAATTCTTACCAATTAAAAGTAACAATTGACAATTTTAAAAATAATTATCTATTTCTAGTTAAAATAAATAATAATCATCTATTCAGAATATGAGTCCTTTTTTTCATTGGAGGACTAAGAGCTTCCGAGAAGCATTACACCAGCGAGTATAGGAGGCATGGAGGTTGGGCCAATCGGAGGAGGGGCAGTGTGTAAAATGGTCAAGCCACAAAGACAAAACCTGCTCTTGCTCCTCCTCTTGTTCCAACATCTCTATGCTCTCCTCCAATACTCTCTCCAGCTCAACTCTTTCACTCAAGCTAAGAATTGGCACATCTGTGCCATTGCTTGCTCTGCATAGCAATGGTAGCCATGATAAGAGCATCTTCTTCTTTGTTTGCCTTTGTTGCTCTTTCTTGCTTTCTTTAATTTCATAGAGTCCCAAATCCTTTGATTGCTTGAACAAGAATGCTGCAATAAGTAGATAGCTTAGTATTTCAAACCTTAGGTATCTATTTCAAGAAGAGTGGGCGACAGATCTATTTCAAGTTTCAACAACATAATAAATAAAAATTTGAATTACTATTTTCATAATTGACAACACATCAATTTTAAAAGTTTATGGAGTATTCCTAAAAGTCAATTCTGCTAAAGCGACCAAAAAATCAATTTGGACATCACAATTAGTCTCTTTATAACAACTTGAAATGAATGAACCCCGCAAGGTAAATAATATATGATACATATGACAATTAAACAATTATTACACGTACAAACGAATCAACATATATAGCTCATATTCAAGATCAATGACTAATTTTAATCATTGCTTCTTAGAAAACTTTTTGAAATACTAACAACCTTAGATTCAATGACATTGTCAAATTCTCTCAATTATTGTAAATAAATAAATAACTTTTTAGAAGTACTCTGGTAAATTTGATTGGGCAATTATTCATTAGACATTACCTCAATATTTCAAAAAAACAAATTTCTTAGAAGGACCACATCTCATATGCCCGGTCTTTAATTTCGGATTTTTTTTTTTTTTTTTGATGATATGGTCCTAGTTTTAACAAAGTTGGCATTGCTTTCATCTATGTGTTGCATTGCCAGCATTGGTATTTGACTCAAACAATGAATGCATATGCCGGAAAAAGACTGAGAATGAACGAAGGAACCTTAAAAACGTGTGCATTTGAAATTAGAATGTCGTGCACCCCAAATCTAGTGGAATTTTCAATTTTCTAATAATCTTCCTTGGTTGAAAAGTCAAATCAAGATGGCAATAGCAGCCGATCCCTATTTAAACTTGTAGTTAGAATAAATAAATCCCAAATTAGAACTAATCTTCACTTCCATGCCTGATGATGACAAAATTAAGGTCCTGATTAAATAAACCTGATCGAGTAAAGGTGCTACAATACATGAAAGACAAATACAATTCATGAACATGTCCGGAAAGCAGTTGAAGATGGACCACCAAACTAGATGACCAAACCAATCATCAAGCATTACATTGACTTTTCCCAAGTGACACATAAATTTACGCACCAATAATACCCATACGAATAAGTATATTCTCTCGCAAGAGCCGTCAAAACAATACTAAATAACAATCTTGACTTGTATACGTCCCTAGAATATCTGTATTTGTATATCTAATCAATTTTAAATTTACATACCCGAATATTTTAGGTGATAGACCATAATTGGTTGCTTATTACTTTTACGTCTACTCAACTTTTTTTTTTCTTTCCTTATGTTAGTATAATCCATTTTTTATCTTTTGAGAACCATGTCAGTATGGTCTAGCTAATTGGTGTTGGTACTCACTAGGTACATTCAGCCATACTTAATTAATTTGGAAAATTATATAGTCTAGTTCTAAAGTTTTACTTTTATCCCCAAACATTAACATATTTGCCTTATATCCCTATTAGAGTAGGGTTGAAGCTCATTCCTGCATTCACTTTTGATTCGTTTGTCGGGATTTATTTTAAACCATATTCATCTACTTTAACTTATATAGATTTATTTTAAATTATATTCATCTATAAGACAAAAAAAAAATTCTTAAGCATAGTTGTTGAGATGACAATACATATTTGTGTTTTTAATTTAATTAAATGTTTTAATGTAATATATTTAAGACTTAGACCAAACTTTTGTCTTTCATATAGCAGTTTAAAACTTTACTATTTTAGACATATTTGTATTGGATTTAATTATTTTAAGTACAAGAAATCAATTGTGCTCTGTTTGTTTCAATGGAAAACTTTGTGTAAAAATAATTTTTCTTATTTTTCAGTGTTTGGTAGCATAAAAAAAATAAATTAAAAAAAAAACTATCTTTGATCAACATAAAAACTATGGCTTATTTTTAGAGATTATTTTCTATTAAATTTTTTTGAAAAATAACTCTATCTTACAATAAACTAAATAAAGAAAGTTAAGAAGTTGTTTTTCAACTTATTTAAAATTGCTCCTAAATATTGGAAACAAATAAGGCAATAACAATAAACTCTGATAATTTAATTCAGGCAAAGCATAATCATATTCTAGAAATTTTAGGAAGAGAATAAAAATAACATACCTGAGATCTTTACAAGGGAACCTTGTAGCCGAGGCTCAGCCCAAAGACCCAGCCAAGCCAAATTCGACGCCACCGCCCACTTGGAAACAGCTTCCTCCACGCAGCCACAAGACACCAACTTCTGAGCTAACCACAACAACTCAGCGGCCAGTTTCTCAGCCGAACAAGCCTCCAACCGGTTCATCCCAACCGGACTCTTCTTACCAGTCCCGAACCTCCGAACCGCGTTCAAAACCCGGCTCAGTTTATACTCGACCGATCCAGAACCAGAGCCGCCATCCCCAGCTCGGTCCTCTTGACCCCCTTGCTCAACCACAGCGGCTTCAAGCTGAGTAAGAGTCCTATCAAAAGCCAATGAAAGAGCCGTACGGTTGACTTCACGTAAAGCCTGTGAACCCTCCCTATTATTTTCATCAATAAGCTTCTCTGCTAAAGATCGAACAACTTCATACTTTCTAGAGCTAACTGGGATGTCATTAACAATGGACAGAAGCTGTGAAAGTGCTCGAGAAATACCAGAATCGCCGGAGGGCACGTAGTTATTGTCAGCTTTCTTTGTAGTAGGGTTTTGGGGAATAGGGTTGAGGAGGGAAGGAAAGAAAGAAGGAAGAATACGAAGGAGGAAAAGGAAGGAGGCGTATAAAGTGTAGCGAATGAGTTCGAGGAGTTTGTATTTTTCGGCTAAGTTGATAACGGATTTATCGGCATAGATGAATAGAGTGGTCAACAGGTTTCGGAGGAGAAGAGGAGCCATGTTGGTCGGAGAAGAAGTTTCCATCATGCCCATATGGTTGTTTTTGGTCGATGTGGGTTTGTGTGAATCAGTGAATCGCTATGCTTATGAATTTAAGGATTGAAGGAGTGATATTGGTTGTGGGGCTGTTGATAGATAGGTCTGGTTGTAAAGAACATTGAGAAGTCCTAATGCTATTTTTTATTTGAAAGAGATGTGGGGTACCATTGTTTGGTGGCTGTGTGCCTGTGTTCTTATAGAAAGACAATTGTCTGAAGACCACAATTAATTTTCCTTTTATTTTTTTAGATTTTTTTTTTTGTTTTGTTAAAATACATTAATTTACCTTAAGGTTTAGAATAACGCTAAAAGCATCCAAAATTTCTTTAAAATGTCCAATTTGGTACTCTAAACATCAACGGCGTGTTTTTCTAAAAAAACAAAACAAAAAAAAATTAACGGCGTGAAAAATGTCCACGAGGGTAAGATTTGTCCTGGCAAGGGAAAAAAAAGAAAAGAAAGAGAAAGTGAGAATTAAGTGAAAAGTAGAGGAAAAAAAAAAAAAAAAAACAAGAGATAGAGAGAAGGCCAGTGTGTGGAGGTGTGGTATTGACAGAAAGGATGAGAAGAAAGAACGGAGAGAAGATATTAAAAAACAAAGTTCTTTGGTTCTTAAAACAAACGGCGCACGCACTTATGCGCACTTTGTCTTCAACGATCAAATTGGTTTGTTTTAAGAAGTTTTGGATGTACTTGGAAGGTAAGTTAGTGTAATGTACTCTTTTTTGTTAAGAGGGATAAATTCAATTTGATTTCTCTTTACTGTGAGATCATCTATTAGCTTTTGGTGCAGGTAAAATTGAATTCCAAATCAATATTATGAATATTGTTCTAGAACCTGTTTCAGTTTATCTATGAAAATGAAATATTTAGGTACTTATTTCAGCATACCGTTTTAGACCGTTTCGAATCACAGCAAATAAATAAATAAATATATATATATATAATGTAATATAATGAATTTAACATATTTGTTTTTTTAATTCTCAAATAAAGTAAGCATATGGTTATTCAAAAATCATTTATTGCATTTTTTTTAAATAGAGTCAATTTCTCAGACCGATCCACGTGAACCTCTCCAATATCCATCTCTTTATCACCTACCCCCTTTATTTCCTGTCTCACTCACTTCTTCTCAATGTTCTCATTCAAGAGTTTCAAACGTCTGGAGCCTTACCACTCACCAGTGCTCTGTCTCGGTCTCTCCTCTTTGTTCTATGTTTCTGTTTCTTCTTATTTCTTTCTTTCTTTCTCTTCTGTGTTTGTCATTTTGTTCTTCATTATATTTTTTTCATCTTGTGTGTTTTTCTTCTCCGTTTCAAACAGAGATAGGGGTGGCGCCAAGGGTTACTCAGGGTGGTCACATGACCACCTGACATTATTATTTTTAATATACCTTAAAAAAAGTTGAGTTTTAAATTAATATAGGTCTTTTGACTGCCTTAGGATAAAACTTGACCACCCTAAAAAAAACTTGAACACCCTTAAAAAAAAATTGAGTCCATTAAAAATAAAATTCAACCTCTCCAAAATTTTGGTCTGTTGAATGCTACACCAACAAATTGCAAGAAATGTAATATTCACAATATTTTCGCAACATTTTCGTAACAAACTCTAAGTAACAAATTGCTACGGCTGAAAAAAAAATTGATTTTAGTGGTATATTCAAATCAAAACCAGTAAAACTTACCGCTTAGGCTTTATTGTGAAAAGTGTTGCAAAAATATTATAGACGTAACACTTCTCAAAAATTTCCCAAAGAAACAAATTAGTCTCAAAACCCAAATCAAACGTTCAATCGTGATTTTTTAAATTGTGTTTTCAAATGGCATATTTTAATATTGCTATTTATACATATATAAATGCATACTTTTCAAATAGCTAATCTGTTATTGCTTGCTTTAGTCTTTAGCCGAATTTGTTGAATTTATGTGATACATTTTTTCAAAAAGATAATGCATTTTGTTTAGATTATTATTTATTTAGACAATATGTTGGTAATTGAATGGGAGATCAGTAGCTTAATAATTGCTTGATTGTGTACATTGAAAAAGATGTAACAAATAACATTGATAGTGAAATTATCATATCACACAATGATTTCAAAATATAAAAACTTGTGAAACGAAATTTTAAAACTTTATGTATTTGCGTATATTTTTATTTTGTGATGTTAATATATTCAAGTTTTATTTTTATTAATTTTTTTTTATGACCATCCTGAAAAGAATTCATGGAGCTTCCATTGAACAAAGACAAAGGCAGTGGATCATTTTTTTTCTTGTTAAGGCAGTAGGTCGGATTGACTCAAATGTCAAATTTAGGAGGTGGTATACTGTGTGCCCGGCATATATGCCGGGCACACAATATCATTTTCGCAAATTTAGGGGGAAAAGGCCAAAGATTCATATCGGCTGAATATTTAATCTCAGCCACTATTGACCAAAACGCCTAGAATAGCCCAAAGTGGGCTGAAATTCCACCCGAGGTGGAACAGGGTGGTCGTTGTTCCAATTTACTCACGATACGAGATATTTTGGCCATTTCGGCCAGAATGGAACGGTACTAGTAACAATGCTAACAATGCTCCAAATCTTTTATTCAAATACGAGAACCTTTACCAGTTAACCCAAAATTTTACTTTTATCTTTTAAAATAATTTTAATAAATAAATAAGATTCATATGTCATAAGTTGTAATAAATAAGTTTGAAAATCATCCTTAGTTTTTTTTTTTTTTTTGATAATTCAATAATTGGGATGAGGAAATTTAAATTAGATATCTTCGTTAGAAATACCAAAAGAGTTTGGCTTACATCCGGTACTTTTTTAATTGGAGCCTCCTTTTGTTTTAATGAGAGATTGTCACGTCGCCCACTAACTAAATAAAATGCAGAGATTAAAACTCACTACCACTTGTCATTGTATATTTAAAACAAAATTACATGTTCAATTAAAAAGGTAAGCCAAACTCATACCAAATTATGCTAACTAGTTAAGCTACACAACTCTCGACTTATTTTTCCCTTTCAAATTTGTTATGGATAAAGAAATTTATTAATTGATGTCTCTCTTTATATGTCATACATGATACCATTGTCATTTAAGTTTTTCAAAAGTTACCAATTAAAATTAGATTCATGAAGAATCAAAAATATTCTGGCCCATTAAATGTGCTCCAAATCTACCACATTATTTTTGAAAGTGCTAGAGGTACTACTATTTTTATTACAATAATAGAGTTTGGCTTCAAAAGGTGTCAATGGGCTAGGTTGGGCCGACCCAACCAATTTTCACTTGGCCCATGGGCACAATGGGCTAGGCACAGTGTGCTATTAACTAGTTAATAGATCAGGTTGAGTTGGGCCAAAATAGAAAACCCTAGCCCATGACCCTGCCCATGGGCAATGCCCATTTTGTCTTCAAAAGAGCAACATTTCATTAGTAAGAATTCTTCTCTTGCTACTTCAGTGTAATGGGCCAAGGCCAGATGATGATTTTCCTTCATAGTAAGGTTTTCCATCTTCTCGAAATGCTTTGATTTGAAGGCCCTTAAGACCTTCATATATGGTGGGATGTTTGTGACTGTACTGATTGTCAAGAAGAAGAAGTTGTTGAAGAACAGCAGAAAAGACGAAAGAAAAAGTCTTCCCAGCAGCTTCTTAAAGAAAAATATGAGGCAGGAGATCCAGAAGTTGACATCTTTGGAGAACCCTCTGGAAAGTTTGATTACTATGTCCTCTATCCCCGAACTAGAAAGCAAAAAACTCCATCCCTTTCCCCATGTAGAGAAAATCATGATCAAAACCAACAAAACCAAAAACCACCACTAATTCCATATTACCAGAAAGTCCTCTCCCAAATACCAAAATGTCAACCCAAGCCTACCAGTCAAACCCATACACGAGATCTTACCTTGTTATATGTTTGACAATGCTTCACCCTCCTATTCACAAAATTTTCCTCCTCTTGAAAGTTTTGACCATCCACAAGCCAACGTCAAACATGTTTGGAAAATCAAAAACCCTATTAGAACCAATCCAGCTGAAACCAAAAAACAAGTCTCTTCAGCTGAAGCAGCTCTAAATTGGCAGGCAGAAAATGTTGTTGCACAAAACCAGGTCCTTTCAAAGATCCTTGATAATCAACAAAAGATGACTGAAGCAGTAACTCATACATTATCATCTTCAAATTCTCTTATTGAAGATTTGAAGAAAAAAATACAGTCAGTTGAACAAGAATTGGCAACGATTGCCTCCACAGTAAAAGATTTGTCTGTCTCCTTTCCCCTCATTGGGCAGAAAGAAAAAGAAAGAAAACAATTGTTGATGCAACTCTAGTCTATGGAGAGTTCACAAAAGGTGTCTACCCAAGCTCTTTCAATGCAAGTCTACATGTCTTATCAACCTCGTCAATCATTGTATAAAGATCTGTCCGTACCTTTAACCTCACCATTCTCCCCAGTCTCTCCCTACCAGAATCTCCAACCATTAACCATGACACATCCTGCTCATAATCCTTTTAAACCAAGTGGAATTCACCATTTTCCCCAATTTTAACATGTCTTTTAAAGACCCTCACTTTTGCGATGCTTTTAAAGTCCAAGTCCAAATAACAGGAGCTTCACAAGTGCATGATACTTTTGCAGCCACACTCCATTATCAACTTGCTTACAGACTCCAAAATCATACTTTTGACATAGCTATACCAGAGATAGCCCAGTCTAATGATGCTCTTTTAATCCAAGTCGACCCAGGCATGACACCTATGTGCACATTTGTTCCAAGACAGTTGAATAAAGAGCAAATGACAAAACTCTTTCCAGAATCATGGATTACAAAATATGAGAATCTTCATCAGGCGGCCCAACCAATCCAGTCCAACACTCCTTTCTTCATCAAAAAACAAAATGGTGAAGTTGAAGTTAGGTGTTTGGCAGCCACACCAGAAAAAGATGAAGTAACAGTCTTTCCTACTCAAATGGCTATGATCCAGCCAGTCTCATATGAACCCTGAACATTTGTCCTTGGCTAAGCAGGAGTTATCCACCCTTCTTTTCGAAGACCTCATTGAACCCACAACTTCTCCATGGGCGTGTGAAGCTTTCTATGTCAACAAGCATGCTGAATAAGTCCAAGGAAAGTTTAGATTGGTAATTAATTACCAAGATCTTAATCATTTCCTTGCCAATGACAAGTTCCCTTTGCCAAAAAAAAGTGTCATTTTCCAACATCTTTCCCATGCCAAAGTGTTTTCAAAGTTTGATCCCAAATCAGGATTCTGGCAATTAGGAATCCATCCAGAAGAAAAGATACAAGACAGCATTTTCCATCCTAGACCACCATTATCAATGGACTGTAATGCCTTTTGGCCTTAAAAATGCTCCATCTTAATTCCAAAAAGCAATGGTAACGCTGTTCCAACCACTTTTGTCAAATGCATTGATCTATGTAGATGATATTCTCCTATTTTCAAAAGATGCTGCATCCCATGAACAATTGCTTACTGAATTCTACAATTTAGTAAAAGCTCAAGGGATAATACTTTCAGAAAAGAAAATGGTCATAGGAGTATCTTCTATTGACTTCTTGGGCGTAAATATTTCAGATGGAAAGTACACTTTGCAGCCTTACATAGCAGTTTCTCTTAGTGAATTTCCAGATACACTCACCAGCACCAAATAGATCCAGCAGTTTCTTGGAATTGTTAACTACATGCCAGACTTCATCCCTATGTCTGAAGATTTTTGGGATGAAATCTAACATATAGTTAACAATTCCAAGAAACTGCTGGATCTATTTGGTGCTGGTGAGCGTATCTGAAAATTCACTAAGAGAAACTGCTATGTGGGGCTACAAAGTGTACTTTCCATCTAAAATGTTTACGCCCAAGAAGTCAATAGAAGATACTCCTATGACCATTTTCTTTTTTAAAAGCATTATCCCTTGAGCTTTTACTAAATTGTAGAATTCAGTAAGCAATTGTTCATGGGATGCGGCATCTTTTGAAAATAGAAGATATTATTTTTGGAATTTAGCTTGGCTACTATGCATGCAAAAGTAATTTTGTGAGCAAAATGGGGGTGTTCTATTTTGGGATACTTGAACCATTGGCCATCATGAGCATCATTTTTCAAAATTTCAGACCAGAATTTGTGAAAATATTTATTTTCACGAGGAAAAATGTATGAGTAAAATTCTAGTTCGAAATGGAGGCACAAATAGTACTCATTGAGTAAGTACCACATGTAGAGGTAATGTACAACAGTCCAATTTGTTAGCCAAAATGCAAATGGAGTTTTCCATGGTTGCTTAATGTTTAGTGGGCTAGGCTATCGGGTTAGGCCTAATGGGCTTCTATGGGCTTGTGTTAGGATAATATTTTATCATTTTTATAAAGAAAAAATCAATTTTTTATAAGGAAATAATCAATTTATATTTTTAACGAAAAGACTCAAAGAATTTAATACTTAATTACAAATTTTTTTTACAGTCAAATCTATTTAATTCTTTGTTTTGTTGATGGAAACCTATTTAGTTTTTTTTTTTTTTTAATTAAGGCTTTAAATGTTTTTTTTTTATCTTAAATAAAAAAAAATGTCAAATGGTTAGTTCAAAGTTGCTAGACTACTAGAAAAATATATCTTTAGTAAATTAAGTTTAGCACAATCACTTTAAGTATCTTAGTGGTTAGCACTTGGGGAAGTTCTCTTAAGAAATTCATATATAATGTCTCAAGATTAATCCTTTATACACCTCCTATATATTTTTGTTATGAATTCTGAGTTATTGGGTTAGGCAACAAGTTAGGCCAACGGGCTGAGCTATTGAAATACGTCTCAATGGTTCAATTGCATCTCTTATTAATAAAGTATTAGTAATACTCTATACTCTACAAAATGAGATATTACTAATACTCCTCAGGCAGCCCCGTGTGGGCTATTTCTACTACGGTCTTCAACATCAGTCAATTGGCTAAGTCTTTTTCCTCGTCTTTTTAGTTGGATTAATAGAAGTGGAAATGCTGCTGCACATGTGACAGCAAAGTACGCACTAAACTTTTTAGGCTCTCTCTCTGTTTTGTACCTGGCACTCTTCCAGCCAGTTTTGGCTGCTGTTTGTGAGGAAGATGTCTTAGTTTGTTTGTCTTTTTGAGTTTAATACATTGAAGTTTACCAAAAAAAAAAAAGAAGAAGATGAGAATGGGGCATGGGACTATGGGAGAAAAGCAATGAAAGAGAAATAAAGTTTGTGTTTTAATTGTAATGTCAAAATGTGTGGATCTTAGGCTTTTCAAAATATTTACCACAATGCCATTCAGCATTGTTACTAAAAATTTTAAAACTACTCTAAACGTGTTCTCAAAATACAGTATTTAAATACTCTAAATTGAGATCTGTAACTCAAATGCTCTTGATCAAACACACTTATTTTTAGGGCTCACAACTTTCATGTTTAAACATTGAAAACTATTTGAACTCACATACAAGCAGACCCTAACTTTTGTCTTATTTTTTGTGTTTTACTTTATATTTTATCAATCACAACTTGCCATGTATTTGGGTTTTTTTTTTTTTTTTTTTCATTTTAAACTTTGGTTATTCTATAAAGAAAGTCAAATGGATATAAACAAGTTGTAATTGGTAAAATATAAAGTAGAACCCAAAAAGTAAGACAAAATATTTATATTCTCTTTTTATATTAAAACAGTATATTACTGTTTAATTAACAAAAATAAAATAGTAATCTGCATTAATTGCTTTTGTGGAATTGTTACCAGAAAATAGGTGAGGAAGTAGGTGAATGTCAACCAAGCAGAAAGAGTTTTAAATTTTTGACAAACTCCTTGGGCTTTTCTAGGTTGACTGCATGGCCTGCGTTCTTGATAATGACCAACTGTGCATTTTTCCCCACATGCCTATTCCAAATATGTCAAAATTCACTTGGTTAGTTGGTTCAGAAAAAGTAACGGACATTAAAATTCAAATAATAAGCTGAAACTTTTGCATTACCTTCTTAATCTGTACCCCAATTCCAGAGGGAATATCTGATCTTGCTCTCCCCAAATTATTAGTGTGGGCTAGTTTGAGAGACAACCAAAATTTTTGAGACAATGTTAATAAAATGAAGCAATAAATTAATAAAAATAAGTGTTGTGATACTACAATTGAATAAGACATTACTTTTCCCTAAAAAAAAATAAGATACATTAATTCTGTATATGCAGGGGCCATTTGGTATAGCATTTTAAGCAACATTTTTCAGTTTTTAAACAACATTACATGTATTTCGACCCACTTTTTCACTTACACGTATTTCCAAAAAATACGAACAACGTTATTAAATGTGTCTACTATTGCAAGGCACCAGCAGCTACTAGGTAGTTGCAGATACTCTTTCCTTAAAAATAAAAATAAATAAATAAACAAGGTAGCCGCACATATTCTCAATGAACAGAAAACTTTCAATTAGTTACATAAACTATAGGATAATGGTAAAAACACCGTTTGTGATTTGGGTTAAGGACAAAAACGTTCTTAAGAATTTCAATTTTTTCTTATAACTTTACAAGGTTTCTGTATCCATCAAATTACTTTTTGTCACCAACTTTTGTTAAGAGTATTAGTATCTGGTTTCTAAACAATTTCTCATTTTAACATCTCAAAAATTACTTTATTTATTATACAATTTCATTTTATAATGCACTCGACAACCAACTTTTATTTTGGAGTGACAAAATTGAATACAATCTGCAAACCTGACACACACGACACGAAATTAGCAGGTTAGAGCATCCACATAAGTGGATGTAAACATTTGTAAAATACAAAAAATAACAAATTTTACACATTTTCCCCCCCAAAAATCTTTCACATCAATCTTTCTAAAATTGTCTATATTTACCCATTTACTACAGTAACCGTGCATACATGCTTGTGTATACATTATTTTATTAATTTCAATAGAGAGATAGATCGGTGCTAGCGACGGAGATCGGTGCTTGTGGGTCGGCGGAGTCCGTTCTGGTGGGTTTTGATTCTTGTGGTGCTGGTGGGTTTTTATTCTTGTGGTGGAGATTGGTGCTTGTGGTGGATAAATTATTTGACCATGAGAGGAAAAGGAAGAAGAAGATGCTTGTGAAGGGAGGTGATTTGACCGTGAGAAAATGAAGAAGGAGGAGTTTACCGTGGAAGGAAGAAGAAAGAAGTAGAAGAAGCCAGAAGAACAAAGATTGGTCTAAGTGAGAAATGAGATAAGAACAAGGAAAAAGGGACAAGTACAAAAGAAAAGGTAGGTACTTTGGAAAAGGGGATAAGTTAAAAAGAAAAATAACAATTAAAAATTAAAAAAATATCATTATTTAAATAAAGATGATTGTAAAATAGATGAGTTTGTGTCATATTTAAGTCGACACGACTAGCCCGTTTAATAAATTAGTTGAGTTAATGTTCAACATACAAAACCCGTTTCACTTGTTTGACATTTTTAATTAAATGACATTTTACCAATATACCCTTCAAACCTAAAGTATATAAACTTATTAGTAGATGTGTATTTTTTTTGACATATTGTAATTGATTATTTGTGATATTGAGATCTAATTTAGTTTTGAATGATTATTTGTAACGCAGTTACTTATTAGTAGATGATTATTTTGTTTTTTCATATATTTTTTTTTCATTTTGATAAAATTTGATAAACAGATCGACACGATTAATCTGTTTAATAAATGGGTTGTGTTAGGATTGAGGAATCTTGACCCATTTAATAAACATGTTGGGTTAGTGTTGACTTATATAATCGAATACTCATAAGTTGACACGACACGAATCCGACACGCGAATACAAATTGTCACCTCTACTTTTATTTTACCATACAATACATTAAAATAATATATCTGCACGAAAAAAAAAAATAACATAACCCAAAACCCAATCCACCTCTACTGCCACTGCAACCACCTGCTACCACCACCATGAGGAAGAACAAACTCAAACTGACTTTTACCTCCAAAACTCGGTACCCAAAATGTTTTTTATTAGTTGAAAACCCTAAGTCATCTTCAAGCACGTATAAAAGCTTCCTCTAAGTATACCACCACATGTCGTTTTCTTGAAGCTCCTTCAACACCCTTATTGATGTAAGTTTATTATAAGTTTACCACTTATATCAATAAAGTTTCTCTCAGGGTTTAATTTTTTTTTTTTCTTTTAATGTTTATTGACATTAAACACGCTTTTAATTAAGTATGAATAAGAGTGAACAAGAATGATGATAACCTGTTTGATCACAGGAAGGTCGGAAAGAGAACGATCTTTGAGTACTGTCTGAATCAATTCTCTCCTTTCTTCAACAAAGCCTTTACACATCACCTGTCCAATTTGAAAAACAATAATGACTCAGTTTTCTCAAAACATGACAGGTCATTGATTTTTGGTTCCATTGATACCTCCTGTTCCTAAATGAAAATATCTAGGTTCAATTCTTCCGCCTCCAATTATTTTAATGTAATAAAAATAGATGAGAGACAAATAGTTAATGAGTACCTTTAAGGAAATTGTTAACAAAGTATATTAGAAAAATTTAGACATTATTTTTATGAAAAATATAAAAAACTATTAAAAAAATTAATTACTTTATCATTTTCCCATAAAATATTTCTAAAAACAGTTCTTAAACTAATAGATACTCTTTAACATTTTCTTTGAATTAAGGCATTAATTTGCTTCAAAATGAGTAGTTGGTTATAATTTTTTTTTTTTTTTTTATTCCTAGCTGAGTATATGTTAATAGAATCCAAACCTCAAATGGGGGCCGGAATGTCATCAGGAACTAGGCCAGACCCCAATCGGAAATTCAGACTTACTTTCAAAAAGCCTTTAAATTTAAACAAATTAGATGTCACATTTTCAAGCCATTTTCGCTCAATAATGCAATTTGAAAAATTATTCGGTCAAATAGCTTGTTTCAAACTTATATCGACAAATAACTTGACTCTTTCAACATTTGACATGAAACTGACCTCTTTAACAGCCAAGTTCGACTTGAAACTAGTAAAAAGAGGCTAATCTTTTAATAAAAGTTTTGAAACAACTCTATTTAACCAAATAATTTGAATTTTTTTTATTATATAGAAAAAAATTAAACATTTCTATAGTTGTCTAAATTTTAACGTGATTTTGTCTTACAATATTGAGAATAGTAAAAACTTAACTTTTTTCTAAAAAAATATATTGTAAATTAAACATTTATATTGTTTTTATAATATCCTTATAAATTTATTCTCATTTATAATTTTTGTTTAAAAAAAAAAATCGAACCTCTCAAGTGTTTGAATTAAAAAGGTTTAACCTTTTTTCTTTTGAGAGAGGGAGATCATAATTTTAAAAAGGGGTTAAAAAAAATTTACAAAATTTTTCCTCCCATCCCCCAACAAACCCATAATTCCATTTGTCTTTGACCAGTACAAAAATAAAATAAAAAATCCTACCAATGTGGTTTCTATGCTTTCAGGGACGCTTGAAACGATGTCAACATACAAGTTCATGTTATTTCATTTTTATTAATTCTCCCCAATTTAGAAGTAAAATTTTCCATTCCCGAGACAATGCCTGGCTACAATATTAATCCATTTAAATTTTGGTCCATGATTGTCGTTTTATTGATTTTGACATTTGGATCTTTATGAATGGAAAAGAATGTTACTTCTACTAGAGAATAATCACTAGGTATGGGTTAAAAATCAGGGGAACGACAAAGGAAAGTGTAATGCCTACATTAATCAATTGCTTTATCAAGCTAGAGAAGAATGATTTCATTCTTTCTAGTCTTAAATCTTAATATGTGTTTGATAAGCTTAATTTAAGCCTTATTATTTAATACATAAAAACTCGATATCTATATTAAGAGTCCCCAATAAAGCTTAATTTGGTTACGATATTGGCAAAGCTTAACTAGTATATTATGCTAAAACACCTATTTCAAAGGATCTAATAGCTCAACCCAATTAACCAACCCTCAAAATTTTCCATAAACCTATCCAAAATTCCATTACCTAAACAAGCAGAGACAATATGCATAACATAAAGTGAAAAAGAAACGTGAGAGAGTCTTACATTAATGTAATCTGAGAGGAACCAAGAGGGCATAACTCTGGCTTTTTTGACAAACGAAAGGCTTATCAATTGCCTTAGCTTCTCGGGCTTTTGTGGTAATAAAATGCTTGCAGCCTCATCCAAATCCGAAACCTTAAACAAACCATCCTCCATATCCTTCTCCTCTAAGCACACACCAGCACAACACAACACTACCCTCTCCACAGCCTCTGGAAACTGCGCTGCCATGCTATACCCCACAAACCCGCCATAGCTTATCCCAACCAAGCTCATTCTATGCACGCCACGCGCCTCCATTAGCTTCATCACGCAACTTGCTTGGAAAGACTCGGTACGCTCAGGCCTAGAAGTGAATGAGCGGCCAAAGAAAAGAAGATCCGGGACATAGACGTTGAACCGTGTTGTAAAGTGGCGGAGATGCTCCCCATATTGCCACATTGCATTGGCACCGAACCCATGGACGAGAAGCAACGTGGGCTTGGAATGTTTGTGGACTTTGGGGACCCAACAATGCATGACTGTGCCATCCCCCAGATTTGTAGTGACAGAAGAGAGGCCTGCATTGGTGAAGGAATAGCGGTAGAACCAATCTCTTGAAGCTGTAAAACTAAACCATTTGGACAGCTTAATAGGAGACATATATATATATAGAAAGATTCAAATCCTGGGAATGATTCAAATATGGATTAAAGATTGAGAATTGTTTCTCAATCTGAGGAAAGGACTTGGGAGTTTGTTATAGTTTCAGTATCAGAACTAGGAATTAGCAATTTAAATGATGACAATTTGGATGTGGGAAAGAGAAACAAAAGGTTGATTGAGAAAGTTATTTTTAGTAATTTTAGTTAATGTTGAGATGGCATATCGGACTAGGATTTCGGAATACATACGACCATAATAAGGTAGAAAAATTAAGGAGACACGGATTTGCCTCGAGTAGATTTGGTGATAAATTCACGTGTCCATAAATAAAATTATTTGAAGTTGTATACAAACAAAAAATAAATAAAAATAAAAATAAAAAAAAGATTTGAAGTTTAGACACTCTATGTCAATTTCTTTAATTAGCTGCCCATCATATGTCACATGTATGGTGAAGATCTTCATGCATTTGACATCGTCATGCTTGAACAGATTCTACAAATTTCATGCATTTGACATTTTTAACATTTAAAGCATATCATTGTATCATTTTATAAAACAAATGAATCTAAATGCAAAGAACATAATTTTTTTTTTTTTTATTATATGAAAATCAAGATTTTCCAAATCTCATGCATTCACATTTTGACGTTTAAAGCATGTCATCGTATCATCATTTTACAAAACATATGGGAACCTTAAGGTATAGGTCAGTTTTTTTTAGTGCTTAATGCCAAGAAATAAAATTATGTATGTGTTACATACATTTATCTCTTTCTTTCGTTTTTCTTTTTTTTTTTCTTTCTTTTCAAGAATTGAATAAATAAATTGTCAAGTTAGTTTTGGGGGTAAACTTTATCTAGTAATAGTAAATCCAGATAGGTTTCATATTAATTATTTTGTAAAGATATCTATCTATGTCCTAATAACAACTTGTCACTTACGATTTATTGTAAAAGTGTAGTAAAAATATTGTGGACATAATATTTCCCTTTTTGATATCATTTTAAAGATGCATTTTTGCACTTAGGAGTTGGGTAAAGAAATAAAAGTGGGATAAATTTTTATATTCGTTTTTAAATAAATCTTACCTAACTTATCCTTCAAAAAAAATTTAAAATAAGGAAAAAAAATTAAAGATTGGTTTCTTTTGAAATTTGATGGTGTTTATCTTGAAAAACCATCTATTTATATTATAACTTGATTTTGAATAAAACCTTAGGGAGAAAATATTATACATAAGTGGATCCGATTCATGTGGTCCTCTACGACAATGGTGTTTCAGTGAAATCTCCCCTTGGGAGCGAGGTTGGTTGGGTTTCCCCCAAGAATACTCTAATTACTTATGTCTCTCCTTTTTCTTTTTCTTTTTTATGAAATCTAATTACTTCTCTACTGTGTTGCGGTGATTTCTGGGGTTACCCAACGAAACAGTCCGGGACGACCAATACTAGGCTTCAAATCTAGTCATAGTCTTGAACTCTTGAGAAAAATAAGCTGAGTAACAGAAACAAACAAACAAAAACCAAGGGAAAAAAGCAGTGCATGCACAGTAATGCATGCAAGTAGGCAACGCTTTATAATTATTTCTTAAATGATAGTTCAGATTAAGATTACTTACAATGAAAAATATGCACAGCAAAGGAACAGAATAAAAATGCAGCACCCGTATACAAAATTTCACACCTCTTTCTTTCCTTTTCTTTTACTCCAGAAGGTTGAAAACAAAAAGAAGGGTCTATATTCTTGGAAACCCAAATCTAACTTGCAGAAGTGCTCTTTGTTTGTTTCTTTCTGATGGGGGAGAGAGAAGAGAGACCCGTGAGCCTTTGTATCAACTCATCAGCTTTCTAAGTCTTTTTTCAGCATGACTTGCAACCTTATTCTGCGGTTCAAGAACAAGAGCATGCTTGAAATCTGCACACAAAGAGAAAAATTCTATAAGAGGGTTGAAGATTACAAATCCTGTATTAATATTTGACAAATCTCTCTGCATATGTGAATGAATGAACCAATGTGTGCATTTTGTGTGCATGTGATTCGTGTGTATTACAAGATCAAAGCAAGCAAGTTCACTGTGTCCTGTAACACAACATGGCAACGGGGACATTCGTATGGATCATAACAAGAACGAGCAGGTGGCAGAACACAATTTTGATTGGCACAGTTGATAAAAGAAATGAATTACATCCCTATCAGAGTCCAAATACTTGACTTATCTGATGCTTAAAAAACGAACACACATATAAGATACCATCACATAAATTTGCAGCAGGATCTAGAAAATATCCTACACACACATACAAACAGAAGTATGGACATATAACTTAATCATTGACAATCGCCAATATTTTGACATTCAAACAATTTGATAACTAGAAAATGCATATGGGCATGCAACACACTCAGACTGAACATTTTCTCCACCTCTACTGCAGGGGCATAACTGGACCAGTACAACGAACACCTTTTACAATATGACTGTACAAAAACTTATCTAAATAAATAAATATAAAAAAAACAAAGTCATGCTATTTCCCTTAAAAATTAGTGGCTCATCTACTCCCAAGAGGTAGAACAATCAGCTAGGGACCACACTTCATGAAGTAGAGGTCACTAGTTAGAGACTCCCCTAGGAACCAAAACTTACTCGTCCAAAAAAAGAGTACATTTCATAAGGATTTAGTATGCACACCAACATGCTCTATGACTCAAGGATATAGGTCTAGTAAAAGTCTAGGTCATTGGTGTATATAGTAATTCCCATGGATCAGTAATTGACCATTGAATTTTTCTGCAGCTCACCGCATACAAGGTGAACCTTTTTTTTAATAAGTTCGGCCCCATTTCAGGAGTAGAGAAGATTCAAATTAGTAACCTTCACTTTATGAGATGCAGTCCTAGTAATTTGTGCCACCCCTTGGGGTTTCATACAAGGTGAACACTGCAGTGTGAAAATCAGGATTCTTACCTTCAGCAGATTCTTTATAATGGAGAAGTGATTCTCTAGCTGTTCCACGCCTCAGATAAGCCTTCACATTCTGCACAGAATAAATAAAAATTTACTGATTAATAAGTAACAAGAAATATTATTAAAAAAAGGGGAAGCTAATGTACGAGTGATGCATACACAAAACTCACCAAAAAGAGACAAAATTTTAAAATTACATTGAAAGAGAGTCAATAAACTCTACAATAGAATGCCAAACATACGGGACCACACGAACAACAACCTTAAAAATGTTGATTGCAGCTTAATAACAAAGAGCTAGTAGGACCGTTTATTCTTTTCAGATTATCTACATAAAGCAAAAGGGGGGACTAGATTTCAAGTGGCACTCCTGTGCTTAGCAAACCAATTCCTTCACTGCTCCACCCAACAAGTATGTTACTCATCCTTCTAGGCATTACCCAATGAACTCCAAACTTAGCAATAACAAAAGACGACAACTCATGAGCCACTACATAACAAAATAACAAATTATCTACAAACTCTCCTTTACATTTGCACATTGAACGCTAGTCTACTAATATAATACCTCATTTAATAAGATTATCAACTGTTAAAATTTTTCCAATGCTACTATCCTCGCAAAGAACACAACTTTCTTTGAGACCTTGCTACACCAATTACACTGTCAAGGAAATGGCTTACCATTAGATCCTCTTAACACCTCATAAAAAGAACGAACATCAAACTTACTATTGGCATTAAGCCTCAACCTCATACAATCAAAACCTTCTCCTCTAGTGGTAATAAGAATATAAGATATCAAGCAAAGAACCAACAAACTTTGATTTCAAATCTTGCAAGGCTCTTACAAACTGGTAATTCGACAGATAAAAGTTTCTTCCACCTAGGTAACCTCCACTCCCTTTTTCTATAATTGGACTCCACACCACTTTTGCCTTGTATGAAGATCCCAAGGAAATACCAAGATAGTTCATAGGCAACAACCAACTTTACAACAAAAAAAATACCGACCAAAACAGAGATTCCTTCAACTTCCTATACAGGTACACCCAAATCAACATTAAGGCCAAACACTGCCTGAAAAAAATAAGAAAAAGTTCCAAAAAAAATTATGAGGTAAAGATGTTCTACTTTCGCATTAAAGAAACATATAGTATCATCCCCAAAGGGTAATTGAGAAATCTTTAGCGTACCACCAAAACCATCCCCAACCTGAATACTGATATAAAGTCACCATCCACAACTCTATTTAGCAATCTACTAAGGATCTCCATTACCTTAATAAATTAAGGAGATAGTGGGTCTTCTAGTCTCAACCCCCTAGAGCTATTGAAGAAAGCAGTTGGACTCCTAATGACCAAGACAGAGAACTGGTCCATATTAACCAGTTGACCAGGACACATCATTAATGTGTGGTTAGTGTTCAAACACATACATCTCAGACTCCCATGTTCTGACCATACAGGACACTAGGCAAAAATCATTTGCTATTCTACATGTTTTATGTTACTCAAAATTTAGCAATATTTATATGTGCTTAAACCCCTAACAACAACATCCAAGTCTTAGTCTCTAAATTTTGGGCCGGCTATGCATCCTCAACGTACTAGTCATGGTTGGCTTTATGCATTCTTTTCTGTCATTCTATTTTATTTGAAGTCTCTGTAACCTCTTTTGTTGGATAAGTAAATAATATAATTTATTGAAGAAAAATGACAGCCAATACACAAGAAGCGTACTTGAAGTACAGAAAATTACAAATAACAAGAATCTATAAAGTCTAAGAAATTAGAGCTCAAATGTTCTGGGGTCATAGACATCCATACAATCAAAGATTGCAAAACCAGCATCTTGAGTTCTGTTGTCAAATGTTCCAACCCTTCAAAAGCCCCTCTATTCCGCTCAAGCCAAATGGCCCACATGAGACACAAAGGAATAGCCTTCCAGCTTTTCCCATTTCTAAACTTACCAAAATGCCCCCTCTGACACACCAACAAATGCACCACACTCGGGCATAACCCACTGCACTCCAAATAAACACAAAACCAAAGACCATAATTCCCTGCAATACTCACAAGGCATCAGAATATGATCAACACCTAAGAAGCACGGGCGCGTTTCCAGATTCGGGTGCGGGTATGGGTGCGGGTGCGAGACTCAGCAATTTTTGAAAAAATAGGGTGTGAGTGCGGCGGAGTGCGGCGATTAAAAAATTATTAAAAATATTTTTATATATTGCTAAGCATGCTTTTTTATATAATAATAATAGAAAACTCATATAATAATAATAATAGAATAGATAGATAGTAATAAGTATACACAAGTTTTTGACACTTGAATTATTGACAAAGGTATTAAAATAGATAAGGCTTCCCATAAATAAATAAATAATAAAAAAAATGTGGCTTAATGGCTCACCTATTTGGTCAACCCAAAAACAAAATAAAAGATATATATGTAGTAAAATAGGTGTAGCTTCTCATTAAAAAAAATAAAAATAAAAAAAAACAAAGAGAAAGAAAGATGGCTCAGGGCTCACGTGTTTGGTTAGAGAGGCACAACAGACAAAATAAAGCCTCTCTGACCAAAGGCATTTAACCATCCTTTTCAAAAAAAAACAAAAAAACCAAAACTTATCAAAGAAGTGCAGAACAAACACTGAGCTCGCGAGAAGACAAAAAAGCAAAGAAGAAGAAGAATAAGAAGAAAGGGGTTAAGGCCAGTGAAGACGGCGACAGCGGTGTGTCAAGTATTTTCGGTTTGAGTTTTTTTTTTTTTTTTTTAACCGGCCGATTTCCTTTTTCCGGCCGAAACACACTGATATTCGACCGATAAGATCCGATTCGGCCCGAATCGGCCCGGTTCGGCACGTATCAGCGCATGTCAGAGCCGAATCGGCACAAGTCGGCGCGAATCCGGAAAAGAAAAAAAATCCGACACGGCACTGACGCACAAGCAGCCGCGTCGCCTGCCGCACCCCTCATCGGACGCGGGTTCGGCGGCCATTTTGCCGCATCGATGCTTCATAGATCAACACTCTCCCCAATTTGCTTGCATAAGAAACAACTATCCAACACCATTTCCCACACCTTTGAAGGTTATCCAAAGTAAGAATTTTGCCCTACATTGCAATCCATACAAAAAAAAATAAAAAAGTGACTTTCAAAGGTATTTTGGCCTTCCGAATGGTCTTCCATAGTAAAGACCTACTGCCACCAGCAGAAAATAGACTATAATAAGATTTAGGCTAAATTGCAAACTACACCCCTAAAGTTTGAGGCATTAGGATTTTATATTCTGAAATTTCAAAATTTGGATTTTACCCCCATGAAGTTCTATTCCATTTGCATCAACAGCCCCTCCATCCATATTTTTCATTAAGTGCCACATAAGCTTGTCAGGTGTATTTAGTTCATCCAATAAAATGATGTCACGTCATTTTTATTATGCCATGTCATCTTTTGCTACATAAATGATGTGGCATCATTTTATTAGACAAACTAAACATACGTGGCAAGCTTATGTGCCACTCAACAGAAAATATGGACAAAGGGGATGCTGATGCAAATAGAATAGAACTTTAGAGTGTAATATCCAAACACCCCCAAACTTTAAGAGTGTGGTTTGCACTTTAGCCTCAAATAACTTACTAGTTGTGAGACTCCAGCAAATACGATCTTCAATTTCCAGTCTGATCTTGATGGAATAAATGAGTCATAAAGTCAGCCAAAAGCACCAACTCCCAGTCATGAACAGCTTGCACAAAAGTA
The DNA here is from genome assembly GCF_040712315.1 of Castanea sativa. NCBI lineage: Eukaryota > Viridiplantae > Streptophyta > Magnoliopsida > Fagales > Fagaceae > Castanea > Castanea sativa. The sequence continues at coordinate 17,323,666 of NC_134019.1, read as the reverse complement.
ACATCCCAATGCATAGCCCCCATGTTCCAGCAAATATAATCAGCCACAGTTGCTTCTTTATTAACAGCTAAACGGAATAGAGGGGGAAACAACTCCATCTGACCTTAGTAATGTGGCCTACTTCAAAAATAATACACCTGGAAAACAATTCTCAACCAAATCGAATAAACTTCCACAAACTAAAGCCATGCCCTCCCCACACGTCCTTTGAACTCCAACCACCCCATTCACAACCATATTTGCCAGCCACCGCAGTCCTCCACAAAGCCTGCTCCTCCAAAGCAAAATGCCTAAGCCACTTCCTCAATAGAACTTTATTACAATATACCACCTCACGCACACCCAATCCACGCTGCTGTACCGGGGCACAGATTATTTTCCAATTAAAAAGGTGAAATTTAAATTCATCACCCATTCCACCTCAAGAAAATCACCCATTCCACCCCAAATACCTCATAGGCTGTTGAAAAACCTTACTACCCAAAATGCCAGCTAACTCAATGCACCCCTGGAACCAGCCCCAAAGGGACAAGTTCAGACCTACTCAAGTTGAGTTTTAAACCACACAGCCTCAATACATAGCAAAATACATCAGATGCAGTATCAGCCAGCTCAGTACCACAGAAGATCAATGAATCGTCAACGAACAGAAGATTGGAAAGATTGTCATAGGACCAATGGAAGAATAAGCCTCGTTGAATCCTGTAAAAAATTGACCACAACAGCTTTATCTACCAGTTTACTAAGTGCCTCCTTAATTGACATGTCTTTTTCTACTACTTTTACTAATGTTATCTTTTGTCTTCCTCTCCCTTTCTGCTACTTCAACTTGAATCAACTCACTCTTTCTCATTGGTACATTAATCATTTTCCTCTGCATATGATAAAACCATCTCAAGAGATTCTCCCTCATATTTTCCAATCAATAGAGGCCACCCCTATCTTTAAGCTAATTTCTTCATTTCAAATTCTATTTTTCCTTTATTTCCACTTACCCATCTTAACAATCGCATTTCAATTACACTCATTTGTGAACATGTTGCTAGACATTCAATAACACAAGAATAGCTGGTCTTATAGCAATATTAAAAAAAAAATTACATCAATTTAACTTAATTGGTACTCTACAACTACACAACACTCCAAATGACCTTCTCCACTTCATCCACCTTACTCTTATACCATGTTTCACGATAGTAAAGAAAACCAAAACAACTATAAAATATATTCCGTATTACCAGATCAATCACCAAGAGCCTTGTAGCTCAATGGTATTGCATGTTCTCCTTTATGATGAGAACCAAGGCTCAAATGCCCCTTCTCCCACTTATTATAAAAATTGAATTATCAGAAAGTGATACCAGATTAATCATTTAAGCATGATAGGACCTGATAGATATGTGGTATTATGGACAATGGCTACAAAATTAAAGAATTGAAAAGATGCAGATATTTAGAGAATGGTTTGCAGGGACTAGTCAGTACAACAAACTTGTCCGCTCACCTTCTTATCAAGTAATATTGCCTTACTGCAGTCCTCTTCAGCTTGTTGAAAACTGCATGTATTCAGAACAACAAATATGAAGACTTTGGCTATAAAGCACAGAAATTAATAATATCAAATAATATATTAAAGAACATACCATCCCAGCTCTAGGTAAGCAGCAGCACGGTTGCAAAAGTAAGTTGCAATTGTCGAATTCAAATTGATAGCTTCAGTGTAGTATTTGACAGCCTTATTCCACTGCATTCCCTTAAATGCAGCATTTCCCTGAAAGAAGATTTTATAACAAGAAAAGGCTCAGACAGCATACCATATGTGTGTCCGTGTGTATGTATCTCTGTATCATAACTTATAAGAGACTAATAATTAATATAGATAAGGCTCTTGTCTTAAGTCTCAAACAATACTTGTAGTATTGACGATGAAAAAAATAAAAATTCAGCAAAATATAAAACTTAAACAACAAAAACAACATTCTCAAGAGAAATGTAACCAAAACAGTTTTTGGATAGCCTGTATCTAAACCGACATGGATAGATAAATATTCAGCACAAGAACATCATTAGTGGCAATAAAGTAACTTAAATGTGCACCTCTTTAGATACACTCAATAATGACCAGAAAAATATATTATGAAAAGATGACCAAGCACTTTTGAAAGTTGCAACAGGAATCATGTTGGAAGACAGTAATAAGACAGCATACAGGATTCAACTTTTTCCCTTCAAGGTTCCAAAGAAGTTTAATGGACCAGAAAAACAATTAATCAGACTTATTATGGCACTAACACACAGCAAAGTTCTAACTCCATTTACATTATCAAAATTCTAAAATAATAATAATAATAATAATCTTATGTTTGATCCAACATGAAGAAATACTAGTGATTATGTACTCATAAGTTTTGAAACAGTCAATCAATAGTTCATATCAGTTTTGTAGTGACATATAAATACCAGTTCCAGGCACAGAAAGTCAGTAACTATAACTTCAGATACAAATATATTCATCTGGAAGTGAATGCCAGACATAGAAGTTTACAGGTTTTTCCTTCGCAGAAACAGACAAATCACATCTTTCTGCTCACATTACAGCATCATATCCATCCACTCCATAAATGTATGATAATTCACTTATCAATAAACAGATGACATAGAAGTAATAAAGAAGCAGAGGGATGTAAAATCTAAATTAGCAAGAAATTCTTTTCTTTTGCAATAAGTAAAATTTAGTAAAATAGATCCCCTATTTACGTCTGAAAATTTTAATTACTTCCCTCAAATCCTTACATGATTAAGAAGCAGAAGGAAGATTCAATGAGAGAGAGAGAGAGATAAAGACAAAGATTCAACAAGAGAGAGAGAGAGAGAGAGAGATAAAGACACAGCAGTTATCAACTAACTTTAAAATGATCATCTCTAACATCTATCCCCAGCCACATTATTTCTTTTTGAAAAGCAAAACAAGAAGACACTAAATCCTGCCAATACAGATTACCCTAGTTCAGGAAAACTTGAGTAACAATGAGAGTGCACACAGTAATCCATTTGCACCCATGGAACATACAGGCTTATTGGCAAAAGGAAAAAAGAAAACATACTGAAACTTTATTAAGGGTTATTTGGGAAAGATGGCAGTATGCACACGAAAAGCCTCATGATCAGGAAAGGTCAAAATCCAATCCCTAATCTTATGCATTAAGTGTTGGCAAGTACAAATAGAGCAAGAATCAAAAGGGAATATGTCAAAAATGCTTCACCTGATCAATAACTAGATTAAAGATTGCACTAGAAACTTTTCATCAAATGCAGAATCAATATTTCCTGACAAAATACTTAAGGGTGAACATATACCTTTTCTTTCAAGAGTTCAGAAGCATCCATGTTACCATTGGTATCTGGCAAATGCACTGAATTGGATGCGATGCTAGCTTGCTCTTGGAGAGATGAATACATGTCCAAGACCGTATCAAGAAGAAATTTATCAGCGCCATGGAATGTGATAAATGAAACAGAGATTGGACAATCATTGTGCTTTCCTAAGGGAATGGAAACCTGCCAGTAAAATGCAAAATAGATATAAAAATTCTACTAGGCTAAAGAAACTACAGCATAGAGACTAAAACTGAAGCAACAAACACAAAGTCACCTGACAGCATCCAGATATGCTAGCAATGCTTGACAGTGCAAATATGCGATCATGGAATTCAGCTGAAAGTCCCTTCTTTGTATTGAGCTTTAATGGGGAGTCAGCCACCGTGGGAATTACTAATATACCATCATCCTAGAGAAAGAAGGAAAAAACACAATAATGAACTGAACAGATAGTGGCACATGCAAGTGCAATTCCACATTGTCTTCTGTAGCCAATTTGGAGGGAGCAGAACTACCTAAATCTCGAAGGTTTGGAACGATCTGTCATGAAGATCAATTATACCTTCCTGAGTTTTTTTTTTTTTTTTTTGATGTTGTACAATGATTGGGGTTTTTATAACTCAGTTGATTCCATGGATCACTAAAACCTATGTTTGTAATTCTTTAGGAGGCTCATTTGAGCTTTCCTTTTCTTTAACAAAATTCTTTATTACTTAGCCAAAAAAAAAAATTACTAATAGGACCAACTAAAGAAAATGGAAGAACAACAATAATATTATTAGAACTTAACACTTTGAGTTGAAGTCCATATGAAAAATAATAAATAAGTTGGGGGTACCTTTAAGAGATTTTGAAGGGCAGCCCGCATCTCAGTTCTGACTTTATATAAAATTTTAATGTTCTCATGTGTGGTATTAATTGCTGCAAGAACACGATCAGACACATCAGGTCCTAACTTGGGTTTAACTGAATTTACCCATTCTTCATGATTTGTTTTGAATTCATATCTGAAAACATGTGCACACATCATAGATGTTAGTGAGAAGGAAACCAGGGCATCAACTAGACTGCAATAGTACTACCAATATCCAAGGGCTGCATCAGCTAGAGAGAGAGAGAGAGAGAGAGAGAGAGAGAACTTGTAAAATATCAATTTTGTATCACAATGGATGGAATGAATATGAACTTAAATCATCTAAGGCAATTTTAGAAGGAATTATAAGCAGGAGAAAAGGCTTACAGAACTAAGCAAATCATTCCCAAAACAAAGACTGGCCCAATGGTATACCATGAAGGAAATTTGCAGCCAATGGAGTAAACTTACATCAATACCATACAGGCTATAAGCTAAGTACAAACCATCTTTCTCTGAACAGCTAAGAACACAAAAACTAATCAAATTTAAGTAAGACATTAAAAAGAAAATTATCTTGTGAGTTTCGATTTTTTTTTTTTTTTTTTTTACTTTCAGATTTTTTTTTAGCTTATTTGCTTATGTACAACATTTTAAGGCCTCACTTTTCTAAGTACAATTGTACTTTCGCCAACTTTCAACAAAAAGCTAATCAAATGGTTCAATCAAACATCACATGATAGCCCCACACATGAAATGCTCTTAAGCTGCCAGAACTGAAAATTACTGTAAAGACAGCAAGTTAACTCTTTTTCCCTGGCTGCATCACCTGTGCAACAGCAAGAGTGCTACTTTAGCATTTGCATCCTTACAAGACACATTGCACAGATACATCCAGGACATCTTTATAAGCCAAATAAATCAAATGTTGAAGTTAGACTAACACAAGGTCACATCAGCAGATTGTTGTACAACCATTGGACATGAACAAACCTCTCAGTACATAGTGTGCAAATATACATACATACATACATATATATATATATATAGACAATTGTCAGCTTGATTTATCTAATTGCCAAGCAATGATCCAGATTCACCTATTGAGTAACGACAAAAATAGAAACCATGAACAAGAGGGAAAACGAGAATCTCATCATATATATCTATTAATGAAAACCAAAAGACCCAAGTGAAAGGAAGTAGAAAAAAACTAAATCTCCCGAATACCTTTGCAATGAAACCATTACAGAAGAGAGCGCTTTTAAAGTAGATGTCCCATTTTGCAAGTTGGATGACAGCTCTTGAAACTGTTTTAAACTGGGCACATTTGAACCAATATACTGACCAAAATTCGTATGCTTTGGAGGCTGGTCTGTACAACCAACAAAACAAAATAGCAACTTCAACATCAGCATTACATTTCTTTAGGTAAGTATCGTTGTCCAATTAGAACCAACATATTTTGTAGCAAGTATTGATAATCAATCATAAATAAGAGCAACTAAATAAGAAACCACAGATTTTTTTTATACACGTGCATATGTAAAATCTATGTACACATTATATTATCATGAAGTTCAGCTACTTACACCCAGAAAGATTTTCAATTGCTTTATTAACAACATTTAATGTCTTTTGTGTGGGAACCTTAGAAAACTGAAAGAGGTCATCAGCAAAAATAAGACGTCTTGCTCTTCTAGGCTCCACTGAATTTAGTTTAAGTAAAACATGTCCAACACGATGTAGAATAGATGGATCACGAGCAAAGCATCCTGGAAGACCGGACGAAAAACAAGGAAAATTAATAAGGAAAAATTATAAATGAATAGGCAAAACAATGTTACCCCCACTAAGAGTGCATGCACATGTGCACATACAGACATCAGTCTTGGGAAAAGGAAAACTACAATCCACATAATTCTAATTCTAATAAAGTACAACTCATTTGTAAGACTATAAACTCATATATCCTGCCCCACCCGATATGCCCATGAAACCAGAAAAAAGGAAAAGAAGACAGAGTGTTACAATCCTGAATAGATACAAGTCTGGCTGCCAACATGTCCACATGGTCATTCATTATAAACCTAAAGAGTCTAGGAATTTGGCAGTAATTATTTTCCATACCAACAGTGTCTAAGCTCTGTGAATTTCGCAGTACTCCAATCATAGATACAGCCCCATGAGATGGTCGAAATCCAAGGATACCACAAAATGATGCTGGAATTCTGACACATCCAATAGTATCAGTACCTACATATATAAGAACCTTAGAGGATCAGATGGCATTGTTAAGAAGCAAAAACATGTAAACAGGTTTTTTAGTCTCCACAATGAGGTGCGGAGGACATTAAGAAAAACATCAATAGGCACATCAACCATAAAAACCAAGCACCTAGTATGCACTGACCATCCTCATTTTCATCTGATTTTTATGGACAAGACATACAGCTGCCATAAATATTTCTAACAGAGTCAGGAAACAATGGCAATTGACTGGACACATGGGTGGGATATTGTTGTATTTATTTTCTTATCTTGTGTGAACTGTCATAGTCATTAGTGATGTGATTATATAAAACTGGTTATTATGTTTATTTTTAGTTGGGCCCATAATAGTATGGACCAACCTCTTCTTCTTTTTTGTTGTTGAGGGGGGGGCGCTTCTCACCCTATATAAATGGCAATTGGCCCATTAAGTTGCCATTTTTTCTATGGGATACTAGGGTTTCAGAGTAGCTCTCTCCTCCCCACACACAACCATCCTTTTCATCTTGCAGCCACCATCAATAGAAAAAAATCAAGGCTTTCAAGGCTTCCATGGGAGGGCTCAACATCAGGTTATGGCAGTAACTTTTTTTGAAACATTGATGGTTGGAAACATGAGGAAGTACCAGTTGAGCTACAACTGACAAGGCTCTTGGCATGGCAGTAAGTTCTTCACAAAACATTTATACATACTTTGATAAAATGGGCATACCTTGAATAATGCTAACAATTGGTATGAAAAAGGAAAGGTAAATGCCCATGCCTTGATTTTTGCTCAGAATGTTGACAAGCTAAGGACAAGTTAATAAAACAAATCTAGTGTCACACACACAAAGTTCTGTGAAATAAATAACAGATTCCACCCCAAAAGAATAAACCTTGAATGCAATAAATTCAAACACGACTTTTGCCAAAAGAACAATTGCAACGCAAAACATAAGAGGGGGATAAAATACCAAGAGAAAAATCGACAAGTCCAGCAGCAACCGCCACAGCAGAGCCACTAGAGGAACCTCCGGGGATACATGATGGCATTTGTGGATTGGTGGGGGTTCCATAATGCATGTTCACCCCAGTTATCCTGAGATAACAATCAGGCACAAGCAGCATACAGAAGTTGGCGTAACTTTGAATCTTTCGACAGAGACAAAACGAGCAATGGTGAACTTAAAAAGGCTTACCCGAATGCCAATTCATCCATAACAGTCTTCCCAACACAAGTAGCCCCATTTTTCAGCAAAGCAGTCACTGCCACCGCAGTCTTCTCTGAAGCCTCATGCGTTCTCTCCCAATCTCGACTCCCAAACCCCGTCACATAATCCTTCACATCAAATCTACAAAACCCACCAAACCCATCAAAAATCAATTCTTTTCAACACTAGTAACCCCAGCCGATGATCTTATGGAAAACTCTACAAACAATATAAGAATGAAGTCTATTTTTTGCTCCTAACGAAAATCGAAATTCCACAGTGAAATCAGGAAAGGAAAAAGAGAGAGAGAGCGTGGGAGAATAGAAAACGAACATGTCCTTGATGGCGAAAGTAAGAGAAGAGAGAGGCAGTCTAGCGGCAGGAGGAGGAGGCTGAGGGAAGGGGAGAAGCTCGAATCGGACGACGAAAGCGCCGAAGTCCTTTCTTTGGGCAGCGGCGTTGGCACGCCTCCGCCTCCTCCGCCGGGTCTCGGTGAGGATCACGACACCGGCGGCAAGGCCGATCCCAAGTGCGATCAACAGCTTGGGATTGGAAGCATTGGCCTGTATAACCTTTACTGCCTTTGATGACATGGAGCAAGGTTGATTGGAAGGAGGCTTCTTTGGAGGGTTTTGGGAGGGTTTTAGTTTTAGACACTTCAGAGTTTTGGACTTTGTTTTATTTATCTGGGTGGATGCCTTGATGCTTCTCTGTCTTAATGAATTGTACTGTGCTTGACTTGGACAAGAGGCGCGACTATTTTTCTACTGCATCAAAAAAAAAAAAAAATTTCTTTTTTTAACAAAAGTTATATTAACTAAGTGAAGTGACTTACGTCCTCTTTTTAAAATTATATTATATGGCTATTTAACTTAAAAAATATACATTTTTAAAAAAAAAAACTTAAAAATATACTTTCATCTACTAAAAAAAAGTTATATGGCAGAATCTTAAAAGAGAAACCTGAGAAACAGCACCTAAGTACTGTAACTAAATCTTACTCTTTTTTTATACTGAATTTTAGGGTAAGATAAAGTCAAGTGTCAACACCTTGGTTTGAATTTCTGGCATGCCAAATAGGGGTGTGCAAAAACCTGAGGAACCGAAAAAACCGATTCAAACCGATCGAACCGATGCAAAAATTTTAGTTTGATTCGGTTCAGTTTCGGTTTCGATTTTTTATATAATAAAACCGAAAATTTTGGTTCGGTTTTCGGTGGCAAATTTTAAGGTACCGAACCGAACCAATATATAAATATGTTTATGTAACACTAAGTAATCTTGGCGTTTGTAGCTTAGTGGTATGATGTGGCTTTAATGGCTAAGTGATCTCTTGTTCGAGCCTTCGCCTAAATGTTTTTGTCTTTTTGAGTTTTTTAATTTTTTAAAACCTTTAAAAGTTAAAACCCTAGCATCTTATATTAATAGGTTCTAACTTCTAACCCTTCTGCCCTTTTCTTTCCAGCCACCCCTCCTCCACCAATTTTTTTCTCTCTCACAATTTTTTCTAAACAAGTGTTTCTTGCTTCTTTCTTTGGGCAGGGTATTATATAGCTCTAAGAAATTTCTCTATTACTCACATCATAAAAGATTTGCATTAAAGATTTCTGATCGCCCCAACCCCCTCCATTGCGTCGACCGGTACTCCCTCTCACAAACGGCAGCACACTCCACTCTCCAGTCCCTCTCTCTCACGGTCTCTGCCTCTGCCGCCGCCTCCTCCCTACACCGGCCTCTCTCTCACGCTGCTTCAGGGCTTCTTCTCCATTCCCTTTTTTTTTGTGTTTGCTTGGTGCTTCGTGTTTGGGTGGTGAGAAAACGTGGGAAAGCAAAGGAAATACGTATATTTTTTCTTATTTTGGTATGTTTTCTGATTATATACATAATTTTGATTTTTTTTTTTTTTTTGCTTGGTGTTTTGGTGCTGAGAAAATGTGGGAAAGTAAAGAGAAACAGACTCTTTTTTTTTTGTCTCTGATCTGTTTTGTTCTAAGAAATTGGAAGCAACCGAAAACCGACCGAATCGAACCGATTGAAATCCAGTCAGTTCGGTGTCGGTGTTCCTCCCTTTCAGTTCGATGTCGGTGCCAAATTTGGTACAACCGAAATTTCGATTCAGTGGAAAAATCGCACTTCAAACCGACCGAACTGAACCGATTACACCCCTAGCCAAATGAGAAAAATGAGTAACAATTTCGGACCAAGTTGAGTTTAGAGGCCAAGTTGGGTTTAGACTGTTTAGTTTCCATCAACACCTCAAACCTTGTTAACTGTATTTTACCTTCTTCTTTTTTTAACTTTCATGTTAAAAAAATTTAAATACATAATTTGTTTGTTCTATGACTGATTTTTAACAATAAATCTTCAACTAAAAAGCCTACCAATTTGAGGTTTGAATTTTTTATTTAAACAAATAATCTTTTGAACATTAACATTAAGGGTCTGTTTGGAAACCACTTATTTTACTAAAACTAAAATTTTTTTACTAAAAGTACTGTAGCAAAATAAGCTAAAAGCTAGCTGATTGTTTTTTTCTAGAAAGTACCATAGAAAAAAAGCTGAAAGTACTGAAAGTACCGTAGAAAAGAATTTGTGTAATTTTAACTTTATTTTAATGCTTGAATATGCAAAATGACTTTCAAACATGAAAAACAAATATTTAACAACAACAACAACAATAATAATAACTAATTTTTTTTGTCTTAGCTATAATTTACTATCAAGTTTGTTATATCATAATTAAAATACATATTTCATCAAAGCCATCAATTAGAGTTACCAAAAAAAAAAATACCATAATGTTATTTGCTGCAAACATGTTTATTGCGTTTTGATTTTTCATGAAAAATAAGGAGCTGAACATATGGAAGCGATGACCCAAATGCACCTCAGGAAGCCTCAACACCATTTCCATCATTGCTTGTGCCTCAATAATTGTTGCAGAAGTAAATGCTACAGGACTACTTACACTTTTACTTTCAATGATGACATCTGTCATGCTCTTCTAAGAGTCGAACATTTCTTGCACAGCTGAACATTTTTTACCACGCTTCTTTTGAATTCCTTTCCAGAGTCGGACATTTATTTCCAAGCCTTTTCCCTTATTACTTTCCGATCCTAATCTCGACAACAATGGGCATTCAACATCCATTTTATCAATGTCCACAGGGGACTCACATTGGCAGTCAACAAATTCTTCACTATTAAAAAAGTTCCTAGAACCTTCAGTGTTGTCCTTTGGTATTTGATTGATGATGCCAAAAAATCGTCAAAAGTCACACAGTTCTCGCGTGCTCTAGGAAAAACCTGCGAAACAAAGAAGAAGAAGACCTTGTAGAGAGTACCAATGTGATACTAGCCAAATACCCTTCGAAGGTTAAGTTAGAGAACTTTTACAACTCTAGAGTGGTAGGGCTAGAGTAAATTATACGTACCTTGGTTTGTAAGGGCTTTAGGGTTTTAATAGTGGAGTAGAACTGACATTTGTTTCTTGGCGGAAATGGTTTTTCCTTGTAGGGAAGATCCTTATTTAATACACATATTTTGCGGGATCCTTTCCTTGTAGGGATTCCTTTGATTGGGGTTGGTCGTGGGACACAAGCCATTTCCATGTATAAACATTTTTGGGGATCACGCTAAGCCACGCTGGACTTGTCGGCCTCTTCACCCCGTCGGTCATTCGCCTTGTCCAAGACCTCCTGTCAGCTTCATCGAGAAGCTCATCAGATGTCGTAGGTCCGTCTGCCATGTGGAACCATTGCCTTTACCCTGTCTGCTGATATGAAACCGACGGGTCCTGAGAGGCCGTCGACTTCTTTGTGTGTCATGTCAAAAATACCTTATCATTGACTATTTAGGGTCCATGCAATTTTTCCAGTTGCAAAAGTGCCTTCAAACATGATTTCCATAGCCCTTGTTTTCGACAATCCTTTTGAACGAAACATTTTTGCTTTTGAACATTCCTACATGTTTACAAACAAAAGTTATGGTACTATTTCTTAGTTGTAGAAAATTGAGATTGTCAACATTCTCTAAAGTAAACTAACATCAATCTTTCTTTCCCACCATTCATCAGTTGCATCAATTTTTCCAGTGTTAATATCATAATCCAACCTAGTCTCATGCTAAAAAAGCTGCCTCCATACCTTTCGTACCTTTCTTAGATGATCCCATTTGTTTTTAATTTGGACCTAACTCACCACTTTGTTAATCAACATTAACTGCTTTATCACTTAGACATACCTTTTCTTTCTAATATATCCTTCGCTCCTATTCCCCTTAACCATTTTGGCTGCAAATAAATTTTATACTCATAAGCATCTTTTCCTATAAATCATATGTTGGAAAAATTATAAATATAAAACACAGACACCTTCCAAGTCATGTTCCATTAAACCTTCCTAATTAGAATCTCATCATTGTGTGTAAATTTTCATTAATGAACATTCATTTAAATAAAAGACAACTAACATTGTGTAAATAAAGACATGCAACAAACAAGAGTAACAATTTAACAAAGTTATAATTGTGTAATTGTCAAGATCATCATGAAAGAGTTACCTACTATGAAGTTGTTCCTGCTGCTGTGTGAAACTGTAGAGCTATTACTATTGCAATGTGGACTATAGAGCTAAACTATGGAGTTGTTACTGCTACTGTGGAGCTATTACTACTGCAGTATGGATTGTAGAGCTAGACTATGGAGATATCACTGGTTTAGGATTTGTTTAAGATCCGCTTATTTTGCTGAAATCGAAAATTTATTGTTGAGAGTACTATAGCAAAATAATCTAAAAGCTAGCTAATTGTTTTTTGGCTGAAAGTACTGTAGCTGAAGTTGAAAGTGTTGAAAGTATTGTAGATTTTTTTTTTCTTTGTGCAATTTGAACCCTATTTTAATGCTTGAATATGCAAAGTAACTTCCAAATATGAAAGACAAATATTTAACAGCAGCACTAATAACTAATTTTTTTTGTCTTAGATATTAATTTACTATCAAGTTTGTGTATCATAATTAAGATACATATTTCATCAAAGCCATCAATTATAGTTACCAAAAAAAATACCATAATGTTAATGGTAATTATAGCCACAAGTTTTTAGATTTTGACAAAAAAATATCATTATATGAATGGTAATTATAACGTTAGTAACAAAGAAAGTCTTAGGATGGAGGCATCCCACACATCAATGTTGTGATATTGTTCCAAACCACTTTCATCTCAAGTTCATCTAAAGAAGAGATCACATGTGTCACTTCATCGTATTAACCTCCCTTGCTACTTTCACGCGTGCCCCGTCTAGAAAGCCTTTGTCCAAGGTCATTGTCTTCATGTGCTCTAATAAAATTATGAAGAACCATTATAGCAACAATAATGCATTCTTGAATGCGTATATTATAGGATGACATATTTATCAAAATTCTCCATCTATTATTTGAAAATATCTTTACAAAACTAAATCAACTCAGTTCACCAAACCTTACAAACAACTCAAAAAATTGAAACCCATAACAACATTGCTATGCACAGTTTACCGATGGATACATGCCCACATAGAAAAATCCGAATGAAACCCACACAATCCAAATACAAACAAAGACAAAAAGACAAACCCATAAAATTAAATGAAATAGAGAGAAACCCACAGATAAGTCACAAAAAAAATACAAAACCCACAAACAAACCCACACAATTCCATTGATATTTTGTTAATGTAAAATTCAGCCACACCCAAAAAAAGGGAAAACACATCAACGCGTTAGAAAATAAAAAATTTAAATACAACTCATTGACAACATCAACATCTCTCCTTCACAGTAGCGGCATTCGATTTGTGGTTGATTTTCTCTCACAACCAAGAAAATCACCAGTAAGGGTTTGTTCGAATAAAGGAAGAAAAGAGTGACAGTTGGTGGGTTTGTCTGAATAAAGGAAGAACCGAGTTTGTGTATCAAATGTGAAGCATAAATTTGGCAGTTGGTGGGTAGATGTAAAATTTAAGAGCATTGAAGAGGAAGATGTTGGGGCATTGATGAAGAGGTCGGGCTGCCAGAATTGATGAATGGAGATTTTGCAAGATACGCACTGCTGGCTTGAAGAGAAAGCTTAATGTTTCAAAATATTACCATTGCTAAACAGTGCATTTTGAGCAAAATACCCGGTGTTTTTTTTTCTTATGAATGGACCCCATGAACAGTGAAAAGGGACCCACCTCTAGGTCAAAAATAAGAAAAACGCTGAAAACACATGAGTTCTTTAGATATCCAAACGCACACTTTGGGTCCGTTTGGATAGAGTTTATTGCTGAAAACTGAAAACACTGTAGCAAAATAATTTTTAAATGTGTGAATAGTATTGTGGGACCCATTTTTAATAAAAATTGGCTGAAAAGTGAAGTTGTGGGTCCCGTGAACAGTACATGGGACCCACAGATGTGACAAAAAGGACGAAAAAGTCAATAAATCATGGTTACTGTTCATGAACAGTAGCATGAACAATACCGTTGTCCCCCTAACGCGTGCAGCAGCAGCAGAAGAAAAAAAAGAAAGGAAACGTGAAAACGCAGCTTTGCAAAACGCAACATGCATCCAAACGGGCAATTAGTGTGAACTCTAGTCTTCCTTATGGACTAAGTTTTCAAGGGATGAAAAATTTATAGGCCCTTTTCAAGACCAGCAAAACTACATAGAAAGAACAGGGCACATTCAACTTTTTTTTTTTGGGAAAGTAAATGTATTAAAAAAGAAAACAACTATACAAGAATAGAGGAAGATACCCCAAGAAGGTATCAGTTATACAAAAATATACAAATGAAAAACACCATACATAACTGACAGAACATATCAAAAAATATACACACACACATTGCTAAGACTGGAATATAGAATCAGGTATCCACCATGATCTCTGTAGCCACCTATTTTGATCAATTAATCTAATACACTTGTCCAGGGGAAAAAAATCTATAACAAGCATGCAAAATAAGCAACAATTTGCAACATAATTCCAACAACAATTAACAAACTACTACAAGGAAAAAAAAACACTTTCCAATCTTTTACAACAAACTAATAAATTCCAAGAAATGCAAGTGGGTGTGTGATAATAAAAATAAGAAGATTACATTATAAATCCTAGAGCTCCAACTTATAAAACTTAACTTCAGTTTTTCCTAGCGATCTTCGGCTTCAGGAGGAGTTCGATGAGCTCCTTGACTGTCGGAGTAAATCTGAACACAGGTGACAAATCCAAACTCAGCTTTTCCATCACACACAGAGGAAGAGAAACAAGTGCACTTTCTGTTCTTCAATGGCCAACCTTGCTGGCAGAAAAACTTGAGAAAATACCAAGCATTTTTGCTTATTTTCTCAGAAACTAATAAATAAAATATTTGACATTCATAATCTTTAACAAACTGATCTTTAATAAACTAATAAATCACAATATTTGACATTCATGATCTTTAACAAACTAATAAATCATAATATTTGACATTCATAATCATCAAAGTATACCCATTATAATCATCAAAGAATACCCAAAAAATTGATCTCTAATTTTTAATAAACCCTAAAAATTCAGCATCCTTCGTCGGAATATCCATGTGTCACCTATAAAACTTATTGGATATAGAGGAGCTATTGAATGCACCATCAACCATATCAAATTTTTACCAAGAGTTGGGCACATAGTAGGCCCACAAGATTCTATGTCATCCACTACATTGTAGCATATCAGCTTTGTTGCGAAGTCCATTGTTTTATATGCATAAGCTCATACCACTTACTTATCATCAATGTGTCAATAAGAGGCTAAACAGAAAGCCAATTAAAATTCCCAACAATGCCACTCCTTCAAAAGCATAAGCTCACACCCTTCTACTGGTTTCTCATCTAATCCCCCCCCCCCCCAAAATGACACCCAAGGATTTGAACCTACAACCTTTCTCTGATACCACTTGTTATGATCACAATGCTAACCACCATATACTTTTAAAACCAATCATTGTTGGGAACTAGTTGTTGCACATTTTGAGTCAAATTTCTTATTGTTCAAGCATTAACGTTTGTGTTAACTCGTTATAAGCATTCTAGCTAAGCTGTACTAATGTTATGGTGAGTGTCCAATGATCGAGTTTGAGCCTTACAGTCTTTGCCTTTAGGAAACTTTTCATGTTCCCACAAATGGCACCAATTGATGATTTATTTAATTGCACAATCAACTCAGAGACGGATCCTTGCAAGAATAAGAAAAGATGAGGACATTGGTGTGGGGGAAAATGGGCTTTTGCCCTTATTTTTTAAAAAATGTAGCACAATGTCCCTGTTTCGAAACATTTAGCAAGATGTCCTTATTTTTGAAACTTAATTTTGACAAAATCGAGTTCTGTATAAAACTCGATATTCTCAAAATCAAGTTATATGTAAATTTTTAAGTGAAACTCGACTTTGCTAAAGTCGAGTTTCACTTAAATTTTCAAAAAAAAAAATCAAGTGACAAAATATGTATAGAACTTGACATTGCTAATGTCGAGTTTCACCTGTAACTCTTTTTAAAATCAAGTTTCAAAACAGGGATACGATGTTTAATAGTTTCAAAACAGGGACATTGTGCTAAATTTTTTTAAAAATAAGGGCAAAAACCCATTTTTCCCCGTTGGTGTGATGCCAACCACTAATACTTTAATTAGGCCTAGGTTTAACTAGGAAGGAGTATTTTTTTTCTTAAGTATTTATGCTTACCTTGTTACTTGAATTCCTTTGCCCCTTTAAGGTTGTAAATGAACCAAATTGATCATGAATAAATTGGGTTCGGCTCGATAAAAAGTTCGTTCATGTTTATTTGTTTATAAATAAGCCAAATTTGGGTATTAGTTTTAGACTCGTTTAATAAACAAGCCGGGGCCAAGAAAAAAAATATGTTCACAAACAAACTCATGAATTATTAGACTTGATAAAAAACAATTCAAACATAGACTCATTTATAAGTTTATATGTGTTAGATGAATATACTCATTGCACATATCTTAATAATGAAATGACCAACATGGGACCACTACCCATCACTTTAATTTTTTCCTTCCCCCTCTAAACTGACCAAGAACTACTATAGACTATAGTTATATTTAAAAATAAATAACGTAATTAAGTGGGCCACATATGATCCCTTCCTATTAATCATCTAAAGTAATGAAACATGTTAATATTTTCTCATTCATAATAGTTACAAACAAATATTTTTCTAGATTTTCACCATCTAACGTAAATGTAAAAATTGTATTTTTAACAATTACTAAAGCTATAGATAAGAAATAATGAATGAACGAATTTAATTATGTAAATTTTTAATTTGAATAATGGCTAACCATAAGTAAGACTAGATGCATAATAAAATGAGTATACTATTTTTTTTCTTAATTTTAGAGATTTAAATATTTAATAATGTAATTTTTTTAGATCTCTAGCTCAAAAGCTTGACTTGAGCTCGAATTTGAACTTGATATTAAGCTTGAGCTTAGCTTGACTAATTAATTAAGTCAAACCAAGCTTAGCTCAATCTTTTGGGCTTTCCCACGAGCTCAAGCTCAAACGCTATTTTTAGGATTGTCATGAGCTTGAGCCAAGCTTAAGCTTTGAATTTTCCTGACAAGATAAGCTTGAACATGTATTACTCGACAAAACTCGGCTCATTTACAGCCCTACACCTAATATCCTATTGCCATGTTTAATGGCCACTAACATCTTATAAATGTCGATGCTCTGTTCAAGGTGTTACTCATTTTTCCTTTATTGTCTCTATATGTGGGAATCATGCCTCCTGATTAACCAAAAGTTTTGGCATAGCCTCGTTCATGTCACATAGCACAGAGTAAACATTTCCTTTTCAAGTTGTGTATTTCGGGTTGGTTGAGTAGAGTACCTAATCGTGGTTTAGTCGAGTTGATTTGTTAAAGGTATCCATTCATATTGAACTATAGCACTCAATGTTATATTTTTTTACTATACCAAGTTAAAATAATATAACTGACTTTAACGATGTGGGATAATTACCCTCCCTTGAAAGTTATAATAGTTTTTGAGTGAAATTTGTGATTTATCTGTGTTAGATCCCCATCCCTTTCCTCTGGTGTGTGTTTGTTTTTTTTTTCAAAAATAAAATATTATTATAACTGACAACAAATTATCAAATTAATATATAATTATTAATTTCATGTTTTACTACTGTCAAAATTTATTGCTTTCATATTTTTACTTAAAATTCATTATATTCTTAAAATTTCCCTTGATCAATAAAGATATATTTAGAATTTGATTCATTAGATCATAGCATCAAACATATGCAAAAAATAATGCGTGTATATATATACACATTAAATTTTAAATTAAAAAATTCAATTTACTTTAATTTATATTCATTATAATAATATGAGAAAGTAAATAATATGGACTCTTCTTATTAGTTTGCTTGAAAGCATGACAAAAATTGAGGAAAAAATACTTAATATATTAAATTAGGACAAAGTTTAGCTACAAAATTGTTTTTAGCTTAATGCTACAACCTTATTCAATATCTTTTTATTGGAGATGAATTTTGATAAATCTACCATTAGATTGAATCTTCTTCTTATATCTTTCATGCTTGCAAAATTTTTAGAAAATTAAAAATTAATAGCTATTGTGAGGTACCGAGGACCCAGGAGCCCTAGGACCCGAGGAAGGGAAGGCTGACACGTAGCAAGCAAGAGGATATAAAGGAATAAGGAAATTCACCTGACGATACCCGAAGATGAGGTGGCATGGACACTGGTGACATAAGGGACATATTGCACATATCTGAATGTAGTAGGATAATCTAGAGGATTGCATTAAATGGCTGGCACCAATCTTTCTGGTCGCATTAATTAGAAAATACCAGTTTTGTCCGTTACATTAATGTAGATATGACCTGAACAGTGTATAGCGCAGAGTTAGAGTTTTGTTCTGTTACCGACAGACAGGTGTCGGGGGGGAAAAGCTTGATCGATGGCAAGGTGTAAGGTTGAGATGATAGGAACGAATTATATAAATAGGGGCTGAAAAAGATGGAAGGTGGACTTTTGTTGTTGGATCCTCTCTACCAAATGTATTGCATAAGGACCTTTGATTAGAAAACTAGCAGGAGGAGTCTTGGCGGGTTTGTGAATTTTTAGGTCCTTACAATTGGCGCCGTCTGTGGGAATAACAACGTAATATAGAAATAGATGGCGGAGGCGTACCTAGAAGGGGCGGAGTCAGTAAGTTCACGAAGCAGGGACGTAGCTGTAAGTCTCCAACGTGACAAAGGGAAAGGACATACCTCAGGAGTGGTGAATGCACATAATGGCGGTCAGGGGGCTGAAAAATGATCACTGACTAAGGGGCATATGTCTCGTGACGATGTATTGCAACAGATGCAATTTGAGATAGCTTACTTACGCAAGTACATGGATAGTAGGAAGCGGAGGCGTAGGGGTAATGCTAGCTCTTCCAGTGATAATTCGGAAGCAAACCTTGGAGGAAGTGATTCCCCAGTATTTGAGCCTACTCGAAGTGTGACCCGTGTCAGTGTATCTTCGGGTGTTAGGGCAAAGCAGCAGAAGGAGATAAGGATGCCTGATACTGATGGGATGTATCGCGATGACGGGAGTGATGCAATGGGTAAAGCCCTGAGGCAAATCGCCAAATCCCCTTTTGTGGTTGGGATAAATAGGGCAAAGCTACCTCGTAGGTTTTCGCAACCCATCTTTACTATGTATAACGGGAGGACTGACCCTGTAGAGCACGTTAGTCATTTTAGTCAGAAGATGACCGTTTATTCGAATAATGAGGCACTGATGTGCAGAGTTTTTCCCTCCAGTTTGGGGCCCGTGGCTATGAGGTGGTTTGATGCTTTGGCAGAAGGTTCTTTGAGGTCTTTTGAGGAATTGACTAGGGCATTTGGAGCAAGGTTCATAACCTGTACTAGGATTCCAAAACCCTTGGATGCTCTACTGTCTATGTCTATGAGGGAAGGCGAAACACTCAAAACCTATTCTGATCGATATTGGGAAACGTATAATGAAATTGATGGGGATGTGGAGAATGTAGCCGTAAGAACTTTCAAGGTGGGCCTTCCCACGGAGCATGGGTTAAGGAAGTCTTTGACAATGAAGGCCGCGATAGATATGCGTCAGCTCATGGACCGGATAGATAAGTATAAACGGGTAGAAGAAGATCAGGTGCAAAGCAAAGGAAAAATGAAAAGGTATCTGGAGAGGAAGGATCTTCGGGCAGGAGGGTTTCAAGGTACTCGGCCCAAACGAGACTTTCCAAGCCATCCGAGGATTGCCGAGTCTCCTTTAGTTAATTCATTATTTAAGGAACCCGTGCATCACATACTGGAGAAAATTCAGCATGAACCATATTTTAGGCCACCCAACAAAATGAGTGGAGATGCATCCACGAGAAATCAAAACCTCCACTGCCATTACCACCAGGATAAGGGACACACCACGGAGGATTGCCAGACACTGCGCGATCATCTGAATCACCTGATTAAGGCTGGAAAGATCAATCATTTATTGCTCAAACCGGACGGGAAAGGGGGCCAGCAAGGCACTCGGAAATATTGGGGTCAGGCCCCTCAACCACCGATAGGCACTATTAACGTCATCTTGGCGCAGCCGAGAGGAGAGTTTGGGATACTGTCTCGAATCATGACTGTTCAAAAAAGTTGTGGGAATGACGTCATGGACGAAAGTAATCAAGCTGATAAAAGGATGAAGTTCTCGGGGATATCGGTATTGGGGTTTTCTGATAAGGACAAAGAAGGCACATATCAACCCCATGATGACGCCTTGGTGGTAACGGTTAGTATCAGGGGATATGATGTAAGGCGAGTCTTGGTGGATGATGGAAGTGGTGCAGAGATCATGTATCCTGATTTGTTTAGTGGTTTGAAGTTGAGAGATGAAGATTTGGAAAAGTATGATCACCTGCTGGTCGGTTTTGATGGGAAGCAGGTAATCCCATGAGGAATGATTAAGTTACCTGTGCAGGTGGAGGGTTCCGAAGTACAGGTGAACTTCATAGTTGTTATGGCATACTCCCTATACACGGCCATTTTGGCCAGGCCTTGGCTTCATGCAATGGAGGCTGTTTCATCTACTTTACACGTAATGGTGAAATACCCTATACGAGGAAGTGTGGGAGTACTACGTGGCAGCCAAATGGTAGCTAGGCAATGTCTTACGTCTGCCACTATTCGAACAGGTCAAGGTTCAGTGGCAAGAGAGGTGTTTGAGACCTCATAGCAATCAAAGGAGGTTGCTCGGGAAGTCGGTGAAGCTGAAGAGGGAGGCACTGCCGAGCAGATAGACAAAGTGTTTATAGGGAAAGATGAAGAAAAATATTTCCAAGTAGGATCGAAGTTGTTGAAACCAGAAAGGGAGAAGTTGGTTTAATTTTTACAGGATAATATTGATGTTTTTGCATGGACGACCTATGACGTATCGGGAATTAATCCAGAAGTTATTTGCCATCATTTGAATGTAAATCCCCATGCTACGCCCCGAAAGCAGGCTCCTCGGCGTACATCTCAAGAACATGCGGAGGTAGTTAAAGAGGAGGTTAGTAAGCTAAAACAAGTTGGGGCGATCAAGGAAATTTTTTATCCTAAATGGCTGGCCAATACTGTCGTGGTAAAAAAGAAAAATTTCAAATGGAGAGTCTGTATTGACTTTACAGATTTGAATAAGGCATGCCCCAAGGACCCCTTCCCTATACCCCGAATCGATCAATTGGTGGATGCAACTATGGGCACCCCCGAATGAGCTTCTTGGATGCATTCCAAGGGTATCATCAGATCCCTTTGTCATTGAATGATCAGGAGAAGACGGCTTTTCGTGCCCATAATGGTAACTACCATTACCGAGTGATGCCCTTTGGTCTAAAGAATGCAGGATCCACTTACCAACGAATGGTGACCAGAATGTTTGATGCGTAGCTGGGGCGTAATATGGAAGCTTATATCGATGACATGGTAATTAAAAGTAAGAGGACAGAAGACCATTTGACAGATTTGCAGGAGACCTTCTCGGTGTTAAGAAAGCATAAGTTACGCTTGAATGCATCGAAGTGTTCTTTTGGAGTGGGCTTGGGAAAGTTTCTGGGGTATATGATAACTCATCGGGGGACTAAGGTTAATCTCAATCAAATCAAGGCCATCTTGGGTTTGCATCCTCCTCGGAATCCGAAAGAAGTGCAGAGGCTAGCTGGTATAGTTGCTACCTTGAATAGGTTCATATCCCGGTCCGCAGATAGGTGCCGCCCCTTTTATCATTTTTTGCATAGGTGGAAAGATTACCAGTGGACTGATGAATGTAATGTGGCTTTTGAG
The DNA here is from genome assembly GCF_040712315.1 of Castanea sativa. Lineage (NCBI taxonomy): Eukaryota > Viridiplantae > Streptophyta > Magnoliopsida > Fagales > Fagaceae > Castanea > Castanea sativa. The sequence goes on along the minus strand of NC_134019.1, from coordinate 17,301,575 downwards.
GATTTAAAGCAATACTTGGCTAAACCACCGATATTATCGAGACCAGAAAAGGAAGAAGTGTTGTATGCTTATTTAGCCGTCACAAATCACGCTGTAAGTCTTGTCTTGATACGAAATGATGATGGGGTCCAAAAGCCAATATACTACGTTAGCAAGTCCTTACAGGAAGTGGAACAGCGATACCTACTTTTGGAAAAAGCGCTTCTAGCCGTGGTTCATGCAACAAGGAAATTGCCCCATTATTTTCAAGCTCACACTGTAATAATACTCACCCAGTTGCCCTTACAGGCCATTATGAGAAAGTCGAACTACACGGGGCGTGTAGCTAAATGGGGAACCAAGCTTGGAGCTTATGATGTCAAGTATATGCCTCGAACTGCGATTAAAGGGCAAATTCTTGTCGATTTCGTGGCCGAGTTCACAGAAGGTCTGATTAACCAAGAGGATACCATGGTGACAGTAACAACCATTGCACTGGAACATGTCATTCCTTGGGAAGTCTATACGGATGGGGCGTAAAATCGAAAGGGAGCCAGGGTTGGGGTCGTGTTAATTTCTCCCGAAAAGTTAGTCATTGAAAAATCATTGAGATTGGGATTCTCAGCCACAAATAATGAGGCTGAGTATAAAGCTCTCTTGGTAGGCGCCCAAATGGCTAGACACTTGGGAGGAAGGATAGTAAAATTATATTGTGATTCCAGACTAGTGGTAGGGCAAGTTAACGGAGCGTTCGAGGCAAAAGATGAGTGAATGAAGGGCTATCTCAAAAGAGTCAAAGGGGTGCTAAGTTTGTTTGAGATTTTTCAAGTTCAATAAGTCCCAAGGGGACAGAACGCTCATGCTGATTCGTTAGCCATGTTAGCCACGTCACTAGGCTCAAAACTGCCACGTATGGTTATAATGGAGGATTTACTGACCTCTAGCTTGACAGGTAACTTGGCTGTACGGGTTCACAATATTCATGTGGGCCCTAGCTGGATGGATCCAATTATAGCTTTCTTACAGCAAGGTGTATTGCCTGAAGATAGAACAATGGCCGAGAATGTACGAAGAAGCGTTCCCCATTACTGGCTATCAAAGGAGCAAAAGCTCTATAGGCGCTCATATGCAAGGCTGTATTTATTTTGCGTACATCTTGAAGCAGTGGAACCCTTGTTAGAAGAATTGCATGAAGGCTTGTGTGGGAGCCATATTGGAGGAAGATCATTAGCTCACAGAGCCATGACCCAAGGGTACTAGTGGCCGAACATGCAGAAAACCTCTCAAGATTATGCCAAGAAGTGTGATTAATGTCAAAGATATGCGCCAAACATATATCAACCAGGAGGTAACTTAAATCTGTTGTCCAGCCCATGGCCTTTTGCAAAGTGGGGTTTAGACATCGTCGGATCTTTTCCTCAAGCATCAGGTAATAGAAGATGGCTCATTGTCGGCACAGATTACTTCACAAAATGGGTGGAGGCTGAGCCATTAGCCAACGTTAGGGACGTGGACGCGAAGAAATTCATCTGGAAAAATATCATAACTCACTTCGGAGTTCCTCATACCTTGATTTCTGATAATGGGCTTCAATTTGATAGCAAAGCTTACCGACGGTATTATGCAAAAATGGGAATAAGAAATGGGTATTCAACACCGGCTTACCCCCAAGGAAATGGTCAGGCTGAAGCAACAAACAAAGTTATCTTAGCAGGGTTGAAGAAACGATTGGATGACGCTAAAGGATGCTGGATAGAGGAATTTCCTCATGTATTATGGGCTTATCGCACTACTCTCCGAAGATCGACAGGCGAAACTCCCTTTTCAATGACGTACGGAATGGAAGCTATAATACCATTAGAATCGGGTTTTCCCACCCTGAAGTTTGACCAGTATGATGAAGCGAGCAATCATGATAGGATATATGATTGTTTGAATACTATTAAGGAAAGGAGAGAAATAGCTAGTGTGAAGATAGGCAGCTATCAGCAGAAGCTCAAGCAGACATACGACAAGGGAGTTAAGTCCAGGCCTTTGGTACCAGGTGATTTGGTACTGAGAATAATAGTTGGGGCAGCAAGAAATCTCGCTTGGGGAAAGTTGGGTCCTAATTGGGAGGGGCCGTATAAAATTACCTCATTAGCAGGTATAGGGGCTTATCGTTTAGAAGATCTGGATGGGAGGGTGATTCCTCGCCCTTGGAATGTAAATAACTTACGACGTTATTATTATTAAGAAAAGAACCTCTTTTTGTGCAAAAGATGTGTGTGCTTGGCTTCCATTCGTATCAATCTTGCATCAATCAAAACACAAGTGTTAAACTGACCTTAGTTCTTGTTTGGCTCCTCGGGCCACAAGTCTAAGAGAAATTAATCACTTGCCAAAAGCATAAGTGCTAAACTGACTTTCGTTCTTGTTCGGCTCCTCGGGCCACAAGTCTAAGAGAAATTCATCACTTGCCAAAAACACAAGTGTTAAACTGACCTTAGTTCTTGTTCGGCTCCTCGGGCCACAAGTCTAAGAGAAAGTAATCACTTGCAAAAACATAAGTGCTAAACTGACTTTCATTCTTGTTCGGCTCCTCGGGCCACAAGTCTAAGAAAAGTTAATCACTTGCAAAAATATAAGTGTTAAACTGATTTTTGTTCTTCTTTGGTTCCTCGGACCATAACTCAAGAATCATAAATCCAACAAGATAAAGGCTAATGAATCTCAAGCAGCTAAGCATTAGCATAAACAAACCTTAGGTATGTTAAGTTAATCTTGTTTAATGCCTTATCTCTCAAACGTCAAAAAAAAAGGTTAAGTAGTGAAATTATGGTGCCCAGGTTAAGCCTTGTGTGTTTCTTAAAATCACAAGTATAATGAATAATTTTGAAGTGATATTATGATTTTTAATTCATGTAAACATTTATCTGAATGCGTACAAAATGACAGTTGAATGGCAGCACATTGTAATAAGAGTTGTACATGAAACAAAAAGAGAAAGGCTAATTTTAATTTCTTAAAAAGTATTCGTTACAAAAATGGGGCAATCATATAGACCCTTACATCCACCAAAAAAGAAAAAAAGAAGAAGAGGACAACAATAATAAAGTGACTAAGCAACAGGCTGCTTCTCTTTTCTTTTTTCTGGTTCTTTATCTTTTTTCTTCTTTTTTGGCTCTTCAGCCAAATCACCCTCAGTTACTTCTTCCACGGGCTGGGCTATGTGAGAGGGGTCTTTTGTGGCTGGTGCATCAGAAGGGTCAGGAGCAGGGATGGGCACTGCAGGATCAATTGCTGGCGTTGGGGGAGCAGGAGCTAAGCGCAATGCTGGGGGATAATAAACGTTGTCGGGAGTTCGGAGTACATCGTCAGCATCAACCCCGACAGCGTCCAAGGCACGATCCCATACCTCCGAGCAGAACGCTCTAGCGACCCCTCTAAGTTGGGCAGTTAAGCTGTCAGAGGCCTTTTTCATCCCAGCATCGTACGCCGCTTGCTCAGCAACGGCCTGCTTCTGCTCCTTGGTGGCTAGCAATCCTTGCACTTGTTTGAGCTCGACAACAGTGAGGGCGAGCCTGCTTTGAGCCTGTTTTTGGGCCTTAAGGGCAAGATTTGCTTGCGACTCATAACTTTTCAGGGCCGCCTCAGCATTCTTATAAGCTTTTTCTACCTCGGATAGACGAGTGAGGGTCTCTTTTAAATTTAACTCGGCTTCTTTTTGTGCTTTCACTGCCGCCTCGGCATTGTGATCAGCTTTTCGGGCAAGGTCCAGTGAATGATCTACCCACTCCTCAGCCATAAAAGAAGCCTGGATTGCCTATGATATATTCGAATTAATAGGGTTAGTCATAATAAAGAGTTAAACTCATAAATGGAATGTACAAAGACTTAGAAAATACCTTGGCTAGGTCCTGTTTCAAGGACAAGAAAACTTCCCTCTTACAGAAGGACCGCAATTCAGCCATGTCTTCGGGAAGGCACAGAGCCTTCTCTAAACACTCAGCCACCAGGCTTGAGCTTCCCTTCTTCGGGTCCCTCAAGTTAGCGTCATCTAAAACAGGGCTACCCGAGCTGAGGGTGAAGTTGGGTCGCCAGGTTGACGCCTTCTTTGTAGACTTACTACTGGGGTCCTTTGACGAACCAGTAGGAAGCAGCTTTTTTGGAAAGGGCTTTCCCAGCCCTGGTATCTTTAACAGAAGGGTCAAGACTTTCCCCTTCTTTGATTTCTATCACATTTTTGCTGCTTTGGCCTCTTTTTCATTTTTTGTCCGCCACCTCCGAGGAAGGTGCACGAGTAACAGCCAGAGTAACTGGGTGAGGCGGGACCGAAATCGCCGGTGAAGAGTCATCTGCGTGCGCCTGCAGTAAGGCCAACAGGTCGGGCTCTTTCTCTTGAAAACCCATTTCGCAGGTCGATGGATTGGAGTTGGAAGGAGCGTCTGGGCATTAGAACACTTCAAAATCCTTCTCGGTCACCTCGGGAGGATGTGGCTCGGGCGTGGCAATTTTTTCCTCGGCGACAAGATTAGCAGCTTGGTCCAAAGGAGGATAAAGTAATTGGGCGGCAAGTGGGGCAGGAAGCTGTGCGTCTTGAGTTCCTGCAGGCGGAGGAGCAGGCAGTAGGAATCCAGGAGCCACAACGTCAATCTGAGCTAATCGTAGATCCCTTGCTCTGATTACGTTCTTCGGGCTTTGGAAACGTTTGGTGGATGGTGTGTACCCGAGGATGATGTGGGCTGCTCGGAGTTGTCCGTCCTGGTGTACAAATATTTCTGACCGGAGAATCCTGTTTAGATCAGTACGATTTACAGCAGATAAGTTCGGAGTGGTATGGAAATCATCTGCAAGAAGGAATGAAATTGTTAGAATGAATATGTTAAACAAAGCAAAACACATAAAAAGAATTTGGTCATTCCTAGGTACTAGGTCAGTCCTCGGGAACACTACTTGGCGTCCCTTCTCGGGTAGGGCAGTGTAAGCCGTCATGCCAGTTGCCCGAGATGACAAGGTAATCTTCATCCATCCCTTTACTCGAGTCGGGTAAGCAAGAGATCAGCCTAACGGAAGGGAATCTACATTTCATATAATATTTAGTCATATCCCCTTTTTGGCAGTTGTACACCCAATTTACATCTTGCCATGTCAAATTGGTCCCCATCCTTCGGTTAAGCGCGTCTACGCATCCTAAAATTCTAAGGACGTTTGGGGAACACTGTGAGGGGGTAAGCCTATAGTTTATTAAAAAATCCCTGGTTACTCTACCCATAGGAATTTCCATGCCCCCCTCGATAAACGCAATCATGGGAATCAAAACGGATTCAGGTAGGCGAGATACGAGTGGAATCTCTTCTTCCTCACAATACATGATGTTTACGTCATCAGGGATCCTATATCGGTTTTTAAAGGCAGCCTTTGCCTCGTCTGTGTTAACTAACTTAGCGTACCTACCCATTAATCCCCGTGACAAAAGGAGAAAAGCAAGCAAGTAGAAAGAAGCAAAAGGAAAATGAACACACCTCTGAAGATCGCTTAAAATTGGTCATCGGGAGCTCACTCTTCTTTTAATACTTCAAAATGCCAAAATGAAATGCATCCAGCTTGAAGGTTTGCTTTTATAGGAGTGAGAAGTGGAAGTAATGAGGTAAAAATAAGGGCGGTAACTTTCCCGCTCATAACTAAGAGCGAAATCTGAGCCGTACATTATCCATCCAGCCGTCGAACGTGCGCGGGAAAAGAAACGCCAGACTCCATAAATACTCCATCGTGGAATACAAGGCGCCAGATGCGGGTCATGGGGCAGTGAAAAGACGCCTGTACGTGTGAAAACAAAGGGACAGGTAAGAAGCGTGTATGCGAAGTTAAAACTTGGTTATTAATTTATGATTAATAATTCAAGTGTTAAAGGGGCTGTTGTGAGGTGCCGAGGACCCAGGAGCCCTAGGACCCGAGGAAGGGAAGGCTGACACGTAGCAAGCAAGAGGATATAAAGGAATAAGGAAATTCACCTGACGATACCCGAAGATGAGGTGGCATGGACACTGGTGACATAAGGGACATATTGCACATATCTGAATGTAGTAGGATAATCTAGAGGATTGCATTAAATGGCTGGCACCAATCTTTCTGGTCGCATTAATTAGAAAATACCAGTTTTGTCTGTTACATTAATGTAGATATGACCTGAACAGTGTATAGCGCAGAGTTAGAACTTTGTTCTGTTACCGACAGACAGGTGTCGGGGGGAAAAGCTTGATAGATGGCAAGGTGTAAGGTTGAGATGATAGGAACGAATGATATAAATAGGGGCTGGAAGAGATGGAGGAGGGACTTTTGTTGTTGGACCCTCTCTACCAAATATATTGTACAAGGACCTTTAATCAGGAAACCAGCAATAGGAGCCTTAGCAGGTTTGTGAGTTTTTAGGTCCTTACAGCTATATCATCAATAAATTGTTTAAATTACAAGTTTTTATAGTTTAAAATTATACATAAAATACAAGTTTATGATCATATAGTAAATAAAATCCAATTGACACAAGATTTGACATGAGTATTAAGAGTTCAAACAAAAAAAGAAAAAAGACATGAGTATTAAGAATGTAAAGAACATGTAATTCAACGGTTAGATTTTCAAAATATGTAGTAATGTTTATTTTATAAAATAAGGTTGTAACATTAGAATACAACTAATTTTGTAGCTAAATTTTTTTGTTCATTAAATTATATAATTGATATTTTAAAAGAGTTGGTTTTTTACAATATGTTACAAAAAAATACTAAGATAATATAAAATATGTTGTTAAATGGAATAGATTAAAGGAATTTTTCATTGATACATACATTGGCATTCTTGTATGCTTTATTTTTATTCATATTTCTAATACATGGTTTTCAAACCTGGAACTTTCAACAAACCGTAAAAATGAAATGTTCAAAATTTTTGAGATCTGACCGAGGTTCGATTGAGGTTGGACAGTGAAGACGTAATAATTATTTTAATAATTTATTAATATAAAAATAAATAAAATACATGTACAAAATTTAACAATTTTAATTAAAATAATATATAAAGAAGTTAAAATATATTTTAATTAAAGATAAGAGGATATTTTTTGTAACAAGACGTTTAGTTATATTTTTTCATTTCCATTTTTTATGCTAAATATTTTATATAAGTATTTAAACTTTAATCCTAATATATGTATTCCATATCCATATCCAAAATATCCATTCTTCCTAACATAAAACTGTTAAGTGGCGGAGAATAAAACATACCGTCTCAATAGAATACAAACCCTCCATCCCATTTTTTGTGTTCCACTTTCAGTAAAATACCAATCCTCCATCCCATTTTTTATGCTGCACTATATAGTTCAATTTGAATCAATATTGAAGCGCTTCACAACAAGACAAACCTTTTTAAAAAAAATATATTACATCTAAATGAATGGGTTATTCAAGCAAAGATACACTCCAAAGGTAAAATTCGAATATAGTCTTGGCACATTGTCATAAAATTTACCAACTTGAACTACCTAGCATCTCCACATATCTTTATGATACAGCATTTGCAGCTACGCACCACAACGCCATTGATTCTTTAACATTCAACAAATATGACTGCCATCCACCATTGCTTAATATGCACAAGTCCATTATCAGGTCTGCATCACTGTTTATTTGATGATAAGATTCAGATTTTAAAAATTGATATCTGGTAAAACCATTGGGAAAAAACTATGTATTGTAAGCGAATCTTAAGCGCATAATGACAGCCACTAGATTTTAGGGTTCGAGCTTAACAACTCTATAAGGTGTATCCCCAATGCTTAAACAATCTTTAAGCACATAAAGAGCTTATTCAAAACATATTAAAATTACAATTCCATGTATAGTTTGCCATCAAATTAAACATTAACTCACCAATCCTTAAAATGGAGTCAATCCTTGTAGCAGCATTTCAATGCTATGATACATTGCTTATCAATTGTAACAATTGCATACATACCATGCATTGTTCTATATAATAAATTAATGAACGCCTTCACACAGCTTTAATGTCACAACGCAAATTACAGAGAAAAATAATGGTATGAAATCTACACATCAAAGAAATGTAAGAAATATCAAATCACACAACCTAAATGCAAGAAATTTTAATTTTACAGAGGTAGGGAAGGGGGGCATAAATAACTTTTTTGAAACAAATTCCAAATTTATGCATGACTTCAAGAGATTTCCGACTGGTTTTAACCAGTAGAATTGCACCCATGCCTAGAAACCCTTAAAATACATATTCTGGAATGTTGGGAGTATTTATAATTCTGGTTTACCCCTTGAAACGGACTACAATGATGGAGATGTCATCCTTACTGTCCCTATTCAATGCTTCGGCAGCAAGTTGCTTGGCTGCTTTCTGTGGGTCTTTCGTCTTTCTTGCAATATCAACCGCTTCTTGATTAGCCATGACCTGGATTAATTGAAAAGAAACCATATAGAGAAACACAATATAATGTCAGCAAGAGAGAGAGAAAGAGAGAGATTAATCACCTTCCATAGACCATCACTTGCAAGTACGAGAATATCAGTGTCTGAATCAACATCAGCATTACGTACATCAGGATCCGATCGCAAATGGGTCTTGAGGTTCTTGTCTCCAAAAGCTCTAGAAACTGCTAGTTGGCCATTAACTCTAGCAACGTCTCCTAATATGGTATGCAACGTGCATTTGTTATTATGACCAGAAACTTCCAACACATGTATGGTTTCACATTCAGATTGAACTCACAATTCATAAGAGTATAACAGGGTGACTGATTAAGAAGTATGGAAAAGTTAAAAGGGAAAATGAGTAATAAAGAAGAGTAGCACTCCCCACTAAAAGAACAAACACTAGTGGCAGGCTTGCTAATGTAATATAAAATTTCAATAAAAATGCATACAAGAGGAAGAGACCTAATGCAATCAAACATAAACCATTTTCTGCCATCATGATATAGCGAGCAGAGCCTTTAGTAAATATGTAAATACTCAGTGCTGGTCTCAACTAAGAGGAGTCCCAGAGCGGTGGCCTGGATAAGGCCCTACGGTATTTTTGCATGAAAAGAACGCTCTCAAGACTTCCACTCATGCACTTGTTCTTTTCAGTACAAGACTTTACCATTGCATCAAAAATGGGCCCAGATTGCAGCCTTCAGTAGATCATATAATTCAGATCTCCCCATTCTAGTTTCTACACTGAACACACTCAGTATCAACAAAAGCCCAGGTTGTCCTACCATATGAGAGGATTCTACTTGTTTTTACAATCATCTGACTGACCTTCCTCACTCATACAAAATTATTCCAAGGACAAGTCGTTTAATGTGCAACATCCAGCTTCATCAAGCAATTACGTCACCTTTCTCTACCAATTCTGTTCAACCCCATGGGTTCAAAATTTAAATTGGCACCTGACATATATTGACTTTTAGTCATACACCATAATATATCTGATATGCAGCCACTTTAGCACTTATGACATGCCATTACACACAGCTTATCCTACCAAAATAGAGACATAAGAAGTTTTTGCCAAAAAAGAATGGTATAAATCCATTAGAAGCTAGTAACAGTAAGTACTATTCTTCACTTAGTTTTAATATCTAAAATGATTTCATTGCAGTAAACTATGTTTACAATACTTGGTTTGCCACTAGTTAAAAGAAAAAAAGAAAAATTTTATTTTTCTTGTTTTCCATTGTTTGGTTAGTAAATGAGAAGGGAAAAGAAATGAAATGAGGAAGGAAAAAAAATTCAAAATTTCCCTCTTAGGCCTGCCAAAATTTTCACACACACACACACACACACAAGGGAAAAGAAAAGAATTGAGGAAGAAAACAAATTGAAATCTCTCTCTTCGGCCTACCAAAACACACACACATGTCCTTTGGACTTGCCTCTAGTCAATAAAATCTACAGGAACCTTAACCCCCATTACTAGTTGCCAAGTAATCAAGTGCATTCACCCTTGGCGGGCTAAGTAGTTTATGCTCATACCTAGGAGCAATATAGCTTTGTATCTTTTACTTCTATTCAAGGTCTATTCATTTACTTCTATTCAAGATAAACATCATGTTAATGGCATCTTTGGTGCAGAAATCCACAAAAGTTTAATAATGGGCTAGATAGAGGAAAATTTATAAGCCAATGTGCTCTAGGTCAAATGTCACCTCATCCCCTTGTAAGAGGAAGGTGGAGGGTGAGGTTGTGGGTTCAATACACACTGTGTGTGCGTGTGCCAATAAAACAATTTCAAGAAAAATAAGCAGCACACAAACCAAAAAAAGTAAAAACTGGCAAGTCAGATGCTTAAATACACATTACTCCTATAAATAAATAAAGAAATACACAATAATAATGTCCACCAATATCCCAAATTTGCTTGGAGACTGCTAAAAGTATTAAACTTCTTTTATATTTAAAGCATGCAAGTCAGACAGATATTTTTTAATAAGTACTTACAAAAAAAAAAAATTGATTTTTTTAATAAGTAACTTTGAAAGTTATTTTCTTCAACATCCTTTACTATCTACAATTCTTCTGCATGCAAACATTGCTAAAACAGAGATAAATAAAAACGTTACATATAGTGGATTCACAAAGACACATAAATAACAGTCTCCCCCAGTCTAGAATTAATGGAGTTGCTATATTTATGTTAAATCATGACATGGATACATTATTAGGTTTGTGTCAGCAATTAAGGTTCTAGGGGGAGAGGAAATTTGAACCTTGAACATCTCCTTTGGAAATATTAGGAGGTGTCAGTTGAGATACAAGGCTCTTAGCAAGGCATTGCAAGTTTTCAATTTGAAAAGTTTAGCTTATCAGGGAAGTTAACTGTCTAATTTGCAGTCCTCTTGTCTTTGTAGAAGTTACCAAATCATTCTGATCTCTTTCTCTCTTCAGTAAGTCATTCTGATCTCTTATGCATTCCTATTTCTTTGAGTTTTTCACATTTCCTTAGTTAGGGTCTTTCTTAGCTCTAAAATTGTAAATCAGGTGTTTTTTTCTGCAAATAAATAACTTTAAATAAAATGGAGAGACTTTATGTACTAAGGATGTATATGCAAAGCTCTCCTAAAAAATGGCAATGTGAAAGAATTATTCTAAGAAAACAAGCATCTATAAACTCAATTGAATGCATATTACATCCAAGAGTGTGAGACCACTCATACAGAGTTCTTAAATATGAGGATTTCAACTCAATAACTGATACCTCCACACCATTAAATGTGGGATTGTTCCTCTTCCCACACATTACCCACATTTGACGTATGGGAACCATATTCCAATCAAAGGAGCTTCCATTTTACCAAATCAATTCTTCCATCCAAAGAGTACATCCGCAACTTGCTTTAGCATCACCAAACACACACAAAACATAAGAAAATACAAACAACCACAACTCTTGGGCAACATCAAAATGCATTACCAAGTGATCCCTAGCTTCATCACTGCATTTAACATGCAACACTAGTCTGCCAATATTATGCCTCTCCTAGGAAGGTTATCACCGGTTAAAATTTTCTGTAATGCTACTATCCACACAAAGAATGTCACTTACTACACCAAACACTCTCCCAAGGACAAATCACCACATTTGACCCTTGCAATGTCTCAATATAAAGCACAAAAAAACTTCCCATTGCTATTAAACCTCCACCCCAAGCAAATGATATTTTTCTTTTATTGGCAAATTACATACGTAGGAACTTAGGATCTCACCCTCCACCTTGCACTTACAAGGAGAGAAAGTGCCATTTGAGATATAGTTCATTAGCCGGATGTTTTTGTTATCACGTTAACTTATTAACCCCAGGGGACCACACAATTGGCTTAGGACCATGCCTTAAAAAGCAGAGATCACTAGTTTGAATCTCCCTTTCCCCTTCCCATGGGGCCAAAAACTCACTCACCAAAAATAGAAATATCACGTCAACTTATTTATTTGAATCCATTACCAATTGAGACTTACTCCACCTAAAAACCCAAAACTTCCTTTCCATGCATCCTTAATATGTTCTCTGTACAAAACTTATAGGCAGTGAATTAGACAACCTTATTCTTCATCAAAACTTCCATCCTAAATCCATTTTCATTAAAGATCCATGAGATTTTCATTGGAGTATGTAATCGTACAGCACAGGCATGAAGAAAAGGCACCCAGCTGAATATTAATACACTCATTTAGTCCCCAGCTGTATACATCCTGTATACTTGGGTGACTCTATGACTTTTAATAAAATTTTCAGTACTTATCAAAAAAAAATTATTTAAAAAAAAATACACTCATTTAATAGATGGAGTATGTTACCTTTAAGTTTCAAACTCAATTCTCCAGTGATTATCCAGTCCATTAAGGGGAACAATGTAATTGGAAGGTTTTCAAGGATAAGAACCAAAGGTTCAACATAAAAGCTAGGGTAAAGTCCAGGAAAAAAAAAAAAAAACTTAGATTTATCCATTGTGACAAACTATATCCAAACTTTTTAATTGTCATTTTAAATACTAAGTCATGGCAATCTAACTACTCTGTCTATATCTGTTAAAAACCACAACTGGAGCAACCTATCTGGCGGAAGGAAAATTTTCATTGGCATCCATTACATCCAAACAGCCCTGTTTTACCCTCTATCCTATGCTCTCTCTCTCTCTCTCTCTCTCTCTCTCTCCTGTGTTTTTCCTCTCTCAGAGTTCCTCACTTTTCATTGGCACCCACTACACCCAAACAGCCATGTTTTACCCTCTCTCCTATGTTCTCTCTCTCTCTCTCTCTCTCTCTCTCCTGTTTTTGTCCTCTCTTAGAGTTTCTTTTAATGTGGATAAGAAGATAAACCACACAAGACAAAATGGTGGTGTTGAATGAAAATTGTCCTCTTATTAGATAGGTTGCTCTGTTACATCTTTTCAACAGATATGGACAGATGGTTAGATTGTCATGGCTTATAAAGTCTCGGGTTTAAAATGGAAAAATAAAAAAGTCAAGGTGTAATTTGTCACAAGAGGCCAAGTTCTAATCCACAATGAAATTCATAATATGGTATGTTGCCTTTCCATAAAATCAACAACATATTATAAGTGGTGTTGTGCCAACATTCCATATATCAGCATAAAATTTGTGTGGGGACATAGGTGTATCATCTAGGGAAATTGAGTCAATAGTCATGCAGAGGCACAAACTAAAAACTTTGGGAATGATTTCATTTCATACGGATATTTTTCTAATTAAGAGGATATGCAATTGCTTTGATAATCAGAGTAAGAGAGCGTGCATGTATACGGAGAGAGAGAGAGAGCGAGTTATGTCCTTGCTATGTCATTCATAGTTTTGAGAGGAATTGTTTGTCAGCTCATTCATATTGTGTTCTCATGTCCTGTATCCATGGAAGTACAAAGCAATAATTATCATTGAAGGTCCCAGAAGTACCATAGCTTAATAAGGATTGGAGGTTTTCTAATCCTATCAGCAGGAAAGGGAGAGGTCCTCCAATAATGATCATGCAATAAGTTTTTCTCTGATTATGTTAAGTATCATCGCATTATAAAATTTCTTAAAGCAGTGCATACACCATAGGAAGAAGCTAATCTGTGCAGTTCCCTATTATTCTTTCTCAACTTGATCTCTTCCTTAACTACAATCCTTTGTATGGCGCAAAAATTAAACCTCTCCAACTTCATGGGCACCAAAACAATACAGAGTTGAGAATTCATGATCCGAAAAAAATAAAGGAAAGTGAAGCAACATGTGATCCATAGATTCAAAAGACACAAAACATAGGACATGCTAGGTTGAGTCCAATTTGAAGGAAGGTCAACATTTTGACCATTACTGACGTTGTCACTTGAACAAGATAGGCAATCATCCCCATTTTCTTTCAAAGTCTCAAATGTAATTCCACATTTTCAAGTTCATTTTTTTTAGGGCTATTCTGGATGCAACTTCACGAATTTCAAATAGATACCACAAGTACCTTACTTGACAAGGATCTATTAAGTCCATCCTAATTTTATTCCAGTATTTGGTTTTCATCAACCATCACTTCTTACAGCAATCCTTTCCAATCAATTTCATCCTTCCTCTCTGCACAGTTCAGATCAATATACTTATTTGCTAGATAAAAACCCTATCAATGTAAAGCACATTGACAACTACTTTACACATCCCATTTTGAGGTTAATCACAATCAGCACTTATTCATCTAAACGCAGTATTGCTCACAAATCAGGAAAGATGATCCTTTCTACATTCTTTTGATATGCAAAGTAATATACAATTAGCAGGACCAAAAACCTCCAATGCAAGGCCTATAACCAGATGCAGGCCAGAACATATTTGGAAATATAAGACTCACGTTAGTTTTCACCAAAAACTCAATCAAGAAAGGCTTCTAGTTTGAAAGTCAAATGGGTGTGCGCACAGACAGGCACATACATGTACCCACACCCACACCCACACCCACCCACATATACACAAAGGGTCTGAGGATATGTAAAAGAACCTGGCATGTTTGACACAAATCCACCTCTGTCCTCAATGCTGCCGCGCTCAGTGTTTGGCTCATGATCAATGGTCATCTGTATTGCCACCCCCCTCTTTGAAAGAACAGCTCGTGAATCTCCAACATTGGCTATCCATAACTTCTGACCGTTGATCAGAATTGCGGTGACTGCAGTGGATCCACCTCGCCCCAAGTCAGGATTGTGTGATAGAATTGCCTGGTCTGTTCTCTCGTAGGCTTTAGAAATGGACCTGTTGGGATCAGTCCAAAACTCATCCTGGAATTGATGATTAAACATAACATAATAAGTGCATACAGTAAACCAGTTATGTAAAAGGGCTTTAAGATATCACCAAAAAACTAAATCCATATCATACCATGAGATCAGTACCATACCAATCTTTTTAAAGGTATCCAATACATTTCTTCTTTTTCCAAGACAGTATTACCAATTACATTACCAAAAGCAAGTTAAATGAGTAATCTTGAATGTACAATTGATACTTAATTGCAATTTCTACAACCAACAAGAAATACACATTTTAAATGCAACATAAAGCAAAATCGAAAGATATTTTCCCTTGAAAAATTCAAATGCACCTTAAGTTAGCAATTCAAACACATAAACATAATGCATCTTTTTGGACCAAATATTCACCTCCTTTAAGATATTAGAAAACAGATGCTTTTGTAGATAGGCAGGTACACTATCTCCCAAATGCCCATCATAAATAGCAAAAAGTCCAAGCTCGCGCCCTTGGATGTGAACAAACTTTGCGACATGGTAATCCTCCATGGGATGATTTGCTTTCCCTTTAACTAGGCTGAAGCCATACTTGACTGCGCCCTGCTGGCTCCTGCCCTTGCCAGAGCTACATGAAGAGCGTCCTCCAACCTAAGGACAAGGAAATTTCAACATCCAAATAACTCATGCAAAGTTTTAAAGGGAAAGAAGAATGCTCTAACAGATGAAATGTAAAACCGAATCCTGTATTGCTCAAAATCACCACAAAGGATGGAAAAATATAACAAAATAATACAAGACATATATATCTAAGAGGCAATATATAATTTTATTTAATGATACAAACTCTGAAACAAACCAAGAAATATATGGCCCATCCAAAATTTCATGTTTAGCTGGGATTATCCAAATTTTCAGCATGACTAGCTTGTAAAGCAACGAGCATACAACCCAATGATTTACCCCATTATCAATATCACTATCAGCACTCTAAAGAAAATCTATGAATCAAACACTCAAAAGTTGATTTGGAAACCAAAATTAAGAATGCAATTGTTTCGATACAAAAATGATGAATAGGAAAGCTTGGCACCCACCTTTTGTGGGTGCTTATTATTGTGGAAGTGAAAATTGTGACAAATATCAATAAACACTAGCATAGATTGATCAGTATAAGGCTAGCAATTGAAAGAGAGCACAACCCACTAAAGAAAGGAAGTTACTTTCCACCATACTGAAGGAAATGTATGAATTTGTAAACGAATTAATGATTGTTCATCTGATGCAGTAAAAGACAGACTGCTGGGACTATTCCTACCATTTGCAGAATCCACATATCCAAGAACAAAAGAAGTTTTCCACAAAAACAAGAGAAAAATGTGACTTAGATTAAATTGAAAAACAGATTTCATTATTGCAACCTGACTAAATGAAAGATGATAAAGTAAAAGTGCTGATATTGTATTCATGAAAACAGTTTTCAATTACTTCCCCATATATGACCTATCAAAAAAAAAGTTACTTCCCTATATATGGTCTATTTATTAGAGAAGTTAAAATGTTTTCAGCATTGTCATTTTCAAAATTATTCAAATTAAGTTCTTTGATGACAAGGAACTTCAAGGCAGGGCCACCCACCCACTATTGAGTGCCCCGGATACACAACCCCGCCTGCAAGAACCGCGTATCAAGTTTTGCATATTAGGTTAACAAACTGAAAAATGGAAGTGAAGAAAAAAAAAATGCTAAAAGAAGTCTCCTAAGTGTAATTTTTAACTCAAGAAATTTTTTTTTTTAAACATTTTTAAGCATCTCTTTTCATTTACCCTCATATTTGCTTGAAACATACAGAGAAGGGAGAGAAGCACCAAGATGTTGCAGAAAATTTTTAAAAAGGAAAAATTGCCAAAAACACAAGACTTAACCTGAATTATACCAAAAAGAGAAGCACAATTTTCCTTATCTTGTCATTAACAAACCCAACCCTCTCACTAAATTTAAACATTCCACATAAAATCTCTAATTCTACTACAAAAGTTGCCACATACCTAGATAAATCATATATGCCTTTTCCATTTTTTTTTTTTTTAAAATCCAAAATTAGCAAAGTCTACGAATACAAATACTTGAAAAATATATCAATACATAAAAAAAAAATTAAAAATTAAAAAAAAAGGTTATTGAAAAAGGTGGAGATATCCTGACCTGAGACACAGAATTGAAGCAACACAAACTATCCATATAGTTCAGCCCCACCTCACCTTCTTCCTCTCCCACTCCACATCTACCTCACCAACACCAAAACCCCACCTCAGAAAAACAACTTTTTTTTTTCACAACCTGCAACATCAAAACAGAGAATTCTGATCATCCAAACAGTCCAACATACAGAAACCCAGAAAGGAAGTAACAAAAAAAAAAAAAAAATTACCAATTGGGTGTTTAAGAATTTCTCTCACCGATCCAAGAACAGCCAAATTCCCAACAAAACAAGAGAGACCAAATTTACACAGGACTTGAATTATCAATTCCCAGGTAATTAGTTTTTTTTTTTTCTTCTTTTTTTTTTTTCTTTTTTTTCTGAGAGAGATGATAAATAATAGAACCACTTAGAAAACAGAATATTGGTAAACAAAACAAGACATATAGGGATGTACAATGAGGAAAGAATCGTTGAATGAGTAACCGTGTGTGCGTATGTATGTATAGTAAGTTTTGTTTTTGATGGCCGAGTAAGTCTTTAAAGAGAGCCAAACAATGGCTGCCAAAAGGCACAGGTTGCACTTATTGACTTTTTGTTTTGCACACTGTGTTTGTGTTTTTTTTTTTTTTTTCTTGCTTCTCTTGTTGACACTGTTGGTTTTTTTTTTTTTTTTAATTACAGCTGTTTTCTTTAATCACTTTTCTTCTAGTAAATTTGTAGATTGCAGTTATTTTAATCAAATAAGTTTTTTATAGATTGCAGTTATTTTTTAGTATAAATTAGATTTATATAATATTTTAGTTTGACGATAAAAAATAATTATTATAAAACAGCTAACATAAATTAACATTTATATAATTTTTTTAATAAAAAAGTAGTGTTCTTGTAAATGTTGATCTAAATAGTCTTTCCTTGGTTTGGTCACCGGTGTGTGTGTGTTCTGTGTTGGAAGTGGGGACCAACGTTCAAAGTCAGCCAATGTTTATTCAAACTCGGAGACGAAACCTATCTGTTTTGTCTCCATTGGCATTAGTGGATTAGATACGTAAAGAGTTGGTATTGGTATTAATAGTTCTTTAGTTTTTAAACACTACTTTAACCATCAGGCCCTGGGTTCAAAGTCAAACTCTCCTGTTGTCAAAAAAGAAATGAAAAAAAGGAAACAATTCCATTTATAGATAAGTAACTATGGCTTTTTTTTTTTATAATGAATATAGATAACTATGCTGAATTTGTGCACACACACGGTTTAGGAAATACTATAAAATCAAACCGTATACAGATATTTTTTTTTTCAAAAAAAATGTATGTGTAATTATGTTCTCATTTTATTTAACCCAAAAAAAAAAAATGTTCCCATTTTGTAATGCTTCTTCAAACCCCTTTTTTTTTTTTTTCAAAGAACAACTTTTTTAAAGTTTTTATTTATTTTCCTTGGTACAACTTTTTAAACAACTCAATTTTCAAAAAGTTAAAGAATATGTATACAACATAGACACTACTACGTGTAATTGGTACACAACAATCTTTTATCTCTTTCAAAATAAAAAGTCAAACGGTATCTACATGTAATTGGAGTTTCATAATTTTGGAGCAAATTAGGGGTTGTTTGGTACTAGTGTGTTTTGGACTTAATTTAGTAATTTTTGGAGGTTTGTAGGGATATTTTGGTCATTTTTGTGATAGCTAGGGCAAATTTGGTCAATGTGAGAGGTTAGAGGCATTTTGGTCATTTGATATAATTCAAGGTCAATTTGATGAGTTTGATCATCGTGGGGGACATTTTAAATAGTGTATAAGTTAGGGTTAATTTGGTGATTTATGTGATTTTAGGGTATTTTGGTCATTTTAATGAATTTTGGTTTTTTTTATTTTTATTTTAGACATTTTATTGGTATCGAAGGTTTTTTTAGTGTGAAGTTGTGGGTCTATTTTGTGATTAGAGATTTCAAGCGCATTGTAATTTTTTATGGTATTTGAAGGAATTTAGGTAATTTATGTGATGCACTGATGCCTTACGGGTTATTATACAATTTAAGGAAAATTGGGTGGTAGAATTGTAATTTCAATTAATTATAAGGGCAATTGTATAATTTATAAGAAGTTTTAAGACCTTTGTGTAGCTTTCGAAAAATAGGGAGTTTTTTTTTTTAGGGTAAATTCCATTTACACCTCTTGAGGTTTGAGTCAATGCCAACCAAGTCTAAGACTTTTCAAAACTAACTAATTTGGTCTCTAAAGTCCATTTAGTCCCTAAAATAGTTAAGAAAAAATAACTAACTGTTTTCAGTCTAAGTTGGCTTCAGGGATCAAACTGGGTAGTTTTGAAAAGTCTTGAACCTGGTTGGCATCAGTCAAAATCTCAGGGTATGTTAGTGGAATTTACCCTATTTTTTAAATTTCTAGAAGTTTAGGAGTAATAGGGTAATTTATGGGAGTATTAGAGGCATTATCATAATTTTGAAAATTGTGGGGTATTTTTGTAATTTCAAAATTTTGATTAGGTAGTTTTGTATATATATAGTGAAGTCTAGGTATAATGCGCTTTTCTGATTTTGGCTGGAATTGAACTTAAAGGGCTTTAGGCTTGGTTTTAAGTATGATGGACTTTGGGTTTGGTTTTTAATTTGATAGGCTTTGGGCTATTTTGATGGGTCAAACCAAGTTCAGCGTTAATGGGCCAGGGCTTGGTTTTCAATTTGATAGGCTTTGGACTATTTTGATGGATCAAACCAAGTTTAGGTGTTTCGGGCTAGACTTGGGCTTCTGAATCGTGTATTATCTGATGTGGCTTTGGTTTTATTTTAATTTAATTTGTACCAAAGCACATGCAAATGTAAACGGATGCAATTGTGTTTAGTTTAATTTAAGCAAAGTTAAATTTTTACTATTAGGTTAATTTATAAACTTTTAAATGAGTTGGAATAATCTAGATCTTATATTTATTTTACTTTAAATTATAGCTTTTCAAGATCCACAGAGGAAGGCACAAAATTGTTCCCCTTCGAGGTTTTAGGGACATAATTCGAAGTTTTAAGTTTGATTGAAAAAATAAGAACTTACCTTAGTTTTGTAGGACCAAAATTATACTTTTCCCAAAAGAAATTTGACCTTGTACTAATATGGATACCAGAGAAAGAGAGAAGGGTAAATTACAACTTACCCACTTGTGGTTTGGCTGAAATTTAAATTGCATACCCATAGTTTGAAACTTGACACTTTACTCACTTGAGGTTAGTTTAGTTAGAGTTTTGTAATCCACCTCTGTTAAAAATATGACTAAATATGTATGTCTCTCTCCTACAAAAACACAAAAAATAAAAATAAAAATGCAAGATCAAATAAGATAAAAAAGAATCCAGCGGAATACTTGCATCATTGGATTTCAAACTACAGGTTGACAACTTAAATTTTGATCAAACCTCAGGTGGGTAAAGTGTCAAATTTCAAATTACAGATAAACAACTTAAATTTCGACAAAACCATAGGTGGGTAAATTGTAATTTGCCCAAGAGAGAATAGTGCTAAAGTTTTTTAGAGTGACAATGGTTTTTTGGAAAATTTTAAGTTTTAGAGATATTACATGGAGAGTGAAACCAAAAAATAGGTCTCCAATGGTCCCTCTAAATCTTTAAAAAAAAAAAAAAAAAGTGCTCATGAACAGTAGCTCACCAAGTTTGATGAGCTACTATTTATTAGCAATTGAATTTTTTTTATTAGAAAGTTCCAACAAGTAGTATTATATCAATTCTTTCTCTTTCTTGTTGATTAAAAAAAGATGAAGAAATAATTAAGAGATAATATTTAAATGAGACAGAAATGATAGAGTCGGTTGAAAAGTGTATTTGAAAAAGTAGGTAGGTAAAAAGTATATATACCTGTTTACTCTCCAAACAGTAAAAACATTTAGAAAATTTGCTAAAAATGCTCTAAAGAAAGAGTAAAAAAAAGTCAAAATACAAACAAAAGGTGAAAAATTCCTTACCTAGACACATTTCATTATTTTTTATGGCCTAAAAAGGGAAAGAAAGTCAAAGTCTTTTGGTTGAATATTGTGGAATCTCGAGTTTATTTGCGTCATAGGTACTGTTCCATGTTATTTAGGGAATTGAGGAAAGAGAGTGAATTTCGGCAACGGTGTGACCAAAATTCTATCAAAAGTATGAGAGAAAAATAGAAAAAGTGGGAGAGAGAAATTTTTGAATTTCAATAATCTCATTACCGAAATTCCTGCTGCCCAAACTACTGCCCAAGCGAGTGAGTGCTCGAAGTGCTAGGTGAGCGCCCGAAGCTGGAAACCAATTGTGGCAATACCATTGCCGAAAATGGAGGGAAAAAAAAAAGAGAAAACAATTGTGGCAACCAAGTTGCCGAAAATGGGGGGGGGGAGATGAGAATTGTGGCAACTAAGTTGCCGAAAATTGGGGGGAAAAAAAAAAAAGAATTGTGGCAACCAAGTTGCCAAAAATGGGAGGGCAAAAAAAAAAAAACCAATTGTGGCAAGCCGAAAATGGGAGGAAAAAAAAGAGAATTGTGGCAACCAAGTTGCCGAAAATGGAGGAAAAAATAAAAAATAAAAAAAGAGAAGGGAAAAAAAATGTGACAATGGATTTGTGGCAATGGCATTGCTGAAATAGAAGGGAAAAAAAATTTCAATTGATTTGCCGAAAATTGGAGGAGAGAGAGAGTTGTCTGAACCAAAAAAAAAATAGTACACTTGTTCTTATTCTTCAATAGTTTTTTTGATCGAAGCAGTTTGGTTTGTGTGTATGTTATGTTCTTTAATTTCGTATTGTAAAAGTACTATATGAAACAAATTCAAATACACTGAGTACATTGATACTTATTCTAAAAAAATACATAGATTTTTATTTAGATTCCTATCCATGCATGAAAGAAAGTTATAGAAGAAAAAAATGATTGATGTGCACACTGTAAACAAAAAAAAAAAAAAAAAGATTTTTGTAGAGATTCTTTGCAATGGCATTGTCGAAATAGAAGGGAAAAAAAAAAGTACGTCCACAACATTTTTATTTTTACAATATTTTTACAACAAATCATAGGTGGTTAGTTGTTGTGGGTTCAAATTTGAACCTAATGCTAAGATTGCTTTTTTGCCCCAACAATAACAAACCAGTAACAACCTGCCACTTATAATTTGTTGCGAAATTGTTGTCCAAAAAAATAATAAACATATTCTTATCTTTTAGTAGTTTTTTTTACCTAATTTGTGTGTATGTCATGTTCTTTCATTTCATATTGTAAAAGTACCTGTGAGGAGTCAATCAACGAATCAATTCACCTCTTTCTCCTATTCTTATTTTCTGCCTGGAATATATTCATTAATCATTCCCAATAAAACCATATCACGCCTAAAATCTATCTCAGAGATTCTTTTTGACTTTTTATTCCTCCTTTTCGTAACAGGAGATTCTTTTTTGTCTTTTTATTTCTCCTCTTCCTAATAAAAGGCAAGTGCCCTTCTTGAAGGACTGCATCTCCTCACAAAATTACTCTTCTGCTTTGCATCTCCTCCGATTGTTTAGTTACTCTTTTGCTTTGCTTTAGTGTGCAGAACTAAGGATTGTAAGTTTTGGTTTAATATAAGTTTTTTTTACTTTGCTTATTAAAAAACTTACAGCTCTAGAAATTAATAGATTTATTATTATTGTATAAATATATGCTTTGTAAATATTAGAAGCTAATACATTGTAAAATATTATGTATTGTTGTAGTTAATATTGTTTGTATGCGATTATGATTATGATTATTGTTGTTGTTGTTGTTGTTGTTGTTTTTATTCAAAATTTAGATTAATGATTTTTTTATGGTTAGGACTACAAACATTTTTGGTATTGTTGTTATTTTGTGTTTATTTATTATTATCTAATTGTGTTTTTTTTTTTGCAAGTATCACTCTATAATTCCCACTCTTTTAGTTAGTATCACAATTGTGGTAAGCATCTCAACTCTCTAATTAAATTTATGTATGTGTTTTGTTATTTTTGAAATTATTTAATGTTATTTATTGTTATTGATAGGGTATGATAAAGTTCCAACTCCAACATCGTCCATGGAGGTCGTCCAGGACAAGGCCAGCGAAGCAAGGATTGTGGGAACCTTGTCCATGACTATCTCGTCCATGCCGGAAGAAGCTTGGACGATCTTCGCATGGTCAAGGGGCAAAACTGCGCCGTCTCATCCGAGTGAGCCACAAACCTCGTCCTGAACAAAGGTCGTCCACAGAGGGAACGACCTTGTTCCTAAGCGAGGTACGCTCAACCGGAGGACCCTCGGACGAGGCCCTCACACTTAGGAAAATTCTTAAGTGTGTATTACAACTTCTTATTACACGCATAACTTCCAGTAACCGTTATGTGAGAAATATGTAACTCCTAAGCAGTTGTGGAAGTTATCTTTGAACCCTCACACCTCCTCGAATCCAAGGGAGGTTACAAGTTTGATAACTGTCTTTAGGACACTATATAAACGTCCATTTAGACCAAACAAATGTACGTGATATATTTCCTCAAAAGTTGAAACTCCAAAATTATAGAGAGAAGACTAACTTTTCTATCGGAGGGTTTTTGGCCGGCGACCCCGGTCACCTTTGATCACTTTTCTTTCTTTTTCAGGCCATCAAAACAGCAAGTAGTCCTTTCAAGTCCGAAGCATCCAGCTTACTGATTTTCTTCGCATCATCAGTTATTATTAGTATATGACCACAAAAATTGTAATAAATTGTATTATTGTGATCTTTTTATAATCAATTTTACTTTTTTATTATCAATTATTACATCTATTACTTGGAAAAAAATATATTGTATAATATGTTTGTTGGTTTATAGTAAAGATTTGTATGTGTATTATTTTTATTTTTATTTTTATTTTTATTTAGTACAATAAATCGTACATTTGTGTTTCTTTTTCTTTAAAGTTTAGTTGGTATAAAAATTAATTATATGCTTTATAAATATTATACGCTAATATATTGTAAATATTATATATGGTTATATTAATGTTATTATTTTTTATTGTTGTTCTTTTGTTTTTAGAAGATATTTATGATTATTTGATTATGTTTTTTTTTTTTTTTGTTCTTTCTTTCTTTTCTTACAAGTATCACTCTATAATTCCTACATTCCTTCACTTCGTATCGCAATTGTAATAAACTTCTCGGCCCCCTAATTTAATTGGAAATTATTTCCTTAGTTTGTAATTTTTTATATAGATCGTTTGTAAAATATGGACCTTCAAATATTGTAATTTTTTAATCTCAATGTTTATATATTAAAGATACTAGTGGAGCCAGCCACAGTTCGAGTAGGGTATGTTCTTCTGTTATGGCCTTCTTCCTTACAGAGGCTGCACAATGGTCTTGGTTGATGCTCTATCCCTAAATTCATTTTATTTAGAAGCCGAGTTGATCTTGGTTAACCTTTGCATGGTGCAACTTGACATTAGGATACAAGACCAGGAAATCAGGCTCATTCCAATGTACACTGTCTGGAACCATGCGAAATCTAGGTGCATAACAAGTAACTTGTTCTTCCAAATGGTAGCAACAGTCGATATATCACATTACAGAGATGCCTTGATATTTACACATGACAATGACATGTGAGCACGAAATCCTATAAACCTGCCATTTTTGACAACTACAAGTGCTCTGCCTCAAATTTACCTAATGACGATGATTACCTCTATATGCAGAGTTAGGGTTTATTGGTGTTCTGACTTCAAATAGACCATCTTCATGACTAAACACTGTAACTGAATGCGTTGGTGCCTTTTTTTTCCCATTTATTGAATTTATTCTTTGCATAGACTGTAATGAGTTCACCGGCTGTAATCTTTGCACGTGCCTTAGTATACCGATTGGCAAAGTAGGCTACACAACGGTAGTATGTAAGCTTGACTAACGCAGTTATGGGCAGGCAAATTTGTGGTCATTGCCCCCCATAACAATGTCCACCATCATGTGCTAACGTCCACTTCTGCATTGGTAATTCCCTTAAATACTTATAACCATCTGCATTTAATTGAGTAATTCTATCCCTGGTTATTTGATACTTTTATAGTTGATTCTCCATGCCTGTCCATATTACCATTGCCTTTAAGTTTTTATTCCCAATTTTTTTATTGAAATTGCTAGCCACATGGCGAAGGAAAAAACGATGATACCAATGTGTCGATTCACATATAACCTGTATCGTTGACATTATACTAGGGTGACGATCAGATATGACACAACCCATCTCGATTAGTGACATTATACTGAATACAACGTAAAAACCAATACTAGCTATCATCAGATTCCTCCTCCACAATGGCAACGGCAAGTGGAAAAAGTCTATTCTCACCATCCCACGTTGATGCAATCAATAACTTACCTATGTACTTACCATATAGGAAAGTTCCATCTATACTAATTACTGGCCTACAATGTTGAAAACCTTCAATTGATGGAGCAAAAGCCCAGAACACTCTCTTGAATATGGCATAGCCTGGCACAGTAGCAAGTACTGTTCTCCAAATAACCCTGCTGCCTAGGTTTGAATCAGTCAAAGCTTTCAACCATTTTGGCAATAATTGGTAATATTTGTCCCAATCACCAAATGCTCTACCAATTGCCTTTTGTTTTGCCTCCCACACCTTAAAATAAGAAAGCCGGTATTGGTACTTATTGTAAAGACTTTGTTGAAGCGAAGAAATCCTTATATTTGAATAATTTTTGACAATATCCCTCAACTATTTCTCAATAATATGAATGTCTAATTGCTCGTGATCTTATGTGAGCGTGGACTCCGTACATGTGTGTGGACCATTGTATTTCCTAACCTCAAAGAACCCATGTGTTTCCCGGAAGCATGCTCAAAGACACCAAGAACAATGTTTGCAACGTACAGACCAACATGCTGGATCTGACTCTTTTACACTAAATGTTTGGTTTCTTTTGATGTGATATTGTTTAACAGCAGCTTGTAGTTCATCCTTATCAGAAAAAAGCAAGCCCACATAAAACTCTTGGGTAGGGTCCCAAGTACTCTGAATGGGCTTTTCAAATGGTGGGGTTGGATCAATCATATTATCCCATGTGTTATGTGAAAAGCTTAGTGATGAAGGTTGATGGAACGTCATTGCTGGACTGCTTTCATGATTAGGTTCATTGGGAAGCTCCTGTTCATCTCCAACATCATCAAGGACCTCGTCGTTATCAAGTTGGTCATCACTATCCATGGTCCGCATCCTTTCTGATAATGTATGGATCACATTTTCAGTAGTAGCAGCTATGCGGTGTGTATCATTGGGATCATTAGCAGCTCTCTGAGTGGCGGTTTGGTCATACTGAGCTTCAAACTCTGGTGCGACATGCTCAATTGGATTATCATAGTTAGCATCATTGGTGTTCATTGGCCGATAAGGAGCATGTTGGTTCTCAGTTGCAACATGGGTATATGAAGCATGATAGTCAACATCACCAATGTTGATTGGGGAACGAGCCACATCTTCAGAATAATGACTAGTATGAGTGGCATATGGATCATGAAAGTGCCCGCCATGTGAATAACTAAACGATGCACTCGGTCCTTCGTTGGCATATCGAATGGGAAAAATATCTTGGTGGCTTCTTATGGGCTCCACACCCACGTACAACTCTGCACCTACAAAACCATATTAGCAGCCTAACATATCGAATATTGCATTGACACCATTATCATCTTCTACCAAAACTTGTTAGTAATTCACAGGATGTGGATGACATTGAAAATGAAATTTATACCAAATAGTAAGTTTTGAATCTTCTCTGTTTATATGAAGCGTGGATGCTACTTTCTCACATACATCTTCAAATGTCACACCCCAGCTTAATGGAACCATAGAAGGAGGTGACCCTTCATAATAAACCCCATTTTCGCCATGTTCCACCGGAATGGATGAGAAAAATGATAAACTTTTCTGCCATTCACACTAAAACATAAAAGTAGTATTAATATATTAACACTACACAACCATTAAAATGCAATACAAGAAGGTAATCTATTAAAAATATTTAATGTTTAAATAGCTAGAGCAAAGAGAATTCTATTAAAGAGGATTAGTTCACTGATAATTAATTATTGTCTATCATAGTAGTTAAAATTATTTAGAATGATCTGTTATGGTTACGTAAATTATTTTATGTAACTCTTCATTTTGCTTCTTTTAAAACAAGACAAATTATATTTCTCATGCATTCATACGATAATAGATAAATATTTCTAATATCGTACAATTTTTGTCATTATTATTATACCTAAAACTTAGATTTTTGATTTAGGAGCATATACTAACCTTTTTTTTTTTTTGGGGGGGTTTTCTTATAGCATACATGTATAATTTAGGCTAACAAAGTAATAATTTTTTTAAGGAAAATTTATGTCAATTTTGAAATATATTTTTGCTATATGAAATTTTAGGCAAGACACATAATTTAAAACATATCATACAAATCAGTTCATGTTGCAAAACATATAATACAAAAACAAGATTTTCATGAACAAATAATTTAACAAAAACAAAATTTTCATGCTTAGCTATGCCCCTAAAACATATCAACATGAATATTATAAAAATAAAAGTAACTACTTAAGAGATGTAACTCACCTTGTAAGAGATAAAGACGGATAGGTATTTGCAAGTGTTGTTCCTTATAGTTGTTGTAGAATGTATGACACGCATGAATTGAAAATGATTGATAGAATTATGAGGAGAATAAGAGTGGAGAAGAAGACTGATAGAATTTTTAGGGGAAAAAGAGTGGAAAATAAGAAACGTGGAAACTAAAG
This sequence comes from Castanea sativa, assembly GCF_040712315.1. Classification (NCBI taxonomy): domain Eukaryota; kingdom Viridiplantae; phylum Streptophyta; class Magnoliopsida; order Fagales; family Fagaceae; genus Castanea; species Castanea sativa. The sequence goes on along the minus strand of NC_134019.1, from coordinate 17,273,790 downwards.
TAACATTAGTATTTTTTAAATAGGATGCAAGTTTCGTATAAGTTAAATTCTTAGATTTTAAACTGTACTAATAGAAATTGGCCAAATACAACACAGATCATCTCTGCAAAAAATCTCAGTGTCTTTGTTTTTTTTGTTTACAGTATACATCAATCATTTATAAATCTCTGCAAATCCTGCAAAGAATCTCTGCAAAATTCTCAGTTTTTTTTTTTTTTTTTTTGTTTACACCGTGCACATCAATCATTTTTTCTTCCATAAATTTCTCTCATGCATGGATAAGAATCTGAATAAGAATATCTATGTACTTTAAATTGTACTAATAGAAATTTACCAAATACAACACAGATCATCTCTGCAAAAAATCTTAGTGTATTTGTTTTTTTGTTTACAGTGCACATCAATCATTTATAAATCTCTGCAAATCCTGCAAAGAATCTCTGCAAAATTATCAGTTTTTTTGTTTACACCGTGCACATCAATCATTTTTTTTTCCATAAATTTCTCTCATGCATGGATAAGAATCTGAATAAGAATATCTATGTACTTTTCTTAGAACAATGTACTTTTGTTTAAGAGTAGAAAATAAGAATCAATGCTTCAGTGATGTGCCCGTCTTTTATAACAAAAGAGAGAAATGAAAAGACAAAAAAGAATCAGAATCCATTATAGAGATTCATCATATTAGTAGACTAGGTTTCATTGGGAATGATCAAGGAATATATTCCAAAGTACATGGAGAAGAGAATAAGAGTCAGATGAAGAGAGGAAGAAGTGAGGTGATTGACTTCCTCCATAATTTTTTTTTTATCCGGACATTTCTCTCTCTCTCTCTCTCTCTCTCCACCCATTTTCAGCAACTTAGTTGCCACAATTCTCTTTATTTTTTTTCTTTTTCCTCCCATTTTCGGCAACTTGGTTGCCACAATTAGTTTTCTTTTTTTTTTTTTCTTTTTTTTCTTTTTTTTCTTTTTTCTTTTTTCTTTTTTCCTCCCATTTTCAGCTTGCCACAATTGGTTTTTTTTCCCCTCCCATTTTCGGCAACTTGGTTGCCACAATTGTTTTCTCTTTTTTTTTCCCCTCTATTTTCGGCAATGGTATTGCCACAATTGGTTTCTAGCTTCGGACACTCACCTAGCACTTTGGGCACTCACTCACTTGGGCAGTAGTTTGGGCGCAAGAATTTCGGTAACAAGATTACCGAAATTCAAAATTTTCTCTCTCCCCCCATTTTCGGCAACTTGGTTGCCACAATTGTTTTCTCTTTTTTTTTTTTCCCTCCAATTTCTGCAATGGCATTGCCACAGTTGGTTTCCGGTTTCAAACACTCACCTAGCACTTCGGGCACTCACTCACTTGGGCAGCAGGAATTTCAGTAACGAGATTACCAAAATTCAAAATTTTCTCTCTCCCATTTTTTTTATTTCTCTCTCATACTTTTGTTAGAATTTCGGCAACACTGTTGCCGAAATTCACTCTCTTTCCTCAATTCCCTAAATAACTTGGAACAGTACCTATAACGCAAATAAACTCGAGAATCTGTAATATTCAGCCAAAAGACTCAAGAAAGTCAAGTTAAAGAATTGAACAAGACATAGCTCTCTCTCTCTCTCTCTCTCTCTTAAAGACAAAATTCAAAAGTAATTAACTCATTGTACATGCAATAGCACTGCCATGTGAGTTGAAATCGTATTTTCAACGATTTCAATTAAAATTATGAAATCAAAATATGATTTCAAAATTTTAACTACAATTTTGTCTTCAAAATATGATTTCAAGAGAATGTATACAAAATGTGTACAACAATATTTTCTTATCAAATATACTAGGACATTGTGTAGGCTGTTATTTAGTCCCACATGGCTCAACCTTCATACACATGTCCTCTCTTCCTTGCCTCCACATGCTGTATGTCCAGCTCTAGCTCTCCTTATTTCTAAATAGACCAAAAAACTAATTTTCTTCTCTCTCTTTCTCTTTCATAGTTTTTTTACAGTTGTGTTGCATTGCATCAATCTCAAATGGCAAGGAAGCCTTTGAGAACAAAGAGTTTTGTGTTTAAAGAGGGAGAGATGATTGACAATGGTGCTAGTGTAAGCATATTATTGAATTGGTGGGAGATTGACTAGTTGGAACAATATGCCTTGTACATGTAGACATGACAAAACGGGCCAAAATTCGTTGACCCAACCTGAACTCGATTGTTTTTATCAGGCCGAAACTTGAATTTTTGGCCTGTATAAAAAACCAGCCAACCCGCGGCCCACTTAGTTTTTTGTGTGCCAACCCAACCTAACCCAACTAACCTATGACCCGATGCGTTTTTTAAACTGTTTTTTCCTTTCAAAAAAATATTTAAACTACATGGCGTGGTGTTAGGTGCATAACATTAACATAAAGGCACACTGCAATGGTTTATGCCCTATTTATTTTTTATTTTTTAAAAAGAGTTAAATGAAAGGAAAAAAAAATACAAAAGGCAAAACTAAAGCATCTGCAAGAAGCAACAAGAATTTGTGTACTTAAGAAGGCTAATAATTTGACATAGTCCTTGACTTTTAGTTTTTTTTTTTTTTCTTTTTTTGGTTATTTTATGGGAATGATATCAATAGTGAACTTTGAATTTGAAGTATATAAATTTAAAATATATACTTTTTTTATACTCCTTAGGATTTATCTCTCTCTCAAATTGTAAATTTGTAATTATAAGTATTTTGGCTGTGAGTTATTAACAGCATTACATGCATGGAAGTTTTTTTTATTTTTTTATTTTATTATCATGACTATAAAGAATTTTAGTCATGCTCAAAACTATCAAATTTGCAAGAATATGGAAAGTTTTATGTTTATTATTATGTTTGTTTTTTTCCCTTCACATGTATAATAGTAAGTTAGTAACAAATAGTCTAACAATAGTAGGTGCTCACTTAACCAAAAAAAAAAAGGATATTAGGCTATTAGGTGCAATGATTGATTTGGTTCACTCTCTAAAAATTTGGCATTTATTGGTTTTTTTTTTAAGTGAAAAATACCAGTCGACCCGACCTGACTCGCCCACAATCTGATTGACCCGACCCGATTGTTTGCCATGTCTAATGCCTTGGTCTTCGTCACTAAGCTGGTACTTACTTATCTAATTTATTTTTGGAATAATTTATCTATATATTTTATTGTTGATATTTCGATAATTACAATTAGCAAAAATTTGAACATTAGATACTTCATTAAAAAGTCATAAATTACCATTTGAGCTAGTTACAAGGCTCGCTATAAGGCTCTAGGTGGTTTGGAATTAGTATCATATCATCATGGTTTGTCTTATTGAACATTTATGGACTCAGTCTAAAAATCTGCGGGTTTGTACTTTAAATTTTGATTGTTGAGTTATCTTTGGCTGTAATTTTAAACTTATGGCTAGATTGCTTTTACCCTATTTAAGTAAGTGCTAAATAAGAGTAAGTATAACGCAATAAAACCGGATCTACTCTCTAAAGCATATGCATGTACAGTAAATAATAAATGTAAAACTTAAAAAGTAAAGGAAGAAAGATGCAAACAACGAGATAACACTAAGACGTATTATTGAAGAGGAAACCGAAGTATTAGGCGAAAAACCTCTCCATGGCCCTTTAAGCCGAAATGATCCACTTGTGAATAAAGTTGGAGTACAAGGATATCATAAAGATCCTCCAAGCCTAATCTACCTAATGTACTTGAACTCTTCGAGTTCCAGCTCCCAACGGACTTCACCGAGTCATTTCTTCACTAGTTATCTGGATCCCGCAATTAGCACGTCCTAGCACGAGTATGTTGGCACATGCCGTATACACAGGCATGAAACCCTACCAGTGCTCAATAGCGCACTAAACGTGAAACTTTGCCGGATTTTCGTCGTGAAAATGGGGCATCCCCATCTCCATATTCTCACGTCGAAAGCTTAGTGAGAATAGTGTTTGGTGTGCTATGACACATCTGAGGCGAAGCACTTCCAGATTTACACCATGAAAATAAGGCAAAATGTTGCCAAATTTTCTCCGTGGAAATTTGGCAATGATTCCAAACACACTTGGAAAGCATCGATCAAGGCCACACCCATTCCAAAACCAAACCTCAAAGCCCAGTTCGCTCAAAGCTCTGAAAGTTAATGCCAATAGCTCGTTTTCAACTATCCATGTCCAAAAATTATGATTTTATCAAAACAAAGGATTGTCTACGGACAGACGTTGTGGGGTGCCTAACACCTTCCTCACACGTAAACAAACTTCAAAACTCAAGAATCAAGATTTTTTTATCCATCCATATTAGATTAGGAAAAATGACATTTTTCTTAGCCTATAATCGGTCATAAAATCAAATAGAATTAGGTGATCAATCACATCTTAGAAAAACCCAATGATTGGTAGCGACTTCACTTCCCCTTGGTAATTTCCTTTAAATCAATTCATATTCCAGTCACACACTTGAGGTACGATACACCTCCATATCCATATCCATATCCATATATTCTTGCACCGAGAAAGGCGCGCTAGCATCAGTGCAATGGGTGGTCGAGCAGCTGTGAGGCGTCGACAACTATAATTTAGGATTACAACATTTTTCAATCACAAAAATACCTAGGGGTAAAATGAACAAAATATATCACCCGCGTACGCATAACACTCATTACACCCCTAGGTATTTTTTGTGATTTGAAAATGTAGTAATTTCAAATTATAATGGACTAAAGTGGCTATTTTTTAGGATTAAAAAAAGTTGATAACTCTCATTTAAATAAAAATTAAAAAAAATTACTTGATAACAGAACAAAATGACGTGAGAGATTTTCATATATATATATATATATATATATTTGGTTTTTTAGGCATTGAAATATTTGTTATGGATGTGTACTTAGTGACTACATTATATCACACCCTTAGGTTTTTTTTTTGTGATTGGAAATGTAATAATCCCAAATTATAATAAATGCAAATTATTAACCTTTACCCAAAAAAATAGAAGAGCATCTGAACACGCGCGTAAACGCGTGCTCAAAGTCTAGTCAATACTACTATCTAAGGAGCATTCCTTGTTTGGAATTCTTAATTTTGATGCCCAAAATATCCCTCATTCTTCTTACTCATAGGTTTTAAAATAATGAGGATATAAATGTAAAATAAAATCCCTAAACCATTAACCACCCATTGACCCACGTTCGTTGTAGCAGTTTACAACTCAATAACCTCCTCATAGGTATCGGCATCCTCTTCTTTCTTCTTCTTCTTCTTCTTCTTTTGCTTTCATCACTTTCTACTTTCGCGAAGTAGACGATGATGGTGAATCCCTTATCCACATCTCTCATTGTTTAGGTTTTCCCTATTTAGTTTCAATTTTAAATAAACTTTTACTTAAAACTTTGAAGAAACATTCAATGCTTTTTGCAACAAGAATCAACTATGCTGATCTATGGATTTCATACCAGTGGACCAAGCTTTAGTGTCATCCGCTCCATCTGACGAATCAGTACCCAGCGGCTTTAGAAAGAAGAAGTCCAAGGGATCACATTCATCATGCAATACCAAAACACCATTGTTTCTACTATATGATCAATTTGAAAATTTTACATGCTTTTTAATACTTTTGGAACTGTGGATAGTAATTCAAGCCTGAAATATGTTTATGGGAAATTTTACACATCAAAAGTCCCTTTTGTAATTTCAAGATAGAAGAATCCTTTCTAAAATTTATATATAAAAAAAATCTATTTACATCATTTATAGAAAGTAATTTATACAAGCGAAGGTTATAAAGTAAATTCATAACATATTCCTAAAGTAATTGCAGAGAACAAAGTCAGACATTGGACGTGATATTAGGAGGCAAACCTATCGTGCTTTATCTATGGTGTTGCCATATTGGAATTGAGGCATAGGCTGCAAGTGTGCTTCATTACTTAACACATCTTTCTTCTTATTTATTTTTGATATTTGAATTGCCAATTATGTTGCTCCTTATATGTTTTTGAAGTGACGTGGTTATACATTTTTTTTATTATTATCTTTTATAGGATTAAACTAATTTTGATCTCATTGATACCCTTCAGACTTCATTGTAAGGCTTAGAAAGATGAATGAGTTTGAGACTTTCTGTGTCAAATTTCTTTACTCTCATAACTATAATACTATTCCTTCTCCATATGTAAATGATTTTTAGTTTTGATTTTTGCCTCAAATGGTTATGATTGGTATGAATAATTGTATTTGGTGAGTAGTTAGCTTTTCTGATCTTATTGTCAAATTAGATGCATTTATGGTGATGACCTTAGTTTTTCATTTCGTGTTTTGATGCCAAGGTTCATGTGGGTAAAACAAAGTATTTGAAGTAGTTGAGGTCTCAAAGAGGATATATATATATATATAGTTCTAAAAAGAAAATTCACCTTCTATCAATTTCAATGTCAAGATTCTAAACGACAAGTGTGGGTGCACAATCCAAACTCCGTATGAATTTGTAACAATGATTGTAGTTTGTCAACTAAATATGTTGTGAGAGATTGTAATAGAACTTGAAATTTCAAATTAACTTTTAATTACAATTGCATTTTTGGTCCATTTTTTTGTTTTTTATTTTAAACCATTTCTATTTATGCTATTATTTTCAATCTTATTTAATCGTCCTATTGTTTGAGACTTCCTGCTATAGAAAGCGCACAAATTTGAAATTCATACTTAAATTTAAGACAATTGATACGGAAAAAATTCTATTGGTTTAAGTAATCATAAACAAGTGTGCACTAAAGGTTTTCCTTATGTCACGTTGCATCATGACTACTTAGTAGTTACGAAGCTCGCAAAGATAAACTCCACAACATTTTTTCTTTTTTAAATTCCCAACAAGAGTGTAAGTTGCAAGATAAACTACACCATTATTTCAGTCATCTAACTAAAGGAAGAAAAGTTGTTGCGATGTTTTTTTTTTTTTTTTTTAAATTTTTTTTCTAGAGTGTTCATCTATAGTTTCATAAAACAACTAAAATAACATAAATTTGTTCAAATATATCCCTCTAAATCCTGATCTTTGAAACTTAACATTCTTAATTTATTGATAAATGACGTTCATATTATGCAATTCTACATTGTTTAGAATTACTATCCACATCACGTGTGCTTTGAGCATGCAATGAGGCTCTTTTCTTTTTCTTTTTAGTTTAGTGTCATTATTTTCATTCATCTCAATTTGAGGTTTGCACGTTTGTCTACTAATATTGTGAGTTTGTGGACTTCTAATACAGCCATGAGTATCAAAGGCTAGCTAGCTTTAAAGAATGAACACTGAAATAACATTAAAATCACATGTTTGTGTATGGATTATTTGTTCATTAACGTAATTGCCAAAAAATAATAATGATTATGGAATACTAGCCTCTTAGCCCGCATTTACGCTCAAAGGCTCTTCTATTTTTATTTTTTATTTTGTAAAGTTTAATAATTTGTATCTATTATAATTTGGGATTACTACATTTTTCAATCATAAAAATGCCTAGGGGTGTGACGAATGTTATGCGTTTGCAAGTGAAATAATTTTTCATCACACCCCTAGGATTTTTTGTGAATGAAAAATGTAGTAATCTCAAATTATAATAGATGCAAATTATTAAATTTTACAAAAAAAAAAATAGAAGAGCCAGTGAACACATTCGTGAGCGCGTGCTCAGAGGCTAGATTGAACCTTGAACCTTGAACCTTAAACCTCCAAGCTACATTATGTCCCAGACCAATGAGCCTACCACCTAAATACCTCCATGGGATCGATCAACTAAAATCTATAATATAGAAATAAAACAAAAGTCATATTAATTATCTACATACATACATATAAATATACACACACTAGCATCTAAGCACGCACGTGAGCGAGTACTTTGAGGTTCTTCTATTTTTTTAGATAAAAGTTAATAATTTGCACCTATTACAATTTAAGATTACTACATTTTCTAATCACAAAAAAAAAAACCTCGGGATGTGATGAGTATTATACGTTTGTGGGTAAAATGGCCTCCAAGGACGAATTTGGTGACTCTATTAAGTGAGACAAAGGTTCAAGTATTGAACATGCATACAATGATGTTTTGTGTTGTGGACCAAAGCCAAATCTGAAAACAGAGAGAAAGAGAAAAGCAACTCACTATTAACATAATTGCTACCGGGAGCTGCTACCACCGCCTACGTTCATGGGGTTTGGGTTAGGGAGACCTAGGTTTGTGGGCTTTAGGTTAAGAAGGTATGAGGTCTGCTATCTTCGTGGTTTATGTTTTTAATTTTAGAGTTTGGCTTGTCGTTTAACCTGTAGGTTTGTGTTTTAAGCTTAGGCCTAAAATAATGTGGTTTTGATTGTGGCAGCTATTCACTTAGTCATCATTGAAACAACGTAGTTTTGGGGCTAATTTGGCAAAAATAAAACACATCAGCATGATGATATGTCACTTAATAGCAGAAACTAACTGTGGGGGATGAATTGCTACTGGAACCAAATTTAAGGGTGTAAAATCAAGTTTTTGAAACTTAGAGATGTAAAATCCAATCAACTCCAAACTTCAGGGGTGTAATTTGCAATTTACCTGACAAAATACTAGCTTAGCTAATGAAATTAGTTACTATTAGTTATGAAATTGGAAAGTTTAAAAAAACAAAAAAGAATAGTGAATTTTACCACTATTTTAAAAAAGAAGATTTTAATTTCAATTGTTCTGCCGATATCAAAAAGAAGAAAGAGAGAATAGTGATAAATTTTTTCGGGAAAATTTTAATTTTTAGATATATTACATGGAATTGTAAGTACTAATGTTGTAAGTCTTGTTTTTCCACACTCTCCTTCCCCTTCTCCTTGTGTCTTCTGTTTATATTATCTCAATATATATAAATATATATATATATATATATATATATATATATATATATATATATATATATATATATTACATGGATTATGATATAGTTCATGGTTTTAAAATGAGTATGGTCAAAGAACCGTTTTTGCTTTGGTTACTATTTTTGGTCGATTTTATGGTTTTTATCGAACCATATTGGTGCTTGGTTCCTAGTTCATCCGTCTAGTTCAATCCGGTTTTTTAAATTATGATAGTTATAGATTTTTTTTAATAAGGAAAACGAAATTACTCTTGAAAAAAGAAAGGGAAATCAACTCTTAGATGATTATTCTAAAAGGTTGATTAATCGATTCCATAGTGTGTTCCAAAAAAATAAAAAGAGAAAACTATTTATGGGAAGAAAACTTTTCAAGTTTTCATACAAGAGCTGGTGAATAAAGAGAAGAAGAGGAAAAAGAAAGGTAGAAAAATACTTTTTTTTTTGAGAATCAGAAAAATACCAACTTAAAAAGGTAAAAAATTCCTTACCTACATACATATTGTATATTTTCGGTGGCCGGAAAGCGAAAGAAAAATAAAGAAAGTCTTTTTAAGTCAAAGAACAACAAATGTCGACGTTGCAAATCTCTCTCACAACCATGAAACAAAAAAAATAAAAAAAAGTAAAACATGCCCCCTTCCTTAATCAAAGAATATGCCACGACGTCGTGCAAGCCGTTATTGAATCCCTCGTGGCTCAACCTTCGTATACGTATCCTCCTTCCTTTGCCTCCACGTGCTGCATGTCCACACAGCAAAAGCAAAAACATAAACTATTCTCTGTTTCTGTTCCTCCTTCTTTGTTGTTGTTGTTGTTGTTGTTGTTGTTGTTGTTGTTACTGTGTTTTGCTTTGAATCAAACCTCAAATGGCGTGGACGCCTTTGAGAACAAAGAGTTTTGTGGTTAAAGATGGAGAGAGCATTGACATTGGTGGTGGTGGTGGTGGTGTTGGTGTTGGGTTATTGTTTAGTTGTTGGGATGAGATTGAGGAGTCAGAACAATGGCAAAGAGGCATTTACTATGCTTTATGTGCATCTTATGCCTTGGTCTCCTTCATTGCCCTGGTATGTACCTTTTATTTCTGGGAATTGAATATCATATCATGGTCTCTCTTCCTCTCTCTCTCTCTCTCTTTTTTAATTATTTAATTTTTATCTTAATCAACATTTTTTGGACTCACCCAGAAAATCTTGATTGTTGTGTTTTTCATATTTGATGATAATATTAATTTTTGTGTAGATAAATGGAACACTGACAAGATGAAAATGTTTACTAAGATTTCACATCGTGAAATTGAGTAATTTTTAAGTACTCCCGAAGCACCGAAAATAGTTCTCTTTGCTCTCACATTTATGGTGGAGTTCTATTATTAAATTAATAAATTCATGATAGGCCCATTATAAATGTGAGGAGAGAGAGCACTATTTCGATATAATCTAAGAGTAATTAAGAATTTTAATTGTTACACAATCCTAAAAATAGTGGTTTTTACTTTATTTTGATATAAATTCAGACACTAGGAATAAGGTAATCTTGGCCGAGTGTTGAATTGGCCTTGGCTTCAAACTTCAACTTCTAAGTCCTAATGCTTTTGATAGACAGCTCTAATCACAGCTAGTTTCCTATTTTGTGCCAGAATATTGTTCATTATATCTATCATATATATGCCACTATATAAGAAGATAAAGATACTGGTGATGGAGATTAAGCTTGGCACTGGTCACTAAGATTTACAGAAAATTTGGTTTTTCAAAGGATGGTAGCTGCTTAGCGCAATTCACAACCAATTTTCTGATTTGTAATCAGGAAACCATATTTTATCTACACTCTTGTTGCTACTTTAGCACATACTTGGAAAGGGCACCACTAGCTTTATGGCAGCCATTAAAATGGGTTTCAACTATTATTACAATTCTAATAATAATTTTATGCAACTATTCTTAAGTTTTGTCCAAAAGTATGATGGATCTGTCAACAGTAGCTCTTATGAGACAGTTAGTAATCACTTTCCAAACCACATTATAATTATCCATTTCAAATGCTTTGAACCTTTAGTGTGAAGTTTGTGCTACTCTTGACAGCAGTTGTTCCTGATAAAGAATCTTCTTTGCTGCATGTTGTACCTAATATCATTGATCGTGTGATCAATCAGCAATATATGTATAGTATATGGAAGTTTAATACTCTTGATTGTTGCCACCAAAGACATAAATCTTGGACTGACCTACGTTACTTTATCAAGATCAAGCCTCTACTTCTCTATGCAAAAGCTATTGTGCTCATATGAACTTCAAAAAAATGTAGTTTTTACACCTGCTATTTAACTAGGTGAAAAGGGGAATCCTTCATCTTGTCATTTTTCCGGTCCTTATTTGTATTATAGTATCACTGTCAGTTCAATGTTATTTCTTCTGGAACACTGTCGTGCTCAGGCTGCACAAAATGTAATATCTCTGTTGTGTGCAGTCTCTTTATCTGATAATTACAAGATGAGCCTCTTATTAGTTTAATATCAATTTGGCCAGTTAAGAAGTTGTTGACAAGAATTTGTAAGACTATCAAAGGTTTAAGACAACAGGAACATCAATTAGGATATAGATTTGTTGATATATGTTACATAGAGTCTAGGATACTCTATGAGTAAGGCCTGCCAGAAGGGTGAGTGCATTGTTACATATACATCACAGAAATGTGTTGTTATGGGAGGGAGATGCATTGTTTTTATCCATCACGAATCAGTTCCTACAGGTCTTTTGAGCAGCTTCAAACTTATCTTTGTATATTAGAGAAGAATTTTTGTATTAATATCAATTGTATCATTAATAAATAGGCTTCCTGTATGGCTCTCCTTAGGCATAAGTGATAGTATAAAATCATTAATGATTTTGCTACAATTTTTTGAAAAGTGTTCCTTTTTTTATACTTTTGTCATTGCATCTGCTGTCCATGATACTCACCTAACAATTATAGTAAAACTGATTTTATGATGGCATATTTGTTACTAATTTTCAGGTACAACTATTGCGCATTCAATTAAGAGTACCTGAATATGGGTGGACAACACAAAAGGTTTTCCACTTGATGAATTTTATTGTGAATGGACGTAAGGGTCGTGTATCACTTGTCATAGTTCTTCTTGTATCTTTTGTATAAGCTTGCTGAAACCAAATTGCATTTTCACAGTGAGGGCTGTCCTCTTTGGTCTCTACAAAAGTGTGTTCCTTATTAGACCCAAGGTAAGTTCTTAATTTTGAATTCTGGTAGTCTGAGCTCCAATATTTCATGATTCTAATTGCATTGTGCTTTCAATGATAATTATGCCTCTTTTAAAAATAATTCGATAGTTGCAACAACAAGGGGAGGGAGGATTGGAATCCTGCTTCAACTAGTAAATAAGAGCGGGGTATGCCATTGAGCTACAAGGCTCTTGGCTCATCCCTGGTTATTTTCTCCATTAAATTATTCTTGAAATTTTCAACTGAAACATATATGCTTGCAGAATTAGTAACTACTTCAACTCAGTAGAGTTATGCAAGGCACAGAACTTCAATCTAAAAAACGATTTATGACCAAAGAATAACCATTGTGATAGATCCTTGTTAAACTTGTATCATCAAAATTCAGTTTCTCAAACCATGAACTCTTCAAAAGTATCTCAATTTAATAAAGGCTCCTGTTTCTACAAGAATCTATCTGTTAAAAATGTGTAAAATTGGAGTACAAGTAAATTTGCCAAAATATATTAGATACAACTAACTATGAAGAATCTCCCAAAGCCAAAAGTGCGCCCGCACACACACAGAGGATGGACATTTGAATACCAATAGAAAGGCTATATTTTTATCATCTATTCTCATTAACCAAGTAAAGATTTTATATAATGTTTATGAAGGATGATTGTGACCTTAGCATAGTAAAATACTAATCAAATTCCAATCTGCCAACACTTTTTTTGGATTTACCTGTCAGGTATGGTGACAATCCTTAACAACATGCTTCACCCTTTTGCATTAGTAAATCGTTGAGGAAATTTTCTCTTTTGTACTATAAGCAGAGTGTAAATGTGAACGTACATTTCTGTTGACTATATTTTTCTTTCACGAAAAAGTATTGTATGAGACGGTTTATGAGACCTCTCTCTCATAAAATGTTTGGACCTCACACATGAGGGTCCCACATGAACTCTGTAAAATTTAGGCTCCATGGTATCAGATAAGATATTGGACAGCAGTCAAATATAAAAATACATGAGAGCAAGATATAACTGAAAATTTACTGCCAAAACCTTGTGCTTTAACATTAATAATTCGTGTATAGGTTTTTAAAAACAAATTTGAAAGAAAACCTGGTTTATATAAATCCATCTTTCATCATGTAACCTGTTCAACTGCCTTCGAACTTTTCTTTGGAGCACTGTATTAGTTTTTCTTTCTTTTTCTGATTGCCCTGCCTTAAACTAACATTCTGGTACAGGAACTTCACATGGTGCTAATGGAACTTCCCACTCTTCTATTCTTTTCAACTTACACATTACTTGTTTTGTTCTGGGCCGAGATTTATCACCAGGTATGCCATCTTATTTTCTGTGAATCATGATATAAAGTGAGCCATATAATTGATATTGGTGATCATTTTATGATTCTTAACAGGCAAGAAGCCTACCGACTAATAAGCTTAGGCCAGCTTATTATGTAATAAATGGACTTGTATACATCATACAGGTAAGGAAGAAAACTTCAATTTTTTCTATTGCAATTTGGTCAGGAAGAAACGAACCATGCTTTGTCCCCCTATGAAAATTTGGATCCCCCACCCCAACCCAAATATTATATGCTTATCAAAGCTAGCTCCTTCATATTGATATATATTAATATATATCCCACACTTTGTCCCTCTAAGATGAAAATTCTGGGTCTGCCCCTGCAATAATACCCATTACACTCGGTAGGTCTTAGTTTCTTAAATCATTCCTTTGTGATAATAGGTGTGCATCTGGATATTCATAAGATTAAGCAGAAGTCCTGTTGCAGTGGAAACAGCCAAACTCTTCTTTTCAGGTTAATGCTGTTTAGATAATTTTGGTGATATATCAGTATTCTGTATATAATTATTTATTCCATTGTTGTTACATTTATGCAGACAAATTTATTTGATGATGTTGCACAACAATGATGTAATTCTTAATAATAAATCGTGACGCTGATAGAACAAATTATTCATGCAGTCGTACAGTTATGAATTATGTATGTTAAGGCTTGTCTATTAAAAATGATTTATTTTCAATTTCTTTTGCAGTTATTTCATTTTCTGTTGCTCTCGGATTCTTGATATATGGTGGGAGGTAACAACTTGATGTCACCTTAAAGGCTGTATCCTTGTTACACACTATAACAAATGTGCTTATTCTTAAATTTTTGTGCCTTCTAGGTTATTTGTCATGCTGAGGCATTTCCCGATTGAGTCTAGAGGTCGTCAGAAAAAGCTATATGAGGTTTGTACCTAAGTTGTCAGTTTTAGTTGTTTAATAGTTTGAAATTGATGAAAGACAGTATATCGTTGTTATTTCCATTGAATTCCAAGTACACTATAAAAATTTGTCAAAAAGTGAACACAGTTTTACTAATTAAAAAATGAGGTTGATCTTATTATCCCTGTCAATGAATTCTGCGGAAGAATCTCTTTAGGTGGAGTTTCAGAACAAAATGATGAATGAAAAGGAATCATAATCATCCCAAGGAGAATGCTATAAAGAGTTAGAAACACACAAAACATCTTGGCATTCCTAAAAGCATCTGGTGCCTCACTTTTTTTATTGGCAGGTTGGCTTTGTCACAGGAATTTGTTGTACTTGTTTCTTGATAAGATGCGTTATGGTGAGTTCCTTTTAATACTGAAATTTATACATAGAATCCAAAGTTCCATATCCTTTACATCTTTATTTGTTTGTCATAGCTTGCTTTCTCAGCATTTGACAAGGATACAGATTTTGATATTCTGAATCATCCCATCCTGAACCTAATATATTACCTGGTAAGTTTTGATACTTAATCTAATACTTTGTATTTATAATATTTTAAAGGGATGTCATCTTTGTCTATGCTGCCTATTTTTTCCACATTATACTAATAGTTTGTTCCAACTCTTCATTGGGTGTAATGCTTATGATACTGGCATCAAGTAGAAAATATTTGAATTTCCTAATTGCAAGCATCTACGAGCTTTCATTACCAGAATAGCTCACATTGTCAATTTTTGACTAAGGTCTATATTTGGGAGAGATGAATATCCTCTCCCTCCAAGGATGCCTCTTACTTGCAAAACAAGGGAAAGTGTTCCTTTTGTCCGACCACAGTACACTTTTTTTTCTTTTTCTTTTTCTTTTTTTAATTCTTGAAATCACATTCCATTTGCAACAAAAAAGGTGTCCTGGAAAGAAAACTCCATGAAAATACAAACAATAAGTCTAGTGACACAAAATTTTTTTACAACTTTGGTCACAACTGTAGAGGTGACATATTATGATTGATGTGCAATAAAAGTAACGTCAATGCTGGAGCCACGTAAAAGTAATGTTGCACCACTCACAACTTGAGAGTTGACAATAATAAAAATAAAAATGACTTTGGATGTACTATGATTACCACCTTCTTTCTTCTTTCCCTTTTTTTTTTGGTTCATTCTCTACAACAGTGGTGGAAGAAACTTCCTCTAGAACTTCAACTTTTGTACTCAATTAACATTAAATATGACAACCTTCAGTGGAGTATTTTAGCTATAATCAGAAAAAGATTAAAATGGTAAATATTGAAAATACACTAGACTGGCTGTTGGTGGAATGGTAAACTTGTCTGCTTACTCTGTAGTCAATCATGTCTCTTCTTTCAGACTGATTCATTTTCACTATGTATGCCTTGCTTTTCGAGTGCAGTTGGTTGAGATTGTTCCATCTGCTTTGGTGCTCATCGTCTTGCGAAAGTTGCCCCCAAGGCGTGTCTCAGATCAGTATTACCCTATCAGATAAAAAGTGTCTATTCGTTTTAGCGGGCAAGACTGAGACGAACTTTTTTGGAAGGTTCTGTGATCTACTTGAGCTAATGTTTAGTTTAATATGCATGCTCAACACTAAACCTGTCTGCTTAGTTTAGAGTTAACATGATCTCTCTTTTTTTTTTTTTGTGGGATTCATTTTTACCATGTATGGCTGGGCTTTTGGGCACTGTTGGTATACATTGTTCCATCTATTTTGATGTTCTTCGTCCTACAAAAGTTGCCCCCAATGCGCATTTCAGATAGCTATTACCAGATCAAAAGAAAGTGTTTTTATTTTAGCAGGCAATATTAAGATTAAATCCTGCGGAAGGTTATGCGACCTGCTTGAGCTACTACTAAGTTTTGTATACATGAACTCTCTATCTCTCTCTCTCTCTCTCTCTCATTTAATTTGTACTTCATGAAAATCATCTTTTGAACGTGCTTGCAAGAATAATGTTGTAATAATACATAGTTCAAATTTTCTCTGTTTAGTTTTTGGCTTAATGTGCAAGGAAAGTCAAAGATTGTTGGAATATTTTGATGAAATCGTAGAGCAATAAGAGTGATGGTTAATATATTATTAATAGGTTCAAACACATTAGAAAAATTTGTTCCAATCTGTTTCATTAAATATGTTCAAAATCTTGTCATGGTCTAGTGATTCCTCAATGCTTTGGGGACATGCCCATCTATATGCCCTCTATCATGGTCTAGTACTTTCTCAATGCCTTGTAAAACGCTCGTTGATACCAGGTTTCAGGCCACTGGTTTTCGGGCAACCAATTTATAGGTTGATGCAGCAGTCCCAGAAAAAACCCAACAATGCCAGCTCAATTCAGAATATATATATATATATTGTTGAGAAGAACTATTTTACATTTTTAGGAATTCATACATATAAAAAAAAAAAGAGAAGGAAATTTAAAAAAAAATAATAATAATAGAAAAGGAATTTGAAAGGGAAATAAGAGGTTAAGAAAGTTGACTGATGCGTACGAGTAGCCAGAGTAGATGTTGTGGCTGTGAATCCCAAACTTCGTTTCTCTAAGCTTAAAAAATAGACTTATCTTGAGGTATAGTTTTTTTTGAAGTCTCACTTGTTCCAATCTTAAAAAGTAGGGTCATTTTTCAACTCCTAACTGCAAACCTCAAAAGCTTAAAAACCTTACCCAAATTCTTCAAACCTGCTCATATTAATCTGAGATGTAATCTCCGGGCTCCTCCTCCCTCCGGAATTTGCTCCGGCGAAAAAAAAGAGCTCCGACAATGTAATTGAACAATTTGAGCACTTGCCAAGAGACCCTTTGGTAGAAGTTTGCCGAGAACTTGGATAATGCCTAGAGAAAGCAATTTGTCCTGAGAGTTTTAACTTTTCCCAGATAGCTAGCCAAAAGCTCATCGCATATTTGTGAAAGGATTTTTTTGTGCCAGACAAGTTTCTGGGACGAATTTGCAAAATAACGCCATTTTTCAAACAATTTTGTTAATTAGTATGATTTCCAAACTATTTAGGAAATTAACATCTCACGTTATCTTGTAGAAACTCGAGTTCCTTGAAAATTATCCCCGTGGTCCCGTGGAGACTTGCATTCCCTAAATCCAAAGAGAAGCAACAAAACTTAAACAAACCCAAAGACTAGAGAAGAAAACGAAGGAACATCAACAAACCCAAAGTCCCAGAGAAGAAAAGAAAATGAAGCCTTTGCCGCCGCCGCTGGAGCCTTCACCACTTGGGTTTAGTGACCTTCGCCATCACGGCTTGATCTTCGTTGTTTCTTCTTCGTTGTTTGGGTTTGAATCGTTTGATCTTCATTTCTTCATGGGTTTGATCTTCGTGGTTCATGGTTTCTGTGTGTATTTAAACCCTATTGTTGTAGTTGAAGTAGAAATGAGTTTTTTTGTTTCGTTGTGGGTCTATGGGTTTGCTGATTTTGTTTCTTTTTGGGTCTATCGAAGTTGAAGTTGTTCGAAGTTGAAGTGATTTCGTTTCTCTCTGGGTTGAAGTTGAGTTTTTCTCTAGGTTGAAGTTGAAATGGTGAATCATGCTTTAGGGAAGTCAAGTCTATAAAACTCAAGTTCCACTATGCTAACAACTCAAGTCTATAAAACTCGACTTCCACTCTGCTAACACATAGAACTCAAGTTGCTACAATGAACTCGAGTTTAAAAGACTCAAGATGTTAGTTTTATAAATAGTTTGGAAACATTGCTAACTAACAAAATTGTTTGAAAAATGATGCTAATTTGCAAACTCCCTCCAAGTTTCTGCCAATCTTTTGGGTTAGGCCCCTGCGACAAATACATTCCCAACTCCCAAGCATCCTTGGTGGAGAACCTACCATCGACGGAGACATTTAGAAGGAACTTTGTCTCAAACTAGAGACCTACGTCCTAAGTTTTCCAAGCTTTCTCTAGGCCCAAGAACATTCACCAAAATTTATCACTTCCCATACTTTTCTACCATTTATGAGATAAATTTGATCCAACTAGACCATACCGAGCTACCATCGTCGGTGCCAAGGTATCATAGATGCTTTAAGGCTTTCCACTTTCGGCTTCGTTCCATGAGTAGTACATGCTATTTGGATGTAGAGCCCACCCACTTTAAAAATTTGAATCAATTGTAACATGGTGTTTTGTTCGTTGGAACTCAAAAAACTCTCAGGAACTCAAAAACACTTTCGGTCAGAGGTGTGTTTTAATTTAGGTGGGTTTGGGCAAAATGTACTGATTTTTCATTTTTTTTAATATAAATTAAGATCACTAGTCATTTAAAAAGTGACTCATTTTTAAAATGTTAAAGACTAATAGTGCTCATTTTAAACTTCAAGAACCAATAACACTTAACGCATAAACTTTAAGTACCAATATTAGTTTCATCCTATTTTTTTAAAATTATATTCATTTTAAACTTCATGAACCAATAGCACTTAACGCGTAAACTTAAAGGATCAATATTAGAGTTTCATCTTATTTTTAAACTTTTTTAAAA
The DNA here is from genome assembly GCF_040712315.1 of Castanea sativa. Lineage (NCBI taxonomy): Eukaryota > Viridiplantae > Streptophyta > Magnoliopsida > Fagales > Fagaceae > Castanea > Castanea sativa. The sequence continues at coordinate 17,254,860 of NC_134019.1, read as the reverse complement.
CTTTTTTAAAACGAAAACCTAGCAGGAGTACTTTCTGTTTTGCTTTTTTTGTTTTTTTGTTTTGTTTTGGGGGGAATGAATATCATAATTTGAAACATAGTACAACAACAGAACCGCATGCTATAAACTTGGAATAACAATGAATACTACGCCAGCCCCCCTTTACAAAGACTGAAAATACAAATAATGATCATGTTAAAAAAGTGCAACATGAAAGATAAAATTACTTCTTAACATTATGTAGCTGTAAACCAATATTGTCAATTATAAACAAACTACCAAGTAAAATCAAGTCCCTTTAAGCATGAGAAGACAATATAATCACAATAATAACTGTGCAAAGTAATGTTGCTTCTCAATACTATGTAACCCTGCTAGGAAATCATGAATGACCTAATAAATTAGACATCCTATATACATAAATATGAAGTTAGAACCTTTATAATGCTGCAACTAAGCCAGAGATCTACAATACAGGTGGGGCTCATGTCAAAGAGGCCATGGCAAAGACTACTCAAATGTCATAGACATAAAACTGTCATCTTCCACATCTTCCAATAGCGTATCGATATCAATCAGGTCCTCATCAGCAACAACAGTTTCTTCCGAACTATTCAAAACCAGATTATATGCCTGCCAAAATTGTAGTGCAAAGAACATCCAGTCAGAATTTACAGACCCTGCTGATGAGAAGAGATAATCTGGCAAACCCATCCAGTTTGATTCCAACTATATGTATTCAACTCTAAAAAACAGTTTCAATACTTGTCTAATGTTACACAGCATCCTGTCAGGATCAAGAGGGTCACAAATACATCATTTTAGATAATTTCCCTCTTTTCATAGATGACTTTTTTTTTTTGATAGCAAGAATCATTATAAGAAAGCCCTTGGCAGGTATTACCACACATATCTTCAAACAATTTCTAATAAATAAAGTAGACCTAGAATATTATAATTTGATAGCATCCAAAAGTTTGTCCTAAAGTAGGCATGAGAGTTTGGCATTACATATTCACCCAAAATCAGAGAAGAATCTTAAAAATAATATAGAACAATTTTTTTTTTTGGCAAATTACATAGAAGTTTTGAATTCTAAATGCTTTACATCCACCATCAGATTGTATTTTTGGACCAGAACCATTTGCAAACATGGAACTCCCTAGAATTTGCATGCCATGCACAGAATGACATTCCATTGTCTAATAAAATTCCAAAAACTTTATAGGCTTTTGAGATATATATATATATATATATATATATATATATATATATATTTATATATATATATATATATATAACAGGAATTTTATTGATTAAAATTTTTTAAAGAATACATAGGGAACAAATGATATAAACCAGCTACATACCCAATAGTTCCCCTAATAAGATAAAAAAGTTCCCCTAATAAGATGAAAAACATAAATACATCTATGAAATCATACATCTTTAGTGGTCTATTCCCATCCAATGGCATCCAATAGAAAAAGGACCCAACAATGAGACTTTAGTCTCTCCACAGATATCTTTACCTTCAAAGGTCCTCCTATTCCTCTCCCTTCAAATATGCCACATCATCAAAAGATGAAACCATGTTCCAAAGTCTAATTCTAAAGAATTGGAGTTATGTCACCAATATAGAAGTAGATCCATCATTTTAGTCATGAACCATTTTATTCCAGAAACTACAAACACAAAATCCCGTAACTCCATGGCCACAGGACAATGCAATACAGAACCTATTTTAGGTATGCTTCTTTTGCACATACAGAATCTATTCACATCAACCATTCCCCATTCAATTAGATTATCCATGGTAAGAAATTCCCCAACACCAAAACCACAGTCCATACCACCTTCATAGGGGCTTTCACTCTCCAAATAACCTTCCAAGCAAAGAGTTTAATATAGACCCTCGCAGCTCCTCATTATACAAACAGTAAAACAACTATTTAATCCAATTTCAACACACCTTTCTCCACAATTCCACATGGATTTGAACTAAGTGTAGCAACAACAAAAAAGAAAAAAAAAAATGAGAACATCTACCCATCTAGATCAGGACTACAAAAGTGGGATCCCAAATCCCACCATTATTGAACTCAATGTAATCAGACATTGCATTAATGTTAGCATCTAGCTCAGAAAAGCTCAAGAAACAAAGATGCCATATCAGTATCAGTGCACCAAACATCATGACAGAAACTAACTCAACTTTCAACCCCATAAATCTAGAAAATGAATTCCACCATCCACTGAATGTTCCCAATCCATGCGATATGTGAACTGGATGCCAAGTCCAATTCTCGGTCACCTTCCCCATATTTTACTTCTAACAATCTTCTCCATAAGTGATCACTATCCTGAATAAATCTCCATAATCACTTCCACAGCGCATCAGTATGTACTCAAAGTTCTAATACCCAACCCTCCTTTTGCATAGAGACGTGCAGGTAATACTCCACTCCCCTAAATGTATTTTTTTCTCCTCCCCCAAGCCACCCCAAAGAAACTCCCTCTACAACTTCTTCACTCTATTGGCTAATTGACTAGCAGTCTAGCACAGTAAAGATAGGCACAAAGTAGATAGGTAGCTTTGTCAATGTAGTCTTAATTAAAGTAATTCTACTTGCATTTAAGAAGTCTAATTTCTTTCAACCCACCAATCTCTTCTCCATCCTCTCTAATTCTATAACTCCATTCCAAACAAAACTAGCCTCAAAGAACAGTCCCTATAAAAAGCAAAATAAGTCATAGGTAAAGAACATACCTTACAATCCAAAAGCACCTTCTCAATCATCTTGCTAAGAATTTCCAAAGTGGTAACAGGTCTACTTGCCTTAATTCTTTTTATATATGGAAGACATCCAAGGGATTCCCATTAATAAGAATCAAGAATCTAACACCAGACATACATGCTGATCCAAGTCCACTTCTCCCCAAACCCATATCTCTCTAGTACATGAAGAAGACTGTCCCCAATTAACATGTTCATTAGCCTTCTCAATCCAGTTTGCATATGACTCCCTATATCTTAGCATGAACTCTACTATCCAATCATTCATTTTCAGTTAATATAAAATCTAGAATTTGTATCCCTCCACCAAATGGATCATGTGAGTCAGATGCAAACTTACCAACTACCCTCTTCAATCCAACACCTTGGACAATATTTTGTAGAGGCAGGAATTTACTGGACGGAAATCTCATGTTTGATGCACCCGATTTCTTGGTAATGAATGTGATGAATTAAGTATTGAGCTAGGAAGCACTTGCACGGATACAGGCACGAGTACGGTACGGCAACACCGCAATTTTTGAAAAATTAAGACACAGGTACAGCAGGGATACATATATTATTAAATTTTATATATATAATTTCAAAGCTTACAAAATTTGTTTTATAACAAAATTTTTTTTTTAATAATTGCTAAAAATTATTTTAAAAGCATATTAAAGCCTAGCCACTATGTGTGTGTGTGTGTGTCTACTGTGTACCTGGATAATTGAAACATAATTGTAAATTGATATAATTACCTGGCTTGATGGGCAATGGATTTTAACTCATAAAAGGCAAATTTGAAAAGAAGCTATTCACGTGGGTGGGTGGAGATAAATACTTCACGTGTGTGTCAGTGTGTGGCAGAAAAAATAAAGAAAGCAACACAGACAAAACAAGGGAAAATGGCAAAAGGGGGAAATTGCAAAAGAGAAATAGATCTGGCCTAAGCGATAAGAAGAAGAAGAAGAAGAAGAAGAAGAAGAAGAGGGAGGAGATCATGCAAGAAGAAGAATAAGAAGACAAGGGAGGATATCAGCATGAGAGGTGCATTTTAGGTTTTCAGCTCTCTTTTTTTTGGCCCAAGCCGTGTCCCAACTGTGTCCAGCAGTGTCCATCAATTTTCAAAATAAAATAAACAGCTGGGACATGCGTGCAGCCATGTCCAACGCGTGTCATGTATCCCTCCCATGTTGGACACGGGCACAGCAACCCAATGTCGTGTCCTTGCTTTCCAAGTATTGAGGCCGCTCTCAATGGGACAATCATATGAAATTCCCTGAACACTTCATCAATTCTTTGGTCTTCCTTTACCACAACACATAAACCCATCAAGACCTAGAGCCTTAACCCAGTTCATACATTTATAGCTATAAAGACTTCGTCTTCATTCTCCATCCATTTAAGTGTTCATACTTTTAAAGCTATAAAGACTTCCTCTTCATTATCCATCCATTTAAGAGTTGCAAATTCAACGTCATCTACGTTCAGGCTGCATTCCACCTGCTCCTCATACAGTTTCTAATAGTATTTAATTATCCCTTTCTTAACTTCATTGCCCTCAATCAACGATGTGCCTCCACTTTTGACTTAATCCATGAGGAAGGAAAGTCTTCCTAGTTAAAAAAGTAATTGGTAAACCTCATCAAAGAAATATAAATGTATTCCATGCATAAAATTCAATGTAGCTCACCCTTTTGTCCAACTTTGATTCACAAGACATGGTCAACAATATTATCATCCCAATCATTGCTACGAATCAATGTTATTAATTGTCAGCAATATTATAGTCCCAATCATTGCTATGAATCAATGTGAAAAATTCCATTGCAGTTAGTTAACTAATGCAAATCACCTCTCTATTCCAGCTCATTCCAGTTCATTTCGTTGGTTTCAGTCCAGTCCACTAAATTCTGCCCAGTATATAAATTTTGGCCAGTATGTAAACAAATCATATTTTTCCTAAACCCATGTTTTTCATTACTTTACTCACATATGACATTTTATTATTATAAACAATGCTTTTTTTGTTTAATTACATATGACATTTTTTTTCATTAAGAATATTATTTATTTATATATATATTTACTCATACATGACATATTATGTTATATAATGATGACATTATGAATGTTCATTATGTGAAAAGACTTATTATATAACGTTAGTGATAACCCTAAAACGGTAGGCATAATAGACCGATATCAAAATATCTCATTCCAAATGGATAAACTGGAACGGCTACCTGAACAGAATTGACAACTTTGCTATGAATAACAACACAAGGGGGCTTCAACACGGAATTCTGGGACTGCAAGATATATGGGATATTTCAAACATGAATGATACTCAAAAGATCATGACTTGAGAGAGGTCTGTAAAAGCCCCCTATAGAAAGCAGCTGGTCATAGCAGTGGCCTTTACATGGTGATCTCCCAATAATCAAACAAATAAGCAGCCAAGCACAAGAAATTAACTTCCATATGGGATAAACAAGCCCAGCAACAATGACAGTATTAGAACATTCAACCCAAAAGCTCAAGCTGTTAGATGGAGAGACTCAAATAGTATCTTTACTTATATTAAGGCCCATAATCAACTAGTGTGAGATTTTGCTCTTACCCCCTCTCACGTACAAGCCCAACAAATAGGCATAATTGACCCCACAGATGGATACAGATCTGAAATAACTGGGCCCAACTGACAAACAAATGCATAGAGGCCTGGCACTTGGAGTCCAAGCATAAAAAAGTAAAAACTCTGATTAACCAACAGGCACAACAGCCTAAACTGTCAGGAAGAAGGCCAACAATGCATATCAAGTACACCATACACTAAATTCCGTTAACCATCAATACCAAAAGATTTTGCTCTTTGAAAGCTGACCAACAACATATATTAAGAAGACCATATAACAACACTCTACCTCACGTGTAAGCCTGCTTAATTCCAGCATATACCAATGCTCATATACTGTGTTAGGGCACCACCCAGAAGCTTAAAACTATTAGGTAAAGAGATCCAACTGGTATATAAAACATATTAAGGTTCACTCCCAATCAATATGACTCATTTAACTTCAAGCATATGACAAAAATGAGTGAGCTTCCATTCCAAACCATATATGAATTATATCATTTTGGAAAACTAGCTTCTTCTGGAAAATCAATTTGTTTATGCGGATTCATTTTTCATTCTTAAATGAATAAGTAAAAAAATTGATATAAATATATGTACCTTGGTTTCTCGAAACCCTTCAACAGCAGTTCGCAGCCTACTGTACTGAGCCCGAGCCTCAGGATACTGAACCATAGACTTCACCCTAGTGAGTGCTTTTTGCAGCCTTTCCTCTGTCTGTTTCCTTCCATCCTTAAGAAAATCATAATCATCCTCTTTTGAAGGAACATCTTGAAGTTTGGGCTCCTCAGTTCGCGCATCTGATCGGAATCCCCGCAAACCAATTCCCTTGCGTCTCCAGCGTAATATAACCTTCTCCAGAATCCCTACAGACCAGATGATTGTTCTATATTTCTTCCTCACCTGATGTCCCCTCACATGGGCCTTCACATCATAAAATTAAGAAATCAGAAATTAGTACCAATCCATAATTGATGGCTTACAGGTATATATGGAAGAAGTACACTGGAAGGCATAAAAGTATATTCCAAATGCTTCTGACCATATGTCTGAATTCACATTTTAACATCTTTTGTTTTCCCAGGTAAGTAGCATTTTAGCATCATACAACGGGCCAAAAAGGGATAAAAGTATCTTCTTTTGGGGCTTGTGCATTTTGTAATTGACGTTTTTAAGATCCTCATATGATGGAGAACTGCTATTGGGAATGCCCCTTGTTTTACTACATTCATAGATTTTCTAGATTTGTTAAATGTCAGATTGTAATTTTGTAAGTGAACCTTACATCTTGATGTTCTCCTTTGTTAATAAAATCTAACTACTTAGCAAAACCTAAAAATAAGACATTTTTATAGTCTAATGGGAAACATGATAATATATACATCCAAAGATGGACATGACCTTAATTCCAAAACATGTTCATAGAACAACTGATTCCATGATTTGCAAAATTTAATTGTGTGCAGAAAATCTTATCACAACCTTTGATTTTCTTAAATAGTGGCACCAATTATAATATTGAAATGTCTCTTTGATTACCCAAAAAAGCCCACAAATTATCTCATTTATAAAAGACCTCTACTTATTTTTCTAAGCACTCTGGCCTCAGGGAGTACTATGTATAACTTCAATATTTTGAAAGGGGAAGGGGGGGACCCAATGATGACAATAGCAAGATCCTTTGGAACTCAACAAAGGGAAAGGGTAGCATTTCAAACCTGGATTTTAACAATTCTTTGACGGATTATTAAGAATTCTTTTCTTTTCTTCCAACCACGAAACTTCTTCTGTATTTGTGTTGCAGCAGCATGGACTAACCCATCACTTTGTTTAGCCTTGCGTGTCTTGGCAGCTACAATTGAAAGAGCATGTTCATCAGAAAATCTATCTATATCATCATCATACTCAGTGATCCGTCTCCTCTCCAATGAATGCATCCTGAACATTAGATGTATACGATTTGCAGCTAGTGTGGCATTAGAGACAGCAGTAAGTGAATCCCTGAGCGACAGTGCCTCTGGTATGTCACCATTATTTACAGGTGTTATGGTCTGTTCTGAAACCTTTTGTCCAGAAACTTCTGCTCTGACTTCATTTGAATCGTTCATTTCTAGGGATTTGAGGTAGCTAGTCAAAAGATGTTCTGCAAGAAAACCAGAGATTCCTTTGTGTCCATTTGCACCTGCCAGGTCTGCAGGTGTTCTACCCAAAGGAAATTCTGGAGATGGATCTGTCAATGCTCCAGGAGATGCACCCAGAGAGACTAGGAACCCGACTGTCTTCTCTCTGAATTTAACAAGGATTCAAACATGAACACAACAGGTGAAATATTAGTTGTTTTGAACCTGATGCAGACCGCACAGCACACGATACAAATTGCAATTCAGTCCTAGCCAAGTAACTAATGCAATTACTTTGGATGTTTTGAAAAGATTTTATTATAGTTTTAAGCAGTTTATCTGCATATGAACAAAGGAAAGCAATGAACAGACTTAGAGCTTGAAGGATTATATATAAGAGTGAATTTAAGGCTTTTGTAACCATATGTTATGCGGGCATTCTAGTCTACGTATGTAATTCCACAAAGAGAGAGCAACGAGAGGGATGTCTTCATTTGACTTTCTGCAGGGACAACAAGCCTATTAAAAACTTCTTTTCTAATGCTGACTATATGGGGAAAGACTTTGAAAATTACATTAACTAAGTCCAAATGGGTCAGGGTGGGTAGGCTAGGCACTAAGCCAAAAGTACATAGGTTTATTTTAGAAACATAGAATGCAACCACATCCATAGAATTTAGTAAAATAAATATGTAACAAATCAAAGTCATAGTTCTTGCCTGCCACAGAATGCAGCCCAATGAAGGGCAGTCCAACCATTTATGTCCCGGAAATTGATACTAACTCCTGATGTTACAATTGGTTTTATGGCCCAATCATAACCTAGGGCAGCTGCTAAATGTAGCACACCTTGCCCCTCATCGTCTAATACACTTGGACCTTTGCCATCTTCAGATACTTTATGGAGTAGCCATGAGTACAACTTTTCTTTCATCAGAATTTTAAGGAGATGCTCCTTCACTTCATTTTGAGATAGATCATTCTGTGAGATTGGCTCTGCCATCCGGTAATACTCCTCTTCCTCCTTTAATGAAATAACCTTACTGATTAAGTCTCGTTTCTCCGGAACACCTTCAACAAAGTGACTTGGAGGGCTGACAGATATAAGAGACAGTAACCTCTCAAGTCGCATATGAAGAAGCATTTCAGTTGTAGCACCACCATAGATAATGGCAATGTCTATGTCTTTAATAGAGTTAACTCTATAGTCAAATTCTCGTACTTCACTGCAAGCTAACCTGTTGGAACATGTTACATAAAAAGGGACACGCCCAACACTGTGAGGTGGAGCACGGCAACAAAGAACCCCATTAGCTAAAACTTCTGCCGGAACCTCCACTTCCCCAAACATACATGACCAGTTACATTTTGCTACCTCAGGTGGACTCTTCAAAAATTTTCCAATAATCAGAACCTGTTTTATATTAAAGAAAGTTAGAAGTAATAAGAAATACAGCAATTATTTTTCTTTCACAGTCACACAGCCACTCATCAAATCTCAATAGAGATGGCAACAGTATGTGGGATTTCAGAACATTTCAGAACCAGTAAAAAAAGAAAAACTTAACAATTTATTGAAATATTTTGTGAAGTTAGGAAGCAAAGTACTTGATATAAGTTGGAAACATTCAATAATGCTTCTTAATGTAATACAAAATTTGCTTGTGTGGAAAAAGCAGCTCATATCTGTAGTTAAAGCAAAGAAGATTTTCCATTACCATATTATAGGAATATAACAATTCGTGAGTAATGCACAATGGCACATACACATGAAACTACAGATTTGCACAGTACAAAATTAATCTATGCACCTTAATAAAAATGTAGTACTATTTATTAATTAGTAAAGAAAGGACAAAACATGGTTGTGTGCGCGTCTCTGGAGCAGTTAAAATCTCACTATTCAGAAGATTCGTTAAGTTACATGCAGTGCAAACAACTTTTTTCTTTTATTTTTTTTTATTTTTTATTTTTTGCAGGAATACTATAGTCAACATATGTTCATACCTCATTCTCTGAGTCTGTGTATGCCCACTTCGGTGAAAAATCTATAATACTGAAAAACTGGTCCTGAGAGATAGAGGGGCTCAATGAGGAATCATCAACTACATTACCACATTCGACAGTGCTCCAGGATATACCAGATGAGGTCTGCATGTGAAAATCATCTACATCTCCAAGTTCTTTTGAAGCCCACCGAGAAAAGCTGTCAACTTTCTTCAAGCCCTGTTCGCCATCGATTAAATGCTTTTTCAGAGTCATAGCATAGTTAATATTTCCTTCTATAGGCATATCCATTTTGGAAACTGATTTAATTGAACTCTGAGATTCTGTATTTGTAAGCTCTATTTGATGCTTGTTCTGCACAGGCTGCTCATTTTGCTGAACAGGATGGGTAGAAAGCAGCTCAGTACCATTTCTCATAATTGTATCATGAGCTTTAGGGTCAACTAATGTGGCGCCCGGATCATATGCCAATTCCAAATGTGATGACTGGTCAGTAGGCCATATGGGCAAGTTTACTGAATTGTCTCCAAAAGGAATCTGGAACAAAAACATAATACAATGAGCTTACAAACAATTTTAAAAGATCAGTAAACATTCCCACTGCCCCTCCCACCCCTAAAAAAGAAACAAAAAACCAAAACAATGATTAAGCTATTAAGCACATCACCAAGATACCTATACTAAAAGTGTATATTAGCAGTCATTAAAACCAGTGGTATAGGTGGGTAACTGTAGCAGCTCCTGGACATAGTTATCAATAACTAGACTGAACCAACAGTCTTACTGAATACTAATTAAACTGTGATCTGATTAGGATTCAGTTCAATATCTTCAATACACCGGCCAAGCTTAAAAACCAGTCAACCCTTAGATTTGAGAGGAAACAAGAAAAAAAAATCCAGATATTCAAACTAAGCAGCCTGGACAAGATGTGCAGATGTCACTGTACATGCTAGTCACTCAAGATACAATAATCCACTAGCATTTTTTAGCCAACCACTATTGTATAAACTTCTAGTAGTATTTTAAAATTAACAGTTCTTAGAACTGCGAGTTTGTTAAAATTAAAGGTTCTTAAATCTCTGTTCGATAAAATTACCATTTGAGCTTTCTTTTTTGTTAATATTTTTTTTTTTCATTAATTTGATGATCTAATACAATTTTTTTTCCTTCACTCTTTTTAAAAAACACATTTTAAAGATAAAATTTCCCAGTTAAGTCCTAAAGAAATGACAGATCCATCATGACCTTAATAACCACCTCCATAAAGGCACAGATCCCTCTTGCTCATCAAATTCTTCCTCATCATTTCCATCATTAGGAGGACAATTTTTCACCTCAACATGTCCATTTCCTATTAAAAAACAGGCTCAAACCAGTAGAAAGATTGTGAAATTCGAGCAGCTATCTGGATAAGACTTGAAGCTCACAACCATTGGAGGTTAAAAAAGATCAATAAAATGAGTTTAGTTATAGTAACATGCAATACTAGGGTTAGGAGAGAAGAAAGGAGAAACAGAGAGATTGATTATAGACAAGGATTAGAGCTTCATCAATCAGTCTCAAGAGAGACCGACAACTCAAATAATGTGGTCACCTGAGTTTGGTGACTCTGCAATCTTGAGGTCAGTGCAGATGTCATTATACAGATGCAGAACCACACCTCTGTCACCAGATGACAACCTCAAGATTGTTTTAACGGTCAAGATTTGGAATGATGCTCTAATTTCACAGTGCTAGAAATATGAAATATTAAGGTAAGGAGAGAAGAGAGAAGAGAGGAGAAGTGAAGACTGGAGAGAGAGAGAGAGAGAGAGAGAGAGAGAGATTATAAGAAAAAGGTTCAGGGCTTCATCAACCAATCCCTCACCTTAGCACATATTTATATTAGAGTGATATTGCAAGATTACAAAATTCCCTTACACTAGTATAAAAAAACAAGAGTAACTCCAACAAATTATATGTTACATATGAAGATTTGAATACATAAAACCAAAAATTCAAAGCTGTGTGATAAAATGTTCAAAATGAAATTAAAAAACTAAAGAAACAACTAGAAAAAGCTTAAAAGTAAATTTGACAACCACAAGAGTGTGCAGGAAAAATTTCAAACAATCAAAAAATAATTTAAAAAAAAAAAAATTACTCAATGACTAATGAAAGTAGTCCTAAGTGGAAACATCTATGCCCACCTGCTTGCACTTGACAGCCTAAGACTTTTACCATTGCACCAGAGAATGGCTCAAAGTCATATCCCAAACATCTCGCAGGTGAAATAAGTCAATAACTAGAATCTTACCTGGTTTAAACTTTGATAATGAAGGAATACCAGTAAACAGAATAGTCTTCTTCAAGTCCTTCATGTATTTAGTAGAAAATTGGTCCATAAACATGAGATAAAAGTTTTTATTTTTATTTTTTATAAGTAATAGGTTTCATTGATATCAAAAAAGGGACAACTCAGTACACAGGTAGTGTACAGTGATCAACAAATCAAATCAAGTACAAAAATTACAAGAATCAAGAAAAACAAGAATAGAAGGGAATGATTGGTTTCGCAAAGTAGACAATCAATCCAATCAAGTTCTAGAGTAAAATAACTTGAGGTCTAGTATGGATCTCTCGCTCTCTTCAAAACACCTACTGTTTCTTTCCCTCCAAAGACACCACATTAAACAATGGGGAACAATTATCCATATATGACCATTTTGATGGTGACCAAACCGGCCTTGCCAACAAGCAAGGAGCCCCACAACTGACTTTGGCATAACCCAACTTACCCCAAATAAATCCAAAATCATAGACCACAAATCCATAGCAATTGGACAATGAAAAAAAGGATGGTCAACCAATTCACAATTACAATTGCACATATAACACCAATCCAATCTCCAAAACTTCCTTTTTCGTAAATTGTCAATCGTCAAACATTTCCCCAAAGCAACAGTCTAGACAAAGAAAGCCACTCGAAAAGGGATCTTCTGCTTATAAATTCTTTTCCAAGGGAAACAAAAATCATTGGAGCCCACTAGAAGATTGTAATTCTTTTCCAACTCATTTTATCCTTCCTAAACCCCCTTACAAAAGAGCTATATATGGTATCCATCAAGCTCGTCACAGCCTCCAATTCCCAATCTGGAACACCCCTAAAGAAACTTACATCCCAATAAAAGACCCCATTAGTGAACTTCATAAGCTCAGCCGCACTTGCCTCATTATCTTGGCAAATTCTAAACAGTTCAGGATAGCTGACAGCAAGAGGTGTCTCCCCACACCATCGGTCTTGCCAAAACTTCACCCTCAACCCATCACCAATATCATACAGTATACAAAGAGACAAGGAACTCCTTTTAGTCAGACTACTGATAATATATCTGTACACATACAACTAAAACATTATTTTGCTTTACCCTAGCCAAAAGAATGGTAATAAAATAGTTGTAGGCAAGAACACCAAAAAACATCAAAGAAAACAACCACACATATCCCTATTTCTCATTTTATCCATTCCTTACGTTACATCTCTCGCTTGTCTCTGCGAAATAATGGGATGATAGTCTATACCTTCCCTTCTACTCTTCTTTTTTGGAACTTTAAAACTTCTTTATAACTTCAATCTAATTCTCATGTTAAATACTTTTTTGGGCAGGAAAATAGAATAGTAATCTTTTGGGCAAGAAAATAACTGTCAAAAATCAACCTTTTCTTATGTTGAGTGAGAGATAGATGTAGACATGGCAATAGTACAGATAGAGGACTGCAAGGTCATTACCTGCCAATTTGATTGGATTGGCACAAAATTTTGAAACTCCTCTTTGACAACACTCCCACTTGCTAAAAGCCCGCCTAAAGTCATATGTTCTTCCTCAAGGACAACTCCCATAGAGGCAGGTTGGGAGGAAGATGATGATACATTAGAAGGTACAGTAGAATGGAATCCTCTTGTAGAATGTTCCAGGACCTCTTCCCAGGATGCCAAATCAATTGTTTTTGGAGAAGTAATGTCATCACTTTCTCTAGATCCATCTGTCCAAACTTGTGAGATATAATTTGCTCCAGGAATTGATGACAGACCATGATCATCTGGTAAGATTATCAAGCATACAATCAGTTATCTTTGCCAAGTTGTTCAAAATCCCATTATAAAGAAAGGAGGATGGAGAAAAAGACATGTATAAAAAACACAGTTACCTGCAGAGGGATGCGGAAAATATGAATTCAACACACCAGCATCCGTCCTGTCTCTCAGAGGACCATTCTCCATTGGCTGCGACTCGAGAATTGAGCGAGATGTCGAGCTTGCTTGGAAAACATCCTCTGCATCAAGTCTCATATAAATTATAATAGAAGTTCACATGCAAGGTTAAAAGGTAACAAAATCAGAGGCAGAACTTACCAGAATCAACATCTTCGTATAACGATGTCAGAGAACTGGCTGGGCTTGGGGAATCTGTATTTCCACAAGGCACTCTATTATGATTTGGGGAAAAGCTAGAACTCGGGGGGCTATCCTTCTGGAAATTTGAAGTAACCTCATCACTCTCTTTAATGCCTCCAATATTTGTCCTGCTACCCTGATGGAAAGATAAGTCCACAGAACAAATCATAAATAAATAAATAAAATTATATTGTAAGAACAAATCGTAAGTAAAAAAAAAAAAATTATATTGTACTATGTCCACTACACTTCAAATTTAATATTTTGTTCAGAGGGAAAAAATACTAAACATAGAGGAATCATATTTTCAAATCTTGATAGAGATCTGAACCACCACTTTTAGATCAGTAACTGAGGCTTAGGATTTAACTGATTGGATTATTCTGTGTTTACAAGTGGGTCCTTTGTAAAGAGTGAAGATCCTCATTCAAAGAGGGGCAGTTTGTCATTGAAGTTTGCTAAGTCTAAACCTCCAGCATGCTGAATGCACGCAAACCCCATTACCCAGAAGGTGAATAGTTAGCAGGGAAAGGGCCTGAATAAGCTTTTGGCCCTACAACTGTACGGTTATTCCATGACAACTCTCAAAATAAAATTGGATTGCTCCCAGATCTGTTCTGTCATCCAACCCAATAAATCATATGATTCATTTCCCACAGAATCTTATGCATCCACAGATTTGATCTCAGATACACATTAATCCCTATCATACTGAAAGGACTAGAATTATTGGTATCAAGACAATAGCAATTCATACAAGCTACATCTTATAATCAATAGTCTAACCAAATTGGAATCAAGATTTTTATTTTATTCAAAACATCACAGAGCATATTGTACAACAAATTTGAGTGAAGCTCTCCTACGTCATAAAAAAAATGATGTTTTATTCATACAAACCATGTTTAATTCCCTTCTTTAGCGCCAAAAATTAATAATGTTAAAAAAAACAAATTCCATGATCCAGCCAAAATAATCCACAGAAACTCTGTGGATCTGAGCTCAAGTTGCAAAACCGCTACATTGAGAGTGGTAGCACCCTAACCTAAGCAGTTTAGGTAACCTAGGTTTCTAGCCCTTCAGAAAACCTAATATGATAAGTTAAGAACAGTGATAGCAATGACAATAAAAGCAACAAAAGAAGCAATAACAATGAAGAAGTAGATTACCTTAACTTCCAAATAGTGGACAAAAACTATGTGCATCAAATCCCTGCAAGAATCAACCAGCTCAGAAAAGCCAAAGACAAAAAAAAAAAAAAACCACCAGTATTTTTGAAAAAAATAATAATAGAACATAATGTCTAATTTCAAGCAACTTAAAGCTCTGAAACAAAACTCAAGCAAAATCATACAAACAACGTAGCCATTAAATATAAAAATTTCAAACATACAACAAATTCTATTTTAATAATTTGTGCCAACATGCAGAACAAAGATAATGTTGAAAGGAGAAATTGGGAGATCAGAGGTGAAAAAGGAGAAAATAATGTGGAAAATGAGAAAATGAGAGAGGAAAATACAAAAAAGCAGCATCGCATATTCCAAATGCAATACAAGATAAAGTCTTACATATATATATATAGCCTTAAGCATATTTATATTCATGCTTTCGAACAATCCTCAAAATGACCCTCAAATTACCAGAAGCTATAAGTATGTATAAGAACATTAATACAATTAAGAACACCTAATTGAGAAATTATACAGTCCTCATGGTGGACCACTTCACTTGTCCACCATTCCACTAAAAGACTTCCACTTATTTAAAATTGTTGAGTCAATAATCAATTTTTGTTTAAAAAAAACTTCTGACTCAGCAATTTTAAACAGGTGGGAATCTTTTAATAGAATGGTGGACTTTTCAGAAGCCTTCTGTGAGGCCCACAACACACAAGGCCTAAGAGTATGCAACTAATCTCTCAATCTTTGTTACTAAGAAAAGGTACCAAGGTGAGGAAGCATTCTTGTGCAGGTAAAGGCTCTAAAAGGAGAAGACAAGCTCGATCAACATGGATAGTAGCAGAGATACAGATAAGAGTCAATCAACAAAGTCCATAGGAATAAACCGCACACTAGCATCCTCAAAGCTGACCATAATACATTGTTAGCAAGTTTTGCCTTAATGACAAAATATGCATTTTCTTTTCGAGGATCCTGTCCAATAATTCAAGTGTTCAACTACTCCCAACATATCAAAAGAAGCAAGGATAAGACCTCAAAAGACGACCTAGTAAAAAAGTGAAATATAAATTAGTTAGTACTTACTGTTCAAGCATCCAATAACTGCGCCTTTGAAAGTTTTCATTCTCTTCTCCATGGGCATAATAGCAATGTAGCACATCAACGCTCCCAACCTAAAATTGCTTGAAGTATGTTACCCATCAGACCCTCAACAACCTCTAAAAGAGTCGTATGAACAATCCTTTTCATCAAAAGAATCTCCACACAATAAATATGAGTTAAGTAACATATGCATACTAAAATGATTAAATAACTAATCAGCCATGTCATAGCCATTTAGGCATTTGTGTGAGTTACACAGGATCAATCACAAAAACATGAACTACACATCAGTAATTGACCTTTTTTGCAAGCTTACCTTTAGCTTCTCATGAGCCTCCTTCACAGTCTTTCCATCTTTTTTCTTCCTCCAATTATGTCCATCCTTTCTAAAGTATCTTAAAACCTTCCTATCAAAAAGAAAAAGAGAACCACCTGCACAGTTGAAAACTGTCACGATATGACTTTTTAAAAATATCTACTTAAATTGAAGTAATAGATGATAAATCGTCCTTTTAATCGAAGACAAAGTTATTGCCTAGCCAACTAAAAAACGAAATAATAAATCATCCCTTTTTTATGAGTAATAAAAATTTTATACCTATCAAAAAAAAATGAGTAATAAAAATTTTATTAAAAATCAAAAAGCAGACCATTGTACACAGGATGTGCGCACAGATTACAAAACAAACCAAGCACCAAAAGAACAAAAGTCAAGCATCTCAAACGTGTGATCAAAGGAAAATAGAGAGGCATTCATCCACCCAAATAAAGATTTGAGACGGAAAAAAATTACGATCAGGCATTGATTTCTCCCGTCCCTCAAAAGTCCGTGCATTTCTCTCATACCAAAGGCACCACATGAGACAACAGGGGATCACACTCTAGATCATATGACTTTTGGGTCCAGCCATCCATCGGTTCCAGCTATTGAGTAGATCTTCAACACCCTCTGGCATAACCAACATGACCCCAAATAATGTGAAAATCATGATCCATATCTCATAAGCAATTGGGCAGTGAAAATGTAAATGATTTACAGTTTCTCCCGCTGACTTGCACATACAGCACCAATCAATAATTAGGATCCTCCATTTCCATAAATTATCAATAGTCAGAATTTTCCCTAAGGCCGCTGTCCAATGGACTGTTGGCTTCCACACAATTTTCCAAGGAAAAGATAATCAAGTAGAAGAATGAAGTAATCAAAAATAAGATTTTACTTCAAACATACTCCTAGGAGAGGGATTCCAACACATAACATCCATGCCACTATGATTGATCACACAAATAAATAAGATCCATGAAATTGGCCACTGATTCTAGCTCCCAATCATTAACTGTATGAGCAAATTTGATAACCAAATGGAGTGTCTCCCCTTCTAAAATCAAGCAATCTGCCACCAAAGCCTCCACATCACTTGCTATTCTATATAATTCAGGAAACCTCTCCAGTGGTAATTGAGTACCACACCATGGATCTTGCCAAAATTCTATTCTAGTTCCATCACCCACCTTGAAAATAATGAAATGTGCATACTGATCCCATCCTTCCCTCATTCTTCCAAAGACTAACCCCATACATTCCTCTAAACCGATTAGAGCACCAGCCCCCACATACTACCATATTTACTACATACTACCCTCCGCCATAAAGCCTCCCTATCATGAGCATAGCGCCAGAGCCACTTCCCCAATAATGCTTTATTAAACTCTGCCAATTTCTAACACCCAAACCGCGTCTCTGAATTGGGTCACAAACCTGTCTCCAATTAACCAAATGAAATTTAAATTCTTCTCCAATATCTCCCCACAAAAAATCTCTTTGCAGCTTTTCTATATTATAAGCAACACTCTTAGGAATAGGGAATAAAGACAAATAAGAAATCATCCTATGTTCGGAGCTTTCTCATGACACTATAATTTCTGTGTTCAAGGTGCAACAGAAAAAGATTTAGACACTGAACATTGGGAATTAAAAACAACCCTTTAAGAGCAAGAAACAGATTCCCAACACTAATATTTGGTAACACAATGAAAGATAATATTTCCAAAGCCCAAACATTTACTCCATATAACTTTAACATACTTTTGAAATGATCCAAGAATTATTTTTATCTTAAAAACAATAATATGCTCAATGCCCAAACATATACTCCATATAACTTGGACATACTTTTGAAACAATCCAAGAATATTTTTATCCAATAATAAGGAACATCTAAGTAGCTTGCCAAAATTAAGAATATGAATTTCCAAACAAATGGATCACCAGAGAAAAAGCAATGGATTAGCATGAAAAATAGAAGCAATCACATCTAAATTCCCGTAACTATTCCTCCCTATGTCAGACACAAGTTTCTGGGGACAGGGCAACTACCAATTCCTGGACATCATATGACACTAGCTACAATCTAACGTTAGATGACGAGACAGGGCTTACAAACCATTCAGAACAAGAAGTAATTCACCATTCCATGAACCAAGAAGGTAAGAACCAGCAATACACCGTATTTACATATCCAGAGCATAATAGTATGTCTGAGGATTAGCTTGGACATCACAAGTAATTGTATGAGCATGTCATGACCATGTGAACAGGTATACGTGTATTTCACTTAAAATTTTTAAACATAAATGTCCACTGACAGTAAAACCAAATTGCTAATCCACTACCAATAAAACTTACAAGCACACATAAAGTCATAGAAATCATGATGAAATACTCAATGTAAATTCATTTAATCTAGACAAAATACACTGCGCATGGAATCATGATGCCAAACAAATCTTAATTTTATTTCCATTTTTTTGTAAGATTTACAAGAATCATACTCATGGGCCTGTTCGGAGGCTCTGATGCAATTTGAAACTTCTGATAATTACGAAGAATTTCACAAATTTCTGCAGGTCTCAACCATCGAGTTTGGGCTTCTGATAGTATATGTTTAATATCTGCATATAAAACAACAGACAGACTGTGAATTAAAAAAGTGTATTCCCAAAGTAATATTTAGATGCGAACTGTCAAACATAGAAACTGAAAGAAAGTGCCTAGAAGAACATATATTATTAGCGTGAGAAAAATTATCTCAAAACTTGAGGAATTGTGTGTTTCAAAGCTAGAGAGTACAAAAGAGAGAGGAGCAAGGAAGAAAACCAGAGACAGAGACCTCCCAATCTCACCCACACAAATAGTCGAATAAGGTACAGGCTGACTTGATGAGTAAAATTAGGCATTCCCACACCTAAAAAAAAAAAACAAAAACAAAAAACCCAAACTTAAGCCAATATGATGCACTGTAGACGTATTGTGCACCAAAAAAACAATCTGATATGTATCAGAGACTATGATATACTATCTTAGAATTTGATCCATATCAGATTGTTTTTCCTATTACACGTTTGGACATTTGGATACTTCAGGGTCAGAATCTTGATATCACCATTCACCGGACAGAGTCGTGACACAAGACAGACACCAGTGGCACTAAAAAAATGTCCTAACGTGTAACAGGAAAAACAAACATAATTGCAAAGAATGGGAGAAGAGGTAGAACAGAGGAAGAAGCCTAAACAAGTCCCATTATTAACTTATTCTAGCAATTTAGCCTGAGGATAAGTGCAAATCAGACACTGCTACTTAGAAAAAGAAAATTAGTTGGTGATTGTCCTTCAGAACAGCATTTAATATTAAAGCTCGAGAGCATCTGAAAGTTCAATTGCTAGGATACTCTATTCCAGTGGCTTATGCTCCATCACTGAATAAGCCCTAATAGCTATGCAACTGATAACATGATTGTGTGTTTTGTTCCTACAGGTTACAACGCTTTAAAAACTACTCCCTTGCAGAAAGTGGAAGCTCTTTACTTGGAGTATAGTGGTTGATACTCTTGAAAGTTATTCATCAGATTTTTCCTGTTAGAAGGATTTGTTTGGAATGCTACTGTTCTACTACGTATCATGTAGACCATTTGAAGGGAGAGGAACAAAGAGGATGTTTTTTCCTGGTCAACCGAAAATGATTTTGATTTGACGAGGCCTAAAAATAAGGAAAACATTTTCCAGAAAATGTTTTACAACAAAATAAACAGACCTTAATGGTATTAAACATTCCACAGTGCAGCTAAGTCTTACTTTTGAGATCAGTGTATGTGTGGATGTTTGCTTGTGGCCACATCTAGTTAAAAATTTATTGATATCAAAAAAGAGACACCCAGGTATACAGGGAGTATACATGGGTTTCTCCCCACTGATAACCAATCCGATATGGTTCTAAAAAGAATAACTTGAGATCAGGCAGAGAGCTCTCCCTGTCTTCAAAGCACCTACTATTTCTTTCCTTCCAAATACGCCACATCAAACAATGAGGAACAACAATCCATGTATATCCATTCCGATGGCGGCCAAACCAACCTTGCCAGCCAAGGGAAAAAATGATCACTATGGCCAGCTAGAAGATGGTAATACGCACTGACCACAATCTAGTTTTCTTCTCTTTTAGATTTCATAGATTGGTTGAATTTTTTGCATGCATTCTTCCCTCAATCTAATAAAAATTCATTTCTTACCCATTTTAAAAAAAAAAAAAAAAATTACGGCTAGCTCTGCAATTCCTTTCTCACTAACTCAAGATTCAAGATTCAAATTTAGTGAACTTCCCACTTTTTCTTGTGCCACCTCCAAGTTAACTAAAATTACAATAATTCTTAATCTCATTCTTCCAAAGTGATATCATGAATGGTTTAATCAAAAGCAGAAATAGCTATATTGTTGGAAAACCCAAAAAGGGAAGGAGAAAAAAAATACAAAACAACAACAACAATAACAATAAGCAAAAATTAAGATCCAAAGTAATCTTTCACACAAGCTGACCACTATGCATGTTGTAATCTAAACATTGTTATAGCAAACCAGTCAGATACAAATTAATCCCCATTTTTCAGATAAATCTTTGAGAAAGTAATGCAACTCATTTAAATACCAACAACCATTAAACTCATAAAACTAAGCTTAGCTAAACAAAAACAAAAAACTAATTTCTTCAAAACCCAAAACCTAAACGAAAACACTAAATCTAAAAAGTAATTGAAAAAAACCTAAACCCATTGAAATGAAGAAATAATTCAAAAAAAGAATAAAATTAGCCATAAAATAAATGAGAGGTTAGAAATCAAACCTAGTCGAGGAGGCAGACCGTACGATCCACGCTCCGCCATGGATTGGGTAACACTCAGAGAGAAAGTCTTGATGGAAACGAAAGAGTTGTAATGATACTGTGAGAGAGAGAGAGAGAGAGAGAGCTCTTTTCGTTTCAGTTTTTGTTTCAGAGTCAGCGTGCGTTTCAAATGACGTGAAGAAGTAAAAGTGTAAAAATCCTTAAATGCAAGATTTCCTTTTTATTTTAATTTTGAGTGCTTATCATGTGATGATGATTATGGAATATAAAAATCATCAGCCATATTTTGCCTTGAGTGTTCCACTTTATAGGTTTATTCAATCAGGTACTGATTAATTACTCATTTAAAAAAAAATTTATGGAAAAAAATTTTTAATTTTTTGATAATTTTTTTTTATTTCTCATTAAAGTTATGTTAAAATTTTTTTAAAAATCAATACGTTAAAAGCATTCGTTAAAATAATAAGTGTTTATAATTAACTGAGTATAAAATGAAATATTTTAGGACAAATAATATCTATTTATGATGATATTCAACTATAATTAGCAAAATATAAAATGAAACATTTTAAGACAAATAATCTTTATTTATGATGATATTTCTCTAAAGATATATGGATAACGGGCTCAATAAAATTGAAGGGCACACAATAAATCCGGATTTCAAAGTTCTATTCACTACATTATTCTTGTAGGAATTTACGTAGAATCTTAAATTTTAAATTTTATAAAAAAAAAAATCTATGATTATGGTTTTGGGATGATTGTTTTTGTCGATGGGTGTTTTTTTTTTTTTTTTTTGTTGTTGTCGTTGTAGGTGGGTGGTTTTGAATTTTGATAATAAAAGTGGAATATTTTTTATTCCGCTAATGAAAGACGGTGCAGAAGTTTAGGATTAGGAAGTCAAAAATGACGTTTGAGTTGGGTGAGTGATGTTTAGACGTGTGGCAAATTTAAGGAAAGTTCAGGGAAAGTGGTTTTCTTTCCTTCCCCAGTTGTCGATGTTACCTTTTTTTGCCCTTTCCACTTCGCTTCTCGCTAGATCTCCGGGTCAAGTCTACAAAGCTAAAAAACTTCGCACCTCTTGCTGCAACATCTCCACCGTTTCCTCGAACCCACATAGCGCCACACATGGTGTTTCTTTTTCTTTTTCTTTTTCTTTTTATAATTTGATAATAAGGTGCAAGAAGAATACAAATTTTCTGTATCATTTATACTATACAAATTATGATACTGTGTTTTTTTTTTTTTTAATTTTGGTTATTTTATAAGTTGACTAAACATATAACAAATTGTGATTTATGGAGCATAAATAGAACATACAAAATGTGAAAAATGATTTGTATTCATGTAAGAGAATTTAAATCATAGATGTCTCTAAATGTTTTATTAAAAATACTTAAATACCATGAAATTTGTTAGTCCTTTTGGTTTAAGTAAATCTTGATGAAAAATGGGAGTTTTTTTTTCTTATTTGGTAAGATGAAAATGAGGAATGATAAAAATAAATAAATAAATGGGGTGGGTTGAATGGGGGCTTAAATGGAGCATTTTCTTATATTTAAATTTTAAATAAATACTATTTATATTTTGATTTTTTTTTATTTAAAACCTTTTTCTCATGCTTTTTGAGATGTAAAATTAGTAATTATGTGTTTGTGTTCAAGTTCCACAAACATTTCTTTCAATTGGTAATATACATAATCCACTTAATTTTTTTATGGTATAGTCGATCTTATATAGGATGCAATCAATTTTAGTTTTGGATAACTCATTTATGTGGACACAATTGTAACTGATAT
Organism: Castanea sativa; assembly: GCF_040712315.1. Classification (NCBI taxonomy): domain Eukaryota; kingdom Viridiplantae; phylum Streptophyta; class Magnoliopsida; order Fagales; family Fagaceae; genus Castanea; species Castanea sativa. Next base: position 17,231,615 of record NC_134019.1, on the reverse strand, counting down.
TGGTAGTAATATTCTACAAGCAATACATCCATTTGGAAAAAATGAAACTTTTTTATATAATTTAATACATTGATTAGTGTATTTACATCTATTTGTAAATTTTTTAAAATTTTAGTTTTGAAAATAAACCTAAACTATCCATATCTAAATAATATTATGTTTGAAATAGCCACCATCACTCTTGACAATGTTAAAATTCAGGTGACAAACATTCGATTTCAATAATGGATTTGTCTGAAAAACTATTAATTATTATTTTAATTTTGGTAGAGAAATAAATGAAGAATATTGGTTAATAGGGAAGACTTTTTTTTTTTTTTTGCTAGGTGAGGGGCCTTAATTTTTTTTTTTTTGTTATATAATAAGACAAATAGATATAATATGTTTTATTACGTAAACTGCCTTCTTCCATCTGGGAGCCTTAGGCTTATCAATTGTGCAGGCCCTAGAGGAATTTTACATTGATTTTTATATTTTTTCCCCTTGTAAATATATATATATATATATATATATATATATTTCTATCTTCATTATATCATATATATTATAAAAGATAATAAGGATTTATTAGTAATTTTATTTAAATTACATATTCTCTCTTTTCATTTTTTTTTTCTTCCTCTTTACCAAACACATAAGAGCATCTCCAGCAGATTCTCCAAATTTTTGTATTGTTTGAAGAATAAACAGTGACTTTTACATTTTAGCTACCTACTTTTTCAAATACACTTTTCAACAGATTCTCTATCACATTCTCTATCTCATTTAAATATTATTTCTTCATTCATTGTTTATTCTTTTTTTATCATCATTTATTCTTCCTATATTTATTCCCAACAATTATATTTTTCAACAAAAAGTGTTATATCCACAATATTTTTTGCAATACTTTCATAAGAATCATAACAAAATCTTATATGGAAAGTTATTACTAGTTCTAATTTGAACTCACCACTGAAATTATATTTTTACTCACCAATATTAGCTAATTACTTAAAATTTATTGTGAAAATATTGTGGTAGTATTTTTAAATTGTGATTTCTTATTCTTTGCCTTTCTTTCATCCATACGTTTCCTTTTTTTTTTCTCTTGCATTTTGTCCACCACACACGCATACCCATAGGATTCCATCCTCTCCTCTTTTTTTTTCTTTACTTTCCACTTGATTCCAAAACATCCCTCTCTCTTTCTTTCTCCAACTATCTCATTTTCTACTCTCTTTTTTTTTTCTTTTTTTCTTTTTTTCTTTTTCTACTTGATTCCATAAATTCTCTAGCTCTCTCTATGATACGTCTCACATAATCTTGCTTGCCTTTTGGTGTCATTATCTTCAAACACACACAAACACGCATGGAGAGAAAGGAGAAATCGCCTTTGCTCCACCACACCGCCACCACTGCTCCTCCTCACTATGGAGCGCATGCAACCAAGGGTCATATCGGCTTCTTTTTTTTTTCCTTGTTCTTGATTAGTTGTTGTTCTAATTTTAGATTTGTCAGATCGGCTTCTTTTTTTCTTGATCTTTTATTGTTGTTCTATTTTTTTTCCTGTTCTTGATCTGCTGTTGTTGTTGTTTTAATTTTAGATTTGTTGTTTAAATTATATCAGTTTTATGAGAGCAAGAATTGTTTTGTGAGAGGATGAGAGAAAAAACGAAGCAACAGAGAGAATGAGAGAGAAAAAAAATCCGGAGGAGAGAGAAAGAATTGATATAATAGTAACTGGTATACTTTTTTAAGCATAAAAATTGATTTGGAGTTTCTACAGTGCTCTCTAGATTAAGATAACTACTGTAGTAACTCCAAAAAAAAATTGGAAAAGTTGTGTTTAGAGATGTTGTTGAAGCATGAACAGTGAGGCATTTTGGAGAAAAAGTAGAGATTGAGCATCTATAGGAGATGCTCTAAGATAGAAAGCTAAAATAATTTTTATATATACTTCCACTTTCTATCCCTCCCACATATTACTCTCTCACTTTTTCATTTTCCCAACCAAACATTTTGGCAGAATTAAATTTTAAAATTGATAATAACTAATAAGTTTCTAAAGTCATATCCATCTATTTTGAAATGAAGGGATTATATTTTATCACATCCTCAATATTAAAAAATTGTTTACTACCATCTTTTTTGTATTTATTTAAATTATTAATAATATGATAAAATCTAATCCAATCATTTTTAAATAAATTTAATATTTTAGGAACTCCATAGCGGAACTATCCCTAAGGTGGCGTTTGGATGTCTAGGAATGTAACTGTGGGGGGTAAAAGTGCTTGAATATGCGTTTAGGCTTTGAGCCTGATTAGTTGGTACAAATCTGTTCAATCAGGGTCTCTAGGCCCACAGGTCAGTCCACACTATAGTGATCCGAGGAGTTGTCCGAGGAGGAGTATCTCCTCGGACGGGCCCAGCAAAGGCCCTAAGACTTGCTAAACGGTTCAAAAGCAGAATTCTAGAAGATCTATTGGGTAAAGGTGTGATCCAAGCACCCTTTAGAAGCAGGAATGTGTGAGAAATATATGAGGAAAAAGCTGCTACCACCACATTAAAGGCCTGCATCTACCTCCCTGGCCACATTAATGGAGAAATGACCTCCGAACAGTAAAATTCAACCTTCCAGCTATTACTTGAAGACTTTAAGAAGGTAGTGGATGGGACAAGTATCTGAGAGGAAGATTTGTGCTACACGTAGATGAAACAGGGAAGAAGAAGGATATAAGAAGAGAAGAGGGGGATCTCTCTTCTTCTTGGGGGAATAGAACTAAAAATTGTAATCTTTTGCTTAGAAAAAGAAATACTATACAAATTGTCCTCAGCTCATGTCCGATGAGATTTTTTTTGTTACGTTCATCTATTACTTGCATAGACAGCGGCATTTTAGCCTGTTGTTCAACCTTCCAACATCCCAAACTTAGGTTTCAAACTCATACTTTACAAATTTCATTGTATAAGGCTCTTTGGGCCTGAGCTCATCGCTTGTTTTTGGATCCGGGTACAAATTGTGCACTTACAATTGGCGCCGTCTGTGGGAATCTAGCGTTGAAGGAATTGGAACATCATGGCAGGCTCAGGTTCGCATCATGCAGGCTCAGGTTCGCATCATGCAGAATCTGAAGGATCCCAGCGTGAAGATCTTTTTGAGCGTCTTGAGCATCGAAGGGATCGAGAGGAAAGCGTGCATACCGTATATCCTGACGCGAGCCATTCGCGTGGTGGAAGCAGTGCCACCCATGATGATGATGCCAAGGTCATGCAAAGGGAGATTGACCACCTCAAGAAAAAGCTACGTCGTGTCAGACGAAGGCGGGCTTCACCCCCATCCAATCCTTCCTCAAAGGGGTCTCGGGGAAGCAGTTACAGTCCAAGGTCTAGGACTCCCCTAGCGAAACCTTCTCTTACGAAGGGGATGACCTACCAAGTCGTAAGCATAGGAAGCTTCCTTCCAGGGGCTTGGGGAACGATGCTATGAGCCAAGCGTTACACCAACTTTCGAAATCGCCCTTCTCACGCAGGATCGAGAAGGGAAGGCTCCTTAGACGGTTCACCCAGCCCACCTTCACCATTTATAATGGCAGGACAGACCCGGTTGAACATGTGAGCCATTTTAATCAGAGGATGGCGGTGCATTCTCAGAACAAAACCTTGATATGCAAAGTCTTTCCTTTTAGCTTGGGACCTGTTGCTATGAGATGGTTTAACGGACTAAAGTCGGGGTCTGTTGATTCTTTCATGGAACTTACTAGGGCATTCGCATCTCGATTCATTACATGCAGCAGAGTCCCTCGACCGTTGGACTTACTATTATCTATGGCCATGAGGGAGGGTGAGACATTGAAAGCATACTCCGATAGGTACTAGGAGATGTTTAATGAGATCGATGGAGATTTTGATGAAGTGGCGATTAATACTTTCAAAGTAAGCCTCCCCACTAATCATGATTTAAGGAAATCCCTGAACATAAAGCCCGTATGGAGTGTACGTTGCCTCATGGACCACATCGACGAGTACAAAAGGGTTAAGGAAGATCAACAACAAGGTATGGGTAGGCGAAGGTTATCCCGCAGGAGAGAAGGGATTTCAGGTCGGACAAGTACCATAACAATAAGCCGAGGAGAGATTACTCTAGGCAATCTGGCTCAACCACTCCTCAAGTAGTTAATACTGTATTCCGAGAACCAGTTCACCAATTGCTGGAGAAAGTCCGTAAGGAACCCTACTTTAAGTGGCCTAGTAAGATGGCGGGGGACCCTACGAAACAGAATCAGAACCTTTTTTGCCAGTACCATCAAGATGTGGGCTATACCACCGAGAATTGTCGGACCCTTTGGAACCACTTAGAGTAGCTCGTTAACGAGGGAAAACTGAAGCAGCACCTGTATCAACCCGACGGACAAGGAAATCGTTCGGGTTCAAATAATCAGAAGAACAACTCATCTCGGCCGCCCTTGGGGACGATTAACGTCATCTTCGCAGCACCTGACAGGACCGGTTCGTGTCCTACCAGGGTGATGGCAGTGTCACATTCCCAGGCCGAGGAGTCAGGCTCAAGGCCGAAGAGGATCAAAGGGAGTGCGCCTATTTTAGGATTCTCTAATGAAGATAAGGTTGGGACTATTCAACCCCATGATGACGCCCTGGTGGTCACATTGAGGATAGGGAATTATGACGTCAAGAAGGTGATGGTCGATTAAGGCAGCGGTGCGGATATTATGTACCCTGACTTATTCAAGGGGCTTAAGTTAGGGCTGGAGGATCTCACTCCCTATGACTCGCCGTTAATAAGTTTTGAAGGGAAGACTGTTATACTAAAGGGACAGATTCGATTGCCCGTACAGTCCGGCTCGGAAACGGTCGATGTGGATTTCATCGTGGTTGACACATATTCTCCATACACAGCCATCCTCGCCAGGCCTTGGCTACATGCTTTGGGTGCTGTTTCCTCAACTTTGCATGTTAAAGTAAAATTCCCTTCGGGTGGAATCATTGAAGAAATTCTTGGTAGCCAAACAGTAGCAAGACAATGCATATCGGTAGCAGTACTGCATCAGGCCAAGACAGAGTCCTTGGACTTATAGCAATTAACAACTCTGGATGCGTCCGGTGCGGTGACAGCAGAGGAGGCCATGTGTGAAGATTTGAAAAGATTTCTCATAACTGATGACCCCAAAAGGTTTTTTCAAGTTGGGATACGATTACCCCACCAAAAGAAAATGGAATTGGTGATGTTTTTGAAAAACAATATCGATGTCTTTGCCTGGGATCCCTATGAGGCTTCGGGGGTTGACCCAAGCTTCATTTGTCATCATTTGAACGTCAACCCTGCCGTTGTTCCCAAGAGGCAACCACCTCAGCATTCTTCGAAAGAGCATTCCGAGGCTGTCAAGAAAGAGGTGCTCAAGCTCAAAAGGGCTGGGGCTATTAAAGAAGTTTTCTACCCAGAATGGTTGGCGCACACAGTCGTAGTGAAAAAGAAGAGTAGAAAGTGGAGAGTGTGTGTGGACTTCACAGACCTGAATAAAGTCTGCCCAAAGGACTCGTTCCCGATGCCTCGCATCGATCAGCTTGTAGATGCTACTGTCGGGTATCCTCGGATGAGTTTTTTAGATGCTTTCCAAGGTTATCACCAAATACCATTAGCGTTGGGTGATCAGGAGAAGACTGCTTTCATTACTCCTACAGGGAACTATCATTATAAAGTAATGCCGTTCGGGTTGAAAAATGCAGGGGCTACTTACCAAAGGATGATGACTAGGATGTTTGAATCGCAACTGGGAAAGACCATTGAGGTATATGTGGATGATATGGTAGTGAAGAGTAAGACAGTACCTATGCATGTGAAAGATTTGGACGACACCTTTCAAATACTTAGGAAGTACAAGTTGGGTCTTAACGCCTTAAAGTGTTCTTTTGGGGTGGCTTCTGGAAAGTTCCTAGGCTACATGGTGACTCATAGAGGAATAGAGGTGAACCCGGCACAAGTCAGAGTCATTCAAGGACTGTAACCACCTCAAAATCCAAAGGAAGTTCAGAAATTGACTGGGATGACTGCTGCTTTTAGCAGATTTGTCTCTCGGTCCGCTGACAAGTGTAGACCTTTTTTTCAACTGTTAAATAAATGGAAATGATTCCAATGGTCCGAGGAGTGTGCTTTAGCTTTCCAGCAACTTAAGGAATATCTTTCCCGACCACCCATCATGTCTCGGCCGGAGGTCGATGAAATCCTAGTTGCATACCTAGCTGTAGCTATCCATGCAGTCAGCCTGGTTCTGATAAAGGACGACAATGGGGTACAAAGACTAGTTTATTATGTCAGCAAATCTTTGAATGAAGCTGAGGTGCGTTATTTGCCTTTGGAGAAGGCAATTCTGGTTGTAGTCCATGCCACATGAAAGGTTCCTCACTATTTCCAGTCCCACATCGTCGTGGTTTTAACTCAACTGCCTCTCAAGTCAGTGTTACGAAGTGCTGACTACTCGGGGAGGGTAGCTAAGTGGGGAACTATTCTGGGAGCTTTCGATATCAAATATATGCCACGCACCTCGGTAAAGGGCCAGGTTCTTGCGGATTTGGTGGCGGAGTTCGCCGAACCATCGTTAGAAGAAACTGCGAAGGAATCGCACATGAATGAAAAATTAGTTGGCATGATCATTGGCAAAGGACCTCCGATTTGGAAAGCGTATGTTGATGGGGTAGCAAACCAGAGGGGGTCTGGGGTTGGACTTGTTTTGGTATCTTCTAAGGGAATTATCTTTGAGAAATCATTGAGATTAGCGTTCTCGGCTACTAATAACGAGGCTGAATACGAAGCTGTCTTGGTCGGTATGAATATGGTACGGAGAATGGGGGGAAAGGCAATTCATATGTCCTCAGATTCTCAATTAGTTATGGGCCAAGTGACGGGGACCATGGAGACTAGGGATCTAAGAATGCAAGAGTACCTGACCCAGGTCAAATGTTTACAATCTGAGTTCGATTTTTTCATCCTTTCGCACGTTTCTAGAAGTGGAAACACACATGCGGACTTGTTGGCCACTTTGGCGACATCCTCGTCTCAATGTTTGCATAGGATTATCCTCGTCGAAGACTTGCTAAAACCAACTCTAACCACTGCAAGTGTCGTCCATATCCATCTGATAAGGCCCAGACCTAGCTGGATTGACCCTGTGGTTTCCTTTCTAAAAAGCGATATTCTGCCCGAAGATAAGTCTGAAGCAGATAAGATTCGTCGAAAGGCGCCTCCGTTCTGGTTGTCCGAGGATCAGAAATTATATAAACGCTCTTTTTCCGAACCATACCTGCTATGTGTACATTCTGAAGCAACGGAGACACTTTTGGAAGAATTGCATGAGGGAATTTGTGGAAGCCATACTGGGGGGAGATCTTTAGCCCATTGGGCTCTGACTCAGGGATATTGGTAGCCCAATATGCAGAGGGAAGCTCAAGACTACGCAAAAAAGTGTGACCAATGCCAAAAGTTTGCTCCCAATATTCATCAGCCTAGGGGAGTCCTTAATCCTTTGTCTAGTCCTTGGCCATTCGCTCAATGGGGACTGGATATAGTTGGACCCTTTCCAAGAGCTGTGGGAAACAAAAGGTGGCTGCTCATAGGAACTGATTACTTCACTAAGTGGGTCGAAACTGAGCCTTTATCAAATATTAAGGATGTCGACTCCAAGAAATTTATCTAGAAGAATATTATCACTAGATTTGAGGTACCACACACACTTATTTCAGATAATGGTGTACAATTTGATAGTAGAGCTTTCAGGCAATATTGTAATGACTTGGGCATCACAAATAGATACACCACCCCAGCTTATCCTTAGGGAAATGGGCAGGCAGGCCGAAGCCATTAACAAAGTTATAGTCAATGGACTTAAGAAGAGGCTGGATGATGCGAAGGGTAGATGGGTAGAGGAGTTGCCACATGTTCTGTGGACATATCGGACTACGTCGCGAAGATCTACTAGAGAAACACCCTTCTCCATGACTTACGGGGCCGAGGTGGTGATACCTTTAGAATCTGGGTTTCCCACATTAAGGACGAGTTCCTTCAGCCCGAGGAATAATGATGGCCTCCTAGGAAAAAGCTTGGATCTGGTTGAGGAATGACGAGAGGCCGCCATAGTCCAAATGACTTATTATCAACAGAAGCTTAAACGAGGATATGATGCTCATGTGAAGCTGAGGCCACTAGCGCATGGAATTTGGTGTTGAGGAAAGTCGTGGGTACTGCCAAAAATTCAACATGGGGAAAGCTAGCACCAAATTGGGAAGGACCATATCGGATCATCTCTGTAGCGGGCATATGGTCATATCGATTAGCTGATGTAGATGAAAAAATTGTACAACGCTCCTGGAATGTAAACAACCTACGAATGTATTATTATTAATAAAAAGTATTTTTGTCGTTCGTTGTTCAAATTATCATTATGCAGTTTGGTTTATTTATCGCTGCTCATAAATATCAAACAGAAACTTGGACATGCATGGTCCTCGGACCACATGCCTTGTGGAAATTGATATCCTATTGTTTGTTAAACAGAACTTTAGTTATATCGGGTCCTCAGACCTTCTACTTTGGGAAAATTAACATTTCAAGTTACTACTTCTAAGTATCAAACAGAAACTTGGACATGCATGGTCCTCGGACCACATGCCTTGTGGAAATTGATATCCTATTGTTTGTTAAACAGAACTTTAGTTATATCGGGTCCTCAGACCTTCTACTTTGGAAAAATTAACATTTCAAGTTACTACTTCTAAGTATCAAACAGAAACTTGGACATGCATGGTCCTCGGACCACATGCCTTGTGGAAATTGATATCCTATTGTTTGTTAAACGGAACCTTAGTTATGTTGAGTCCTCAGACCTTCTACTTTGGGGAAATTAACATTTCAAGTTACTACTTCTAAGTATCAAACAGAAACTTGGTCGTGCATGGTCCTCGGACCACATGCTTGTGGAAATTGATATCCTATTGTTTGTTAAACAGAACCTTAGTTATGTTGGGTCCTCAGACCTTCTACTTTAGGGAAATTAACATTTCAAGTTACTACTTCTAAGTATCAAACAAAAACTTGGACATGCATGGTCCTCGGACCACATGCCTTGTAGAAATTAATATCCTATTGTTTGTTAAACAGAACCTTAGTTATGTCGGGTCCTTAGACCTTCTACTTTGGGGAAATTAACATTTCAAGTTACTACTTCTAAGTATCAAACAGAAACTTGGTCGTGCATGGTCCTCGGACCATATGCCTTATGGAAATTGACATCCTACTTTTTATTAAAAAGAAGTTTAGTTATGTCAGGTCCTCGGACCCTTTACTTTGGGAATATTAGCAGAAACCATACCACATTAGTGTTGAGGTGTTAATGAGCCACTTGGATTGCTTTATGCCCCAAACTGAATTCTAAGTTAAATTTTTGATTGTGTATTGCTGTGTCACATATATTATGCTCTTGAGGCATGATTTACAAGTATACGCTAAGTATGTGTACTCTTATTTAAAGTTACGGCAAATTGAAATATTGGAAGTGGAGTTAGTTGTTCCATTCATTCATTTTTGCGCTAATGAGTATTTTTATACTAAAGATTGAAAGTCAAATGAAAGTTAAACCAGTCAAAGTTTCTCATTAATTTATGTTAATGTACATTCAAAGCAAAAACCTTAAAATTTGTTACATAACAAAAAGGGAAGAAGTCCTAACTAGCCTAAGCCTTAAGCCTTAGAAGGGGAGCAGGACGTGCTGGTAGCCTCTGTTCGTTTCAGCTCTAGTTCAAATGAGGTCTGGACTTGTTTTCCTTTATCTCTTGCCATCGGTGGAGGGACATTAGGCTCGGCATTTTGCCGCGAAGGCTTCTCGGCGCCATCGCCCTGTTCCTTCTCTTTGTTGGAACCCTTAGGTTCTTTAGGAGTTGGAATGGGCTCTGGAATCATAGAGGGGAGCGTGGAAGATGCCGTCTCAGGGGCAGGTGCGACAGGAGGAAGTTCTTCGAGCACCTGGATGTCTTGGGGGAGCCAGATGTTTTCAGGCTTCCTCAACTCGAAGGTTGTGGGAATCCTTGCCACATTTAAAGCTTCCTCCCACACTTGTTGACAATATTCCCGGCACAGCTCGGCGAACTCCTCAGTCAGTTGGTTTTCTGTTGCCTCTACCCCTTCCTTGTAAGCGGTCTTCTTTGCGGCCTCCATGGAGTCCTTGAAGGTACGAGCCTCATCCCTCATCCTAGCAAGCTCCTTCTTCAGGTCAGATTTTTCTTGCTGAGCTTTGGATAAGTTTTCGTCCTTCTAACGAAGAAGCTTGCGTTGCCCCTCCACCTGGGTCCTCATTGTCTTCAGGCTGACCTCGGCACCATCCCTCTCCCTTTTCTGCTCTGCCAGCTGTGTGGTTAGTTTCTCGTTCTGCGTAAGAGCTTAGCTGAGGGACTTCTCGGTCTCCTACCTAATCTCCAGTTCAGCTGCAGCTTTCTTTCGAGAGTCCTCCACCCACTACTCGGCATTGAAGACTTCCTGAATGGCCTATGGTGAAATATTAAAATAAATGCATTATTAGTAGCGCAAATTTAAAGTACATAAGAATGGTTTTTTTGTTAAGGTGTAATGAAAGCAATAAAGTGAGGATAAGACTTAGATACTCACCAAAGCCAAGTCCCTTGTTAGCGAGAGGAATAGATGCGGTTGGTTCATCTTGTCCAGGGCGTCCATGTCCTTGGGCAGAAGAAGAGAACGTTCCAAAGCATCGGCCAGGTGGTGAGCGTGACCTTGTTGGAACGCCTTAATGCTGGATTAGCAAGAGATTGGTGCCCCGTCCAGTTTCAGCTCGGGAGACCAGTTGGCCGGTGTACGGCATACCTCGACAAAGTCCCGGTTCTCCCCACTTTCCACTGAAGAGGCACGTCCCTTGCCTTTGCTAGTTTTCTGTTGTTGTTGTTGTTGTTGTTGTTGTTGTTGTTGTTGTTGTTGTTGTTTCAGCTTCTTCTGCTTCTCCGCATCTGCCTCCTCGGCCTCATTCTTCCTCTTCTTCTTAGGCTCCAGAACGGGAGGCTTAGGTTCAGGGGGAGGAGAAGGTGGTGGCAAGGACGGAGGGACCTAGGACCCACCCGTTTCCTTGTTAGAGACTTTCGAGCCCTTCTTATTCATCAGCCTCCGTAGAGTGGCCATATCTTCTTCTTCGGAGCTAGAATCAGGCTGTACAATTACTAGACCTTGTATGCCCGAAGTTTCGACGGGCGCGTGCTCTTTGTCTGAGAGGATGACGAGTGGATCTTCTCGAGGTCTCTTAGCTTCCTCGAGTCGAAACTGGTCGATCTCCTCGTCTAACGATTGTTGCGAGGACGCTGGCTATTCTCAGACGGCGGTTGTCTGGGAATGTGCCAAAAGAGGAATTGCTGCGATAGGGTGAGAGTATGGTATGATGGAGGGGTAGTCTGGGAGGTCGCGGTTAGAAAGGAAGCCTGGTCGTGACACGTCTATCCTTCTGCGTCGTTTGTCTCCCACGGTGATCGCGTTGTCAATTTCTTGAAAATCCACTGATAAAGGATTGTATCCTAGTATCAGGTGGGCAGCTCTCACTTGTAGGTCTTCACTGACAAAGACTTCGGAGCGAAGGACGCGATTCAAGTCTGCGACGTTGCAAATGCTTAGACGTAGACGTACGTGTTGTTTATCTGTGAAAAGAAACATCCGAGAAGACTAGCATGTTTGGATTAGTGATAAATATCAAGGGAAAAAGCAATAATGTGCAATATAATTAAAAACAGCAAAAGTAACGGGATTGAGTCATGGGTTAGGAAATCTAACTCCTATGGAGTCACACCTGGCTCTCCCCATTTGACTGGGTAGTGAGGATCGTCAAACCAGTTTCCCGAGGTGATGAGATAGTCGTCTTTCATGCCTTTGTTGGATTTGGGAAGACAGGATATCAGCCTAACGATGCTAGACCTGGATTTAATGTAGTATCCTACACTTTTGAGTTTATGGCACTCATACATATAGGCAACATCGTGCCATGTGAGGTTTAGACCCATTTGCTCGTTTAAAGCATCGACACAACCTAAGACCCTAAATACGTTCGGTGTGCATTGATCTGGGCATAACCTATGGTTACGTAGGTATTCGCTGGTTACGTTTTTCATGGGGAGGGTCATCCCACCTTCTATGAAGGCGATCATGGGAATGATAACTTCTCCCTTTCTCCTAGCGCCACCTATGGCTTCTACTGGGCAATATTTCAAGCCTACGTCATTGAGGAATCTGATATTTGGCCCTAAAGTCCTCCATACCGGCGTCGGTATCTACTAGACACTTAAATCTACCCATTTGGTGAGAATGAAAATGAAAGTTTGAAGAAGGAAAGGGATCTAGATGGTGACCGAGGATAGAAGCCGTGAAGGAATGAGTAAAGAAAGTGGAGAACTTACGGGAGTTAATTAGGCGATTCTTCACGAGCTTCTTGAGAGCAAAGATAATGATTAGCACTTAGATGTGATTGATTTCTGAAAGAATGGATGGAGATACGGGTTCCCAGGCGTTTTAACGTGTGGGAGGCGGCTTCGAATCAAAATTATCCCGCCCAATTTTTTAGAACAAACTTGGGCCGTTGGATGCAAATCTCACCGTTGAACATGGGGAACAGGATGTAACTTGCAGTCATAAATGTGTGCGTTCCGGGTTTCGAAGCGTCAGAGACGTTTTAAGGGAATGAAAGGACCCCTACATGTGTGGCGGTTTGTAAAGTGTGTGAAGGGTGCGCTGTTTGGTTCAAAACTCTATTTCTCTCCTCAGATGGGAGGGAAAGATAAAGTTTTGAGGGGCTATTGTGGGGGGTAAAAGTGCTTGAATATGCGTTTGGGCTTTGGGTCTGATTAGTTGGTACAAATCTGTTCAATCAAGGTCTCAAGGCCCACAGGTCAGTCCGCATTATAATGATCTGAGGAGTTGTCCGAGGAGGAGTATCTCTTCGGACGGGCCCAGCAAAGGCCCTAAGACTTGCTAAACGGTATAAAGGCAGAATTCTGGAAGATCTATTGGGTAAAGGTGTGATCCAAGAACCCTTTAGAAGCAGGAACGTGTGAGAAATATCTGAGGAAAAAGCTACTACCATCGCATTAAAGGCCCTGCATCTACCTCCCTGGCCGCATTAATGGAAAAATGACATCCGAACAGTAAAATTCAGCCTTCCAGCTATTACTTGAAGACTTTAAGAAGGTGGTGGATGGGACAAGTATCTGGGAGAAAGATTTGTGTTACACATGGATGAAACAGGGAAGAAGAATGATATAAGAAGAGAAGAGGGGGATCTTTCTTCTTCTTGGGGGAAAAGAACTAAAAATTGTAATCTTTTCCTTAGAAAAAGAAATACTATACAAATTTTCTTGGCTCACGTCCGAGGAGGTTTTTTTTGTTACGTCCATCTATTACTTGCATAGACAGCGGCATTCTAGCCTGTTGTTCAACCTTCCAACATCCCAAACCTAGGTTTCAAACTCATACTCTACAAATTTCATTGTATAAGGCTTTTTGGGCCTGAGCCCATCACTTGTTTTTGGGTCTGGGTACAAATTGTGCACTTACAGTAACTATTCCTATATTGATTTAATTGGGAATCTAATAAGATTCTTAGGAATGTGAGATTATAATGTTTGGTTTATTTATAGGAATCTTAACTGAATTATTTATTTTTCTCATTCTCCTCTTAGATTTGTAAATCCAATATAAGTCTTTAAAAAAAAAAAATCTTCCTCTAAATAAATAATGAAAACAAAATATAAATTATAAATTATGACAAATTCATTAAAACTATAGTCTAAAAGAAGAAAATATGAATATATCAAAAAAGTTGTCTATTCTGTTTATGTTGTTTGGGCAGGTAGAGATAATGTTGTTTTGGCGAGAAGAGATAAAGACAAAGGAAAAAATATTTATGATTTATTTTATATTTTATCTCAATTGCTTAAATGATAAGGAAAAATAGTTAAAATTGTCAATTTATAAAAAAATATAATTTTGTTTAAGCTTGAGAATCTAAATACCCACCTATTAAAAGGGATAATCCACATTCCTATTGAAAGGGATAATCCAGATTCTACTGGCATCTGATTCCTTAGTGTGATTTGCAACCAAACATAGATATCTTTAAACATTTATGAGAATCCTAAAATATTACCCCGTACCAAACGCCACATAAGAGTTCTATAAGATCCTAATCCATATTCAATACATTGTATGGCAATTACATGGGAATAGAAATCAATATTACAACTATGACCAAATAACTATTGTTATTCACCTATTTAGTGACAAAGTAGGATTAGAATCCTAAACGTGCATCTCACTTAAAATACAACAAGATTTGATGGTGTAGTCAAATTACATTTTAGTCAAAGTTTCTAGAAATATAAAATTAAATTTACAATTTTTGTTGGTCTACTTTAGCATCTCATTTTGTATAGATTGTATAATTTAATAGTTAATATCATTGCACCTTGTTCAAAATTATTATCTCCATAAATATTTTTTTTTAAAGTAAAAAAGTAACATTCTCTTTGTATATTAAAGTCTAAATTTAATTAGTTGAATATCATGAATTCAAATAAAAAACAAGTTATTTATTTTTAAAAATAATCATAATAACAATAATAATAATAATGTGTTCTTAAAATAGTAAACTTCAATCATATTTTTTTATTGAAGAGAATCCTAAGGTTACAAAAGGTTGTTTTACTTCCAATTAACTTAGTAGAACTTGTTCTAAACAAAAAAGTTAATAGAACTAAATTGGGAAAAAAAAATCTTTGAAATCAAAACATTCATTTGAAATAGATTAAAAATAATAAAGAATTTATTATATATCAATAATATATTAAGGGAAAGGTATTGCTGCATACTTGTAACACATTTTAATTGAATACAAATTAAATTTATAAATACATTGTTCAAGAAATTAACTAATTTTTTTATTAAAAAATGCATAGCTTTTGATCCTAATTAGAAAAGAAAAATAACATTACTTATTTTCCTAGTTACAACCTAGAAAAAAAAATTACATATTTTACTTTCCTAGTTACAACCTATAAAATAAAAATTACAAAAATAAAGAACTGGTTTAACAACCCAAAATCTAAATTTGAAGTCTAGGGTACAGAATGATAAAGTGTTAGGCATCTATTTCACCTAACCCAAAAGTCGGGTATTTTATGATTTAATGGTCATATCATATTGTGCACAAAACATACATTCATTTTTGTCATTATCGATGGCGTATTTTATCTACCCTTAATTTTCTTGAAAATAATTTAAATTATGGAAAATCTCAAAAAATCACATATTTATTTGGAAGCTAAGGGAATCACAGAGACTAAATTAATTTTTCCTGATCATATGGTGAATTAACTGATTTTGTAATTTTAAAAGCCAAAATTACAAAACTACCTGACCTAACATTCAACGAACTTTGACTAATGGTCAAACATGCCTAAAGTTCAACATGAAACACTATTGTGTGTTAGATATGGGAGAATCCACATTACTCCTGACATCCAGATTCTTAGAAATGTAATTCTTCACAATCTAGATGCCTAGGAATGTAGCTATTCCTATGTTTGGTTTCATTGGGAATTTTTAAAGATTCCTAAGAATGTGAGATGATAATATTTGGTTTAATCCTAGGAATTTTAAATGAATTATTTATTTTTTCCATTCTATTTTTAGATTTGAATGTGAACTAACAAGTCCTTTAAAAAAAATATTCCTCTAAATAAATAATGAAAAACAAAATATAAACTATTAATAATTTGTTGAGCAACACACGTACAACAATAAAAGTGAATACCTGACAATAATGGAATGTCTTCTTCAAACCTTTTTTTTTTCCACACGTAAAACCTAAATAGAACTTTGTTAAAGAATATATCAACAAAGTTGTCTATCCTGTTTATTTTTTTTTGGCAGGAAAAGATAAAAATAAGGGAAAAGATATTGATGATTTGTTTTCTATTTTATCTTAATTACTTAAATGATAAGGAAAATGGTTAAAATTTTCAATTTATAAAAAATACAATTTCATTTAAACTTGAGAATCTGGATACTCACCTGTTTTAAAGGAAATCCATATTCCTACTGAAAGGGATTTAAAGGAAGAATTTAAAGGAGGAATTTAGGTTCTCCTAACATCTGATAGTTATAAACCAAACTTATAAATTAAATAAAAAAATAAAAAAAGAGAGGGTCAAGTTCTCTTTTCATAGATGATTGCATTGTTATGTATTAAGAAACAATAGTATTTTGTTTTTATTGGTAGATGATTGTATCTTAATGTATTAAGAAACAATAATTTTGTGTATTTATCTTGGTTGATAGTTTGTAATATAATATATGAATGCTTATTTGGATTTTTTTTCCTTATATTTTGGCTCCCCTAACTTGAAATCCTAAGTTTGTCCATAATTTTATCATACTTAAATACATAATTTGGACCTCTTTGAACAATTTTGACCGTAGTTTGACCAAGAGTTAACAAAAAATAAGGCAGCTTGATTGTGAAAAATTTAAGTAATGAAAGACAATTGAATTCTCTTTAAAATGATTGCTCATGGGTTCATATCATACTTAAAAAGTAACATATCGTGAAATTATTTAAAAATTAACCAAACAATTAGCCATTTCGGAAAAATTGTCATAAATCTTAATAGTGATTAGATTGCGATCAAATCGTGTGTTGTTTTTATCAAATCGAAAAAATTATATAATGGGTAAGAATGATAGTTCCAAGATGTCACTCAACCAAAGGCAGTAGACACTACTCAATGCTACTAGTTGCTAATGCCATTCATCAGGACCAAGCCACACATTTGATTGTTGGGAGGAAACACTCAACTCCAAAGCAGAAAACATTGACAAATAATATAAATATATATATATATTTTAAATCAAATACTCTCTCATATGTTTCTGATTTCTAATTGATATTTATAGATGATTACCCTTGAGGGGCCAGCCTCTTTTTCTTTTCCACACCAATCCTTATTTACTACTATATTGTGTAGCTCATTTATGTCGAATCTTTGATTTAACTAACTGAACATATCACGACTTGCATTACTCCAAACTTTAGAAGGTTGATTGCTTAATGTTATAGTTAAAGACTATTAAAATTGATATGATAAATTAGGCTAGGAAATGCAATTTACTCTTATGCTACCCATTTGTTTCAGCGTAAAATATTTTCCTAAAAACATTTTCATTTTATAGTGTTTGGTTGTGTGCATGAAAAAGCTATGTAAAATATTTTCCAGTGTTTGATACAATGTAAAATGAAAAAAATAAATTATTAAAAAATTAAAACTTTTTTTATTAACTTCCAAAAAATACATGTATCTTAAATAGAGATAAACCATCCATAACATAGATAATACATCCAAACATGTTTATAAAAAAAAAATACATCCAAACATTAATATATTCCTTCAAGGAAGATATTCAAGGCACCTGTAAACATATATACTGAATAAAGACAAAGCCATCCATCATACCAAAAACTAAAATGATAAAGCATCATCCATACGTAGATATATTCCTTCAAGGAATATATATTGAGGGCACTTGTAATACATATACTAAATAAAAAACATCATTCAGAACCAAAAAAAGAAGAAGCAACTATAACATAGGTAAATTACTTTCATAACATAGATTATCATAATATTACCACCAACCAAAAAAATAATATTGTTCCACAGCCATCCCAAACCTTGCCAGTCGGTGTTGCATAACCATTTGTAAATACACTTACAATAACAAAACCCAAAGACTACGACAATATAACTAACATTAATACATAAATGCACTTCCTGCCTTTTCATCATTAACCAAATGACTTTTTTGAAATAAAAAAGGGTTTAGTCTTCTAAAATTATTATTGACAAGGCTAGATAAACCAAAAACCTCCATAGCAAGATTGAAGTTATTAGGGGATGGAAATTACTTTTAACTTTTATTGTAACTCATCATGATTTATTTAGTTATTTATTTATTTATTGTTTTCTAGATACAATAATATTTTAATTTATTGTGTTCACTCCATTATAATTGTTCTTTATCATCAAACTAAGATATCAATTAATTTTTTGTATAAGCGGGGTTTAAATTATTTAACCACCAAAAATCTTACAAATTGAGCTAAATAATTTTCAATAACTATGGAAGGTACAATAACATGCACGCGAAATAAAATGACATTTTCCACAAATCGGCCAGCTCCTCCAACTGTTTACATTGATTAGAACAACGAATTGAATCAATGCACATTCCACTCCATGTTTGACTTCTACGTTCATCATAGAAGAGCTTGCACATCCTATTCCTAGCTGGAGTTGTCTTGCGTTCAGTATCTACAATTCTACATTGCTCGCCACTAACGAAGAAGGAGAAGAACCTATAAAAGAGGCAAGTGAACTAACTTCATTAAGGATCTGTTTGGATATAATTTATTTTGCTGAAACTGAAAACTGAAAACACTGTAGCAAAATAATTTTTAAATGTGTGAATAGTATTTTGAGACCCATTTTTAATAAAAAAAATGGCTGAAAATGAAATTTGTGGGTTCGTAAACAGTGCACGAATGCACTATTCACGGAAGAAAGTGGCTGAAAAGTCAGAAATATACAGCTATTGTTCATAAACAGTAGCTGTTTGTCCCCCTGAAACGCGTGCTGCAGCAAAAAAACAAAAAAAGTGAAACGCAGGAAAGTCAACAAGTGCGGCTGGGAAAAAAAAAAAAAAAAACTGCAAAACGCGCTTGAGCTAAACGCAGACGCCAAAACGCTCTATCCAAACGCTCCCTAAATAGGTAAAAAGGAGTGAAAATTTTAATTTGAATAAAATTTAATTTCAAATAATAGAACCCACTTACACCAATAAATTTAAGCAAAATTTTATAATCAAAACAACAATAGATAAGATTAGGAGGTTAATTATCCCATGTTCATGATGTGAAAGCACCTACCTGAGTTTACGACAAGGATGAAGATAGATTTGGGAGACATATATATAATGTTTAACTGCATTTTTTGGCAAATGAAAATAGTAATAGCAAGTATTATAGTGACACATGCTTTTAAATTATATAAAACATCAGAGCTGGCCTTTTAGCAAGCTAAGAGTGAAGTGTCCACAATTGAATATATCAAAGATTATCTAATCAAACTTGATCTTGATCCCTTGGAAACTAAACGAGCAAATGCTTCTTTCATTGTTGAAATCACAATTGTCTTCACTTTATAACTATTATAAATATACTGGCCTCTGAGCATGAGTGTGAACGTTGCTCAGAAGCTCTTTTATTTTTTTAGGTAAAAGTTAATAATTTGCATCTGTTATAATTTAGAAATATATATTTTTATTTTTCAAACAAATAAAAAGGATAAACTTTAGAGAGATAACTATAATTTCTTGTTTGAATGTGAACGGAAAAAATCCTAAATTTTAGGAATTCTCTTTTTGAATTCAAAATGAAATTTGTTATTTGACATTTATGACCTTATTACTAAATAAAGTTACCATTCATCAATGAGGGTATATATAATTTTTTTCTCCTATAATTTCTAAGTTGATAAAAATCTTAATTTGATTACAATCCAAATTCTTTATCTAATCCATTTAATCCTTATTTTTTAAGTGTAGTGTATTATAATCAAAATTCTCCATCTAATCCATCTAATCCTTATTTGTAGGTGTAGTGTATATTAAAAAAAGCAGTTTTAATAGCGCCAAGTGGCTTCACCAAATTGCATAACTTTTTTAGATTTTAAAAATATATATAATTTTTCTTCTCCTATAATTTCTAAGTTGATAAAATCTTAATTTAATTACAATCCAAATTATTCATCTAATCCACCTAATCCTTATTTTTTTTAAGAGTAGTGTATTATAATCCAAATTTTATATCTAATCCATTTAATCCTTATTTTTACGTGAAGTGTATTATATATATATATATATATATAAACAATTTTAACAAAACATTTAACCTACATTCAATAGAATGTAAAATTTTAAAAAGAGATTAAATTTAATTGGTTTTCTTCTTTGAGAAGTAAATTTAATTGGTCGGTGCCATACAACTACGACCTATAATTGTGTCTATCTAAATATTATCAACAAAGCATAAAATAATAGAATAGAAAGAAAAAAAAAATCCAAAATCCAAAACATAAAATATTAAAATGTGTAGTTGTGTACGTAGAAGTATAACTAATCCCATGAATTAAAAAAAAAAAAAATCCACTTTCATTGGGAGGATATACACACAGGAAGGAAGTAATAATAAATTTGTTATCTATGTTTTTTCAAATATATTTTGTTTTAATTTATTGATTTTTTGGATAAATATCAAATTTTTAAATAACAGAAAAAAAAAGATGCTAATAACATTAACAACTTGATCTTTACCATATATTAGGGGAAAAATTGTAAGTAATGTTAACAACTTGATTTTTATGGAATTTGATTTTAAATAAATTCCTTCTCTTTTTTTTTTCCCTTGTAACAACTTCTTTACAACTTAAAATTATTGTTTTAAATAGAAACAACATCTTATCAACTTTTTTTGGGGTTGAAGTTTACCATGGTTGATATTTTTTTTGTTGGATAAATATAGGAATGATTATTGATTACAGTTTACCTACAATTGTGTCTATCTAAATATTATCAACAAAACCTAAAATAATAGGATAAAAAAAAATCCAAAGCTTAAAATATTAAAATGTGTAGTTGTGTACGTAGAAGTATATTAGATCTCATGAATTAAAAAAAAAAAAAATTACTTTCAATTGGAGGATATGCACACGGGAGGAATTAATAATTAATTTGTTATCTACTTTTTTTTTTTCAAATATATTTTGATTCAATCAATTTATATTTTGGATAAATATCAAATTTTTGGATAACAAAAAAAAAAAAGCTAATAACATTAGCAACTTGATCTTTACCATATATTAGGGGGAAAATTGTAATTAACGTTAACAAATTGATTTTTATGGTATTTGATTTTAAATATATATATATATATATATATATTGTTTTTTTTTGCTTATAGCAACTTCTTCACAATTTAAAGTTATTGTTTAAATAGAAAAAACTTCTTATCAACTCTTTTTTTGGGTTGAAGTTTACCATGGTTGAAATTTTGTTTGTTGGATAAATATAGGAATGATTATGGATAATAATTTTTTTATATCATGACTCTCATCTTTAGATTTTCAAGTTACTATAAATAATAAGGCTAGATTCATAATTTTTTCATTAACATTTGTCCAAGTTTCTATCATTTTTTAGGGCTATTTGTTATATTTACACATTTTGTTTTGATAGGGTGAAATTTAGTGCCTCCTTCCTCACTTTCAAAGACAAAAATTCAATTCTTACATAAATTTATCTACTTTTATTTTTAATGTTTAGTATATTTTTTTAATTATTGAATTTAGGGTTTTTCATTTAAATACGCACTTGGGTTTTAATTATGCAAACTCCCTTTATATTTTTCAGGCATCTCTTTTTATATTAGTTGCATAGTACCACCGCACACCCTTGGTGCAATGGTCACTCCACAGGTTCAAGTCTCCAGGAGGGAGTTTCACACACATTTACACTTAGATTAGGCTAGAGTAAAAATTCTATCTTGTATAAAAAAAAAAAAAGTTGCATAGTTATTTACCATATTCCATTCAATTAATTTTGGACTTATATATGATTTTTTCTATTTATAAAAACTCAATCTTACACAATATGCATTCATTATATAACATAAAGTAAAATGTTACTTATTTTAAAAAAAAAATAGAGCAAAATATTACTTCATTTTTATTATCTATTTAATTTTAATTAATATAAAAATTATTATTCTTTATTTTCATTAATTTACACATAATACTTAATAAAGTCGTGCATTGGACGGGCCTAATACTAGTATCTATATAAAACTGAAATTTTTGACTTTTTGTTGACCTCTTCAGAGCTTGCCACATCATTATTACTTTTTTTTTTTTATAATTTAAGTTTTTTTTTTTTTTTTTTTTAACTACATAACGCACGTTATTTCACTAGCGTTAGGATTAAAAAGAAAAAAGAAAGAGACTCACGTTAGGAGTCCTAACGTGTGTGGATTTATTTTAACAGCAATCGATCATTGATTGGTATTGGTAAAATCTCATAGGATACCTGCAATGTAGTTGGCACTTCTTTATTAAATCCATAAACTTAGCGGTAGGATAATGTTTAAGAGTTGCTTTCTAAATAGACTTCCACTTTCAAGGTGTGGAATAGACTTCCACTTTCAGGATTCCACACCGTATATTTAGACACCTTAATGCATGATGGTGATGTTTATATTAATTTTCTTGTATCTTTACACTTTCTTTTAAAACTAAATTACCATGTTTGATAATATAGTGAACTCGATTTATGCCTATGAGTATAGCATTTTGTCTTTGATTGTGATATTTTGATTATTGGTTTTGATGAAAAACGAAAAGAATGGCACAATCGAAGAGATCTATAGAAGAAGCAGTGAAGGCAAAGAAAGAGTTGAATGGGTTTTTCGGTATTAATTTCTTTTGAATTGTATGTGTAAGGACACAATTTGAGCCCAGACCCACAGTCAAAAGGGAATAGGCCTGAAAAGCCTTTTTACAATAAAATTTGTAGAGAGTGGACTTGAAATCTAGGTTCTAATGATGTTTAGATAACAAAGAATGATGGGCTTTCGTCACAATGGTACTCACAAGGAACTGTTTATATGAATATGAAGGAAACTTTATCCTCGGACACAAGCCGATGATGACTTATATTACTTTTTCCCAAAATAGATTACAATTATAGATAGTGAAGTTTACAGTGTATTTTCTCTCATTTTTCCGATCCCCTTTGCTTAAGGTCCCTTCTTTCTTTTATACTTCCTACTTCCTTTCTTCTTCATCCTCCACGTCAGGGTTAGATTGTTGGCTTAGATACTTGTCACATCCACCTCCCCTAAAGTCTTTGGAGATAGGAGCAAAGTTCCACCCTGATGTTCAGATCTCACTTCCTCATTAATGCGGCCAGAATAACAGTTGCAGAGCATTCAATGTGGGAGCAGTGGTAACAACTTTATTTAAGATATTCCACTGTCCTTCTTCTTATCCTCTATGTTTACTGTGTCTACCCTTACCTATAAGATTTTCCAGAACATAGCCGAGGTCATAACCTTCCTCAGACCAACTTCTTGTACATACTTGCTCAGACATTATCTCTTATTTATTTAATATTGCCTTTATGAGTTAATATTCATACACCCTCGGACCGTTTAGTGTCCTTAGGCTGGGCCTTTAACCCGAAGAATATTCTTGGGCCACCCTACACATATTCCTGGGCCCAATGACCCTATAGTATGTGTATTGAATTTTGGTTTGTGTATGTGATTCAAATTTAAGAAAAATTTTAGTTGAAATTTCAAACACAGTAGGTTTGGATAAATTGGATTAATAAAAATCTTATTTTCTTGGGTAGGACTTGAATTCTCTAAAACTTTTGTTCAGTGGCTGATAGTGAGGATTGAGATGCCCAAAAGCCATACATTAAACCAACTTTTCAACAAACCTCTTTCGTATATTATGACTAAATTAAAATGATCAGTTTGAAATTTGAGGTATGTTGACTGAATTCTAAGTTTGAAATTTTTTGATCATATAAAATTTTACTGTAGAGTAAGTTTGCTTAAAGAATAGTCTCTTATTTTTTAGTTTATTCCTTAATTTTGTTATTAAGAAAAAAAAAATTTCCTAAAGGAATATAGCCACTTAAAATACCAAATAACGTAGATTACGATCTTTAAAAAATGTTTTATGTTAAAAAGATTTCATAGTTAGATCATAGAGTTACAAGTTATAGATTTACTTACTTACTTTTTTTTTTTTCTTTTTTTTTTCTGAAGCGTTTGAAGTTTGAACTAATCAAAGGCTGGCCCCCTCCAGCCACAACCTGGGCCTGTCCCTGTTTGCACATGATTCATAGATTTTCTAACATTTAGGCTTAATAATATTGAGTCATATGAGATTATGAGAGAAACCCAAAAGGAGTTAGATTTTCCAGCATCAATATATCTCATGCATCATATCAAATAGGTATTTACATGAGTTCCACATATAATGATTTATGATTCTAATTGTGAACATCATGTGGCGAACAATTCGTTTGTGAAAATTCACATCAAATAACTACTAAAAAGAAATTCTTCAATCGAAGGAGTTTATAAAAGAAAAACATTAAAACAAGAGATGGTCCCTTGCTTAGCCGTTAAACAAATTTGTGTATTCGTCATAGGGGGTTTAATATACTAGCTAGAAAAATTCTCACTAAAGTTAATATTAAGATATGGATTTTCTTGTCAAAATACTTGAATGATAATGACTAAAGGTATGATCAATTTGTTCTGTTGTGTAATCTCCATATGAATTTTGTAATATGGATCAATAATTTTGCTTTGTATAGCTAAGATTTAGTGGCATTGTTTCATTCTGTACTCGAGGATCGTCCCTCACTTGCAAAAAAGAGAAAAAAAAAAAAAAAAAAGTACTGCCTTGGTGTCAAAGTTTTGAGCGTGAAAGTTAAGTTAGAGAGATGCATGGACCTTGTCAAGTTATGCTCATTGAATAAACATGAAAGAAGACCTTGTCAGAACTCGTAAGAGACTTTGAAGAGTCAAGACACCAAGTTTCAGCGTCTGTAAATGAAAGGGAAAACTTGTTTGGTAGCTGACTTTGAGGCCAGCTGGACCTCCAGAACAGAGTGATAGAAGAATAGAGAAATAGGATAGGAAG
Source organism: Castanea sativa (assembly GCF_040712315.1). Lineage (NCBI taxonomy): Eukaryota > Viridiplantae > Streptophyta > Magnoliopsida > Fagales > Fagaceae > Castanea > Castanea sativa. The sequence goes on along the minus strand of NC_134019.1, from coordinate 17,206,754 downwards.
GATAGGTAGTTTGATGAACAATTTGCTTAAACTTCATTGATCATGGCCTTTGGCCTTTATACAAGTTTGCTCTGTATTCTCACTAACTAATTCTTCACAGCACTAACCAACTAACCCCCTCAACAACTAACTAACTAACTAACAACAGTTATAGTTACCTTCACACATTGACTACCCTTAACCATAGTTAACTAACACAACTAACACAAGCAGTAACTAATGCCATAAGCAACACTAGTTTGAGCAGTAATTCAATACAATAGTACATTAATGGTTAAATCCTAACAATTCCCCCCCCCCCTTAGAGCACCTTGCCCACAAGGTGAGGAAATTTAGATTGCAGATCATATAAGACCTCCCAAGTAGCATCTTCCTTGCTTTCACCCTGCCATTGGACCAAGACCTGAGTAACAGTTCTGCTCCGCAATTGAATAGATTTCCTAGCTAAGATCAGCACAGGTTCTGGGGTAATCACCAAATCTACATTCATAGCAGGTAATGTAGGTTTAGGCACCACTTGATTGCCCAACTTGGCCTTGAGATTGGAGACATGGAACACAGGATGGATGAGGGAACTAGGAGGTAAATCCTGTTTGTAGGAAATTGCCCCTACCTTCTGTATGATCTGGAATGGCCCATAGTAATGAGGAGCTAGCTTTCCCAGCTTTTTATGGTGCACAAATGACTGCTTGTATAGCTGCAACCTTAGGTACACCCAATCCCCCACAACAAATGATTTGTCCACCCTCTTCTTGTTAGCAAACCACCTCATCCTCTCTTAAGCAGCACACAAATTTTTCTTAAGTAAAGCCAAAAGCTGCTGTCTATCCTTAAGTAACAAATCCATAGCCTTAACCCTTGTAGTGCCGGATACCTAGTCTAAAACCCGAGGAGGAGGGTACCCATACAAAGCTTCAAAGGGTGTCATCTTAGAGGAGATGTGGAAATTGGTATTAAACCAAAAATCTGTCAAGGGCAACCATTCAACCCAAGTGTTAGGCTTATCAGCTGCAAAAGCCCTTAAGTAGTGTTCCAAGCTCTTATTAACCACCTCAGTTTGAGGGTGGTAAGAAGACATGGCCAATGTGACTCCTTGCAATCTCATCAATTCCTTCCAAAAAAGAGAAGTGAACACAGGATCTCTATCATTGACAATGGTGGAAGGCATGCCATGTAGTTTGAAAACAAACTGTAGATAGAGATTGGCAACCTTGGTTGCAGTGTAAGGATGTGAAAGGGGCATAAAATGGACATACTTAGTGAGTCTATCCACCACTACAAACACCAAAGACTTCAAGTGAGACTTAGGCAACCCTTCAATAAAGTCTATACTCACATCCAACCAAGGTCTCTTTAGAATAGGTAGGGGCTACAACAACCCAGCAAGGAAGCAGGTCTCATGTTTAAGCTTCTGACATACATCACATTCCCTCACATATTGCTTCAGATCCTGCCTCGGTCTAGACCAGTAAAAGTCTTTTTGAAGCCTATGCAAAGTCTTTAAGTAGCCAGAATGGCCCCCCAAGGGATTGTCATGCACCTACTTTAACACCACAATCTTCAAATTTCCATAAGAATCTCCCAAGTGCAATCTTTCTTTGTAAAATAGAAAACCATTACAGAAAGTAAACCCTTGAGGAACATCAGTACCTAACTGGATAGCATGAATAATAGCCTACATTTTAGGGTCAATAGTGTGGGGAGTAAAAAGACCCTGATGGGTATATGGGCCTTTGGGCCATGCTAAGGAAGGCCGACCTGCTCCTGGGTTTAGAACTTGTTAGTATTGTGGGTCGGCCCATACGCCGAGGATCCGAGAGTACAGCCGAGGATGATTTTTCCCCTCGGACGGACATCGGAGATTCCGGGACTTCATTGTAAAGGTTAGGGAATGACACGGTGAAGACCAATAGTATAAGGGGGTGAACCCTTGAATGTCCTAGAAGCATCGATGCTAGAGAAATACCAAGGATAAAGGCTGCCACATCCGCATTAAAGACCCTGCACCTACCGCCCTGGCCGCATTAATGGGGAAGTGACACCTGAACAGTGGAAGGGAAACTTCTGGTTACTATTCAAAGGCACTGAGAAAATAAATATCTAGGCTAAGGGGGAGTTGGGGCAATACGTGTACAAAGTATCAAAAAGAAGAGTATTTAAGGAGCAACCTAGAACTGAAAATGTGGATGGACTACTTTGTAATCGAAAAGGAAAAGAAAAAAAAAGGAAGAGATACTATAAGAACAACTCTTGGCTTACGTCCGAGGAGGTTGATTTACAATATTCCCCGTTGTTTTTGAGTGTTTGCAATCTTGGGCTTGTCATTTAATCCTCACACACTTCTAACCTGGGTTTCAAGCCCACACTCTACAAATTCATATTGTTTAAGGCTCATTGGGCCTGAGCCCGTAACTGTTCTTGGGGCCAGGTGTAATTGTGCACTTACAATTGGCGCCGTCTGTGGGAAATCTAGTCTAGAAGAGGTAGGGATATTATGGCAGGCTTAGGCTCTTACCATGCAGAGTCATAGGGATCACAACCGGAGGACCATTTAGAGCGTCTTGAACATCGAAGGGATCGTGAGGGAAGCGTCCACACAGAGTATCCAGGCGCCAGCCATACTCATGGTGGGGGTAGCACCACTCACGAGGAGGGTTCTAAATCTATGCAGAAGGAAATTAATCGTTTGAAGAGGAAGTTACGCCGTGCTAAACGCAAGTTTTCACCATCCTCGTCTAATCCTTCCTCTGAGGAGGATAGGGGAGATGGCTACAGCTCGAGGTCGCGCTCCCCCACCAGTGCAACGTCCTCCGGTGAGGAAAACGACCAGCCAACTTGCAAACGTAGGAAGCTTCATTCTAGGGGCTTAGGCAACGACGCTATGAGTAGGGCATTGCACCAACTCTCTAAGTCTCCATTCATACGGAGGATTGAAAAAGGAAGGCTTCCCAGGAGGTTTACCCAGCCCACCTTTACCATCTACAATGGCCAGACTGATCCGGTGGAGCACGTGAGTCACTTCAACCAGAGGATGGCAATGCACTCTCACAACGAGACTCTGATGTGTAAGGTTTTCCCCTCCAGCTTAGGACCTGTGGCTATGAGATGGTTTAACGGTCTCAAATCGGGGTCTGTAGGCTCATTCGGGGAGTTAACTAGGGCATTTGCTTCGCGGTTTATTACGTGTAGCAGAATCCCTCGACCATTGGACTCGCTGCTATCCATGGCCATGAAGGAAGGGGTGACGCTGAAAGCATACTCCGACCGATACTGGGAAATGTTTAATGAAATAGATGGTGATTTTGATGAGGTGGCGCTTAATACCTTTAAGGTAGGTCTTCCTACTGACCACGACCTAAGAAAGTCTTTGACGAAAAAGCCCGTCCGCAGCGTACGCCGCCTTATGGATCGTATTGATGAGTATAAAAGGGTAAAGGAAGACCAGCAGCAGAGGAAGGGAAAGGAGAAGGTTATCCCGCAGGAGAGAAGGGATTTCAGGTCGGACAGATATCACAACAACAAGCCGAGGAGGGATTACTTCGGGCAATCCGGCTCGGCAGCACCTCAGGCTGTAAATACTGTGTTCCGAGAACCAGTGCATCAGTTACTAGAGAAAGTTCGTAAAGAGCCCTTCTTCAGATGGCCCAGTAAGATGGCAGGGGATCCTGCGAAAAGAAATCAAAACCTCTTTTGTCAGTATCATCAGGATGTGGGCCACACTACCGAGAACTGTCGGACCTTGTGGAACCATCTGGAACAACTCGTCAGTGAGGGAAAGTTGAAGCAGCACTTGTGTTAGCCCGCTGGGTAGGTCAGTCAAGTCGGCTCGAATAACCAGAGGAACAATTCATCTCGGCCATCATTGGGAACAATTAATGTTATCTTCGCTGCACCTGGTAGGACCGGCTCAGGTCCCACTAGAGTGATGGCGGTTTCCCATCCTCAGGCCGAGGATGTGGGTTGCAGGCCAAAGAGGTTGAAGGGCACTTTGCCCGTCTTAGGTTTCTCTGAGGAGGATAAGGTAGGGACTATCCAGCCCCATGACGATGCTCTTGTGGTCACCCTCAGGATAGGGAATTATGATGTGAGGAGGGTGATGATAGATCAGGGCAGCGGTGCAAATATCATGTACCTTGATCTATTCAAGGGGTTAAGGTTGAAGTTGGAAGATCTTACTCCTTATGATTCGCCGCTCATAAGTTTTGAGGGGAGAGCCGTTGTGCCGAAGGGACAAATTCGTTTGCCCGTTCAATCCGGCTCAGAAACGGTTGAGGTGGACTTTATTGTGGTTGACGCGTACTCTCCATATACATCCATCCTTGCCAGGCCATGGCTGCACGCTCTTGGAGCTGTCTCCTCTACCTTGCATGTCAAAGTTAAATTTCCCTCAGGGGAATGTGTTGAAGAGGTCCTCGGCAGCCAATCGGTGGCCAGGCAATGCATATCGGCTGCTGTCCTGCATCAGACGGAGGCCGAATCTTCGGCTCTGATCACCAAAGGTTTATAGCAATTAACTGCTCCCGGTTCATCTGGGATGGCGACAGGGGAGGAGACATATTGTGAGGAGTTGGAGAAGTTTCCAGTAGCCGATGACCCAGAGAGGTTCTTCCAAGTCGGTGTACTTTTGCCACACCAAGAGAAGATGGAATTGTTAGAATTCTTGAAGGACAATGTTGATGTTTTTGCGTGGGATCCTTATGAAGCTCCAGGCGTTGATCCAAGCTTCATTTGTCATCACTTAAATGTCAATCCAGCTATCGTTCCGAGAAGGCAGCCACCTCGGCGATCCTCCAGGGAACATTCCGAGGCTGTGAAGGAAGAGGTTCTTAAGCTTAAAAGGGCTGGTGCTATCAAAGAGGTTTTCTACCCCGAGTGGTTGGCCCATACGGTTGTTGTGAAAAAGAAGAATGGAACGTGGTGGGTATGTGTGGACTTCACTGATCTGAACAAGGCCTGTCCTAAAGATTCGTTCCCAATGCCACGTATTGATCAACTGGTGGATGCCACTGTCGGACATCCTCGGATGAGTTTTTTGGACGCCTTCCAAGGTTACCACCAGATTCCCTTAGCATTGGAGGACCAGGAGAAAACTGCCTTCATTACACCGACGGGGAATTATCATTATAAGGTCATGCCATTCGGCTTGAAGAATGCTGGGGCTACCTATCAAAGGATGATGACCAGAATGTTCGAACAGCAGATGGGGAAAACCATTGAAGTATATGTCGACGACATGGTGGTGAAAAGCAAAACAATACCCTCACACGTGAAAGATTTGGTCGACACTTTTCAAATACTGAGAAAGTACAAGTTGCGCCTCAACGCCTCAAAGTGCTCTTTTGGCGTGGGGTCTGGAAAGTTCTTGGGATATATGATTACTCATAGAGGCATAGAGGTAAATCCTGTGCAGGTCAAGGCTATTCAGGACTTGCAGTCTCCTCGGAACCCAAAAGAAATCCAGAAGCTAACGGGAATGATTGCTGCCTTGAATAGATTCATATCTCGGTCAACTGACCGGTGTCGTCCTTTCTTCCAACTGTTGAATAAGTGGAAAGGGTTTCAATGGACCGAGGACTGCGAATTAGCTTTTCAACAGCTCAAGCAATATCTTTCTCGGCCACCCATTCTGTCTCGTCCGGAGGCACATGAGATTTTGTTTGCTTATCTGGCAGTGGCCGTCCACGCGGTCAGCCTGGTCCTGATAAGAGATGATGACGGGGTGCAAAGACCGGTATATTATGTTAGTAAGTCTTTAGGTGATGCCGAAGTGCGTTATCAACCTTTAGAAAAAGCGCTTCTGGCCGTGGTTCATGCCACGCGAAAGATTCCCCACTATTTTCAGTCTCACACAGTGGTTGTTCTGACTCAATTGCCTCTCAAGGCAGTGCTGCGTAGCGCCGACTACTCAGGAAGGATAGCAAAGTGGGGGACCATCCTGGGGGCTTTTGATGTTAAATACAAGCCTCGCACCTCGGTGAAGGGCCAGGTCCTCACTGACCTGGTGGCGGAATTTGCCGAGCCATTGCTGGAAGAAACTCTGAAAGAGGCCCACATGGGTGAAAAATCAGTTGGGGTAATCACAGCTGCGGTGTCTCCGATTTGGGAAGTGTATATGGATGGGGCTGCTAATCAGAGAGGGTCTGGTATTGGACTTGTTCTAATGTCCCCTGAAGGAATTGTCTTTGAAAAATCTTTAAGATTGGCCTTCTCGGCTACTAACAATGAGGCCGAGTATGAAGCAGTCTTGGTAGGCATGCAGATGGTACGTAAGATGGGTGGGAAGGAAGTCCATGTCTTCTCAGACTCTCAACTAGTGGTCGACCAGGTCATGGGGACCATGGAGGCTAGAGACCCCAGAATGCAGGAATATTTGGCCCAGATCAAGCGCTAGCAACCTGAATTTGACTCCTTCGCCTTAACTCATATCTCTTGGAGCGGAAACACCCATGCAGACTCCTTAGCCATGCTGGCAACTACCTCGGCTCAAGGTTTACCAAGGGTTATCCTCGTTGAGGATTTACTAAAACCCTCTGTTGTCATTGCCGACGCACCTCGCATCCATCTAATAAGGCTTGGACCTAGTTGGATTGACCCGGTCATATCTTTTCTTAGGAATGATGTTCTTCCTGAAGACAAATCTGAAACAGATAAGATACGTCGAAAGGCGCCGCGTTTCTGGTTGTCCGAGGACCAGAAACTGTACAAACGATCCTTTTCAGGACCGTACTTGTTGTGTGTACACCCTGACTCAACGGAAGGGCTTCTGGAAGAACTGCATGAAGAGATTTGTGGCAGCCACACCGGGGGAAGATCCTTAGTCCACAGAGCTCTAACTCAGGGTTATTGGTGGCCCAATATGCAAAGGGAGGCTCAAGACTATGCCAGGAAATGCGATCAGTGTCAGAGGTTCGCCCCTAATATTCATCAACCTGGAGGAGTTCTTAACCCCCTTTCCAGTCCTTGGCCCTTCGCACAGTGGGGACTAGACATAGTTGGGCCATTCCCAAGGGTAACAGGTAACAAAAGATGGCTTCTCGTGGGAACAGACTATTTCACTAAATAGGTTGAGGCCGAGCCCTTAGCAAACATTAGAGATGTTGACTCCAGGAAGTTTTTCTGGAAGAACATCGTAACTAGGTTCGGTATACCACACACACTCATCTCAGACAACGGTGTTCAGTTCGATAGTAAGGCTTTTAGGAAGTATTGTGGTGACATGGGTATCACAAATAGATATTCCACTCCAGTTTATCCTCAAGGAAATGGGCAAGCCGAGGCCGTTAACAAGGTCATTGTCAGTGGGCTGAAGAAAAGGTTGGACGATGCGAAAGGCAGATGGGTAGAAGAGCTCCCTCATGTTCTGTGGACGTATCGGACTACACCGTGCAGGTCCACTGGAGAAACGCCATTCTCTATGACTTATGGAGCCGAGGCGGTGATACCTTTGGAATCTGGTTTTCCTACCCTAAAGACAAGTTCTTTTAGCTCGGAGAATAACGATGGACTCTTGGAGAAAGGTCTTGATTGTCTTGATTTACTTGAGGAACGACGCGAGGCAGCTATGGTTCAAATGGCTTACTATCAACAGAAGCTAAAACGAGGATATGATGCCCACGTGAAGCTAAGGCCACTTGCACCTGGTGATCTTGTGCTAAGAAAAGTTATTGGCACCTCTAAAAACCCAGCTTGGGGTAAGCTATGACCCAACTGGGAAGGCCCTTATCGCATTGTTTCAGTAGCAGGCATATGGTCATATCGGCTAGCTGACCTAGACGAAAAAATTGTACCACGCCCGTGGAATGTAAATAATCTTAGAAGGTATTATTATAAATAAAATTTGCTTTTGTCGGTTAACATTTCGAAGTTATAAATACCTCTGACGCATGAAGCTACTATCTTTAAGAATCAAACAGAAACTTGGTTAAGTGCAGTCCTCGGACCACAAACCTTGTGGAAATTGATGTCTTCTCATTTGTTAAACAGAACCTAAGTTATGCCGGGTCCTCAGACCTCCTACTTTGGGAAAATTAACATTTGAAGCTACTATCTTTAAGAATCAAACAGAAACTTGGTTAAGTGCAGTCCTCGGACCACAAACCTTGTGGAAATTGATGTCTTCTCATTTGTTAAACAGAACCTTAGTTATGCCGGGTCCTCAGACCTCCTACTTTGGGAAAATTAACATTTGAAGCTACTATCTTTAAGAATCAAACAGAAACTTGGTTAAGTGTAGTCCTCGGACCACAAACCTTGTGGAAATTGATGTCTTCTCATTTGTTAAACAGAACCTTAGTTATGCCGGGTCCTCAGACCTCCTACTTTGGGAAAATTAACATTTGAGGTTATCATTTGTAAGAGTCAAACAGAAACTTGGTTAAGTGCGGTCCTCGGACCCCAAACCTTGTGGAAGTTGATGTCTTGTCATTTGTTAAACAGAACCTTAGTTATGCTGGGTCTTCGGACCTCCTGCTTTGGGAAATTTAACATTTTTGAAGTTACAATTTTTAAGAATCAAACGGAAAATTGGTTAAGTCTTATCTTCGGACCACGACTTTGATCAAAGTTAACTCCTTATTATGTCTGGGTGTTAATGCGTTACTGTTTATTAACTCTGATCTTAAGCTTTATATCTTTAAATGATAAGCAAATTTGTGTAAGGAATGGTCCTCGGACCTTACAACCTACTAGAAACGGTGCTATACATTACAAGGGTTTGATCGTTATATGAGGTCTTTTCTTCTTTTTAATCAAAGCATTGTTTAAATATCTCAACCATGTCACCTTCTGTTAAATCTTTAATAACATGCGCGTGATTATGTGGAAGTTATGATTGTGCAATCCTTGGAGTTAGATTTGTTTACTCTGAGAAACTTTTGCTATGTATTAATGGGAAACTTTTGCGATAAGTATAAAAAGAATAAAGTAAAAACAGATGCAACACGGGTGAACATCAAATAAAGTTGTTCTTCATTAATCATTTGGACATGCATTACATATAAAGGCTGAACATGGAGAAAGAGAAGCCCTAAGCTAGGTCCTGAGCTTTTGGAGGAGGATTTCGCTGAGAAGTGCTGGTTCCCTCTGTCTCTTTCAGCTCCAACTCAAAAGGAGACAGAACCTTTTGTCCTTTGTCTGCTACTTTCGTTGGAGGGACATTGGATTCCATGGCTTGGCTAAGGCCCTTCTCGGCACCTCCGCCTCCTTCCTTGTCTTTATTGGAACCCGAAGGTTCTGTAGGATCCGGAATTGGCTTCGGGACCATGGGAGGAAGAGCAGGAAGAGTTGTCTCAGGGGTAGGAGTAGCAGCAGGAGCCTCTTCAATCTCTTGTATCTCCAGGGGAAGCCAAACGTTCTCGGACTTCCTCAGATCCGAGGATAGAGGAACTCTTGCTACGTTTAAAGCTTCCCCCCAGACTTTCTGACAGTACTCCCGGCACAAAGCCGCGAAGTCCTCTGTCAGCTGCTCCTCGGTGGTTGCTACCCCTTCCTCGAAACTCGCCTGCTTGGCAGCTTGTAAGGAGAGTTGGAATGAGCTGGCTTCTTCCTTCATCAGCGCAAGTTCTTTTTCCAAATCCGAGCGTTCCCGTTGGACTCGGGCGAGCTCATCATCTTTTTCGCGAAGGAGCTTGCACTGCCCTTCTATCTGGGTCTTCATAGTCTTCAAGTTTGACTCGACCCCATTTTTCTCTCTCCTCAGCTCAGCCACCTCCGAGGTAAGCTTTTCATTCTCTGCAAGAGCTGTGCCCAAGGTCTTCTCTGTCTCTAGCCTAATCTACAGCTCAGTCCTGGCCTTCTTCCGAGTATCTTCTATAAATCTCTCGGCTGCAAAGACCCCCTGAATGGCCTGTAACAAAGTGTGATGGAATCAGGAATAGTAAACAAGGGGTAAACTTGTGGAATCTTCCTAAAAAGGGGTAAACTTACCAGCGCTAAATCCCTTTTTAAAGAGATGAATAGTTATGGCTGGCTCATTTTTTCCAAGGTTTCCATGTCCTTGGGCAACAGAAGAGGGTGCTCCAACACTTCGGCCAAGTGGTGGGCATGGCCTTGTTGAACCGCCCTTATACTGGACTGGTAGGAGATGGGTGCGCTGTCCAGTCTTAAGTCGGGGGACCAGGTGGTCGGTGCTCGGCGCACTTCGGCCTCGTCCCTGATTTCCCCGCTTTCAACTGAGCGGGCCCTACCCTTGCCTTTGTCCAGCTTCTGCTGCTGAACCGGTGGGAGTTGTTGTCGTGGTTTCTTGGGGTCCTTACTGATCGTCCCCTCAATATCCCCATTTCTCTTCTTCTTGGGATCCTCGGCTGGAAGTTTTAGCTCAGCTGGAGGAGGGGGAGGTGGCAAAGATGGGGGAACTTGGGACGTCCCCGTCTTTTTCTCCATAACCTTCGCAGCTCTATTGGTTAGGAGACCCTTCATCCTGCCCATATCTTCCTCGGATTCGTCCTCGGGTAGGACAACTACAAACCCTGCAATTCCGGAGGCCTCGGTGGCTTCTTCCTCCTCGTCGGAAAGTACGACGAACTGATTCCCTCGAGGTCTCTCGGTGTCTTCAAAATGGAATTGATCTATCTCCTCGTCTAGTGTATGTGAAGAAGACACCTGCTCTTCTGGAATAATAGTTGCCTGAGAGTGCACGGCGAGGGGAATTGCCGCTATGGGTTGGTTGTACAAAACGGTGTGGGGGGCGTCAGGGAGATCGTGGTCGTCCAAAAAGTGGGGCCGGGCTACGTTTATTCTTCTTCGTCTTCGGTCACCCGCAATTATGGCGTTCTCTATCTCCTAGAAGTCCGAGGATATGGGAGTGTACCCCAGAATGAGATGAGCAGCCCTGAGTTGTAAGTCTTCGTTAACGAACACGTCGGAGCGAAGCACTCGGTTTAGGTCTGCGATGCTACAGTGACTCAAACGAGGGCGCACATGTTGCTTATCTGCAAAAAAGACGTCAAAACAAACAAGCCTAATCAGATTCACACAGATATGTAATAAGTTTAAGTAATTATGAATACTCATTTTTGTGTGTGTTAGAGGAAGTTGTGTTGTGGGGAGATTAATCCTATGGCATCGCACCTGGGTCCCCCCACTCAACTGGGCAGTGGAGGCCGTCGTGCCAGTTCCCAGAGACGATCAGGTGGTCGTCCTTCATGCCTTTGTTGGATTTGGGCAGACAGGAGATTAACCTAACGACACTAGAACGGGACTTAATGTAGTAACCTATATTGGAGAGTTTATGGGACTCGTACAGAAAAACGACATCATGCCAGGAGAGGTTTAGACCCATTTGCTCGTTTAGAGTATCGACGCTACCCAAAACTCTAAAAACGTTTGGGAGGCACTGATCGGGACACAACCGGTGGTTGCGAAGGTACTCCCTAGTTACAGGTTTCATTGGGAGGGTCATCCCACCCTCTATAAAGGCTATCATCGGGATGATAACCTCTCCCTCTTTCCTAGAATCGGCCACGGCTTCCGCCGGACAATATTCTAGACCTACGTCGCTGGGAATACGGTACTTGGCCCTAAAGCCTTCCATCCCAGCGGCGGTATCAACTAGACACTTGAATCTTCCTATTACAGAGGAACGAAAGATTAAACTCTAAGAGGGAGAATGCTTATAGTGAGAGCCGAGGACAAGGACCGAGGAGAAAAGGTTAAGTATAGAAAGAACAAAAACTTACAAAGTTGAAGGTGTGCAAATTTCCACGGTTTTTTGCAGGTAAAGTATGATGGCTGATGTTTTGATGGGATTAACCCCTAGGGAATTAAATGAAGGCGCAGGTTCCCGAAGCGTCATGGCGTGCGGAAAAGCGGCCTCGAAATTATGTTTATCCCGCCCAAATTTTCGTGGAGTAATGAGGGCCGTTGGATGCCCATCTCGCCGTTGAACGTGGGGGACAAAGTGTAACTTGCAGTAATAAATGCGCGCGTTTTTTAAAATAAAACCGCCAAGTGGCATCTTCTGGGACGCGAAACGATTTTCACATGTGCCATCACTCACAAAGTGTGTGGAGTAGGTTCTCGTTAGATCAAAACCCTATTTTTCTCCTCGGACGTCGAAAATTAGAGTTTTGAGGGGCTATTGTGGGGAGTAAAAAGACCCTGATGGGTATATGGGCCTTTGGGCTATGCTAAGGAAGGCCGACCTGCTTCTGGGTTTAGAACTTGTTAGTACTGTGGGTCGGCCCATACGCCGAGGATCCGAGAGTACAGCCGAGGATGATTTTTCCCCTCGGACGGACATCGGAGATTCCGAGACTTCATTGTAAAGGTTAGGGAATGACACGGTGAAGACCAATGGTACAAGGGGGTGAACCCTTGAATGTCCTAGAAGCATCGATGCTAGAGAAATACCAAGGATAAAGGCTGCCACATCTGCATTAAAGACCCTGCACCTACCGCCCTGGCCGCATTAATGGGGAAGTGACACCTGAACAGTGGAAGGGAAACTTCTGGTTACTATTCAAAGGCACTGAGAAAATAAATATCTAGGCTAAGGGGGAGTTGGGGCAACACGTGTACAAAGTATCAAAAAGAAGAGTATTTAAGGAGCAACCTAGAACTGAAAATGTGGACGGACTACTTTGTAATCGAAAAGGAAAAGAAAAAAAGAGGAAGAGATAATATAAGAACAACTCTTGGCTTACGTTCGAGGAGGTTGATTTACAATATTCCCCGTTGTTTTTGAGTGTTTGCAATCTTGGGCTTGTCATTTAATCCTCACACACTTCTAACCTGGGTTTCAAGCCCACACTCTACAAATTCATATTGTTTAAGGCTCATTGGGCCTGAGCCCGTAACTGTTCTTGGGGCCAGGTGTAATTGTGCACTTACAAATAGTATAACTCAATTTTAGATCAGACAACCAGGTTGGAGTAGGGAAGGATATCATGCATAAGGTGCCCTTAAAGGCAGTTGGGACACTTGATGCAGAAGTAGCTGGTTCAGATGGTACAGAAACAGAACAAGAGGTAACAACTTCTTCACCTTGCCTCCTTGAAAGAGCATCAGCCACCACATTCTCCCTACCTTGCTTGTACTCCACTATAAAAGCATAGCCAAGGAGCTTAGTGATCCACCTTTGCTGTGCTGGAGTTCCCACCCTCTGCTCTAATAGATATTTTAAACTTTGGTGATTAGTTTTGATAACAAATGGTCTCCCTAACAAATAGGGCCTCCACTTCTTCACTGCCACCACCAAAGCTAAAAATTCTTTTTCATAAGTAGAGAGTGAAAGCTTATTACCCTTCAATGTCTGGCTGTGGTAGGCAATAAGCATATGATCTTGCATCAAAACAGCTCCCAAACCTAGACCAGAAGCATCACACTCCACAGTGAAGGGCTTGGTGAAATCAGGCAAAGCCAACACTAGATGACATGAAACAACATCCTTAAGCATCTCAAAGGCATGGGCAGCTTTTGGGGTCTAAATAAAAGAATCTTTCTTCAATAATGCAGTTAAAGTTGCTACATTTTGCCTATAACCCTTCACGAATTTCCTATAATAGCCAGTGAGGCCAAAGAAACCCCTTAAAGCCTTGACATCTCTAGGTATAGGCCATTGCTGTATAGTAGTAGTCTTCTTAGGGCTAGCCTTCACCCCTTCACTAGAAATAAGATGGCCTAGATACTCCACCTCATCACAAGAAAACATACACTTAGATTTCTTAGCATATAGCTAGTGTTTGGCCAAAGTTTTCAAAACCAATCTGAGGTGACCAAAGTGATCAGACAAGGATCTACTATAAACTAGTATATCATCAAAAAAGAAAAAGAAAAAAGAACAAACTTCCTTAAAAAAGGGCTTAAAAATTCATCAAGGATTGAAAGGTAGAGGGAGCATTGGTCAAGCCAAAGGGCATAACCAAAAATTCATAGTGGTCTTCATGTGTCCTAAAAGTAGTTTTAGGAATGTCTTCCTCCTTCGTCCTGATTTGGTTGTAACCAGACCTAAAGTCCAATTTAGAAAACACACAAGCATCACCTAGCTCATCCAACAACTCATCAATGACAGGAATAGGGTATTTGTCCTTGTAGTTTCTTGATTCAAAGCCCTATAATGAATACACATCCTCCAAGAACCATTAGCTTTCCTAACTAAAAGAACTGGTGAAGCAAATGGACTACAACTATTCCTAATTGAACCAACAGACAACAACTCCTTAACTATCTTTTCAATTACATTCTTTTGATAATAAGGGTACCTGTAGGGTCTTTGGTAGATGTCTTGAGCTCCTTCCTTAAGCTTGATTTGATTTTCATGTCCCCTAATAGGAGGTAATCCAACAGGAGTTGCAAAGACTGCATCAAACTCTAATAGTAGCTCAGCCACCTAGACAGGGACTTTGGAAGCACCATCTGCATAGTGGAAATCCGTAGGATCTAAAATTTGCAGAATCAATCCTCTCTTCACAGGTTCTTTCAAAAATTGAGTCCCTTCTTGAATGTGAGTACTTGCACCCCTTAAACCATGTAACATCACAAACTTTTGTGCATAAGAATAGCACATAGTTAGCAATTTGAAGTCCCATTGAATGACCCCAAGGGTACTCAACCACTGAGTTCCTAACACCAAATCACAACCCCCATAGGCAACACATGTAATTGAACCAAAAATTGATGCCCTTGCAAACAAATAGGAACTTCCTTACATAATCCTTGAGTTCTAATCACATCACCATTAGCCACCTTCACTTCCAAAATTTGAGAAGCATCCACAGGAATATGTAATTGAGAAAATAAGGAAGTATCAACAAAATTATGTGTGCTACTCGAGTCTATAAGAATTACCAAGGACTTATGCCTAACCTTTCCCATTACCCTCATAGTACTAGAAGTAAGGGTACCACTTAAGGCATAAAGTGTGATTCCAGCATCCTCAACATTGTTTTCTTGACAGTGCAAGGTGTGAACAAAAACAGAAATTCCATTACCCTCCTCAAGTTCAGTAATATGCACCCCTAAATTAACTTCAAGCATAAACTCCACACAATCAAGAAGGAACAACATAGCATATTTACATTTATGACCAGGACCCCACTTCTCATCACAATTATAACATAATCCTTTTTTCTTCCTCTCCTCCATTTGAGCAGGAGATATTCTTTTGATTGGCAATCTAGTATTCCTACTATCTACCAAAGGAGTAACTTTGGGTGGACCTAACATTAAGGGCTTAACTAGCCCCAATTGAACCTTAGAACTCCTCTTATAACTACAATTGTACTCTTCTTGAATCTTGGATAAACCAAAAGCCTCATTTAGTGATTGAGGATTAAGCATACGGACAGGAAGTCTTATCTCATCCTTCAAGCGACTGAGGAAGCAACTCAGCTTGTGTGATGCAGACAACCCTTTGATTCTATTAGATAAGACTTCAAATTGAGCCTTATACATTGCCATGGAAGTTGTTTGCCTCAACCTGGTCAGCATTTCCATGGGATCATCATATGCAGTTGAACCAAACCTTGCATGCATAGTTTGAACCAGTGACTTCCAATCAGAACACCCCTGTTTCTTCACTTTCTTGAAACCAAACCAGAGCTTCACCTTCCATAAGAAAAGAAGCTAACATCAATTTCTCTCTAATGGGAGTATTGTAATACCTAAAATATTGACTGGCCTTATACACCCAACTCACAGGTTCTCCACCAGAAAATCTTGGAAAATCCAACTTCATGGGGTGAGACATAGGCAACAATGAAGAACTAGGGTTTTGATTTCCCCCAATTCTTTGAGATTGGTAGGTGCCACCATGATCTGAAGAACTCAATTTTTGTAGAATTGTAGTTAATTTTTGGCTCATCTCATTCAAAGTTCTCATGTGAATTTCTTAAATAGTTTGCATCTCTTGTAACTCCTTAGTGTGATGATCAGTTGTGCTTTGAAGTGAAGCAATGGCTTCATTTATTGTAGCAGAGGCACGAGTCTCTGCCATGAATGCCAAGGAAAGCCAAGCTTTGATACCAAATGAAAGGGAAAACTTGTTTGGTAGCTGAATTCGAGGCTAGTTGGACCTCCAGAACAGAGTGATAGAAGAATAGAGAGATAGGATAGGAAGGATTGGTAGTTTGATGAACAATTTGCTTAAACTTCATTGATGATGGCCTTTGGCCTTTATACAAGTTTGCTCTGCATTCTCACTACCAACCAACTAACTAACCCCCTCAACAACTAACTAACTAACAACAGTTACAGTTACCTTCACACATTGACTACCCTTAACCATAGTTAACTAACACAACTAACACAAGCAGTAACTAACACAGTAAGCAACACTAGTATGAACAGTAATTCAATACAATAGTACATTGATGGTTAAATCCTAACAGTAAAGGTTCATGCATGGACCATACTTTTTTTCATTTATAGTAGTAGTTGATGAAGAAGATGAATAGTACATGGCAGCCCATAAGGGTCTAATATGCGTGTTACAGACTTACAATGACAGATATATGTTCCTTCTAGCATTCTTGACTCATTAAAAATGAAAGTTCTTCAGTTCTTTGGGTATCAAATTTAGGTCTGTACTTTATATATATGTTAAACATAGTTGGTGTTGGCTTTACTTCTTGCTGTTTTCCCATTAATGGTAGTCTTGGCCTTCAATCAAGGGCCATTATGCTTAATGTTAGTTGCTAGAAAATTCACCTTCATGCAGTAGTAGCTCTAGGTATGTTTTTTAAGGTGGTCACTAAAAAATTTAAATTATACAAAATCTAATAAAGCAATAACTTGAATATTTGCTACAACTACGAGTTGTTAAGGAAAGTAAAATTATTACAATTGTAAAGCCAAAAAAATTATAACTGTTGTCACCTTCAAGGAGAATTCACAACCACAATATTTTTCTTGGTACAATTTTTTAAGAAAAAACTAAAATTAAAGATTATTTTTATTGAATAGGTTGAATGAGCTACAAAATTTGAACGATTAGCGATTTTTATCTTTTTGTTTAATAATAGGTTTTTTATTAAATAATCTGTTCACTTGTTGTTTGGTCTTGTCTTTTTTTGTTTTTGTTTATGTTTATGTTTGTTGTTATTTGGGCTAATATTGGACAAAATTTAGCTATAAAATAGTTGTAACTTAAGGCTACAACCTTATTCAATAAAATAAACATTACTACATATCTAGAAAATTTAACCGTTGAATTGTATGTTCTTTACGCTCTTAATACACATGTCAAATTTTGTATTTATCTGATATTCTTTACTATATAATCTATAGGAATTAGATGCAATCCAATGGTAGATTTGTCAAAATTTATCTCCAATAAAAAGATATTGAGTAAGGTTGTATCCTAAGGCTACAACTAATTTTATAGTTAAACTTTGTTCGCTAGTATTTATTATTGTTATTTAAGTTTTTTTTTTTTAAAAAAAAAATTTATAAAAGAGATTAAGGATTATGTTTGGAGGCACAATTAATTTTGGAGTAATGCTACGTCTACAATATTTTTACAATAAATTTTATGCAAAAAGCTGTTATTGGTGAATAAAAAAATAATATCAATATTGGGTTTAAATTAGAACCAGTAACAATTTACTACATTGGATTTGTTGTGAAATTATTGTGAAAATATTGTGAATGTAGCCCTACTCTTATTTTTTTTAACCCAAAGTTTTTTAATTTTCAAATCAGGATGTTCAACATTTTTATTAGGGTGGTCATAATAGGTTATTTAGCATATATTATTTTTTTGATAAATGTACATATACATTTTTTTTTGTGCTAGTCAGGCTTCATGGCTTCATGGCTTCATGGCTTCACCAGAAACTTTCTATACATAAGAATTAAGAAATGAATTGAAGTCTCAAAGAAAAGTAGGGACAGGTGACAACAAAGAAATTAAAAGCTCTCAATAAATGCTGTAAATTTATGAGGAGAATTTTCTTTTCTTTTTCTTTTTAGGACATACTGGCTTTATCACACGCACTTCGAGCATGCGATGAGGTTTTTTTTTTTTTTTTTTAGTGGTTGTAGCAAAAAAAAAAAAAAATCTATGCTTTTTTTATTCTATATATATAATTTTTATTTTGATAATATAATTTATAAGTAGATAAATGAATTTGAAAATCAACAAGAGAGTGACCCTATTTTTAGGCAATATTTTAGTGGAAGTTAGGATTATATATTTGTGTGGGCCTTTTTTGCAAATGTTGGGTTGGGCCGCCTGTCGCTACACTAGGCCCAAAGATTTTTGGATCAAGGAGTTGGAATTGGTCCAAGAGCAATCCTCCTTGGTTTGGCTTGTGCTCAAACAATGCCCCTGTTAATCAGGCTTTGATCACATGCCCATGATAGGTAGGATTGTTACGTTAACTACGGCAGGCAGATATAATAAAGATAATAATAACAAATTCGTTTATGATTTAGACAGAAGCAAGTAATGGGCTTTGATAAGGGATGCCCGTTTTATGAAAACAATAACAAGAGAATAGGTATTGAATGAATAACAGTAAGCTTAAAGGAAATGAATGTTAGTCTGCCGCATCAAGTTATATTGCCAAACCTAAGTCAAGAAGGGGGATCACCTCTTCAACACGATTAACCTCTTTGAAGGAGAAATTAACTGCTTTGAAGGGGTGGGCCTGAGTGACTTGTGTTTAAGGAGGTCTTTTTCCGTTACCAGAGAGCATGGGTTAGAGAGGGAGAGGGAGAGGGAGATTGACCCATTCAGTACATGCTTACCACTCTATTCTCTCTGTTTTCTTTTACTTCTTCTCTCTATTCCTTAATTCTTTCCTTTCTTTCTTTTCGTTTTTTTTTTTTTTACTCTCCTTGTTATCTTCTTTGATTCTTTCTCTCTTTTTCTTCTTGTTTTCTTACTCTCATTGTCTTTGTGATTCTAATGATTATAGCCCAAAGGTTTCCGTCCTCTTTGCCGTGCACAACAAAGGTCATTTATATAGAGCCAGCCGTAGCGGGTTTTCACCGTTTTAGCCCTTAACTGTTTTTGTCTGGTATGGGTGTTCTTTGCCGACCATTACTGACTGGTCAGTCACCCAGCCAGTGCCACTTACCTGTGCTGGCTGTGCCATTCTACTTCACCAGACAAAGAAAGCTCTTTTGTTTGATTGCTCGCCGTGGCACTCTTACCTGCCACGGTGTAAATACTCTCATTCTCTCCATCCCTCATGGCATGCACCTAGTGGTTCAAACTCAACTTTGCCTCTTTTGGGTGGTATGTCATCCTAGTAGGACATTGTCTCTAAAAGGATTTGAGCAGGAAACACGAAAATAGGTTTTCCCCCCTCCCCACCACTAGACCATAACCCCTTACTTCTGACCTATGACCTCACCATTTTCCTGTATTGGTTGGGTATAGGCTGGTGGTGTCTGGCCCTTGAGCGTGCCTTGCCTCATGCTCATCCAAGTTCTACCTGCTGCTTATGTGTTTGCTGCGATCTGAATGCCCTGTCTGCCGTTCATCTTTAGCTTCTCATGGCGTGGGCTACTTTCCCTGACTTCGCATTTATGGTTTGCTTCTCTTAGGGGCTGGGCCTCCCCCGATTGTGGGCTGTTCTTATGCTTCTAGCTCTTGTTATTTGTTTCCTACCACATCATTCTGCTATGCCTGCCGTGAGGTTTGCTTGGCCCAAGTCTGCTGGGTCTCTCCAGGCTTTTCTTATTCTTTCTCTGAAGGCCTAATAAACTCATTGAACCCTTTACTACTTGCGAGCTCCCTCGTCCCATCTACTTTCCTTTGGGCATCCTTGACCCATTTACTTTCTTGGGGCATCCGTGGCCCTTTCCAATTCTATGTTTCCCATAGGCTTTTACTAGCTTCTTGGGCTTCTTTGACCCGAGTGCTTCTTACTTTTTCTTTGGGGCTCATAGATCCTCCATTGCCCCTTACTTTCTTTACTTACATTGCCTTGGGCCTGCTGTGGCAACCGTGACCCATTCTCATTTTTCTACATCCATACAACCCATGAGTTTGTTATTTCTTTCTTCCGGATCTTTTTAGACCCGTTTACTTCTTCAGGGTCCATTTATTCGCTTTATGGACCCATCATCCATTATTCCTGCCACTTAGCTTAATGGCATTTCCATCCCACTCTCTTCTGCCCATGTCTTTGGGCCTTTCCTCCTGCTGGGCTTCCACAAAAAAAAAAAAAAGAGCATCTACAATATTTACCAAATTATCCTTTAGTTTTGTCTCTACTTAAACATAGGAATGTAGGGGTATTTTCGAACAACAAAAATTCGGTCCAAACAAAGGAAGCCCCCTCTTTTTCTTTTTCTTTTTTGAGAGGGAAGGAAGCCCCTTAAATATTATAGATGAGGGAAATATTTTTAACAAGTGTAATAAGAGCACATGTTAAGGAGTAATAAATATAAATACTCAATAATGAGGGCAGTTTTTTACTCCACCCCATTCTAGTAGATACCCGGTACGAATGTCATTCACAAATTTAAAACTTATAAAACATCAAAAAATAACTTCTAACATTACAAAACATAACAATATATGCAACAATTCCAACTTTCCAAGTATTAAATATACCCAAAAAAAAAAACATAACAATACAACTAAACATGGATTTTCTTGTCAAAATTCTCACTAAAGTTAATATTAAGATATGGATTTTCTTGTCAAATACTTGAATGATAATAACTAAAGGCATGATCAATTTATTCTGTTGTGTAAACTCCATATGAATTTTGTAATATGGACCAATAATTTTGCTTTGTATAACTAAGAGTTTTATGATTTAGTGGCATTGTTGGATTCTGTACTCGAAGATCGTCCCTCACTTGACTATCCACTTAGAAATTATAGTTGAAGAAAACTTACATATATATATATATATACATATATATATATATATATATATATATATATCTTTTTTTAAAAATCTAAAAATTTAAGAAATTTTTTGCAATTTGGTGCCGCCACTTGGCACTACCACATCGTCTAATTCCAATTGTGATCATCAAATTCTTATTTATTTATTTGTCGTAGTATTATCTTTTGAAATTGGTATTTGAGAATCAATGTATGGCATTTTTTTTGGTTATATATATAAACGTGTCCCAATACTGCTGGGTTTAGTATTCTAGTTGTGCCAGCAAGCAATGGCATCACCATTTAACCCCAAATAAAGAGAAGACCAATGACCAGACCAGAGTTCTCCTCCTGCTACAAAATAATGGAGTAGGAGATGATCTACTATTTCTCCACAATACAATTGTCCAACCAAAAATGCAACCTTGAGCAGAATCCTTGTTGTCCGTATATTCTTCAATGGAAACCAATGATCTCAGTTTCCACTCAAAGCTTTATAGTAGGAACTAACATCAAATATTCCATAACGTGATAAGAGAAAATGCTAAGAGACTTCTTAGAGCATGGGAAAGAGCAACAAACTCTATAAAGTGTAATTTGGAGCAAAATTGTCAAATTAGGTAGAGCCGAAGTCTAGTGGGCACAACACAGTTTTGTGGGATAAATAACTTTGGAGTGTGTGTTAAGATGAACAAATTTGGTAACTCTTATTTTAGCATTTCTCTACACATGAATGGAAATATTTTTATGAAAGAAAATTAGCACATTAACACATTTGTCAAAAAAATAATGCAATACCGAAAACGTGTACAATAAACCAAGTCAACCTATCCGAAATAAAATTTTAAACTGAATTAGAGTATATACAATAGCTTAAAAGCAAAATTTTCCAAACTCAAATCATTCTAGAATGAAAACAATCTAAAACTCCAAAATATGAAAATAGTCTTTCATTTAAATATTTTATATGTTCTTTAATCGTCTAACACTTCTATTTGATCCTCCACTTTCTCTTTTTTTATTTCTCTACAAAATAGAAATAATAAAAAAGTTATTTTCTTCTTAAGGAAAACAAAGATTTTGTGAAGTTTTAAAAAAGAACCAAATGATATTTATTTGTGCAATTGTACTTACTTCTTCACAATCTTTCTCTTCTTTACTTCGGCACAAATTTTTTTCTTCAAGTACTTTATTTCCATTGTTAGCCCCTCTTTTTGTTATTTCCTATAATCAATATGATTCAATATATCATTATGTACTAATGATAATATTATAACTTCATCAATAATGTATAGGTGAAGCATCGTAACCTGTTCCGTTTCCTTCAATTTCAATGACTCTGGTTATTGTAAAATTTTGTTTGTGAACAAAAAAATTGTATGCAGTAATTTTCAGTTGGAAGATGTAGGTTTTTCCAATTATGCAATATTTGATGCTACTTGGAATAATATTGTCACCGTCTTCATTCTATTATTAAAAAAACAAAAGATTTCAATTAGTGTAACATAATACAATTAATATAATTATACAAACAATCTATATATATATATATATTGGAGAGTTGCATAGCAGGCACTTTAATTTAATTAACTTCTCTTCTTCCTTGTCAAACACTACAAAATTTGCATGTTCTGTTGTATCGCCAACTTGCATGTCAAGTCTGTATCTGAAATATTATTTTTCATTTACATCAATTAACATTTTTATATATTTAAAGTTAACCAATAGTAAATATTAGAATTACTTACTTAATTTTTGGGAATCCACATACTTTCATACATGTCTCACAAAATAGTTTTGATTCATGTTTTTTCAATTTTTTTAGGACACTCATCACAGAAGACATAATACCATCCATTCTCCGCATTGATCTTTTTAATTGAGGCCATGCAATAAAATGTTATGTCCTATAAAAAAAAACATGGTAAATATTATCATTCAGGTTCCATGAATATTTATGTAACTGTTTTAGAGTTTATTTATAAGAAAGTTCATGAAGGATTTTTTCACATAAACATATTTGGAAAACAAATATAGACCCAAGAACACTCTTTACAACATCTTAAAATATATAGCAATATACTACTCCTGTCATCTGTCTTTCCCAATTGGTTGAAAACATCATGAGGTATTAGTTGAGTTAAATTTTTTTGGACAAATTGCAACTAACAATAAAGCATCGGAGAATGTTATTGATAGAAGAAAAAGCATCTAAAATAAGTTCATTCAATTACATGTCAATTAGAAGATAGGGTTTGTTTTGTCAAAAAAAGGTAACAGAAAAATGGTTGTTAATCACATCATTTACTTTCTAAAAGTATTTATCATATTCAAAATCAATTTGAGGAATTAATGTAATCATAGTTTGTTGTCATCAACTTAAACTTAATTACCAAAAAAAATCATCAATTCAACTTGATTTTTACATGATTATTTAAACAGAACTTATTGATTGATATGTCAGTCCAAATGCTAGGAAAAGAAAATTTTATGTTGCAGCATTCGCATATGATGTACATATACCTCATTTGAAATCCATTCTTCAGCCATTTTTATTTTTTCCCATTTAATTATTTATTTATTTGTTACATAAAATATTCTCCTTTTATAAATAAGCATACCTAGATGCAGACACTACCCTTCAAAAATTAGATTATGCGTTGCTTACTCTCTGCTATCGTATATTTAACAATTGAATCCAAGTTCAAGTAAGAGATAACAATACCTTGCACACTTAATACTAACCTATTCTTTTTCAGTCTTTATAGTTTATAAAGGTCGAAATTTCCGATGGTGTTCTTTTCATCTTAGAAATCTCATTAGGTTCAAGGATTGAACGTGATAGTTGCAACAACTCAATCTTCTTCTCTTTCTCATCAAGGTTGAATTCAGTTTCTTCAAGACTATATTGAAATTCAACATATTAAAAATGTCTATTGGTATCATAAAATAATAATTTAAGAAATTATAAAATTGAACTAAAATAAATAAGTAATTTTAAAATTGTATTGACCTTTTTCTTAACTCTATGACCTCTGGAATATCTAAATTCACATACAACATTGAAGAGTTTGTAGAAGATAATGATAATTACCCTACCATCATTCATACATTAGTAGTTTAAATTATGATGTTTAAACACAAATCATGTATATTAAAAGAAAGAATTGCTTACTCATATATGTCTTAACAGTGGTTGATGTGATAATTATAATAGGCCGCACAAAATTATCAAAACATATATCTTCATTAATTGCCTCTGCAAATTTATCCCAAAATGTGATTCTAATTTTTTCCCTCCTGCATAAACATTTTCTTAGACAATTAAAAATTTATCTCTTGAAAAAATGTACAAATCTAAGTAATATATTCATCTATATCTAACTAAACTGTTATCTTGAAGTTCAATTAGCCTTTTGTTCAATTTTTTCCCACGCACCTCTATCTTTTCCATGGGAGAAATTCCTATTATTTCTCCTATTACATTTACAAACAATAAAGATCTTGATCAAAATCATGAGTTATGAAGATAATAGTATATAACTATATTTTAAAATATAAATGTATAATCAAAATTACCTATTAGAGTTGTGTTTTTGTCAGCAAGATACTTCAACTCATCAAATGGAACCAATTCAAATTTTTGTTTTGCAATAAGTTCATCATTTGTTTCTAACAACTTCACAGATGTTGTTGCATAAAATCTTATCATGTACTTGTGATTCACAATCCTATAAGCATCCTTGTTTTCGACAACTCCAAAATATTTTATTCGATAGATTTTACCTTCTTGTATATCTCTAAAATGATTAACAAATGATTTTCTAATACTTGGATGAATAAGATTATCCTAAAAAAATGAGAATAAACTTATCAAGAAAATATAATTCAATTGTATTTGAAGAGCTGAAAGTAATTTTATTATTTTATTTCAAAACTTACCTTCTCATCAAGCAGCACCAAATCAACACTCATAAGTTCATTATTTATTTTAATATTAAGTACTTCCGACATTCTTGTGACTCTAACTCTAATATTCCAATTGTCTTTTTCAGTGTCAGTTTCTTCCAAGAGATTATATCTTTTGTCTATACATTCTAATAAAATAATATAAAAAAATAATTAGCATTTGCCTAAAAAAAAAGAAATATGAATTGTAAACAATAAAAATTTGGGCAATGCTTGCAATTGGCATATCATACAACCATGTTAGTCAAGAACAAAATAACTAAAATTAAACTCCATCTCAAAAAAAGAAAAATTAAACTCATTATAAAAAAATCACCATATTCGGGTATATAATTTTGGATAATTTATATCATTACATATCATATTTCAATATATATACAATATGGATTCAAATATATATATATATTTTGGTGTTGGTGGTTTAATATTCGGCCAAGTTATATTTAAGCTCCGTTTGGGTAAGCAACGTCCACGTCCAGCGCGTCCAGGTTTTTTTATTTTTTATTTTTTTTATTTTTAAGTCCAGCGCTTGGTGCACTGTTCATGGGACATGAACAATGCATCAAGGCAAATGCACAGTAAATTCATTAACGAACAGTAACCATAAAATATTTTTTTTTATTTTTTTTAGTTTTCAGCAAAATAAGCGGTATCCAAACGCATACTTAAGATCTTATAAGGCAATGGGGACTGTTTCTGTTAGCTTTTTTGCGTAAAAACTCAACACGTAATAATGAATACTAATTAGATATAGATAGCTGCATTCTTAGCGGGAGCATAAGATAAACTAAACAGAGGTACAATTTCTTAGATACAGTAAGCAATAATCGACTTACATACATTAGTACTCTTTTAAAAAAAAGTATATTAAAAAAACTTACATATAAATATAAGCATTTAAAAAACATTCAACATCTATACCCACAAAACACGAAAAGGAAAAGAAAAGGTTAAAAAAGTCTAAATATTAGCTCTATCTACCAAGAAGAAAAGAAAACCCTAGAAAAGGAAAAAAGAAAATATTGACTATTTATTTTGTCATTTTATTATGTTTGGACTAAAAACTTAATTTCTTAGTTAATTAGGCATGAAAGCTCAATTTCTTATATAATTTTTGAACAATCAAACTAACATTATAAAAAAAATCAATTGACAATCCATAACAATTCTCTAAATTGGATTAAACTTAAGGAAATCAACTTAAACAAATACACAAAATATATTCAATTTGTTGGGAAAAAAAAAAGAGTAGAGTAAAGAAATACGTACTTGTGAGGTTGTAGGTAGAAGAAGAGAAGAATAGCGCAAAAGAACCATATGATGGGTATTAATTATGAATTATTTGATATATACATATATATATACACACACACTCCACATTGAAGAATTTTATATGAACAAAAAGTCTAAAGCTAATATTAATTGAATAGAATTTTATAAACTAAAATTCTAAACACTACTTTTTCAAAAAAAAAAAAAATTCTAAACACTACATTGCTCTAACACCCATTCCTAAGCCAACACAATACCATGTGCTTGTCACGGTAATTTCTTTTATTATAGCAAAATTGATAATATTGATGCCATGTGAAATTTGATTACATAATGGTTCTATTCACATGATTAAGATTCGTCCAATTTGTTTTAAAATTCTAGACACTACGTTGCAACCTTAGACAAAATAAACTAAAGAAAAGAACAAATTAAGCACGATTTCTAGCACCACGTGAAGCAATATTAATTGAATATAATTTTATCCTATGAAGCAACATTAATTGAATAGAACTTTATCCTTCCTTCTTTTAATCAAGATTTTTATCCACTTAGAAATTATAATTGAAAAAAAACTTATATATTTTTTCTTAAAATCTAAAAATTTAAGAAAATTTTTGTAATTTGGTGTCATCACTTGGTGCAACCACGGCGTTTAAGCCCAACTAGATACTAATTATGAATTATTTGATATATATATACACACACACACACACACACAAACTCCACATTGAAGAATTTTATATGAACAAAAAGTCTAAAGCTAATTAAACCACCACGTGATATGCAATTGTTGGGTCTTTTAATATTTAGCAAATATTTAATTTTGTTTTGATTTGGTTCAATATTTTGCACCATGTGACGCAACTACTGCTAAGTCTTTTTAGAACCACGTGAAGTAATTAACATAACCACTTGATGCACGGCTTTTAATTGTTATGATTTTTGAATTTATCCACTAAGAAATGCTACAAGTGTAATTTAACTTTAATCAAATTAAGATTTTTATCCACTTAGAAATTATAGTTGAAGAAAACTTATATATATATATTTTCCTTAAAATCTAAAATTCTAAAAAAATTTCTGCAATTTGGTGTCTCCACTTGGTGCAACCACGACATCTATGCCTAACTTTTATTATATACTAGTATTATGTTTGTGCGATGCACGACTTAATAAAAGAATTATATATAAATTTTAAAATATTTTTTTTGATAATATAATTAAACTTAATAACAAATAAATAGCAAAAATATTTTAAAGATTCTGGCAAGTTTTTAATTTCTAAAAGCTCTTAGTAGTAAACGGGTGTTGCATGGTTTTGGTCATAAACTTATAACATGAATAATTTTATTAAGAAACACTAATTAATGATTGAAGAGAAATGTTATACTGATTGGACTTAGACATAACTTTTACTTGTTCAAATAAAAATTAAGGTGAAGTAGAGTGAGGAACAACAAATAATAATTATAACATACTGGCATAATAACATTTTTATTTAATATAATGAAGAGCTTAGATCTCAAAGTGTCAAATTAATATCAACACTAAACATGCTAAGATGTTTATGTTAATAAATGTAAATAAGCAAAAAATTAATATCAACATCTAACACCCTACTATTGCATGAATTATGATTAAAATTGACCTAATATTTTTACTTTAACCCCAAGCAATCATCCTGAATTTACAAATTAAAACTACCCAAAATTATAAATAAAAAAATTGAAAGCAAAATTCACTATAACACACACATAAATATATAGACACAAAGAAACTTTGAATTCAATAATTACAAATAATATAATTTCTAAACATTAAAAAAATCTGGAATTAGAGTTAAAGTAAAGACACTCACATGAAAATTGAGTTAACTTTGACAGCAAGGGGGAGACAGTGAAGTCGTGGAGATTTTTCATCACCTTAAATATCCATTGTTTTTACATTACCCATTTTATATGAGAGAGCATAGCAATAATATGGAAGCATAAACAATGATAAAATAGATGATAAAGAAGAAAATAGCAAA
The DNA here is from genome assembly GCF_040712315.1 of Castanea sativa. Classification (NCBI taxonomy): domain Eukaryota; kingdom Viridiplantae; phylum Streptophyta; class Magnoliopsida; order Fagales; family Fagaceae; genus Castanea; species Castanea sativa. The sequence continues at coordinate 17,178,693 of NC_134019.1, read as the reverse complement.
ATAGATATATTCAAAATAAGGTTAAAACGAAATATGGAATCTGAAAACAGAAACTAACAAAATCTTACTTGGATAAAAACTTCTGTCTTTGATTAAAATTGAAAACTTCTGTCTTTAATACAAGCTTTGAAAATAAAGACTGACTGAAGAGTTACAAGATTACAAAGTAAAATCTGTCTGAGAAAGGTTACAAGATTACAAAAGAAGAGAAGGGTTACAAGAGCCTGTCTGAGGGAGAGAGAGGGCTATCACAAAGGCTTTCTAAGGCTTCTAAATTTTAGGCTTCAAAATGTTAGGCTTGCCTCTGTCTTCAGAGTCTGTCCCTTTTATAGATGAAGAGTACCATGGTAAGTTCTGAAAAGTAACCTGAATTTGTAGAATTAACTCAAGTTAAACTGTCGGTCAAGGCTTATCCTTACTAAACAGTAGTCTGTTTGAGAATCTGTCAAGTCGCATGCTAGTAAACAGTAATGATAAATATATGTCTGTCTGTCTGGTTTGTGTCTGCCTATTTGTTTGTATTTGTCTGGACTGTCTTGACTTGTCTTGGATTAATATCTGTCTTGGATTAATATCTGTCTTTGTCCGTCTGTCTGAGAATCTGTCATGCATGCTTGTGAACAATAGTACATTTGTCTGTGGTTGTCATAATCTCTGTCTTGGACTGTCTCGTGCTAATAAATAGTGATCTGTCATGATTCTGTCAATCTGTCATATATCATAGGGATCTTGAGAATCTTGAAATAATTTTGAACGAGTCCTGAAATTTGGAGAGGAGGATTCCATTACTGTGTCATCTTCATCGTCTGAAATCTGTGATGCAGCTTTAAGTAACTATTTTTTAAGTTGTTTTCTATCTGATACAGAGGCGAGTTGGCATTGAACTTGACTTTTTTCCAAAAGAAAATGAGAACTAGAGGACTTTTTCTGTAATTCTTGGCAGATATGATCAAAATTAAACTTATTCCTCCATTTTAATGAAAACTTTCTGGTAAGCATAGGAAAAGGATATTGAGGATGTTTTTCTATCTTGTATTCCCATCTGATAATCCATGGAAGATCTGGAAACCTATAAAAAAAAACTGTAAAAGGTGAGGAAAATCCTTTAGATGAGGACTGCCTGGTTCTTTTTTGAAGGTCTCATAGGCTTGAAGGAGATCAGGAGGAAGAATCCTGGCTTCGGGACCATAGGAATTCCACCAGTCAATAAACCATCTTGGTATCATCATATCTTCTTTCTATACATATCAAAACGAAAAAATCAAGTGTGTCTGTAAATATTATTTTGGAATAGGAGGATCCTATCCCAAGCTTCCATATAGTCATAATAATTATAAAACTGGGGTTCAAATTGTACTAAAAAGTTCCGAGTGATCCAGGGTTGTGCTTTCCACTGAGAGGGGGTGAGGATTTGTTTTATAACTACCTTAGAGTAGCCAATTCTGTTAGGGTCTTGAGAGCAGGGCATATGGGTTAGTACTATTGAGTCTGTATCAACTAAAATATGCTTATAAAATGTTTGGGTCTTGAAGGTTTCCGTCTTAGGGTGTTCCCATCTTGGGGGTAAAAGCTATCTAACTAGAGAAAGGGTATCTGTTATGTGCTAGTATTCTAGTTCAATCCATAAAATAAAATTCCAAGAGACTTTCGGGAGTTCGATACTGTCATTTTCTTTTGTTGCTGGGGCTTCCTAAAAGGTAAAGGGTGAGGATCTCTATTTGGTTGACTGGAGGGAGAGGCTAAAGGGGGAAAATAGGTTGCTGCTATATTAAATGGTGTTTTTAAGGGAGGAGTTAAGGTTGAGGTTGAGGTTGAGGTTGAGGTTGAGGGCATGGCATATGACTGTTTAGATATTGGACTAGTACTTGGGGAAAGTGGGCTGAAAGGATTTGGGTTGCATATCACTTGGGGTCTGGTTGAAGAAGTAGCGGGTGAAATGAAGGAAGGGGTAGGAAGAAATCTGCTAGGAGGAATAGGAGCAGCAGCATAGGACTATATGGTTATGGGTTTTGGGGAGTTGCTCTTTTCTGAAGGGGAACTTATCTTCCCTGTAAGAATTCACAGGTTAAAAAATCAGGAATTGAATTAGATTCTCCTTTCATATATTCAATGCCAAAGTCAAAAACACTTAAAATAGCTTGCCATCTTGCAAAACTTTGTTTAGAAACAAGATTTTGAACATCTTTTTGCAAAACTTCTTTAGCACTTTTAAAATCAACTCTGATTAAAAACTTTTGATTAAAAAGATCATTTTGGAATTTCGAAACACATAGTATAATAGATAGAATTTCTTTTTTAATAGTGCTATAATTTTGCTGGGTAGCTGACCAGGAGCCAGAATGGAATCTCACAATTTTCTCTTTATTATCATTTACTACTTGTTTTAGAATTCCACCGTAGCCTATATCAGAAGCACTTGTCTCCACAATCTTGAAAGCATGGGGTGAAGGAATAACAAAGCAGGGGAGTTGTTTAACATATTTTTTGATTTGTCGAACTATCATAGTATGTTTTTCTATCCATGCAGGAGGATTCTTTTCAAGCCTTTTATACAGGGGTTTGCATTTTTTTCTTAATCCTTGAAAATAATTTGAAACATAATTTAGGCTGCTAAGAAATCTTTGTAGCTGATTTTTATCTTTTATTTCATCTAGAAATTTATCTGCCAATTGAATGGCTTTGTCAATAGGGCTTAGTGTTCTCTTATAAATATTATGTCCTAAAAACTGGATTTTATCTTGAAACAAATTTATCTTAGTGGCTGAGACAACTAATCCATTGTGTTTAATTATTTTGACAAATATTTCTAAATGTTTCCAATGGTCATCAATTGATTTAGAAAAGATTAAAACATTATCTATATAGACAATTGAAAATTCTGTAAAGGGTGTAAATATATCATTCAATATATTTTGAAACTCACTGGGTGCATTCTTTACACCAAATGGCATAACATTCCATTCATAATGACCAAAAGGAACTGTAAAAGCAGTTTTGTATCTGTCTTTCTCACCTATCTGTATTTGCCAAAATCCACTTTTTATATCAAATTTAGAAAATATAGTTGCTTCATGAAGTCTGTCAAGCAAATCTTTTTTATTAGGAATAGGATATCTTATCCATTGTAATGCTTTATTTAAAGGTTTATAATTTATAACTAATCTTGGAACTCCTCATTCCAAGGAGACTTGCTTTTCCTAATCAAACCTTTATTTAAAAGATCTTCTATTTCTTTCTTACAATGTTCTAGTAAATCATTATTCATTTGTATTGGTCTAGCTTTAGTAGGTATTTGTCTTTCATTGAAGTCTTTTTCATAAGGTAATTGAACTATATGTCAGTGTCTATGCCAAAAGGCAGTGGGAAGATTAGAACAAATTTCTGTCTCAATATGTTGTCTGAATAATTGTATGTTATGCTTTAATATAGGGTCTGTCAATTGCTCAACAATTCTGTCATATATTATTTCTGACTTTAAAGATAACAAATGTCTGTCTTTTCTGTAAATTCTTTCTTTGTCAATTTCCTTTATTATAGAGATATTATCAAGCAAATAAACTTCTTTCAGGATTGGTGGTAAGATGAACTTAAAAAGTATGTCTTTTCCTAGCACAGTAGTTTTAATTCCTTCTTTTGTTGTTAAAAAGGGGTAAAGTAAAGCCATAAATGGGTTGCCTAAAATAATTTTAGAGGAAAGATCTTTAATTAAGACAAAGACAGTTTCAAAACATACTCCGTCATTACATATGTGAACCTTAGGTATTTTGTAATTAATTATGAGCTTTTCTCCATTAGCCTGAGATAATCTTTCAGAGGATTTTTCATAATACTTTAAAGGTGCTAGTCCTTCTTGTATACAGTTCATATTAGCACCTGAATCTATTAAAGCAATTGCTGTCAAAGAGAACTCTTTATTAATTACTAAAGTGATCTCTGTATACCATTTTTGGAAAATTACTCTATCAATTAAACTCAAGAAATTCTGTCTATTACTATCATCTTTTCCTAGTGAAAGGGGGTCTGTTATGGGTTTAGAAAGTTCTTTTAGATTTATTATGTCTGCAATATTTTGTTCATCTATGCTGTGGACTTATCTTATTTAATTTCTTGTTTTACCAATTTTGCTTCTGTCATTAAGTCTTGTAGAGTTATTGGTTTTACACCTTTTACATCTTTTTCATCTTGTGTCTTTTTTGTCTTTTCTTTCTTATCTTTTTCTTGTTTTCTACATTCCATAACATGATGTCCATATTGCCTACATCTAATACAAACAATAGGTATATTTATAGAATCTTTTAAGCTTAGTAAATAATCTACCTTATCCTTTAAATGATTAGGTAGATTATCTATTAATTTCATTATTATGTCTTTTTGCTTTCTCTTTCTTTTATTAACTTTAATTGGGTTGGTTGATTTTAATTCTTCCTTCTTTACTCGGTCTATATCTCTTTGAGTGACGTTAAATATTTCCATTAGTTTATTTATTATGTCTTTCTCAAATTCTAATTTACTTATTTGTTTAACAATTTTATTATGTTTGTCACATTGCTTTTTAGTATGCCATATTCTTTATATTTATGACAAATAATATTTTTAGTGTGTCTGTCATCTTTTTTACTATCTGATAACTCAGTAGAATTTAAAACTGCTATGCCCTTTTTTTTTGTCTATATCAAAAGGTGAATTCAAAAGTTCTATCTTTTTAGCTATTTCTATCAAGCTATTATTTTGGGCATATATGATAGATTTTTCAATTGCCTTTAGTCTTTTATCTATTTTTTCCTTTAAACTTTCATGCTTATTATTTTTATTATTATTATTCCTTCTTTTGTTGACTATTTCTAAACTTTCTAAACTATTACTATTATGTCTTTCTTTTTCTATCTCCTTCTTTGACATGTGTCTTCCTATTTCTTCTTTTACATCTAACTTCCTACGTAGAGTTTCTTTTGAGTTGGTTGGCTTAATAATACTATTGCCTTGTCTTTCCATCTTTTCTATCATTTCTTTTACTACACCTTTTTTTATTATTCCTTCTTCTTCCATACGTGTTGTTGTTTCTATAATTAGACAATCTTTCATGTTATTGGTCTTTTGTTTTTCTATGCCTTTTTCTTCATGCATTATTTCTATAAGACTTTCATTCTTTTCTTTCTTTAAGTCTTCTTTCCTTAAGTCCTTTTCTTTGTCTTTATATGTTATAGATATAGGTCTCTCAGTTGCTTTTGAATTTTTAAAACTACTGTTATCTTCACATATTAAACTATCTTTTATAGTATTTTTTATATCTATCAGATTAATTGATATGTCGGTACTTGCTGAATTATTCTGTTGTTGTCTATTATACCACTTATCAGTCATGGTTTTTGTTAAAGATGATCTATGATGGGGTTCAAATTCTCTTTCTTTTTCTATAGGTGAGTTTAAAGCTTTTATTCTGTCATAGAGATCCAAAAAACTGTCTATTCTATTATTTCTTTCATTTTTTTTCTTTCTACAGTAGTGGGTATATCTATGGCTTCTAAAGATTCTAATTTTTTATTAATTCTATCTAAGAAATTAGCATTGTGTCTATCAGTCTATCGGTTGATTTTATCTCCTATTAATGCATTCCAATTATTTGTGTTAGTAAAAAAAAATGTGGAAAAAGTTAAAACTGCAATAAAATCGAAACTGATCAAGATTGGAACCTATGTCCAAAAATGTTGATTAACACTTGGACTTGGGCACTGAGTGCCATTGACATTTGGTCACTCACGGCAAGTGCCGATTCAGCACTCATTGCCAGCCAATAGGCACATGCCTCTTCGACTTCAAATTTTCAACGTCTTATCATTTTTTTTTTTTTTGGTTTCCAAACATTATCTTATCAATATCTAATTTGATAATCCAAAATTATCAACCTTGAGGTGTCAAAAACTCATTAAAACTCACTATATAGCCTCATCACACGCGTTTCGCGCGTGCGATGAGGCTTTTTTTTAAGTGGTCCTATTTTGTAGAAAAAAAAAACCGTATTTTTTTATATTTTATATATATATAATTTTTATTTTGAAAATCTAATTTATAAGTGAATAAATTAATTTAAAAATTAATAGGAGAGTGGTCCTATTTTTTAGGCAATATTTTAGGGGGAGTTAGAGTTGCATTTGTAAGTGCACACGGTCCAGTCACCAGATGGACTCAGGTCCAAAAAGCCTTATACAATAAAATTTATAGAGTATGAGGTTGAAACCTAGACTATGGATATTAAATAAAGAGAGAAATCAGGCTAGATTGTCATTATCCGCGTGTTCAATAGATGAGAATAGCAAAGAAACTCTCCTCAGACACAAGCCGAAGACCACTTGTATTGCCTTTCTTTCTTTAAGAGCAATATTGCAACTACAGTTTAAGTATTCGATGCCCCCTTTTTCTTCTACCCTCCTTCCCCTTTTATCTCTCTCTCGTTTTCTTGTATCTATCTTCTTCCTCCTTTTTTTCTTCCACGTGTATCACAAATCTCCCAACTAGATACTTGTCCCATCCAGCACCTTCTTGAAACCTTCAAATACCAGCTGGAAGGCTGAACCTCACTGTTCAGAGGTCATTTCTCCATTAATGCGGCCAGAGAGGTAGGTGCAGGGTCTTTAATGCGGTGGTAGCAGCTTTTTCTCCTCTGATATTTCTCACACGTTCTTCCTTCCAAGAACTGCGTGGATCACGCCTTTACCCAAGATATCTTCCGGAATTCTATCTCCAAATGCCTTGGTAAGTCCCATGATCTTTACTTGACCCGTTCGATGAGATACTCCTCCTCGGACAACTCCTTCACCCCTTGTAGCGTGAACTGGCCTGCGGGCCTTAAAGGCTCTACTTGGACAGGCTTACATCACCAAATCAGGCCCAAAGCCCAAATATATATATTTTATTTATTTTACCCCCACAGCATTTTTACCGGATTTTCCTTTAGTTTTGTCTCTACTTAAACATAGGACTGTAGGGGCATTTTTAAACTAAAAAATGAGGAATCCAAACAAGGGAAGCCCCTTTAATAGATTTAAGGGGCTTCCCCAGTTTGGATTCCTCATTTTTTAGTTTAAAAATGCCCCTACAGTCCTATGTTTAAGTAGAGACAAAACTAAAGGATAATCCGGTAAAAATACAACTTTAACTCCCACTAAAACATTGCCTAACAAATAGGACCACTCTCCTATTAATTTTTAAATTGATTTATTCACTTACAAATTAGATTTTTAAAATAAAAATTATATATATAAAATAATTAAATACAATTTTTTTCTACAAAATAGGACCGCTAAAAAAAAAAGCCTCAATGCATGCGCGAAGCGCGTGTGATGAGACTAGTAATAGTATAGATAAAGTCAGGCTTCAATCACTAAATTCTTTGCGCTTTAATGACCCAATAACATATAAAAACTAAGTTAAAATGTAAAACTTATCATCTAAGTTTCACCACTTTCCAGTTCAATCTTCTAAGTTTGCATTTTGTCATTTCAGCCTTCTAAGCTTTAATCCTTCTCAATTCAGTCATCTGTTAATGTTCCATCCATTCTTGCCGTTAACTTGCCCAAAACTACTCCATTTTGGCCTTAATTTAGTATTTATTTAGTAATTAATTTTATTATTTATTTCTTAATTTTGGAAAAAAACGTTAATTAAAAAAACCTAGAAATTAAAATAGCAAAGGACGTATTCTATCTCCATCTGAAGAACACGAATAGAAACCCCAGCCACTAATAAGAGACTAATAAGAGGGAGAAAGGTAGACAAAGAGAGATCTGGGTAAGAATTGGTTATTTCACTACTGAAGCATCTCTCGTAAGAATTGATGATGGACTGCAACCACTCTGAATGTTCTATTGAAAACCAAAATCCTCCTCTAACGATATACTTCAGCCACTCCGGTAAGATCTGGGTTATTTCACATTTGGGTTGTGACACTTTTCACCACATCAATTATTTATGTTGTACATATGAGTTGGAAATGGGTTTTCAATTCTAACTTATGTTCTTCCCGACGTTACTTAGCCATGAATTACAATGCTCAAGTACTGGTCCTAAATTATAGTTGTATTGTACTTGTTTGAGAGATCGAGAGATTGAGAGGGAGAGCGAGAGACAAATTGAGTGAGAGAAAGTGAAGGACTGAAATGATAAAATACAAACTTAAGTGACTGAAATAAAAAGTTGTGGAGGATTGAAATACTTAGAAGACTAAAATGACAAAATGCAAACTTAAATGATTGAAATAAAAAGTTATAAAACTTAGAAATTGAATTTTGCATTTTGACCTAAAAACTATGTTCAATTCATTTTAAGCACATAGTTGTAGTGTTAAGATCAACTTTTTAAACCTAAATTGATCATCAAATCCTTGCATGCAGGTAGAAACACTCAAACCTCTGGCTGTTTGATCTTTGATTATTGCTTCAATTTATCAAACACATGTTTGTCTTTGCGAAAGGCTGAAAGAAGTCTGTGTCTAATATCAGCGGTGTGTGTTTTGACATTGTGATCGGCCATGTTTTAAGGATGCCATTTGCAAATGAGTTTGATATCCACTCCTTATTGGCAAAGGCCAAGACAGAATAGACAATAGTGTTCATAAAGTTACTGACAAAGGCTATGACAGAATAGACAATAGTGTTCATAAAAAAACGTGGGAGAGGTACACAGTTTTTTGGGATTGGGTGCCAGAGGAATTATACACATGAGGGAAGTGAATTTATTTGCGTGAGGGCACCAATAAAATGGCCAGCCGAGTCTCTCACAGTTACCCTAATTCCAACAGCATTGGAATCACGAAATATTTCACCATCAAAATTTACTTTGTAAACTGAGTAGTAAGAGGGATGCCATCTTACTTCACTATGGAACACTAAAGGAACCTATCTCTGTTCTTCATGAGCCAACAGAAATTCTTGGAGGTAATCAACTAATCATTGGCTTTGAGCCAAGTTTGGTGCCTTGGCAGGTTTTCATTCCTAAATAATTTCTTTTGTTCCATCAAAAAAGATATTAAAACTTGACCCCTCTCAACTAATTTTTTTTTTATTCCACCTTGATCATGTGAGATACAAAATTAATTAATTAATTAATTCTTATTTGAGTAATACAACAGCCACAAATTATTTTATAACATTTTTACAAACTGTTAATGTGACTAACTTCTTATTGGTTTTCATCAAAGTTCACTATTAATTTCACTTTTTCATTTACCAATAATCACTTGTCATTCCTATCAAAAAATAATCACTCATTATATTAGCAGTTTGTAAAAATTTTTGTAAAAAAAAAAGTTTGTATCTCTAATATTATATATATATATATATATATATATATATATATGTGCGTGGGGCGGAGGCGGAGGCGGAGGCGGGGGCGGGGGGAAGAAGAAGTAATGACTACTAACCATACATTTTCCCAAAAGAAAGATATTTTATTCCCATACATATTGATGATTCAGTGGGTTCTAGTTTGCTCAACTGGTAAAGTCTCTGATGGTTGTATAAGAGATCTGGGGTTCAATCCCCGCCTACACCCAAAACTGATTGGTTTCTTGGTCTGATAATAAAGAGCAATTATGTGATACTCTCTCAAAAAAAAAAAAAATTTGATGGTCCATAATTCATGTGATACTCTAAATTCTTTAATTTAAAAAAAAAAAAAAAAAAACTCTATAGTAGTTAAACTTTACTTGAATTTAGTACTCTTTGTACATTGGATTTGTCAAAATCATAACACATGGTCGAAAGTAAAAATGTGTTATAATTCTAACGAGTCCAATGCACGGTGCACCATACGTAACCCTTGCCCCTTGCAGCCTGCATTTCAAGCACTAATCATAACTGTGATTATTTCTTCATTGCACTTTCAATTCAATTAATGCTTTGCATTTAATAAGTTTATATATATATATATATATATATATATATATATATATATATGCACGGTGCACCATACGTAACCCTTGCCCCTTGCAGCCTGCACTTCAAGCACTAATCATAACTGTGATTATTTCTTCATTGCACTTTCAATTCAATTAATGCTTTGCATTTAATAAGTTTATATATATATATATATATATATGCACGGTGCACCATACGTAACCCTTGGCCCTTGCAGCCTGCATTTCAAGCACTAATCGTAACTGTGATTATTTCTTTATTGCACTTTCAATTCAATTAATGCTTTGCATTTAATAAGTTTATATATATATATATATATATATATAAATATAATAAATGTTTTGTTCATTATGTTTGACAAAATAAGTAATGTTCAAATAATTTTGTATCATAATTTTTTTTTTACAGTATCAAGGTGATTTATGGTTGGAATAAAATAATATTACTTCTATAGGAATATTTGCATTAATCATAAAGAATGTAACGCTACAAATTATTTTGACCAAACATTATGAAGCCAAATTTGCACAATATTGAAGTTTCAGCTGCATTGGTAATTAATTTCGACACCCTAATAAGATTTTTTTTAAAAAAAATACAACTAATAACACAATTTTATTCTAATTTGCTGAAGTGATAAGTTGTGAGTGATGAAAAATAAAAGTGATATTAATTGTTGGATCCATATAAAAATCATTATTTATTATTTACAGCTAGCATGTAGCCCACACTATGTGCAACTACAATTCTACATACACCAAGATTTGCACATCATATGTTTAGCTATAATATTTTAATATTTGTAGGTTGTGTTTTTTTATTTTAACTCTCTTTTGATTGTATCTTATATTTGTTAAGGTACATTTTTTTTCACCTAATATTATTTAAATACTATCTATTTGTTTTAAAAAATAACATCACCAACAAATTATTGGGCTTCACCAAAATTTTTATGCTAGCCCACAACTATTCTTCCTATCGCCATAAAATTGGGCCACAAAAATGAAGCTCTCAAGATCCAATATTTTTCATAAAGCCTATAATTTAGACTCACCCCTAGATTATTTATTAAGCAAGTTGAAATTTCATTCTTTTTAAAGAAGCCCAAAATGCCTATGCTTAGCAATATTTGAAAAAGCCCATGAATCAACTCATGGCAAGACAATTTTATGGCATTCAAGTCCATAATCAAAGCCCATGAATCAACTCATGGCAAGACATCCTTATGGAATTCAAATTCATAATTAAAGCCCAAGATTCAACTCATGGCAATACATCTTTATGGAATTCAAATCTATAATCAAAGCCCATGACTCAAACCTATGACAAATTATTAAAGCCCGTTGTTACACGGCACCCTAAAGCTCATTGCTACACGACACCCTAAAGTCCATTGCTACATGACACCATCAAAAGTCCATTGCTACATGACACCAACAAAGCCTAACTTACGTTGGCAATATAAAAAAACCCAGTTTTTACTAGCAATATTTAAAACCCAATTTACATTGGCACCATTTTAAAGGCCCAAGGATATTAATACTTGGCAAGATATTATATTGTAATTATTTAAAGTCCAATGATGAACAATGTTTTAACTTCTTAAACATATTACTATAATAAGCCCATCAAATTTATGGCAACTATCTATTTTCAAAACCCATGGCAACCATTTTAAAACCTATGGGAAGTTATGATTATTTATCCTAGACCTATGACGTCTATTTCATAAAATCAATTGGATAATAAAATTGTTTAATTTTCACCAACACATCCTCAACAATCCCTCTCGGCTCCCTTACAGAGCAGTCAGCCAACTCTAGAGTTACTGAAGTAGGTTTTAACTCACCAAGTCCAAGTTTTTGATATACACTAAAAGGGATCAAATTAATTCTTGTCCCAAGATCTAGCAATGCATGCTCCATGATGTAATCTCCAATAGTACAAGAGATCGTAGGACAACCTAGATCCTTATACTTTGGTGGGGCCTTATGTTGGATAACTGCACTTACCTGTTCTATTAAGAATACGGTATTCTTCACATGATGCTTTCTCTTGATGGTGCATAGGTCTTTAATTACCTTGGCATATGCAGGCAATTGCTTAATAACATGCAATAATGGCAAATTTATCTTGACTTAATGCAAATGCTCTAATATCTCGAATGTGGTGTCCAATTTCTTGGGCAATTTTAAGGTTTGTGGAAATGATGGAGGGATTGGGCATTGTTCAATGTCATCAAGCCTAAGTGACTCAGTTTCATCCTTCTCTTTTTCAACTATGGTCTCCTTAGATTTCTTAGTTACTAAAGGAGAACTTTTATCAATCTCCTTACCACTCCTCAAAATGGTCACAGCTTTTATTTCCTCATATTTATCCTTAGAGCCAATTTTTAGATTTTGATTGATGGGATTGAATTGAGTTTGGGAAGGAAGCTTCCCTCTCTCTGCCCCACTCAATGAACTTGTAAGCCTAGTTACATGACTATTGGTCTTACCTCTTCATCTAGCCTAGTGAGCATGGATTCAAACTTTTAATTTTGCTCACTTTGCCTTTGGATCAAAGTACTAAGTGCATCCTTCAAGGAAGGTCTAGATGATGATGATGATGATGAAGCATGTGGTGAATTAAAACTCCTTGGAACAAGAGGATTTAACACATTGTCACTCTTATAACTCAAATACAGATGGTTACACATATTTAAGTTATAATTGTTAGTATATGAAGAATTATTTGGCCAGTATGAATTAAATGCATGTACTTGTTCTTTTGGCACATTCAAGAATGATGAAAGGGTTGCACATTTATTTGTAGCATGGTTTATCCCATGATAGATTTTACACACCTCCATTGGGTCCTTTCTAAAGGTAGCACTAACACTCTTACTTCCTTTCATTTTGAGTACCTCAATTTCTTTAGTTAACATACTGATTTTTGCACTAATGTTATCATCTTCCCTTAACTTGAAAACACTTCCACTAGAAGTGGTAGTGTTAGTTCTAGTCCTATCAGTGGAGTCCATAGGGCTAGATCCAGTTCATGTGTTAGAGTTTTCAGCTATCTCATCAAGATAATCCATTGCATCTTCGAGTTCTTTTTGTAAAAAGTCACCTCCGCATGTGAGTTGAACAAACTGTCGGCCCCTAGGTGTAAGTCATTCATAAAAATAGCTAACCAACCTTCAATCTTCTTGCCTATGAGTTGGGCAAAAATTGAAAAGATCTTTGTACCTTTCCCAAGCTTGGTATAAGGTCTCATTTTCTCTTTAGACAAAACTAGCTATCCTTCTTTTTACTTGCTGGACTTTATGGGGAAGGAAATGTTTCTTAAAAATCTCTTGGGCCATCTCTCCCCAATTACCTATAGACTTAGGTTTCAAGGTGTAAAGCCAACTTTTTGCCTTATCCTTAAAAAGAAAAAGGAAAAAAAAACATAACTTAGCAGCCTCAATAACATTTTGTGCATAGAAACTACTAATTACCTCTTCAAAAGCTCTAACATGGACATAAGGATTTTCATTTTCTTGTCTCCTAAAGTCAGGAAGTATTGCTAATAAACCTTGTTTCACTTCTACATGTGGTGCATTAGGTGGAAACATGATGCATAAATTAATAGAATTTTATGTGGGATGCAACAGTTCATACATAGTTCTTCTATTCTCCTCATGATTATTATGTGTTTCATCACCCATTATTGATGAACTAGGTGAAGGCAAAGGTATGTCAAAAAGATTACTAAAGTAAGTTTCAAAAATTTCTAATTTACCTCTCTTGTTTCTAACCCAAATGCTCATGCAACAATGAATGCACAATCAAATCAAATCAAACTTAAAATAAAAAAAAAAACATAAAAAAAAATAAGGGTAAAGAAAATGGAACGAAGTTACCAATAAAAGAATTTCCACCAATTGTGCTTTGCTCCCAAAAAGTGCCTCTGAACACGCAACAACTCCCTAGCAACGGCGCCAAAATTACTTGCTCACTCCCAAGTGCGGGAGATCGTAGTAGTATAATTCTCAGAGTACTGAGGTCGAACCAAAAGATTGATTACAGTGATATAGATAGATAGATACAGTTTAGAGATACTATTACTACTACAATTACTTTCTGGTGCCCAAACCCTAACTAACCTTGACCCGGTAATGGCGCCCAAGTTTGGCTTGGCGGGTGGGATACCGGAGCGAAGGGTCCGACCCATTGGGAATGCTATCAATTCGCGGCAGTTCAAGAATGCTCTCAAGCAGTCCACCACACTTCTCTCCAAATTCCCTAACTCACCTTACGCTCTTGTAATGTTTCATTTCCTCTCTTTTTTGCCTTTTGTACTGTTATAGCTTGTGGTGTGTGTATATATTTATGCAAGTTGCAATGTTATACTTTATTGTTAAAATTGCTTGGATTTTGTTAGCAATGTAGATTATTTTCTGTGTGTTAATTTCCGTTTACAAGTTTTTGCTGTTTTGGTTTAACTTGAGAGATAATAAGATTGAAGTTGGAACATTCAAATATCAATTTCTTATTTCTAGGCTTGAAGAGCTCAATAAATGTTTTAATATGATATTTCATTAAAGTAGATAAAAAGAAAATGCACAAATGGTAATGTTGAAATGACATTTGTGACGGCATTGATTCCGTTCGGCAAGCGCTTAAAGCTCTTATTTTAGAAAGGATGGGGAAACCCAATGAAGCGCTAAATGTTTGCTTAAGTGCCAATGATTTGTCGTATAAGAATGACTTTGTTTTGATGGACGAACTCACTCTCAGCACGTTGCAGATTGTTTTCCAACGACTTGATCACTGTCATTGTTTGTTTTGATGCTTGAAGTAAACCTGTTTATAAAATTTCCTTAATTAAATGCATGATTGCTCCTAAGTTCTTCCAATCCCCTTAAGTCAACTTTCGTTGCCTGAGCGACTAAAGAGATGTTTGATACATACACTTAAAAACTGAAAATATATATGAAAATGCGTGTAATATTGTTTAAAAATTAAAAACATGTGTATTAGCATGATACCAAACCGGCCTAATTTCCTGACAGCTCCATTTTAGTAACATGTGTCGCATGGTTAGCCTGCCACATAACAATCATCACTGTAATTCACACTTTACCTACCGATCTTGACCTCGACAGCTCCTCCTATCAAGTTGGAATGAAAATGAGAGTAGATTTGTAATTTCAAAGAGAAGACAAGGGTATACTAGTCCATTGAGAATGCCTTTGTCGGACACTCACCGAGAGTTTCGCTCTCAGTATTTTATAGCAGCTCTACTAGTGTACAGCCCAAAAGCATTCTTCGTCCTGTACAGCCCAATCATTTGCCCTAGTGGAGCCGGCAGGAAACAAGTGGGTCCCACATAATCAATCAATTGGATAAATTAACGGCATTCTTCTGCAATTATTTTTCTCTCACAGACAACACGCAAATATTTTCTAAACAAAGAAATTAGTGAGAGTGGAGGGAAGGTTACAGAAATAGAAACAAAAAAATCAGCCGCAGATAATCCGGTTTTCCAAAATGCCACCGTCACACTCCACTCAAATTCCTTTGATCTAATAATCTAAACTCATCTAGACCGTCGGATGCTTTGCCTTGAAGCCCAAGCAACGGCCTAAAAAAGCACAAACCAAACCAAAATCCATACAACGCGAAGCACAGTACACAAACTCCGTGTCTCTTTCTCTCTCTCTCTCTGTTTTTTTTTTTCCTCTCAGACATAAACAAAACTGCTCAGACATCTCTCCGAACTCTGAGGAAACAAAAGAGATGAAGCGGTTTGTGGCGGGGAGTCTGGCGAGGGGGCTGATCAGCCGCGGCGCCGGCGGTGGTTACATGTCGACGGCTGAGATGATAGCGAGGCCTGCTAGAATGCAGGGAGTGATGATGAATAAGCAGCAGAGTCAACGGTACTACTACTGGAGTAGAATGATGAGCTCGGTGGCGGAGAAGAGCAAAGAGGTTGGTAATGGAGGAGGAGTGGAAGCGATCAAGGAAGAAGAGAAGCCGAAGATAGAGAAGAATGGTGATGAGGAGAAAGGAATAGCTATTGGGGGCTTTCAAGGCCTAGTATCAAGAGACCAGATGGTACCGATTGGCCTTGGAATTGTTTCATGGTAATAATTAACTTTTTTTCTTTTGGTGATTTTATGGATCATTGTGTTCTTTTGAATATGAATTGTTTTATGAGTAATTGGCTTTTTGTTGTTGTTGTTGTCGTCGTCGTCGTCGTCGTTTTGACTTGCACTTTTAACTGTTGTACTTGTAATTGACTATAGGTTACTGTTCTGGATTTTGTTGCCTATTGTGCTTTTCTTTTTGACTTTTTTTTTTTCTTGTTTTGGCAAACATATTTATCTAACAGAACTTCACTTTTCTACAACAGTTCTACACAAATTTTTTTTTTTTTAAATTGTAAATCTTAACATGGATTGTTGATTATTATCTTCTTTTTTTCCCTTCTTTTAAGAGATCTTTCAGATTTTACAACTTTTTTTTTTTTAAGGAAAATCTACCATGTGTTGTTTTAAGTGAGTAGGAATAGTGTTGAAATTTTAGTGGATGAACCGGTCATGGTTAGTTATATCAATTTTAGACCAACCTTCTTATTCAAGTGGGGTAGCATTTTGGTGGTTTAATATCTACCTACATCAAAAATTGATTTTTGGTCTGATGATAAAAAAGTGCAATTATTAGAAGCGGACGCCATTGATTGGAATTTTATAAAAAAACAAATGGTAGCATTTTGAGTCTTCAATTCATTGACTGACATAGGCACTTGTTTATTTTGATATGTTACTCACTTTTCTAACCCTCTCTTTTCCCAAATGTTATTGTGACATTTAATTTGGAGATGTGTTCTATATTTCATTATTCCATTCTTTCTGTTCTAAAACAAAAAAAATTTACTTGTCAACCACATTACGTATTATTCTATTCTCTTGTGAGTTTATATTACATGGAACTTCAAGAAATATTTTTATTAAGTGTGCATACTAGTCTTATTGACTGATTTTCTTTTCTGATGTAGCCATGGGACTCTTATGAGGCAGACTTGTCAATAGACTTGACAAAGCATCATGTGCCAAAGAAGTTTTTGGATAAATTTGCGTACAGGACCGTGAAACTTCTTAGAATTCCAACGGATTTGTTTTTTAAGGTAAGTTGCCTTTGTTGTGTGTTGTATTGTATTCATCAAAAAGCATACTTAACTTTTACTCTTGTTATTTTTTTTTTCTTTTCTTTTTTCCTAGCGAAATATTTTTAACACTGGCCGTGTATTTCCTAGAGTGTAAAGACTCTTCTTTTAGGTAGAATCCAAATTTTGCGAACTCAAGAATGCTCTGTTGGAAGTATTTTTGTAGTGATAGTGATGTAGCCAACTGAGTTCAAGGAAAAATATATAAAATCAAATGACAAGAAGACTCAAGAATTGTGGTCTAGTTTTGGTGTGAGGACTCTTTGGCACCGCCCATAGACTACTTTTGTTACTATTGAGTCTTAGTATCAAGTTTATCTACTTAGATTGTTGGTGGTTCACTTTTAATTATGTTTTAAAGTGAGGTTATTTGGTAATTTTCAAATTTTCTGGAATAGGTTATATAATATTGTTGGCCTATGACTCTTATTTTATGTTCGAGACCTTTTTTATATTTGGTTTTAGTAGTTTCTCACTTGGTTTAGAAGTTTTTTTAGTTACTTTTATATCTTGTTTAGGAGCCTTATCGATGCAACCGTGGAATATTTATTTGTTCCTATTTTACAATTTGTCCATTTATTGGGTCAATGTTTGAAGTCCATTTGAAGCAAGATGTATTTTTAACATCATCATAAATTTTTTGGACTCTTCTTAGAATTGATTTTTTTTTTTTTTTTAAATTTCTATGATATCTTTGATTTCTTTTTTTTTTTCTTTTTTTTGCATAATTCAGGAAGAATGTTTGACAAATTTTTTATGCTTTCCTCTGCCTTGTCCTTTTAGCAGGATGGTGCTAGTTTCATTTTCATTTCTTAATCCCCCATCCCCTTGTGATTTTGACTTGTTCTCTTATATCATTTGTTTTTGCTGTCTCTGGGCCCCATTTTTCTTAAGATCTTTCGAAATATATAGTTGAACATTTTTGAAGTACTGATGCCGAGGGAGCTTAATTAAATTTATGAAATTGGTAAAACGTCTGATGCAGGTGTCCACACTAATGAATGTCAATAGGAATAATGCATGTTGGGCTCACATTCTCAACAAGCTTAAGATGTGGTGTTGCTATCATGAATATTGTATTGATAGGCGGACCACTAAAGATCAATTTTAAAATAGTTGCATATCTTTTAGCCTGCTCTTATGGAGAGCCTTATGTTCACCACTGACGTATATCTGCATAGAAGCTAATTAAATTTTTATGTAAGTCAGACTGAGTTAAGGTTCATACATACCAAAAGAAATTACTGTGCAAAACGGGAAATGTAATTTGGATTACTTAGTCATGCAGAGTGTTACAAGCCAGTTATTGATTATTAATAATACAGAGCACTAGAACTACATACTTATGCCTGTCGAATAAACAAACATTTTAGGAATTATTCATGTTTCTCTAATCACAATTTGAGACAAATATGTGAGATGGGAAAGTGGGGAAGTTAGTTATACTGAAGAAGAATGGATCACTCTATACATGGAAAGTTGTTGTAGTTGAAATAGAAATACCATAATATGTTTATTTAAAAATATATATATATATATAATAATTAAACACTATGTGGCCTGAGTGGCAGCTGATGTGACTTCCTAAGTAAAGACAAATAAGGTGCACACAAAGTTTTTTTTTTTTTGTGCATGTGTGCATGCGCTTTGTATGGTTTAACTTACTGATGTAGATGCAATGAGATGAAGATAAGTGACCTCCTTTAATGTGTAGGGAAGATCTCTTGATAGTTTTTTGTTCCTAGATTCAAGTTCTATTCATTGCAATTGTATGTTGGTTGTCCCTTCTTTTCAGTGGATGTACCAAACTTTAACACTTGAATTGTTCTTCTATGGGGACAGCATGTTTTAGCAACCATTGTGTCTGCTTCTCAATATTGCTGCCAAAGTATATGTTTGTGAGTTTCATTTTGTAAAATATCTTGCAGAGGCGGTATGGTTGTCGTGCAATGATGCTGGAAACAGTGGCAGCTGTTCCTGGTATGGTAGGAGGAATGCTGCTGCACCTAAGGTCTCTCCGCAAGTTCCAGCAAAGTGGCGGTTGGATCAAAGCCCTGCTTGAAGAAGCAGAGAATGAGAGGATGCACTTGATGACCATGGTGGAACTTGTACAGCCCAAGTGGTATGAAAGACTTCTGGTTCTCACTGTGCAGGGAGTCTTCTTCAATGGTTTCTTTGCTGTATATCTTCTCTCCCCCAAACTGGCCCATAGAATTGTTGGTTACCTGGAGGAGGAAGCAATACACTCATATACAGAGTATTTGAAGGATATTGATAGTGGTGCAATTGAAAATGTTCCGGCTCCTGCTATTGCAATAGACTACTGGAAGCTACCCAAGGATGCAACCCTTAAGGATGTTATAATTGTAATTCGTGCTGATGAAGCTCACCATCGGGATGTTAACCATTTTGCTGCTGTGAGTATTACTTTCCTTTCCCATGATCATGCTCTATATGTTTTTCACAAATTTGTTTCTTCACATTTGTTATGTATATAATTTCCAAATGTATCTGGTCACCTAAAATATGTCATTATGTTTTATTCTCCATTCTATATAGACACATAACTTGCACGGTACATAAGCTTTTTTAAAATCTATTGCTGATCCAGAGATAATATGACAAATGAGAGATTTTGCATGGGAAAACTTTTAAAGCATCACCTGAACTTTGGGTCAAAATCAAATAGACCCCTTGTACTTTGATAATTGTATAATCAACCCTTCTGTTAGCTTTCTGGTAATATAATGGATGGAAAATGCTACACATGCACTGCATCTCAATAAAAAAAATTATTTAATTAAACTTTAATAATAATAATAATAATAAAATTATTCTAAATCTCATTAAAAATTTTCCCCTCCCATATTTTTAAATTAAACTTCGATATAAATATTTTTTTTTTTGAAATTTCCCAGTTTGTAAATCTAGATTTAGTCACAGAGTCATATTATTAAAAGAATTAATTTGAAAACAGAATATTTTACACCCAAATATGTATGGAGGTTTAAAAAAAAAATCTCTAAAACTGTTTCTCCATGTGTTATGCATCTTTATATCTTGCTCTTCCTAAAATATCTTCCCAATTTCTGGCATCTTGTTTTGCTTAGAAGAAAATGGTTTTCTTTATTTATTTATGGTGAAGTGAATTCATTTCTAATTGAGATCCACTTTTTTATCTGTTTTATTTATTGGCTTAGAATTTGAGTTTTGTCACTGGTTATCCAATCGCATGTGTCAATTCATAGCATTTTGTTTCATACTTTTAGCCTGCCATTTTTAAATAAAATTTTATTTTTCAATGACCTGGATGCTAACTCATTTTGGTGTTAAAGGCTTTTCCTAAGGTTGGTGAACCAATAGGGGAGATTTTTTTAATGAAATTTGTAGGGATATCATGTTCATGGTGTAACAACCCTTTGTATTGTATGAACAGCTTCCTATCTTTACTTGGGATGGTGACTTTGGTCACGTAGGCTAGCTGATGGGGTATTATGAAATTCTGTACGTCACAAATAGGAGAATTCCGTCATTACAGTCATCATTATATGGTGCCTAAACAGTATCAGTTTCCTCCTTTTACTGGATCTTTTCCATAGAACATAT
Organism: Castanea sativa; assembly: GCF_040712315.1. Classification (NCBI taxonomy): domain Eukaryota; kingdom Viridiplantae; phylum Streptophyta; class Magnoliopsida; order Fagales; family Fagaceae; genus Castanea; species Castanea sativa. The sequence goes on along the minus strand of NC_134019.1, from coordinate 17,157,982 downwards.
AAACACTTGATAATAAATGTCTTTTTTGTTTGGTTAACAGTTAGTTTTACAAATTTGATCTACAATTGTTTAAATTTGATCTGCATATTTTTACCTACTTTTTTCTTTTGAACGCTTTGCCTACTTTTTTCTGAAAATACAACTATGATTTAACTTAATATCATTGAAAAATGTGTTTGATTGGACATCATTTGCTTTGGTATTTAGTACTGTATTGGTTACAAAGACAGACAAGACGCTCTATGGCTTCCAAGTATGGGTGGAGGGTGAGGCTGAGCTGCTGAGTGCATGTGTAAATTACCAATAAAAAAAACTCAACATAAGCTAAGGGCTGAGTCAGCAGACCCTTGATCAGAATGTTAACATTTGAGTTAGGATATTTGCTGACGTCTTCCAATTTAGGTCTCTCACCAATCACTCTGTACTAAGGGGATAGGAAGGCAGCCCAACTGAGGCAAAAAAAAATGCTGTTTCATTTTTGTGTTTTCATTTTAAATTTCAGTTGTCAAATAATTTACTAATTTTGTCTCTTTAGTATCTCCTAGATTTTGTTTAGAACACAACAGGAGTTTGTTTGATTACATCTTTTTATTTTTCTTTTTGTGATTTTATAATGTTCCATCTTCGTTTCAAAAAAGACAGGTAAATAGAAAAGAGATATGGAATATTGTAAATTTCTTGAATTAGGTTTGACTAAAAGCATACTCATAGCTTTGATGGAAAAATGACTTAGCTTAACTGCATTGAATGTCTCACTGTGAAAGGATAGAGGTGGGTCTTAGGGGTAGTTTTTTAGTCTTGGTAAAATTTATTTGTTCTATGTTTTTGTTATTCTTGGAAGTGTCTAATATAATATATCAAGCATGTCCTTATTTTGTTGAAAAATAATCCTGATGCTTATCTTTCATCTACTTTTTGTTATTGGGTTATGACTGTACTTTCTCTGCAGGACATTCAATTTCAGGGAAAGGAATTGAGAGAGGCACCAGCCCCTCTTGGTTATCATTAAGATGTATTCTGTGAAGATTCAAATAGATAAATTTTCAGACATATATAGTCTTGAATTGCATATGGTGAGGACTTTTGTCTATAGGATCATGTATTGTTTAGTCAGACGAGTTTGAGAGGATGGAATATATGGTATGTGGATTTTTAAATCCAATTTGGTTGAATTTAATGACAGCTTCTCTATAATGGCGATTTGTAATTGCATGTTTTTGTTGTGTCTGTCAAGCATGTCAGTTATTTTTATGGAAGCATGTTAGATGTCTGCAATGAAGATGGGAAAGGCATGTTATTTTCTAAAACAATTGTAAGTGGTGATCAGATGTGCCTGTGGGTTGCCTTTAAATTCATTCTCATTTGCTTCTGCTTCATATGTACGGCATTCATGTTATTATCAAAATTCAATGAATGCTTTAAAAGGTAAATGTATTCACATATACCATGTCAGGGCTTCTCAGCATCTATATATATATAGAAACCATTCAATTTATCTATCCGTTTAGAGAGTATTACACGGATCAGTGAAGGCATTTACTTTCAGATTACAATTTTTGGTCCCATGGGTGCTCAATGATCAGTTAAATCTATCGTTTCCTGTCTTTGGGCAGTTGTTCTGAATTTTGCATTATCCTCTGGCTGTTAAAAGGGTTTTTTGATAGGAAAATACACTCTCATACTCGTGTATTGGATTGAATTCATGATTTCATTTCCACTTTAGCGAAGAGGGACCTCATAGCTATAGCTAAATGTTTATGATAATCGGACTATTTTATTTCCTGTGTGCAATCAAGTCATTCAAGTATCCTAAGCGGAGGACAAGAGTGTTGATGCTGGATTTGAGCTGGAGCCCTGGGTGGTCACATCCCAACCAACCACAAAAAAGGACAACGATCGAATATCCTAGAAACCAAAAAGGATGTGCTGCAGGGTTCTTCAAATCTGTTTATCTTATTGTGTCACGAGTTCATTCAATCTTAGCCTTATTTTTGTCATAAGTTAATGCGCATGCGGTTGTTTACCTAATAATCATGTAGGATCTTAGGCAAACATGTCTTTGGTGTTAACCTATATATGCAGGAGGTGTTCCTAGAACTAGAAGTAGTGATTGATCATATGAGCACACTTGTCAGCATCTCGAACATCAATCTTGAAGGTCAATTTTGATTTCAAGTTTGGAATGTCAAGTTTAATCGCAGAATTGTACTTTTGAACGCGTGCACGCGTGCACCATGCTGATCTTGGCAGAATTCTTGAATACCATCATGGAATGAGACAATCAAAAGCAGCTTGCAATGGGTCTTCATGTCTAGATCATTCATCCCTAAGCTCTCAACGGGGCACCTTATAACTTGTAGGAATTTCTTATTGTCCCTTCAGCAACTCAAGTGGTAAATGAAATATCTGCATTTACATGGTATAACTATCAACTCTTAGAAAATGAGATATGGTTACCACCTTGATTAACAAGTAGAGCGGCCCTAACAGTGGAAAATATTGCATAATGGATCAATGGTCAACAAGTCAAAAAAAAAGAGCCAGATTTTAGATGATTCTGACATTGATGAATAATCTCTACGCGGTTACTTGAAAGATGGAAATCCACTACAACGAAAATCCACTACAATGTATTTTGTTCAAATCTATATTTGAATACCATCATGGAATGAGACAATCAAAAGCAGCTTGCAATGAGTCTTCATGCTTGGATCATTCATCCCTAAGTTTTCAACAGGGCAACTTATAACTTGTAGGAATTTCTTATTGTCCCTTCAGCAACTCAAGTGGTAAATGAAATATCTGCATTTGCATGGTATAACTATCAACACTTAGAAAAATGAGATGTGGTCACCACCTTGATTAACAAGTAGAACCACCTCTAACAATGGAAAATATTGCATAATGGATCAATGGTCAACAAGTCAAAAAAAAAGAGCCAGATTCTAGATGATTTTGACATTGATGAATAATCTCTACGTGGTTACTTAAAAGATGGAAGTCCACTACAATGTATTTCCTTCAAATCTATATTTGAATACCATCATGGAATGAGACAATCAAAACCAGCTTGCAATGGGTCTTCATGTCTGAATCATTCATCCTTGAGTTTTCAACAGGGCAACTTATAACTTGTAGGAATTCTTATTGTCCCTTCAGCAACTCAAGTGGTAAATGAAATATCTGCATTTACATGGTATAACTATCAACACTTAGAAAAATGAGATGTGGTCACCACCTTGATTAACAAGTAGAGCCGTCCCTAATAGTGGAAAATATTGCATAATGGATCAACGGTTAACAAGTCAAAAAAAGAGAGCCAGATTCTAGATGATTCAGACATTGATGAATAATCTCTACGCGGTTACTTGAAAGATGGATGTCAAATGAACCTAACACAACATCCCATCACTTGTGTGCGGTGAGCATTGATCTTTGGGAGTTTTGCTTAAAGATGATATTCTACTCAATCACATGACATTAAGAGCACATTCGCATGATATTCTACTCAATCATGAGGCTTAAGTTCATATATTTTTGGTCTTACATGAAATTATGTCACATGATGGAAAATATTGCATAATGGATTAATGGTCAACAAGTCACCCAATTAAAAAACAAAAGATGTCAATAAGACAAATGCTTAATGATTTTGCTATTGTTGAAGAATCTCCACGTGGTTTCATGAAAGATGATCGTCAAATGAACCTAACACTACATCTCTTCACTTGTGTGTGCTGAGCATTGATCTCTAGGGGTTTGGCTAAAAGCATATACTATCACTAATTTAATTATGTCATTAAGAACACATACACATGACTTGAGATTGTACTCAATAATGAGCCTTAAGTTCCAAAAAAAATTTCCTTAACATGAATTTTTGGCCCTACATGAAAATTATGTCACGTGGTAGAAAATATTGCATAATAGATTAATAGTCAACAAGTCACCCAATAAAAAAAAAATTCAATAATTCAAATTCTAGATGATTACGATATTTATGGAAAATTTCTACATTATTAGGTGAAAGATGGTTCTGAAATGAACCTAATACTACGGGTCTGTTTGAGAACAATTATTTAGTTGAAACTGAATATTTTTGGCTGAAAGTATAGAAAAAAAAAAGTCAAAAATTAGTTAAATAGTACGATGAGACTTATAAATAGTACTAACTGTATAATGAGACTCTCAAATAGTATAAAAAAAAAATCTACAAAATTTAATAAATTTCTTCCCAAACGGACGGTACATCTCATCACCTGAGTGGTTAGCGTTGATCCTTGTGAATTTGGCTTACAATAATATAAAAGCATTAGTCAACAAGTCAAGGTCTTATTAAAATAATATAATAATAAGAAAAATGAGAAAGGCTTTGAAGGATCACTATATATATATCATGACGAGTGACAATATACTCATACTTCAGATTTTCTTCCTTCGTTACAATGGCCGCCTGTTTTGCAACTCTTCATGTACTTTTCTTAGTATGGTTCCTTCCTGCTACCTTCAATTTAAGCTTCTTCTTCTTCAAAGCAGAGTCAATCTTAAATGTCTCTTGCAATGAAAAAGACAAGCAAGCCCTTCTAACCCTCAAACGTGGTCTCACTGATCATGGACACGTCCTCTCATCCTGGTCTGACCATAAAAATTGTTGTATATGGGACGCAGTTTTCTGCAACAAGAAAACTGGCCGAGTCACTGAGCTCCGCCTCAATAATTCGAGGTTAGGGGGTGAGATTAGTGGTTCGTTGCTCCAATGAGAACAATTGAATTACTTGAATTTGAGTCACAATGACTTTAATTGTACTCCGATCCCAACTTTCCTTGGTTCAATGTTCAATCTCACACATCTTGATCTCTCAAGTGCTAACTTCTGTGGACTCATTCCTCATCAGCTTGGGAACCTTTCTAGCCTTCGCTATCTGTCTCTTGGAGATAATTCTGACCTCTATGTAGATAACCTTCGTTGGATGTCTAGTCTCTCTGCCATTCAACACCTTGGCCTAAGTGATGTCGACCTTCACAGAGAAGTTGATTGGCTTCAAATAATGAGTAAGTTCCCATCTCTTTCAGAGCTATACTTGTTCGATTGTCAGCTTGATAGCCTAAATCCATCTCTTGGATTTGTCAATTTCATGTCTCTTCGATTCCTTGTTCTTTCTGGAAATCATTTCAATCATGAAATACCTAATTGGTTCTCTAATCTCAGTACAGGCCTCTTAAGGCTTGACCTGATGAATAGTTTTTTGAAAGGCGATATACCGCCTAGCATTTTCAATTTAGAGAAATTAGAATTTCTTGATCTCGGACTTAATTCTTGATCTCATATAAGAACATTATTCCTTGACCAAAATCAGTTGAATGGCACCATTCCAAAGAGTCTTGGGCTTCTCTCTAAGTTAGAGGTGTTGTATGTCGAAGACAATTCTTTAACAGGTACCGTAGATGCAGGGCATTTCAGAAAACTCTCAAAATTAAAGCATCTCTATATGTCTGGAGTACCTTTGTCCTTTAATGTCAATTCCAATTGGGTTCCCCCCTTCCAACTTTACTATGCCTACATGAGCTTAATAAATATAGGTCTCAATTTTCCTTCATGGCTACAATCACAAAGATCCCTCACACTTTTAGACATGTCTATGTCAGGAATTTCAGGCAAAGCTCCAGGTTGGTTCTGGAATTGGACTTCAAACATTACATTTATCAATTTGTCTAACAACCACATAGAATTTGATGTATCAGACATTTTTCTGAGTTCTACTATCAAAGTGCTCAATATAGCTAACAACTCATTTTATGGACCAATTTCTACTTTCTTATGCCAAAAGAAAATTAGAAAGAATAAATTAGAGGTTTTTGATGCATCAAACAATCTCTTATTAGGAGAACTCTCTCACCACTGGAAGTATTGGCAGTCTTTGATCCATTTAAACTTAGGGAGCAATAATCGAGTAGGTAGAATTCCCAACTCCATGGGGGCATTATTTAACCTCCAATCATTGCGTTTACAAAACAATAGCATCTATGGAGATATTCCTTCATTGTTGAAAAATTGCTCAAATCTGAGGCTTATTGATATGGGTGATAATCATTTGTCCATCATACCACTATGGATTGGAGAAATGATAAATCTTTTAGTTCTCCGTCTAAGATCAAATGCATTCAAGGGTAATATACCTTAACAAATATGCCAACTTTCTTCTCTTAGAGTATTGGATCTTGCCAATAATAGCCTATCAGGATCCATTCCAAACTGCTTGAGAAATATTAACGGCATGGCATTATCAGATTCCTATGATATTTCATTTTCTTATTCTGTGCCTTTTGTATATTGGGATATATATCAATTTTATGTTGAGAATGTTCAGTTGGGTCCCAAAGGGAAAGAAATGGAATACAAAGAGAACCTTAATTTAGTTAGGCTCATAGACCTTTCAAGTAACAACTTGTCTGGATCAATCCCTACTGAAATTTCAAATCTTTCTGAGTTACGTTTTTTGAATTTGTCTCGAAATCATTTGATGGGAAAGATACCAGAAAAAATTGGGAGTATGAAAGAGTTAGAGTCAGTTGATCTCTCTAGAAATCATTTATCGGGTAAAATTCCTCCAAGCATGTCTAATTTGACGTTTCTTAGTCTCTTGGACTTGTCATACAATAACCTCTCAGGTAGAATTCCTTCAAGCACCCAGCTTCAATCATTTGATGCCCTTAGGTACATTGGAAATCCTCAGTTATGTGGTGATCCTCTTCCAAAAAGCTGCACATTTTAGGAACAATCTTTGAATAGATCACCAATTGGCAGTGTTGAAGATGATTTTAAAAACTCTAGCTTCTACATTGGTATGGGAGTTGGATTCGCAACTGGCTTTTGGGCAATTTGTGGAGCTCTCCTCTTTAACAGGATTTGGAGGCATGCTTTTTTTAGATTTGCCGATGAAATAAAAGATTGGATTTATGTGACTATAATGATAAAGATGAATTTACTGGAAAAGCTAAGAGTCTACCTTATTAAGTGAGGCATTGTTATCTAGCCTAAAGGTATTGCTTCAAGTTATATGTCCTTAATATTGTTTCTTTCATGTTAATGTTGTAGTTAGCTACTTTGAATATACAATTTAATTCATAGCTAAATGTGATAGTCATTTGGATTTTATTTCACAAATATGACATAACTTTAACCTTGGTTTATGACATAACAATATTACTAATAATACTGTTCCCTATTTCAAAAATGGGTTTCTCATTTTGGAACCAACAAACTCTACTCAATTGAGCCAAATCTATGACTTTTATTGAATTGAGTTGGGTTTTGATAACAATATTAATCATAAAGATTAAAACGTTCTTTCATTTATGCTATGCTTTTTTTTTTTTCTTTTCTTTTCGTGCTTTTGTATGACCCTTTTGCTCTTTTGCAAAAAATATTCATAGGCTGTGAAAACTCTTGCAATCCAAGATAATTACATTGAAGCAAACATAAATAATTTGTTTCTTTATACCAGATCAGTGTAACTATGACTTTGTCGTTTGAATTATTTCGTTTGTTACCTCTGCATATGAATGTATGAGGCTATTGCCTATTGGTACTGGCCAGTTTCACTAAGGATATTGTTTGTATTAATGTGCAAAGATGGGGACCATATCTGTAGTGTAGACCATTTGATTGGTTTTTATTAACCTCTTGAATGAAATTTTTACCCTCTGTAACCTTCCATTGATCAATTGGTCGATTGTCAAGAATAGGATATTGTGATGACATCTTTTCCAAATAAAACTCACCTTCACAACCAGGAATATATAGCTGAGAATCGCGGCGTTGGAAACAGTGAAAAAGCCTAAAATTTTTACCCAATTATGTTGATAGGCATGCTTATGTTTGAAGTAGTAACTGTATGGAGTTTGCTGTTATGGTCAAATTAATTAAAGAAAATTTACCATAACAGTGAGATCTACCTCAAATGACTTCCTTGTCCATAATAATGAGATAGAGGGTAAGGTTTTGATTCAAAACTTACTGAATGCATAATATACCAACAATAATAATAAATGATAAAAAAAAATACTAGATGCTAAGGTCCAACCCTATCAATTGCCATATATTGTGTCAGATCTATTTGTAATAAGTGAATGCATTAGTTAAAGATTTTTATTTTTATTTTTATTTTAAATTTAATAAAAAAGAAGTGTTAAATTATCATTGAGATTGAGTATGGATGACCTTATTTTGACTATCTTACTTTGTTTAAAAATACAACTATAGTTAAAAAAGTGAGGCTTCAAAAAGCTTTACATAAGTTGGTGGTGAAATTAAATTGATATTTTAATCTAAAACAAACAGAACCTTAGCGTATAAAGTTCATGGTTAGGCATTTACTATTTTCTAGTTCCTGTCCCTGTGGTATTTAAAGATAGTATTAAATATATATTTTGTGCCTATTTTGGTTTCAAAACTTCTTAAATCTTAAAATCTGAAAAAGTTGCATTACTTGCATGGTTATAAAAGTCAAATAATAGTAGATGTGACATAACTTGATCTTAATGTTTGCCTCACTTCTATCCAAGTTTCTGCTTGTTTGATGTTGCACACCTATTTAAAGTAACATAACAAAGTAAAATTTATTTTTAATTTGTTGATTTAGCCAAAATTGAACTTTTAAATCATGGTATTGCATTTTGAGTAGATGTTATTTTTTTTGTTCTCTCTACTTTACCACTTGGCTTTATGTGAATTTATGCTACCTTTGTCATTTAGTGTACTACTTCATTGGTTGTCCTTTAATCTCAATTTTTTTTCTTTCTCATTAACTGTTTGGGAAGGGATGCTGATGAGGCAAAAGCAAAGGAGTTCAATGAAATGGCTTGTAAAGCCTCTCTTGCTGATCAACAGAAGCAGGTCCAAGAAAACATTCATGCTCGGAACATTCATGTGTATAGATGAAATTCTTCTGCCTTATACTAAAAGTAGGTCCAAGAACTGCCTCCACAACCAATAGCTGCTCTGTGTCAGAGTGACCTTGGTTTTGATATTGACAGGCATGGCCAACCTACAGACCGTCCTGGTAAGATTATGTTTGTAAAAAAAAAAAACCTTTTCCAATGTTGCATTATGAGCTTGAAGTTGTGTGAGTGCAGCTTGAGATGTTCAAGATCTTTAATTGTTTCCTTAAACAAATTTAGTTATTTAAAAATATTTAAAGTTATTCAAGTAGATTCGAAGTCAACATCCAATCACTTTTGAACTGAAGTGTCAACAAAAGAAATCTACATTTGGGCAGTGAAGTGGAGGGGAAGATGCCTTAACTCGATTTTATGGAAGACATCGTCAATAAGTACTTAATTACTATTTCCAGAATACCTATTGGGAGTTTGTTGGTGTATTTAATGCTCTATCTGTTATCTCTAGCTTCTATAAGGTCTTTCTTGAAATCATGTTTTTGTGTTTGTGATGTGATTCATGCACAGTTCTATACTTTTTAACTTTTGTACTTCTAAATTAATATTCTTAGATGAATTGTTGATTTTATATTTTTTGGAATGATAATGTGCTCTGGTTGTTAGATGTCTTGCAAACTTCAATGTTGCGAATGAGTATTTCCCCCTCTTTTAAGAACAAGGTGGCAGGTGAGATTGAGGGTTCATGACCCACCCATATGTGCAACTTACCAATAAAACAAAAAGATTACTTGCAAGCTTTGGTGCTGTTAATACCTTCTAGAATATCTCTTGGCTTCTTTTCATTGAAGTTAAGGCTCTAAAATAGCATTTGTTCTTTTTTGAATGCCATTCTTATTGCAGCTAAACAAGGAATTCAATCAATTTGTAACCTAAAACATGGCGTTATTTGGGTTGAATCTTGGAAACCAAATTGATTATAAAGGTTATGTGAAATTCTCAGTTTTGATTGATATTCTTTAGGGCCTTGATTGGAAGTTATTGTATTGGCGTGTTGCTGGCTAACAAATACATGGATCAGTATTTCTAGAAGTACAAGGATGTCCTCCAAGCTGGACTTATGCTGTCCAGTTTAATCTCCTTATGTGGTAAGAACTAATTGGTGTTCTTTTAATTATATGGTTAATGTTGCAAAATTTTTCCTGAATATATTTCCCAATAACATCAAATCAACCCTTGCGGTATCAGAGGTTGGATGAGAGGGCTTCAATTGGGTGCCTGTTCCATAATACATTGCTGTCAAATATGTTTGATTGTTACAAAATTCATTACAATAGCGCATATAAGTAGTACCCCATATCAGTCTCTGTACTAAAATCAAATTAGAATGTTTCTGAACCAAGATTTGATTGCAAGACTATCAGTTTTTGCTTAATGTACTAGAGTATATGTACTTCTTGAGCTTGGATAAATTTCGTATTACAGGAAAACATCAAAATCCAGAAATCTTTATTGTTGTCTTCTGCTGAGTTACTTGTCCAACAATTGTGAAATTCCTTAGGTTTTCTTTGGTGGCAAGATTGCTTTGCGTTGTTTGCCACACTTAGTTTGATATACACGATCATGTATCGCCCCTCTCTTTTGCATCTTGTGGTGCAGAGGCTCTCAACATTTCCATCATCTGACACTTTCATTTGATTTTTCTTGTTGACCTTGCTGTCTTTAATAATTATTGAACTGCTCCTCCTTGTATTTAATAAGTTGTTTTTACTTATGCCACTATTAACATAGCTAAGCAATGCCCTTTTCGGCCTACATGTAGAAAACACATGAAGTTAGAATGCAATTTATGGCATTTTAGTTTTTATATTAAAATTTATGAATTTGTGAAGAGAATAAAAGAGGAAGGTTTATATGTACAACACATTTTTTTTTTTACCATTACTGCATTATTTGGGTTTTAAGTACCTATCTTCTATTTAGGTACAGAAGAAGTCTCAATTAATTATTACAAAATTTCCACATTTAGTTCTGATTACTTAGGAGCTTGTGAGTGTGTCATGTGTGTTCTAGTTCTCCCATTAAAGTACCAATTACTAATGATTTTTCTGCACATCATTGAATTGTGTTGAACTCCCTGACAGACTAAAGGACCTCATTGTTTACAAGCTTGATGGTGAAATACTTCACAAGGAAGCCAGCCAAGGTATATGTTTAGATGGGGAAGCTGATGTTGGTATTGTCATAGCTTTCTAGCTTGGTGTAACTTTGAGGATAACCCATTTTTAATAATCAAAATCCTAAGCTCTTTTTGTAATAAGTGAATAAATTAGTTGTTAAGGCCTTTGTTTTAATATAAATCATGTTTACAAAGTTAAAATTAAATAAATTTTCTTGATTGTGTTTGGATGAGCTTATTTTGACTACCTTATCTTGTTAAAAAATAAGCTGTAGAACAGTACAACTACTCTTAGAAAATTAATACAACTTTTGTTTGTTCCCTACTTTGCCATTTGGCTTCTTATTCCTGATAATAAAAGGATAGGTGATGCGCATGAATTGCCTCCACAACCAGCAGCTGCTCCTCGTTGGAATGGCCAACCTATTGACCGTGCTGGTAAGGTTCTGTTTGCAATCTGGAAACTTTTTCCAATGCTGCATTATGAGCTTGAAGTTGTGTGAGTGCAGCATGAGATGTTCATGATCTTATAATTTTCTTGAGACCCATCCTTTCTATGTTTGTAGTAGTGGGACTATCTTGATTCAAGGGAAAGATCTTTTTTGATTACCTTAACTTCTTGACTAGTTACCTTGAACAAATTTAGTTATTTAAAAAGTTTAAAGTTATTCAAGTAGAGTTACTGTTAACATCCAATCACTTTTGAACTGAAGTGTCGGCAAAAGTAATCTACAATTGGGCAGCAAAGTGTGGGAACTATTTCTTGGGGATACTTAAATTGATTTTATGGAAGGCATATCAAGGAAAACTATTTCTTAGTGATACTTAAATTGATTTTATGCTAGGCAGTGCAACATATTTCTTGTGTGTTCTAGTTCTCTCATTTTAAGTACTATCTATTAATGATTGTTCAGCACAGTTGTTCCTGAAACAAAGCCATTGAATCGTTCTAAACTCTCCGAAAGACTACAGGACCTCATTGTTACAAGCTTGTTATCAAGCCATCTCAAATGCCACACAAGGAAGCCAGGTGCCAGCCAAGGATTTTATTTAGATGGTGAAAGTGATGTTGGTGCTGTCATGGCCTTCTAGCTTGGCGGAGTATTCTCTACCAACGTACTATACATTACATTCCTGGATACCTGAGTTGATGTGCAGAACACATATAAGATAATAAGGTATGATGGAACTGTGATCAATGCCCAACATTGGGGTTTTGGTGGCTACTAAGGTACTTCATAATGAAGAAGCACTGTTAGACTACAGAATGAGCAACTTAAAGCGACGACGCATGATATACTCCAACGTATGAAGAGGACCCAAGGAGATGGAGCTTGGTGTATGTTGATTAGCCATAATTTTATGCCGCACCTTCTCACCCTGGTGTACTTTTTCCATGTTTATTAGTTAGCTATCTTATTTTTCACTTAACTGTTTTGAAGCTGCAATCGCCGACCTTTGTAAATTACATAGTTATGGCATCTAGATGAAGATTGTACTACTTTATGCTCAAGTTTTCTTCATGTTCATAGAGTCACGGGTAACATAGGTCCGTACTACTTTATGCTCAAGTTTTCTTTCAAGTTTACTTTATGCTAAGGGGTTGGCCTAGTAGTTCTTAAGGCTTCATGATTTCCTTTTGCTAGCATCTTGGGGCGACTCCAAAGTGATTCCTCCTTGTAATTACCCAGTGTGTGAGATGGGAGGACTGTACATGCTCAAGGCGATAGTCAGATACTTAAAGAGGTCTAAGCATCCTTGTTATCAAAAAAAGAAAGAAAAAAAAACCCGTAGTTCTGTATGCTTTGAGTTTTCTTCACGTACAAAGTTTGGATTAGCAACTATTTTGAGGGATTGGTTGTGGTTGCTTTCCTTTTGCAATTAATTCTTTTATGAAATGATCTAGATGGAAAGATATTATTAAACAAATGATGCCATATTCGGATGTTTATTGTAAGATATGATACTATCTTAGTTGCTATGTTGAGTCGAAACCTGCTTTTGTAGTTTTTAGTATCATTGAGATCAAGCACGAAACCAGGATTCGAACCTAAGGGGCAAAGCTTAAAACAAATTTTTTTTTTTTATGAAAATGAAAATTAACATCTATTTCATATTCAACAAAATACTACATATAAAATAAATGTTTCTTAAATATTTGATATTATAAAAATGTCAACAAAGTATAACATATAAAATAGGTGTTTCTTAAACATTTCAACATATTCATCTAAATAGAACTCAATGTTATTTTAGAGGAGATCCAAATATATATATATATATATATATATATATATATATATATATATATATATATATTTAAGGGCAAATCTTTTTCTTTTTTTTTTCCAAATTACATATGTATACCAGTTTTTTTTTTTTTTAAATTCGGGGGCTATTAGGACCAAAATTTAAAATTTCATCACATATATATACATTAGCTTTTTTGGGGGGGGGGGGGGGAGGGGCAATGGCCCCACCTTGCCCTAGCGTGGGTCCGTCCTTGGTTGAGATCGTGTAAACAATAATGCACCATTCAGATGCAACATATTTTAAACTAGGATAGGATTTTGTACCGTGGTGCAGACACCAAGTTAATGCCAATTGATTCCACTAGTCCATATTATGGGATTCAAATTTGTTTTGAGGGTTTTAACTTTTAAGGGTTTAATTGCAATCTTAATTATGATTTTTTTTTTTTTGCTACAATTATGAATTATGAATTGATTTCCCTTATTTCATGTACTTTGGTACCTTGTTTATAGATCCTAGAGTAATCCCAAGCTCTCCAAACAAGGCTATTTTGCATAGTCCGGGACTATGCTCCCTCACTCTTATAAAGGGGTGGGTCCCACCCACCATGGGGCCCACCTCTCTGTGAGAGGTAGGGAGCAAAGTCTTAGATTATGCAATAATTTTCCCCCCAAACAGCCACCACTAGATCCTACATTAACATTACATTGCGCTCCAAAGTGAAGTCTTGGTTTAGTTTTAACAACAAACACCTTATAAACATTCAACAATAACATCAAATACACACTTATTTTTCTATTATGTGAATCCTCTTATGACTAAAATGTAAATGAATTCACACATTGCACAGATCTAAACTAAAAATAAAAGTAAAAATTGTAAGAAACTTTAGATCCAAACGTAATAACACGGGAGAAATTTATTAAAATAGACTAATAGAAAAGTTACAATTTGCTTCATTTCTAGGGATCTATCACAATGAAAGTGTTGAGAAATGAGAAACGAGATACAGAATACGTTTGTTTTGGCAATGAGCCACGTGAGTGGTGGAGATTTTTGTGATTCAGTTCTCTGGAGTTGTACAAGTCCACATTACAAGTGTTAGATATGGCGGTATCTTGCTCTCAAATGACGGTGATTTTTTTTTCTTTTCAAATCAACAATTCTACCAATTCTTTTGTATTCTTGTCATACTTTTTTCAAGTCAACTTTAAATATTCCTGAGATAAAAAGGGAAAAAAACCTTTATGTAAGTACATATATTGATGAAAATATCATTTTTTTTAATCATGTTATTGAATGTAAAGTTTTATTTTATCAAATAGTAGACATCGTATTGAATCTCGCCTATATATATTTAAAAGAAAAAAAAACATTATTGATGCATTTGCAGGAAAATAATAATTATTTAATGATCACTATAAATTAAAATTCTATGTAGTGAATTGGGCAATGCACCAAATGATGTTTTGTAGTCTGTTAAAAAAAAAGCCATGATTTCTTTCTCTATCTTTGGTACATGCATATTGATAATTGCTTGAGCTTTTGCAGGTTAACTGGAGTAGCTTACTCAATGAAGCCTTGAACCTCCTTCCAGCTTTATATGCTTTTGTGCAAGATGGACACAAGATTTCAAGCTTGGGAGCTAGAGTACAAGAAAAAAAAACTTCAAATAAGTATCTATAAAGTATTAACAAACTATGACAAATACATAAAATTATTGTTTTTTTAACATATAGAGATGTAATCATCTACTAATAAAGACAAAAAAAAAAAAAACAAAATACCATTGTTTTCAAATATATTATAGTGCAATCATCTATGCAATCTCAATTTATAGATTTACTAGTTTTCAATTTATAGATTTATCTAATTTAGTGAGCTAATAATCTTGGAGGATAGGGGGCCCAACTATAAAAAAAAAAAAAAAAAAAAAAGAGGTTTGGTTAATGTATGCTCTTACGGTACACATTAGTCATCTATTTTTGAAATTTTTTTAGGAAAAAGATTTTCCATAAAAAGTTTTCTAAAATGGTTTACTAACATATGTCCTAAGGGCATACAATAGGAAAACTCATTAAAAAAATTATACTTTAAAAAAAAAAAAGTCTTCTTTGGGTTAGGAGGGACTCAGGCCCCTATGCGCCCCCCTTAGGTCGGTCCATATTTTGTGAAAAATATGAAGATTGTATTTCTACAATTTGTCTCACACTTTTTTCAAGTTCACGCGCCTTCAATGTTCAATTTTTCTTTTATTTTATTTACTTGAGAAATAAACTAATTGCTAAACACACACGCACACACACTTAATTACACTCTCTCACCAAATATCCTCAACATGAGTTTTTGGCCTTACATGAAACTTATGCCCCACGGTGGAAGGAAAATATTGCATAATGGATTAATGGTCAATAAGTCACCCAACAAAAAAAAACAAAAGTTGTCAACAAGTCAAATTTTTGATGATTTTAATATTGATAAAAAAATCTCTACGTGGTTACGTAAAAGATGGTAGTCAAATGAATCCAACACTACATCTTATCACTTGTGTGTGGTGAGCTTTGGGGGTTTGGCTTAAAGTCTATGCTATCACTAAGTCAATCATGTCATTAAGAGCACAAACTCATGATATTTTACTTAATCATGACTTCCACGCATGCAAATGTCCACAACATGAATCTTTGGCCTTACGTAAGATATTGCATAATGAATTAATAATTTAATGGTCAACAAGTCACACAACAAAGAAACCAAATATGTCAGTAAATCAATTCTTGATTATTCTAATATTGATGAAAAATGTCCATGCAGTCTCGTCAAAGATGGCCATCAAATAAACCTATCACTACATCCCATCTCTTGTGTGTGGTAATATCTTACTCATTTGTGAGCCTTAATTTCCACAAATATCCACAACGTGAATTTCGGACGTGTATTTCCTGTATAATCTCATTTTCTGACCTTCTAACAAGGCTCATTGCCTAATTATTGTATGAATTTGCTAAAATTCCAGACAAAACCATAGTTTGGTATGCTAATGTGGATAATCCTGCACCGAGGGGATCAAAAGTGGAGCTAATTACTAATAGTGGGCTAGTACTTACTGGCCCTAAAGGCAATGAGTTATGGGCAACAAATACCTCTGGTACTCTCTATGGTCATATGAACAATACAGGCAACTCTGTGCTTGAAGATAGCAACTTTAATAAGTTATGGGAGAGCTTCAAGAATCCATGGGATACATTGTTGCCTACACAAATTTTGGAAAGGGGATGGGTTCTTTCATCTCAACAATCGGAGACCAAATTTTCCAAAGGCAGGTTCCAGCTACGATTCATTGATAATCTTTTGCTCAATACCATAAACTTGCCCACTAATAATCCTAATGATGCTTATTATACTGCTGGTGATTCTAGTGCATCAAGTCCTGGTAAACAATTGGTCTTCAATGAGTCAGGCTACATTTACATCTTGAAAAATAACAACCAAACATTTCCTCTAAGTTAGGCAATGGTAGGCTCAACTGCTGATTCCTATTATAGAGCTACTCTAAACTTTGATGGAGTTTCACTACAAAAAACGCGGGCTATAGCCACGTTTATAAAAAAACGCGGCTATACTTGACCTATAGCCGGGTTTCTAGGAAACACGGCAATAGACCTAACCTATAGCCGCATCTTTTAAACGCGGCCATAGGCTAGGTCTAAAGCCGCATTTGTAAGTGACTTGAGCTGCGTTTTACGTCCGGCCTATAGCTGTGTTTTTAAAAACACGGCTATAGGTCCAACCAAATAAAATTTTTTAGCAAGCTAGCATGTACAGTAGAACAAATATTTTTTTATAAAGGCAGGGCTATAGTTACGTTTTTTAAAATGCGGCAATAGGTTAGGTCTAAGCCGCGTTTGTAAGTGCCTTTAGTTGCGTTTCTACGTCTAGCCTATAGCCGCGTTTTCAAAACGTGGCTATAGGTCCAGCCAAAAAATATTTTTTTTAAAAGGATGGCATGTACAGCGGAACAAATATTTTTTTATAAAGGAGGGCTATAGCCACATTTCCTAGAAATGCGGCTTTAGACCTAATCTATAGCCGCGTTTTTTAAAACGTGGCCCTAGGTTAGGTCTAAAGTTGCGTTTGTAGGTGCCTTGAGCTGCGTTTTTTAGTCTGGACTGTAGCCGCATTTTTGAAAACGCAGCTATAAGTCCAGCCAAATAATATATATTTTTAAAAAAAGATGGCCTATGCATGTTTTTTTTTAAAAAAATTTCCCCTACAGAGGGCCTATAGCCGCGTTTTCAAAAACGCGGCTATAGCTCTAGCCAAATAATATATGTTTTTTAAAAAGATGGTCTGTGGATCCCAATAATTTGTTTTTTTTTTATATAAGGGAGGGGCTATAGCCGCGTTTTTAAAAACGCGGCTATAGGTAACAGCAATAAAAAAAAGAAAAGAACCCCACTTTGCCACCTACCCCCACTCTTATCTTTTCTTTTCTTGGTCCTTCTTCAACACGCGTGCTTTCTTTCCTGGGTTTCTTAATTTCCTGGGTTTCTCTCTTTCTTCTCTACAAATCATGCCAAGGTCTTCTTTCTTTCTTTCTTTCTTTTTTTCTTTTTTTTTTTCCCTTTTTCTTTCTTCCTTCTTCACTCCAGCACAACACTTTTTTTTTTCTTTCTTTCCTTCTTTTTTTTTTCTTTCAACACAACGCACACACTCCTCTCCCTCAGTGTCCCACCGGTACACTCCACACCACCATGTACTTCATTTTTCAGGTAAGGGTCACCGAGAAACTTCATAAGAAAAGCTAAAGGCTCACTCATCTCTACTATTCAAGGTAAAAATTTTCTAATCTTTTTATGGGTATTATACTTTTGCTAGAGGTTATTTTTGCTATTTTGTTGCTGATATTGTGTTTATGTTTAAATGAGTTTGTGTTCTTGAGCTTGTTCTTGTGTTTCTGAGCTTGTGCTTTTGTGTTCTTTGAATGGATTTAGTGTTAAATTTGGGTTGGTTTTGTTGAATGAGAGGAGATTCATGGGTTTGAATTGTTATATTTTGGAGCACGTTGTATTTGTATTGACAATATGTTGTGTTTGATTTTGAATTTTTTGGGTATGTTTGTATTGTGAATATGTTGTGTTTGATTTTAAACTTTTTGGGTTTGTATTTGATTTTGAATTTTTTGGGTTTGTGTTTAATTTTGATTTTTTTTTCGTTTGAATTTTGAATTTTTTGGGGGAAATAAAAAACCCAGAATTTTTTTTTTTTTAATAAAACCTACAGCCGCGGTTATAAACGCAGCTCAAAGTGGGCCTGTAGCCGCGTTTTTAAAAAACGCAGCTATAGGTCTCAGACTATAGCCGTGGTTAAAAACGCGGCTTTAGGCATGACCTTTAGCCGTTGTTATAAAAACACAGCTACAGACCCGTAGGGGGCTGTTGCTGCGCCGCTTAGGCCTGGGTTGAAAACGCAGCTATAACCTATAGTCGCGTTTTCAGGGTCTATAGCCGCGTTTTTGAAACGTGGCTACAGACCCTGTTTTTTGTAGTGTTTTCACCCAATATTCTCACCCAAAGACTTCCAACGCCAATGTAAGCTGGACTGTGATATGGTCTTTGTCAGATAATATTTGTGTTTCCAGTAATGTACGCACAGGTAGTGGCACTTGTGGTTATAATAGTATATGTACCCTCAAACCAGATCGAAGGCCGATGTGTACATGCCCTAACATATACTCCTTACTTGATCCAAATGATCCGTATGGCAGCTGCATTCCGGACTTCATACAAGGCTGTGAAGAAGACAAGCTAAGTCCTAGAAAAGATCTTTATTCTATTGAAGTGCTAATAAATACTGATTGGCCAAACTCAGACTACAAGTTTCTGAAGCCTTATACAGAAGATCAATGCAAAACGTCTTGCATGGAAGATTGTATGTGTGCTGTTGCAATTTTCAGATTAGGTGATAGCTCTTTGGAAGAAGAAGCTGCTTCTCTCAAATGGGAAAATGGACAACAACCTTAATGGCGGGAACACTTTTATAAAAATCAGAAACAACAATTCCATCACACTTCCGGATGGCGGCTTACCAAATCCAGAAGCAAAGAAGAATCAGGACAAATTGATCTTCATGTGGTCAATGCTTGGGGGTAAACTAATCCTCTCAATTTGAAGTCTTATTAGATTTCTTTATTTAAATCAAATTTTATAAATTTATAAGTGCACAAACTACATATTATGTCATTTAAAATTTTAAAATGATTTGAGAGTCCATACATTTTTTTTAAACCCTAAATGTATTTATTAAAAATCACAAGAGATACTAATTATTTGACTTGCAAGATTTTTTATAATAGTCTATAGTCTATACGTGATTAAATAAATAAATAAAATAGAAGTGTAAAATATGAAAAAAGAAAAAGATGGATAGAATAAAGAGGACCCATAATAGGTGGGGTGTGAATATTTTCTAAACAAGGAAATTAGTGAGAGTGGAGGGTAGGTAACAGAAATAGAAACAAAAAATCGGACGCAGGTAATCTGGTTTTCCAAAAATGCAACTGTCACACTCCACTCAAATTCAACAATACAATATATATGATATCTCCTTTAATCTAATAATCTAAATTCATCTAGACCGTCAGATGCTTTGCCTTGAAGCCCAAGCAACGGCCTAAAAAAACAAACCAAACCAAAATCCATACAGCGCGAAGCATAGTACACAAACTCCGAGTCTCTTTCTCTTTCTCTCTCTCTCTTTTTTTTCCTCTCAGACATAAACAAAACCGAACCGCTCAGACATCTCTCCGAACTCTGAGGAAACAAAAGAGATGAAGCGGTTTGTGGCGAGGAGTCTGGCGAGGGGGCTGATCAGCCGCAGCGGCAACGGCAACAGTTACATGTCGATGGCTGAATTTGTAAGCCTAGTTATATGACTCTTGGTCTTACCTCTTCATCTAGCCTAGTGAGCATGGATTCAAACTTTTGATTTTGCTTGTTAGGGCATATATGATTGGATGTTAGGAACATATGTCAATATGTTATGTATTGGCTAATCTTTTGACAAAACACAAATTTAGTAGATTTAGGATGTGTTTAATGCTTCGAGAAACAAAGTTTCAAGTTCAAGTGTTAAAGCCATGCAAGTTTGTCCAAGAAACAAGTGAAAAAGTGTTGTTCATTAAAACTCGACAACTAGCTCGACAGCTAGCATCTATCGAGGTCTAAAAGAGCCGGTTAAACCCGAGGCTCAACAGCTACTTAATAGCTATGGTATTTATCGAGATTTATGAAACTCAGTTTTTTTGGACTAATTTTCATCCAATCCATGATTATATGTTTGGGCTTTCTTTTCTCACAACCCTAAATATATATAAGGATTATTTAAAGGGCCGTATCAGGTTGCACAGCCAAGAGCACAATTGCACAAGAGCATAATTTCACAAGTATGACCACAAACCTAGTTTGCCCAAATTCTTGAAAAAGCTGCTGTATTTGTACACTGTAGGATTTTGTAACCAAGCAACTTCGTGATCTTCATATGTTGAAGAACATAAGAACTTTGCAGCCAACATCCTTCTTAAGTTGGTGATCAAGTCGCGTACTGGGATCCACGCATTTATTGGTTAGTCACGTATTGGGAGTCGTGCATTGAAAATGAGAAATTGTCACTACAGAACAAGTCCAATTAGGTATTGGGGTAAGGGTTCAACTGTAGGTTCGTATAAGATACTGGGATTCCTTTACTTGTAACAGCTTGTTTTGATAATAGTGGATTCTCGGGAGTGGTGACCTTAAAATCACCTAGTGGGGTTTTTGCCATGTAGGTTTTTCCCATTCTTAAACAAATCACCGTGTCATTTAATTTCCACTGCATATTTAGTTATTTGGTGATTTGTCTGTGCTGCCACGCTTGTTGCATGTAATTGAACCTAATTAATTCACTTGGTTAATTAATTGGTTAATTTATCACAAGGGGTCAATACATTCTTGGCATATCATTGCTCACTTTGCCTTTGAATGAAAGTACTAAGTGCAACCTCCAAGGAAGTTCTAGATGATGGCGATGATGCATGTGGTGAATTAAAATTCCTTGGAATAGGAGGATTCAACACATTCAAGAATGATGAAAGTGTTGCACATTCATTTGTAGCATGGTTTATCTCATGATAGATTTTACACACCTCCATTGGGTCCTCTCTAAAGGTAGCACTAACACTTTTACTTCCTTTCATTTTGAGTGGCTCAATTTCTTTAGTTAAAATACCGGTTTTTGCACTCATGTTATCATCTTCCTTTAACTTGAAAACACTTCCACTAGAGTTAGTTTTAGTCCTATTAGTGGAGTCCATAGGGCGAGGTCCAGTCCATATGTTAGAGTCTTTAGCTATCTTATCAAGATAATCCATTGCATCTTCGAGTTTTTTTTTTTTTGTGGTAAAAAGTCCCCTCCACATGAGAATTGAACAAACTATTGGTCCCTAGGTGTAAGTCCTTCATAAAAATAGCTAACCAATCTCCAATCTTCATACCCATGAGTTGGGCAGAAATTGAAAAGATCTTTGTACTTTTCCCAAGCTTGGTATAAGGTCTCATTATCTCCTTGGACAAAACTAGCTATCCTTCTTTTAACTTGCTGGACTTTGTGGGGAGGGAAATGTTTCTTAAAAAACTCTTGGGTCATCTCCCTCCAATTACCTATAGACTTAGGTTTCAAGATGTAAAGCCAACTTCTTACCTTATCCTTAAAAGAAAAAGGAAAGAAACATAACTTAGCAGTCTCAATAATATTTTGTGGATATAAACTACTAATTAACTCTTCAAAATCTCTAACATGGACATAAGGATTTTAATTTTCTCGTCCGCTAAAGTCAGGAAGTATTGCTAATAAACCTTGTTTCACTTCTACATGTGGTGCATTAGGTGGAAACATGATGCATGAAGGAACAGAATTTTGTGTGGGATGCAACAGTTCATACATAATTCTTCTATTTTCCTTATGATTATTACGTGTTTCATCACCCATGATTGATGAACAAGGTGAAGGCAAAGGTGTGTCAAAAAGATTACCAAAGTAAGTTTCAAAAATTTCTAATCTGCCTCTCTTGTTTCTAACCTAAATGCTCATGCAACAATGAATGCACAATCAAATCAAATCAAATTTAAAATGAAAAACAGACAAAAAATAAAATACAAAATAAGGGTAAAGAAAATGGAACGAAGTTACCAATAGAAGAATTTCCACCGATTGTGCTTTGCTCTCAAAAATTGCCTCTAAACACGCAACAGCTCCCCGGCAACGGCGCCAAAATTGCTTGCTCACTCCTAAGTGCAGGAGATCGTAGCAGTATAATTCTCGGAGTACTGAGGTCGAACCACAAGGAGTGAGGTAAATTCAAAGACAATGTAATTAAAAAAAAAAAAAAACCTTTTGGTGAAGATGAAGATTAATTTTTTCCTGGTGACTGTAAACAAGAATAACAATGATAACTAATTTAAATCAATAATGTAAATACTAGAGCAACGAAGTGTTTCCCTATATCGATATGAAATTATTTGTGATCTAAGAAATTATATATTTCATAATTGATTGTTTTATACAATTAAATACTTATGATTTGGTTGAATTGAGAAATTCAAGAACGCATGATAACCTAGATTAATAATGCGGTTAGAAAACTTTTCATAAAAACTTATTCACTTTAAAACCTGATTTCTATTTGAAACTATTAGAAATTCATCTAAACAATAAGAAAAATATTTTTGAACTTATTGAAAGCATGGAAGAACTAATAAATCAAAAGAAATCTAATTAAACAATCAAATATGTTGTTGATAAAATCCTAAAAAAAATCACATTGAATATTCGTACCGTATAGAAGAAACATAACTCCTAGCCCTAGCAAAGAGTTTAGGCTACCATTAGAGAAAGGAAAATACAAGGTTTTCTCCACCAAATTCATTCTACACAACCTCACTTCAAAACCCTAATGTCAAAGTGTCCAACGAAAATAATACTTTTCTATTTTAATTTTTGTCTAGATTTACAGCAGTAAAATTGTAAGTTAATTTAGGCCTTCAAAAATTGTGAATTTTGAAAAACTTAAAACTTAAAATTGAATATTCGTACCGTATAGAAGAAACATAACTCCTAGCCCTAGCAAAGAGTTTAGGCTACCATTAGAGAAAGAAAAATACAAGGTTTTCTCCACCAAATTCATTCTACACAACCTCACTTCAAAACCCTAATGTCAAAGTGTCCAACGAAAATAATACTTTTCTATTTTAATTTCTGTCTAGATTTACAGCAGTAAATTGTAAGTTAATTTAGGCCTTCAAAAATTGTGAATTTTGAAAAACTTAAAACTGAAAAGTTGTAGATATTTAAGTCATGGTTCCAACCCATTTGGCGTTGTGTCAATTGGATTTTTGAAAAGAAAGATACGCCCAAAATACCGATCAGTGCTCAATATGATTTTTCCTTTTCAGATTCTATCTCTTTGATTTCTTTCCTTATTTGAAGCTTCCAAACATGGTAGATGACCCAAGCATTCCAGCTGCACCTCCTTATACATTTAAGCATAGTCTTTTAGCTCTACTTTAATTCTAGTTTGGCTTCCATTCCCTCACAAACTCTTGTAAACTCATCTTTTTCACATGATTTCCTGAAAGTAGAAATCTTATTCAAGTAATTATGTAAAGATAAATAATAAGGACTAGTGAAAATCATAGTTCAATTATACAAATTAATTATAGTAATAAGGAGATAACGCCCACATAAATATATAACAAGTATACATTTTAAGGAGTTGTCACAACCTATCTGAAAATTTTGTCATTCTTGCTACTTTGTCAAATTTCTGCTTGTAGCTTAGCCCTCCCCAACTCACAAGTCACCACTCTTAGCCCACACCCAGGCATTCCTTTCCCCTTTTCTGCATACCTTAATCTCATAAATGTTCCTTAATCAGCCACAAATAAACCTTATCCCATTACAGACCTGGTTTTGCATCACTCTCACTAGTCCACTATAAGCCTACACAACCATTCACCCAAAATACCCCTTTTCGCTATCCTACTCATGTACCACATACATATTCCTTGAGAATCTTGGTTTACATTTGCTGCATTGAGCTAGAATCTCCCTCTCTCTCCCTTCACACCATGCCAAATAACCCTTTTCTTTTCACCATGGAACCATTAGTCTTTACTTCTTGTTTTATTATTGTAGGATATAATGTATTTGTAACCATAGAATTATTCCCTCATATTGATGTAATGAAGGCTGAAAGTATCATAGACCCTTTTGACTAAGACACACAGGGACTTCTAGAAGTGAATACTTTCCTAAATTTGTTTAATAGTTGACTATCGAACCTTAAGTATAATTTCACCTTGCCGCTGGAGAATTTATTATTCTTGTAATATCGTAAAAGGACCACTAACCCAAATAATTAATCGTTTGTTGGGCTTTGTTGTTGTCTTTTGTCAAGGTGCAGCCTTATCTCTTACTTAGACAGGCTTATCACCACACTGAAAGCCTTTGGGCTTTATTTCAAGAACCCATTGTTGAGTTTCGGTTTGACTTCCCTACCTTGTACTTGGGAACATCAAAGTTTTCTCCCTCAACAATTTTTAACTTAAACCATATGATAATGTCATGTAATTTTTTGTTTGCACTTATTTTGAATATTTTATCACACAGCTTTAAAGAGGTATTTTGATCCTAATTAACTTGTATATAATTACAATTTGGCCAATAACAAATATTTATCATTTTATTGAGTATTAAAATGAAATCTATCATGCCCACATAGAGCTTCTAGTTGGTTACATAGTCCATAAAATGCCACATATTATACCAAGATCAACCTTAGGGTTCGTTTGGTTGGAATTGTGGAAAAATGGGAGGATAAAAATGGTGGGAGATGGAAAAGTAAGAGGATAGAAAATATTTTAATTTCTCTCATTTTTGTTTGGTCGGGAGTGAAAAAGTGGAGGGATGAAAAAAGTGAGTTTGTATAAATTTACTCATACACCCTTATTAAAAAATGATGGTCAATTAAAACAGAAAAAAGTGATTAACAAAAAAAAAAAAAAGCAATAACCTAATCTATTAAAATATAAAAATCATGTCCCAAAAAAAAAAAAAATTATGTCTAGTTGAAAAAAACAAAAAAAAAAAACACAACCATCACACCCACAACCTAGGAAATCAAAAAAGAAGAAAAAAAAAAAGGCAATGTCCAGGAAAGGAAAAGAAAAAAAAAAGGAAGAGACAATTGCCCACGAAAGCACAGAAAAAGAAAAGAAAGGAATTGGACGAATTGTCCATGTGCAAGTGCACATGGGCATTTTTGTCCATTAAGTAGCCACTTGGGCATGGACATTTTTCTTCATTAAGTAGCCCTATTTTCTCTTCATTTTGGGAAGAAAACTTTTTGGTGAGTTAGGGGAGAAAACACCCGAGTCTCACTACTTATTTTGCCTTCCACCTCAGCCAACCAAACGCACTCCAAAAAAGTTTTTCTTCCTATTTTCTCTTCAAAGTTTTCTGTCTACCTTATCTCACCTTCAAACAAACACACCTTAAGTTTTTTTTTTTTTTTTTTTTTTTCACCTTAAGGTGTTTTAGATCATAGGTATTTACTATTTAGACAAAAAAAAAAAAAAAAGGTATTAGATTAGGTGTATGATTAGTTTACTCTTTATTTTTTTAAATGAATAATTAACTTGGTATATATTTTTTTTTTTTTTTGAGAACAAGTCACAAAAATAAAATTTCTTAAATTATACATGTGACAGAAAACTAGACATTAATTGAAATCTTATATATATGATTACCATCTTAACAAATTGTGAAAAAAATTGGTGTTTTTAGCAAAATTGTTTAGTGCCTGTGCCACTATCCACATAAGAACCAAGATTAGAAAAGCAAACTCAAACCCTTTAATTATTCTAGATTTTTTTTTTTTTTTATATACAAGATAAAATTTATTCTCTAACCTAATCTAAGTGTATATGTATATGAAGCCCTAAAAACTTAAACTCCGGCCTTTATTCCCACACCTCACAAACATTTATACTTGTAGAGTGACCACAGAATCAAAGAGAGCGATGGTATTTATTCTAGATTTGTTAATCATTATAAAATTTCCTTAATTAAATGCATTTTTGCTCCTAAGTTCTTCCAAACCCCTTGAGTCAACTTTGGTCGCCCGAACGATTAATTTCCTGACCACTCCTTTTTTTAGTAACACGTGTCGCATGGTTAGCCTGCTACGTAACAATAATCACTGTAATTGAAATAGAAACCAAACCAAAATCCATACAACGCGAAGCACAGTCCTCAAACTCCGAGTCTCTTTCTCTTTCTCTCTATCTCTCTGTTTTTATTTTTTTTTTTTCATCTCGGACATAAACAAAACTGCTCAGACATCTCTCCGAACTCTGAGGAAACAAAAGAGATGAAGCGGTTTGTGGCGGGGAGTCTGGCGAGGGGGCTGATCAGCCGCGGCGGCGGCGGCGGTTACATGTCGACGGCTGAGATGATGGCGAGGCCTGCTAGCATGCAGGGAGTGATGATGAATAAGCAGCAGAGTCAACCGTACTACTACTACTACTGGAGTAGAATGATTAGCTCGGTGGCGGAGAAGAGCAAAGAGGTTGTTAATGGAGGAGGAGTGGAAGCGATCAAGGAAGAAGAGAAGCAGAAAAAGAAGAAGAAGAATAGTGATGAGGAGCAAGGAACGGTGAATAGCTATTGGGGGCTGTCAGGGCCTAGTATCAAGAGACCAGATGGTACCGATTGGCCTTGGAATTGTTTCATGGTAAATCTTAACATGGATTATTTATCTAAGAGATCTTTCAGATTTTACAACTTTTTTCTTTTAAAGGAAAATCTACCATGTGTTGTTTTAAGCGAGTAGGAATAGCGTTGAAATTTTAGTGGATGAACCGGTCATGGTTAGCTATATCAATTTTAGACCAACCTTCTTATTCAAGCCGGGTAGCATTTTGGTAGTTCAATCTCCGCCTACGCCTCAAACTGATTGGTGTCTTGATTTAATAATAAAAAAACGTAATTATTAGAAGTGGGCGTTATTGGTTAAAACTTTATAAAAAAAAAAAATTTGGTAGCTTTTTGAGTCTCCAATTCATTGACTGACATAGGCACTTGTTTATTTTGATATGTTACTCACTTTTCTAACCCTTTGTTTTCAGCTATTCTTCAGTGAGATAATTTTCAGCTGCAGATTAGGATTTACTCATTTAGTTAAAGTGATCTGAAGAATCAATCTACAAAAATGACAAGTATTTTAGATACATTTATAAAACCATCTATTAAGTTTGATAATGCAACAATTTCAGTAACCAATACGCGTGGCATTTTCCCGAATGTTATTGTGACATTTAATTTGGAGATGTGTTCTATATTTCATTATTCCATTCTTTCTGTTCTAAAACAAAAAATTTACTTGTCATCCACATTACGTATTATTCTATTCTCTTGTGAGTTTATATTACATGGAACTTCAAGAAATTTTTTTATTACGTGTACATACTAGGCTTATTAACCGATTTTCTTTTCTAATGTAGCCATGGGACTCTTATGTGGCAGACTTGTCAATAGACTTGACAAAGCATCATGTGCCCAAGAAGTTTTTGGATAAAGTTGCGTACAGGACCGTGAAATTTCTTAGAATTCTATCAGATTTGTATTTTAAGGTAAGTCACCTTTGTTGTGTGTTGTATTGTATTCATCAAAAAGCATAGTTAACTTTTATTCTTGTTTTTTTTTTCTTTTAATTCTTTTTTCCTAGCGAAATATTTTTAACACTGGCCGTGTATTTCCTAGAGTGTAAAGACTCTTCTCTTAGGTAGAATTCAAATTTTGCAAACTCAAGAATGCTCTGTTGGAAGTATTTTTGTAGTGATAGTGATGTAGCCAACTGAGTTCAAGGAAAAATATGTAAGATCAAATGGCAAGAAGACTCAAGAATTGTGGTCTAGTTTTGGTGTGAGGACTCTTTGGCACCGCCCATAGACTACTTTTGTCACTATTGAGTCTTAGTATCAAGTTTATCTACTTAGAAAGTTGGTGGTTCACTTTTAATTATGTTTTAAAGTGGGGTTATTTGGTAATTTTCAAAATTTCTGGAATAGGTTATATAATATTGTTGGCCCATTACTCTTATTTTATGTTTAAGACCTTCTTTATATTTGGTTTTGGTAGTTTCTCACTTGGTTTAGAAGTTCTTTTAGTTACTTTTATATCTTGTGTAGGAGCCTTATCAATGCGACCATGGAATATTTATTTGTTCCTATTTTGCAATTTGTCCATTCAAGATTAATTTTATTGGGTCAATGTTTGAAGTCCATTTGAAGCAAGATGTATTTTTAACATCATCATAAATTTTTTGGACTCTTCTTAGAATTGAATTTTTTTTTTTTTTTTTTTTTGATAATTTCTTTGATATCTTCGATTTCTATTTTGCTTTTGCATAAATCAGGAAGAATGTTTGACAAATTTTTTATGCTTTCCTCTGCCTTGTCCTTTTAGCAGGATGGTGCTAGTTTCATTTTCATTTTTAATCTTCCACCCCCTTGTGATTTTGACTTGTTCTTTTATATCATTTTTTTTTGCTGTCTCTGGTCCCCATTTTTCTTAAGATCTTTCAAAATATATAGTTGAACATTTTTGAAGTACTGGTACCGAGGGAGCTTAATTAAATTTATGAAATTGGTAAAACGTCTGATTCAGGTGTCCACGCCAGTGTCTTTCTTCAATAGTCAATAGGGTCTTTGCTCTCTAATTTTACACAGTATTCTTCATTAAGATGACCATATTCTTTCCAAACTTTAATGACTGTCAATAGGAATAATGCATGTTGGGCTCACATTCTCAACAAGCTTAAGATGTGGTGTTGCTATCATGAATATTGTATTGATAGGCGGACCAATAAAGATCAATTATAAAATAGTTGCATATCTTTTAGCGTGCTCTTATGGAGAGCCTTGGGTTCACCACTGACGTATATCTTGCATAGAAGCTAATTAAATTTTTATGTAAGTCAGACTGAGTTAAGTGTTGTACATACCAATAGAAATTACTGTGCAAAACAGGAAATGTAATTTGGATTACTTAGTCATGCAGAGTGTTACAAGCCAGTTATTGATTATTAATAATACAGAGCACTAGAACTACATACTTATGCCTGTCGAATAAGCAAACATTTTATGAATTATTCATGTTTCTCTAATCACAATTTGAGACAAATATGTGAGATGGGATAGTGGGGAAGTTAGTTATACTGAAGAAGAATGGATCACTCTATAAATGGAAATTTGTTGCTGTAGTTGAAATAGAAATACTATATTATGTTTGATTTTTTTTCTTTTTTAAATTATAATAATTAAACACTATGTGCCTGAGTGGCAGCAGATGTGACTTCCTAAGTAAAGAAAAAAAGGTGCACACACAGTTTTTTTTTTTTTTTTTGTGCATGTGTGCATGCGCTCTGTATGGTATAACTTACTGATGTAGATGCAATGAGATGAAGAAAAGTGACCTCCTTTAATGTGTAGGGAAGATCTCTTGATAGGTTTTTGAGCAGAACATAAATATTTTGTTCCTAGATTCAAGTTCGATTCATTGCAATTGTATGTTGGTTGTCCCTTCTTTTCAGTGGATGTACTAAACTAACACTTGAATTGTTCTTCTCTGGGGACAGCATGTTTTAGCAACCATTGTGTCTGCTTCTCAATATTGCTGCCAAAGTATATGTTTATGAGTTTCATTTTGTATAATATCTTGCAGAAACGGTATGGTTGTCATGCAATGATGCTGGAAACAGTGGCAGCTGTTCCTGGTATGGTAGGGGGAATGCTGCTGCACCTAAGGTCTCTCCGCAAGTTCCAGCAAAGTGGCGGTTGGATCAAAGCCCTGCTTGAAGAAGCAGAGAATGAGAGGATGCACTTGATGACCATGGTAGAACTTGTACAGCCCAAGTGGTATGAAAGACTTCTGGTTCTCACTGTGCAGGGAGTCTTCTTCAATGGTTTCTTTGCTGTATATCTTCTCTCCCCCAAACTGGCCCATAGAGTTGTTGGTTACCTGGAGGAGGAAGCAGTACACTCATATACAGAGTATTTGAATGAAATTGATAGTGGTGCAATTGAAAATGTTCCGGCTCCTGCTATTGCAATAGACTACTGGAAGCTACCCAAGGATGCAACCCTTAGGGATGTTATAGTTGTAATTCGTGCTGATGAAGCTCACCATCGGGATGTTAACCATTTTGCTGCTGTAAGTATTACTTTCCTTTCCCATGATCATGCTCTATATTTTTTTCACAAATTTGTTTCTTCGCATTTGTTATGTATATAATTTCCAAATGTATCTGGTCACCTAAAATATGTCATTATGTTTTATTCTCCATTCTATATAGACATATAATTTGCATGGTACATAAGATTTTTTAAAATCTATTGCTGATCCAGAGATAATATGACAAATGAGAGATTTTGCATGGGAAAAATTTTAAACCATCACCTGAACTTTGGTTCAAAATCAAATAGACCCCTGTACTTTGATAATTGTATAATCAACCCTTCTGTTAGCTTTCTGGTAATATAATGGATGGAAAATGCTACACATGCACTGCATCTCAATAAAAAAAAATTATTAAATTAAACGTTAATAATAATAATAATAAAATTATTCTAAATCTCATTAAAAATTTTCCCCTCCCATATTTTTAAATTAAACTTTGATATAAATTTTTTTTTAAATTTCCCAGTTTGTAAATCTAGATTTAGTCACAGAGTCATATTATTAAAAGAATTAATTTGAAAACAGAATATTTTGCACCCAAATATGTATGGAGGTTTCAAAAAAAAATCCTTAAAACTGTTTCTCCATGTGTTATGCATCTTTATATCTTGTGAGCATATAGATGCTCTTCCTAAAATATCTTCCCAATTTCTGGCATCTTGTTTTGCTTAGAAGAAAATGGTTTTCTTTAAGAATTTATGGTGAAGTGAATTCATTTCTAATTGAGATCCATTTTTTTATCTGTTTTATTTATTTCTTTCCCATCTTATATTGGCTTAGAATTTGAGTTTTGTCACTGGTTATCCAATCGCACGTGTCAATTCATAGCATTTTGTTTCATACTTTTAGCCTGCCATTTTTAAAGAAAATTTTATTTTTCAATGACCTGGATGCTAACTCATTTTGGTGTTAAAGGCTTTTCCTAAGGTTGGTGAACCAATAGGGGAGATTTTTTTAATGAAATTTGTAGGGATATCATGTTCATGGTGTAACAACCCTTTGTATTGTATGAACAGCCTCCCATCTTTACTTGGGATGGTGACTTTGGTTACGTAGGCTAGCTGATGGGGTATTATGAAATTCTGTACTTCACAAATAGGAGAATTCCGTCATTACAGTCATCATTATATGGTGCCTAAACAGTATCAGTTTCCTCCTTTTACTGGATCTTTTCCATAGAACATATAAACACTTGATAACAAATTTCTTTTTTGTTTGGTTAACAGTTAGTTTTACAAATTTGATCTACAATTGTTTACAATTTTATCTGCATATTTTTACCTACTTTTTTCTTTTGAACACTTCGCCTACTTTTTTCTGAAAATACAATTATGATTTAACTTAATATTATTGAAAAATGTGTTTGATTGGACATCATTTGCTTTGGTATTTAGTACTGTATTGGTTACAAAGACTGACAAGACTTCTATGGCTTACAAGTGGCTTACAAGTATGGGTGGATGGTGAGGCTGAGCTGCTGAGTGCATGTGTAAATTACCAATAAAAAAAACTCAACGTAACCTAAGTGCTGAGTCAGCAGACCCTTGATCAGTATGTTAACATTTGAGTTAGGAAATTTGCTGACGTCTTCCAATTTAGGTCTCTCAGCAATTACTCTGTACTAAGGGGATAGGAAGGCAGCCCAAATGAGGCAAAAAAAAAAAAAAAAAAATGCTGTTTCATCTTTGTGTTTTCATTTTTAAATTTCAGTTGTCAAATAATTTACTAATTTTGTCTCTTTAGTATCTCCTAGATTTTGTGTAGAACACAAACAGGAGTTTGTTTGATTACATCTTTTATTTTTCTTTTTGTGAGTTTATAATGTTCCATCTTTGTTTCAAAAAAGACAGGTAAATAGAAAAGAGATATGGAATATTGTTAATTTATTGAATTAGGTTTGACTAAAAGCATACTCAATTTGACCTATAGATAGCTTTGATGGAAAAATGGCTTAGCTTAACTGCATTGAATGTCTCACTGTGAAAGGATAGAGGTGGGTCTTAGGGGTAATTTTTTAGTCTCGGTAAAATTTATTTGTTCTATGTTTTTGTTATTCTTGGAAGTGTCTAATATAATATATCAAGCATGTCCTTATTTTGTTGAAAAATAATCCTGATGCTTATCTTTCATCTACTTTTTGTTATTGGGTTATGACTGTACTTTCTCTGCAGGACATTCAATTTCAGGGAAAGGAATTGAGAGAGGCACCAGCCCCTCTTGATTATCATTAAGATGTATTCTGTGAAGATTCAAATGGATAAATTTTCAGACATATTTTTAGCCAGACGAGTTTGAGAGGATGGAATATATGGTATGTGGATTTTTAAATCCAATTTGGTTGACTTTAATGACAGCTTCTCTATAATGGCGATTTGTAATTGCATGTTTTTGTTGTGTCTGTCAAGCATGTCAGTTATTTTTATGGAAGCATGTTAGATGTCTGCAATGAAGATGGGAAAGGCATGTTTTTTTCTAAAACAATTGTAAGTGGTGATCAGATGTGCCTGTGGGTTGCCTTTAAATTCATTCTCATTTGCTTCTGCTTTATATGTACGGCATTCACGTTATTATCATAATTCAATGAATGCTTTAAAAGTTAAATGTCTTCACATATACCATGTCAGGGCTTCTCAGCGTCTATATATATAGAAACCATTCAATTTATCTATCCATTTAGAGAGTATTACACGGATCAGTGAAGGCATTTGCTTTCGGATTACAATTTTTGGTCCCATGGGTGCTCAATGGTCAGTTAAATCTATCATTTCCTGTCTTTGGGCAGTTGTTCTGAATTTTGCATTATCCTCTGGCTGTTAAAAGGGTTTTTTGATAGGAAAATACACTCACATACTCGTGTGTTGGATTGAATTCATGATTTCATTTCCACTTTAGCGTAGAGGGG
Source organism: Castanea sativa (assembly GCF_040712315.1). Lineage (NCBI taxonomy): Eukaryota > Viridiplantae > Streptophyta > Magnoliopsida > Fagales > Fagaceae > Castanea > Castanea sativa. Next base: position 17,124,422 of record NC_134019.1, on the reverse strand, counting down.
CCTCATAACTATAGCTAAATGTTTATGATAATCGGACTATTTTTTATTTCCTGTGTGCAATCAAGTCATTCAAGTATCCTAAGCGGAGGAAAAGAGTGTTGATGCTGGATTTGAGCTGGAGCCCTGGGTGGTCACATCCCAACCAACCACAAAAAATGACAACGATCGAATATCCTAGAAATCAAATCTGTTTGTCTTATTGTGTCACGAGTTCATTCAATCTTAGCCTTATTTTTGTCATAAGTTAATGCGCATGCGGTTGTTTACCTAATAATCATGTAGGATCTTAGGCAAACAGGTCTTTGGTGTTAACCTATATATGCAGGAGGTGTTCCTAGAACTAGAAGTAGTGATTGATCATATGAGCACACTTGTAAGCATATCGAACATCAATCTTGAAGGTCAATTTTGATTTCAAGTTTGGAATGTCGAGTTTAATCGCAAAATTGTACTTTTGAACGCGTGCATGCGTGCACCATGCTGATCTTGGCAGAATTCTTGAATACCATCATGGAATGAGACAATCAAAAGCAGCTTGCAATGGGTCTTCATGTCTAGATCATTCATCCCTAAGTTCTCAATGGGGCACCTTATAACTTGTAGGAATTTCTTATTGTCCCTTCAGCAACTCAAGTGGTAAATGAAATATCTGCATTTACATGGTATAACTATCAACTCTTAGAAAAATGAGATATGGTTACCACCTTGATTAACAAGTAAAGCAGCCCTAACAGTGGAAAATATTGCATAATGGATCAATGGTCAACAAGTCAAAAAAAGAGAGCCAGATTTTAGATGATTCTGACATTGATGAATAATCTCTACGCGGTTACTTGAAAGATGGAAATCCACTACAACGGAAATCCACTACAATGTATTTTGTTCAAATCTATATTTGAATACCATCATGGAATGAGACAATCAAAAGCAGCTTGCAATGAGTCTTCATGCTTGGATCATTCATCCCTAAGTTTTCAACAGGGCAACTTATAACTTGTAGGAATTTCTTATTGTCCCTTCAGCAACTCAAGTGGTAAATGAAATATTTGCATTTGCATGGTATAACTATCAACACTTAAAAAAATGAGATGTGGTCACCACCTTGATTAACAAGTAGAGCCACCTCTAACAATGGAAAATATTGCATAATGAATCAATGGTCAACAAGTCAAAAAAAGAGAGCCAGATTCTAGATGATTTTGACATTGATGAATAATCTCTACGTGGTTACTTAGAAGATGGAAGTCCACTACAATGTATTTCCTTCAAATCTATATTTGAATACCATCATGGAATGAGACAATCAAAACGTGTCATGAGTTCATTCGATCTTAGCCTTATTTTTGTCATAAGTTAATGAGCATGCGGTTGTTTACCTAATAATCATGTAGGATCTTAGGCAAACAGGTCTTTGGTGTTAACCTATATATGCAGGAGGTGTTCCCAGAGCTAGAAGTAGTGATTGATCATATGAGCACACTTGTAAGCATCTCGAACATCAATTTTCAAGGTCAATTTTGATTTCAAGTTTGGAATCTGGAGTTTAATCGCTGAATTGTACTTTTGAACGCGTGCATGCGTGCACCATGCTGATCTTGGCAGAATTCTTGAATTCTGTAGACAATATTCAACAAACGCAAGAACAAAATTTATTTGGTTAACAAAGTACATGATTTCTGTTCAACAAAAAAAAAAGCTAATCTAGCTGCGATCTAATCCCTCGATACAACAGTAGTCAAATCATTGGCCACACTGATGAGTTCTGTTTCGCTTCCCAAAGATCAAAGTGATGAGTTCTGTTTCACTTCCCAAAGATCATAGTGAATGTCCTGGCTGATTATGATTCTGATTCCCGCTGTATCGAAATGAAAGTAATAAGTAACTCCCCTAGTCCCAGCAGTTGAGTCACAAACAAAGTTGTGTACTAAGTGTAACTTACTCAATCATATTTGTATAGTTTAAGGAAGGGTCCTCAACGAATCGATACCAGAACCAATGACCTTGCCAGATTTTGTCCATTTCTTGCAAGCGAATCCCCTTAGTCTCAGGCATAAAGAGCCCCATGAAAACGGTCATTATCAGAACCCACCCGGCGTAGAACAAGAACACCCCATATTTCATCTTACATAAGATGGACAAGAACGCCTGAGACAGGATGAACGTCATCAAAAAATTGCTGGCAATGCATATGCCTTGCCCAGCTGGTCTGACTTCCAACGGCAAGATTTCACTCGGCACAATCCACGTTAGAGGTCCCCATGACCACCCGAAGCCGGCGGAGATTATACACATAAGGACCAGTACCAGAATGGCTGATCCCTTTGAGAAATTTGCTGTGCCTGCAGTCCCTAGTTCTGCTGAAAATATATATGCCAAGACAAACTGCACCACGTACATAATAATAGTACAATTAATTAAGTACATATCAATAAAAGTTAGGGGAAAGTCCAAAGTAAATAATCAAAATTTTTATTTATCATGAATGATACTACCAGAGATTGAGCCTTAATGAGAGTTTTGTACAATGGATAGAATATTTATGAGTGATACTAGTAATTAATTACTACACAATAAACTTAGTTATATCTTTAACATATTTTTAGTTGAAAATTTTAAAATTATTAGTTTACATTCTACACTAACCAATAATTTCCCTTTTTAACTTACTATTTCCTTGTGAAATTAATCATGTTTATTACAACTTTAGTTTGTAAATGGTTTTTTAGTAAATTGTTAGTGATTATTGAAATTGTATACAATAAGTTTAGGAACACAACATTTTTCATAATTTAACCTATTGTAATGACCTTCTCAAAAAAAAAAAAAAAAAAAAAAAAAAAAACTTATTGTGATCAATGCATTCCAAAAAAAAAAAATAGTGCATAATAAAAGTGGTGTCGATGACAATCTTAGTAAGGTTTTTTTTTTTTTTTGAGAGGTAAATAATCTTAGGGTCTGTTTGAATATCGTTTATTGTTAAAAACTGAAAACACTGTAGCAAAATAATTTTAAATGTGTGAATAGTGTCGTGGGACCCAATTTTAAAATTATTTTTGTTGACAAAAATACTTGTGGGTCCCGTGAACAGTGCACGAGACCCACAAAAAAACGCTCATTGCATAAAAACGCCAAATGCTGAAGTTTTCATCGTAATCCAAATATATACTTAGAATTCATTTGGGAACAGCTTATTTAGCTCGAACCGAAATTTTTTTGCTGAAAGTGCTGCAAATAAAGGTAAAAAATAGCTAAAATAGTATGTGGGCCACGTAAATAGTACTAAAAAATGCAATAAAACTCATAAATAATAGCAAAAAGAAGTTGATTAGTAAAAAAAAACTGACTTTTTAAGCCCATATCAAACAAAATCTCAATAAGTTATTAAGTCATGGTCAATGTTGCAAAAAAAGAGTGGTGAAAAATGTTATTCAATTCCCTAACTAACCTGGCAGAGGATCATCTGGACACCAGCTTCCAAGAACAACAGTCTACGTCCAAACCTATCAACAGAATAAGCTGAAACAAATGTAGACGAAAAATTAATGAAATTAAGTATAATAGCTCCAACCAAAGAACCATCCACACTTAGTCCAATAGAACGAAACAAAACAGGCGCATAGAAGGCCACAATGTTGATCCCTGTCAACTGCTGAAACGTTGGAATTGCTGCTGTCATCACAAGGTGTGGACGATACTTTCTTTGGATTATGGTCTTGTAAGGTTGTTTAGTGGCGGCTTTGGCTGCTTCATGGTGCCTGATCAGATCGTTGAGCTCGGCTTCGGTGTCCGAGTCCACGCCACGGACTTGGTTGAGGGATTGCCTGGCTTTTTGAAGTTGACCCCGTTGGATGAGGCTGCTGGGTGTGTCTGGAATGAAGAATGCACCCACTGTCATGATGGCGGCAGGAATTCCGGCACAGCCGAGAGAAAATCGCCACCCGTTTTCGCCCATCTTAGACCCAAACCAGTTTATTATTGTTGCAAGTAGCGCCCCTCCGCTGAGGAAGGATTGGAAGGCTGTGGTAAATGCGCCTCGCCATTTTGGTGGTGCCATCTCTGTTACGTATATTGGGGCTGCCTGTGTACGTACAGATTACTATATCATTTTCTCATAAAATATTTTTAAAAATAATTCATAAATCAATACCTTATGTGACGTTTGATACGGGAGAATCTACATTATTCTTGGCATCCAGAATTCTAGAAATGTGATTCCTAAGAATATGATTCCTAGGAATGTGAGATGATAATGTTTGGTTTACTCCCAAGAATTTTAAATAAATTATTTATTTTTCTTATTCTATTCTTAGATTTGAATGTGAATTATCAAGTCCTTAAAAAATAATCTTCCTCTAAATAAATAATGAAAAACCAAATATAAACTATTAATTATGAAATTCATTAAAATTATAGTCTAACATTTCAAAATGACAAGTACAATACAAAAATAACTATTTAAATTCTCAAATAATTTTATTCTTAATAATAATTTTGAAAGAGTTTAATCCATAATAATTTGTTTTATATTTTATCTTAATTGCTTAAATGATAATGAAAAAAGGTTAAAATTGTCAATTTATAAAAAATATAATTTCTTTTAAGCTTGGGAATCTGTATTCCCACCTGTTTTAAAGGGAATCCACATTTCTACTGAGAGGGGTTTAAAAGGGAATCCAAATTTCCTTAGCATCTGATTCCTTAGCATGATTTGCAACCAAACATGGGAATCCTAAAACATTCCTAGGAATCCTAAAACATTATCTCGTACCAAACGCCACATTAGGGTATGTTCGTTTGGGATGAAAATAGGAAGAATGAAAAATAGGGTGAAAATGTTGTTTTTCACTGTTTGATTGGGGAAAGAAATTAAGAATGAGAGAAAACTCAAGAGAAAGTTTTCTCTCCCAGACCCACATTTTTTATCTTCCCAAATCGGGAGGAAAATCTGGGGAGAAAAGTGATTTCACAGTACTTTTACATAAATGCCCTCTCCTATCTACCTTCATTCATGACCTATGACCCTCTCACCTAACCACCTGATGACTTTTGCCAACAAATCATCCTTATCACTTTCCTCTTCTCATCTTACCTTCACCAATGTCCAACGGTCCAGGTTCTCTCTCTCTCTCTCTCTCTCTCTCTCAATTCAACGTGACCTGATCACTTTCCTCTATTGTTTCTCTCTTTTATATGTACACTATTATAATTTTTACATTATAATAATATAAATTTATATATACGATATGGTAAATTTTATATTATTTAATGAGTACAAATAAATCTATTTCTTACATATTATGTAACAAGAGTATAATAGTTAATTTCTATAAATTACATTTTTCATCATTCCCTTTTTCTTTCCAACCAAACAAAAGAGTTTTCTACCCTTCCACTTTTTCACCCCTCCAATCAAACACACGAGAGGGAAAACTAAATATTTTTCATCATCCCACTTTTTCTTCCTCTCACAATTTTCCATCCTCCTACTTTTCTACTCTTCTAACTGAATGAACCCTTAGTACAGAGGGCAAAACTTGAAGGGATGTTGACATGTGTCGAACGCTTGTCATTTGTCAGCAAGTGTACAGGACACTAGAAACAAGAAAAATATTTAATTTGTAAGAAAGTATACAGTAAGCATTTTAATTAAGTTGGGTTTGGTTGGAAGTCGACTTAGAATGTGTGGATCTTACAATTGTACGTACATGCTGACATTACATGTTTTGATCTTGTATTCTAATTTTATACATTGGAGTATTGGATGGAAATGTTGTCCTATCACATTACACGAGTCATGGCTTCACATCACCTTTGTTTTAATATATGGCAAGTAAAGGGTTGTTATCGTATACACGTTATAAAAGATAGGCTATCATTGGTTAGAGGGTAACCTGATTTGTAAAACCAACCCCAAATCCAAGGAGGAGGCGTCCCAAAAGGAGCATTGGAAGATTCACAGCAGCAACACCAAGTATCGTACCGATCAAGAAGATGATGCCACCAATAATCAAAATGCCCCTACGCCCTGTAGTTGTGGTGACACGACCGGCTATAAGAGATGACACCAAACCAGATATGTACAATGAGGATGTAAATGCAGTAAGGGATTGACTGTCGAATAGACAATATTGATTGGGCTTTGCCTGTGCCATTTTCTTTGGAATTGATGGGAAGAACTTCTCCAGAAATGGTGGCATTGCTGTTACACCTCCTGCAATTCAAAACATATACATATATTTTGGCTTTAATTCAACATATCACAATTGGAAGTAAACTGAAAACTCAATCTTTGTGTACATAAATCCTAGCTGATTAATACTCTAAAAAAAAGTTATGTTCGTACAACCAATCTTGTACAAAGTTACAAGGTTGTGAATTAGCATGAAGAGAAATCTTGGAAAAGATGAATGATTAGATATTCAGAAATATATTGTTACAACAAACTAAAGATAAAAACTACACATTATTGTACATGCTATATTGTTTGAATCTCTGCTACACAAAAAATTGATTGGCATCCTGGCCTAATCATAAAGAGTTATTATCATGTAGTAGACGTCATTGATTCAAATTCTATCATATCTGTTAAGAAAAATCCCATGCATGTGTAGAGAGAGAGAGATGTAATTAACCGGAAATGCCAACATCGTAGCCAAAAATCAACCCAGCTGAAGCAGCAACAATGCAGATTATGACGACGGACCGCGTTATAGTTCCATCTGCGGCGTGCCTAGGGTCACTTCCTTGAGTGGCAAAAGTCCCTCCTGCCATTTCTTCAGTTTCTCTCCTAACTTGCTGACTCTGCCTAGTATGGAGACCTGAAGTTGCTAATAGAAAAGTAAAAGAAAAACAAGAGATCGATTGTCTGACTTTAGAAATTTCTAACCACAATCTTTCCTATTTATCACACTCCAAATAGTATGAAGACAGGTGGTTCAGCCAAGTATATATATATATAATTCTATTTTCCGCATTTTGTGCAGCTGAAAATGGTCGCCTGTGGATCCTATGGGACCTGAACTTGGTACCAAAGAAAAGAAAAGAGGATGGGAGAAAATGGTGGCATTTAGCATAATTGGGTACGGTATTTCCAACCATCAATTTTTTTGTTGATATCCAATGTTTCTAATTGATAAAAGTTGGTTCAGTCATCATTTTCCAAGAATAGAGTTTAGTTATACTTCCATAACTGTTTTCTCAATTTCCACAGGTGGTGAATCATGATAAGAGTAAGCACAAATTATTTTCACATGGGTTCACCACTAGTGTTACTTTGTTATACATCAATTGGTCAAAATTACAACCCACAATGTCACCAGTAGTTATGAAAATTTATGTTTTCCGATGAAATAGACTAATATTAGTACACCCTTTATATCAAGGACCACGTATCCCATTTTCCTTATTACTAAAGGTAGCCATCATGAACTTTTTTCTGATTTAGCTAAAAGAAGGAACAATTAAGCGCAAGTTAAACCTAGACAGTTACAGATAGCAAATAAACAAAGTAAAAGAAAATATTAACAGAAACGTTGACCAAAAAACCGTTTTAAGACTTTTTAAACTGTCAAGCTAAAAATAACAAATAAACTAACTAACAACAACAAAAACAACATAAACAGAAAATTGGACTCAAAAAAAAGAAGAAGAGTTTTTTAGAAATTTAAATCTAATATCCCGAGGAACTTATTGTTTGTAGTGCTGGCATGTAGAGAAAATCTTCTATATAAAAAGTAATTGGTCATTCTTATTCTTGTTGGAACCACAGGTCCATGTGTTTAATAGATTTTTCGTTTCTAAAATTGAGAAATAATACATTTCAGCAGACCAAAAAAAATGTTTTAAGACATTTTAAACTCTGTAGTTAAAAATAACAAATAAACTAATTAGTAAAAAGCAAAAAAGGAAATATAAACAGAAAAGTTCAGCGAAAAAAATTTTATTTTTGACATTGGAAACTAATTCTGAGGAACTTATTGTGTGTAGTGCTAGCATATAGAACATGATCACTATATAAAAAGTATGATAAATTACAAATTACACCCTTAAAGTTTGGGGGTGTTTGGACTTTACACCCTGAAATTGCAAAATTTGGAATTTGTCTCTTGAAGTTTGAGGATGTTTGGAATCTAGATTATGAAACTTCAAAGTGTAAAATTCAAACACTCCCAAACTTTAGAAGTATAATTTGCAATTTACCCTCAAAAGTAATTGCATACATAGTTTAAGTTGTCTTGGCCCTAATTTTTAGTTAGGGATCATTCTTATTCATGTTGGAACCACAGGTCACCAAGTGTTTTAAAGTTTTTTTTTTTTTAATCTAAAATTGAGAAATAATGCATTTCAGAATGCGGCTAGATAGCAATGAGCCAATGAGACCAATGAAATTCGGTCAATAAAAGAAGAAATTGACCAAAAAATAATAACAAATACAGGCTATACATTCAACAAATTTTATTAACTTAATATTTGTAAAACCTGAATTTGTTTTATTTTGGTCGTCAGAACATGTCTTTATAGCTCTCTTCATAATGCATTCTTTGTAAGGACAAAAAAATTGTGACATTTGTATAGATCAATGATGCAATCTCACTGAGACCACATTTGAAGAATTGATATCCATGCTCATAACCTTTGACATTGAGGTCTAATCCCATAAGCATTTTATCTTCGAAGTACTATTACTTTTTCTTTTTCTTTTTATAAAAAAAAATACCACACTTATCTTTTATATAGCCTATTTTATACATGATTTTGAAACCCGAACCATTTAACGAACTATAAAAGAGAAATGTTCAAAGTTTTAGAGGTTGGACTAAGATTTAACCAAGTTGGATCGTGATGACATCATAATTAATTAATATTTAACTAAAATATTAATAAATGAAGAATTTATAATAAATAAATGAGCTGTGGGAGAGAGGAATCTGAGGAGCAAAGGTACGAGGCATTAGGATATTTCGAAGAGATAGTTGGGCCTCACTCTAGATTAGGCCCAGTCCAAACAAGGCAGCCAAATGCCAAAAACAGAATAAAGTGTTCAGTCCGAGGATTCCGATGAGCGAGCTTCCCTCGAGGAACCGGAGTCCCAATCCAAAACCAACATGATAGGTGATTGAGGAAGAGAGTAGAGATGTGCAGATAGGATAAGAAGGAAGCTTTCTGATAAAACACCCATCACCTCCACATTAAATGCACTATACCAACTCAGCCTACCATATTTAATGGCAGAATGACCCTTGAACAGTGTTTTTATAGCTTGCAACCTGCTCTACCACCACCAACAAGGCATTGATGTGACAAGTATCCAATAAAAGATCTATAGCAGTCCAGGTGGAGGGCTGGGATGAGGCCCCAGCTACTATAAAAAAAAAGGAAGCTCCATTAGGAAGAGGGATAGAAAATTGAAAAGGAGGAGATAAAGTGTAATCAGAAGCTTTGTAACCAAGAATTGAATATTATATGAATTGGTGATCCTCAGAGGAAGAGTTAATACATAAATCTTTGTCTTTCTTACTGTTAATCTCTCGTAGATACGATGACTTAAGCATAGGATCTCTTTTTAAATTACATAACAAAATAATTAAGGCTTGAAAAGGTTGACCTTGACAACATACCTCTAAAAATTAATTGTACTGAGCCATCATACAATAACTATTCTTCTAACTTGGGTTGGGCAACTAATTTCCACCCCTTACATGAGCAATATGGATTAAAAATATATATATATCTAAGCAAAATTAAATATTCTCAAGCATATTTTTACAACTTATATAAGAAAGTTTATAAAAATAATTGTAAGGACCAAAAATCACGCCCTAGTCTAAAAGCCCAAGAATGAATCCAATAATTTCAGGCCCAAAACAATGAATTTATAGAGAAGGAATAAAACAACAAAGGACAGTTGTGTCCTGAGGGTCTCTCAAATAAAAAGAAGCAGTTAATACTCGTCCTATAACTTTTCCCGAGGAAAAACTCACTCCCTTCATGTACCAATATCTTCTTTCTTTTATCACCAAACCGTCCCCCCCTCCTGGCTTCCTTCCTTCTTATTTATACTCCTAGTTTTTGTCATCTCAACCCTTCATCTCTCACCTAACTCCTTTCTTTTGTTGACACTTGTATGTTTGATTGTAGAAGGCAGTGGAAAAGAGTTGCTTAGCTGTGATGTGCACTGTTCAGGTCACCTCCACATCAATGCAACTGATAAAGCTGGTGCTCCTTATTTAATAAGGAAGAGAAACTAGGTACAGCGTATTCAATGCGGAGGTCACAGCTACTTGCCCTTGAACTCGATATTTTCCCTTTCTCAGCCATATATCACCAATTTACCCTCTGTACATTCCCCTACATCCATGCCTTTACATTCTCCGGTCCTCGGGTCTTCGGGCCCTCACAATAGCCCCTTAAAACTTATGCTTTTAATTCAGTACTAACAGCTAAGTTTTAATTTTGCGAAATAACTTCCCACATGCTACTTGCTTTCCCACATGCTAACGTCTTTTCACTTCCTATAAAATGTTCCTAACGCTTCAGAATCCACAATTGATCACTTATGGTGTCAGGCGACTCCCTGTCTCCCCACGTTCTACGGCTCGATCAAATTTGTACGGTCCAGATTTCCCTCCAAGTTATGAGCGGGAAAGTTACCACGCATTTTTACCTCTATATAAACAAGACTTGGGGCTGGCTGAAGCTCATTTTGGGCATTTTGAAGGAAAGGAACCTCTCGAGGAGCAGTTTAGCTTTCGTTCAGAGGTGTGTTAGTTTTCTCGTTGATTCTTTTTTGTTGTTTTTATTTTTACTTTATTCTTTTCATAAGATTTAATGGGTAGATACGCTAAGCTTGTAAATACCGATGAGGTGAGGGCAAATTTTAAGGCCCAATATAGAATTCTTGACGATATTGACATTCAACATTGTGAGGAAGGAGAGTGGCTGGTTCAACCTCGGCCTCCCGAGTCGGTGATAATTCCAATGATCACCTTTATTGAAGGTGGGATGGAAATTCCCATGGGTAGGGTAACTCGGGACTTCCTTTTAAACTATAGATTGACCCCGGCCCAATGTTCCCCCAACGTCCTTAGGATTCTAGGGTGTGTAGATGCTATAAATCGTAAAATGGGGACTAACCTGTCCTGGCACGACGTAAATTGGGTTTACAATTGCCAAAAAAGAGAGAAAACCAAGTATTATATGAAGTGTAGAGTTCCAGCTGTTAGGCTAATCTCCTGCTTGCCTGATTCAAGCAAAGGCATGAACGAGGATTTCCTCATTGTCTCGGGGAATTGGTACGACGAATTACACTGCCCTACCCAAGAAGGGGAGCCAGGTAGGGTTCCCAATGACCGAAGCAATACTCAGGATTCTTTATCCTTTTTCCTTTACCTTATGATTCAGTACTTATTACACTTTCGTAACAATATTCATCCTTTGTGGCAGACGAATACCACACCGCTCCAGCCAAACACTTGGTAAACTTTTAAGACTTGAACAGGATCCTCAGGTCGGAAATATTTCTGCACAAGGACAGACAGCTTAGAGCAGCCCACATTATTCTTGGCAACAAACCCTCCACCAAACGTTTTCAGAGCCCAAAAAACGTTATCAGAGCCAAGGATTTACGTTTGGCTCTTATTGATGTAGCGGTACCCGGTTTCCTGCTGCCTAAACCTCCTCCAGAAGGAACCCAAGACGCTCAACTTCCAGTGCCTTTAGCAACTAGACTTCTTTATTCTCAGGAACCCCCCATCATTCCCGAGGACGAGGAAAAGGAGACAACTCCCGAGCCCCATCATCCCGAAGTAACCGAAAAAGACTTCGAAGTCTTCTATCGCGAAGACGCTCCCAGCACTTCCGTACTTTCTTCCTCGGGTAACATGGGTTTTCAAGAAAAAGAACCAGATCTCCTTGCTTTGTTGCAAGCCCATGCTAAGAGTTCCTCCCCAACTGTAGTAGTACCTCCTCATCCAGTCACTCCGGTGGTGACTCGCACCTTGCCTGCCGAGGTCGTAGATAAGAAGAGGAAAAGAGGTCAGGGGAGCAAAAACCCCATTGAGCTAAAGGAAGGAGAGACCACCGACCCACCCACTAAAGAACCTCGGGCGGGAAAAGGACGATCAAAGAAGCCCCCACACATTGGGACTTCTAAAGAGACAAGTGGAGACCAATCTAGGAAGGTTTCAATTTGGCGCTCCATCTTCACTCTAAGCTCAGGCAATCCAATGCTTGATGATGCCAACCTGAGGGACCCGAAGAAGGGTAGCTCAAGTTTAGTGGCAGAGTGCCTAGAGAAAGCACTGTGCTTACCTGAGGATATGGCGAAACTAAGGTCTTTCTGGAAAAGAGAAGTCTTCTTGTCTTTGAAACAAGATTTAGCTAAGGTAATACACCATGACTTTACACAAACATAAACTCATTTTTATTTTTATTATTATTATTATTTTTTTTTTTGTACTCACATTATTACTCTTTTCGTAATCTTTTACTTGGTAGGCCGTCCAAGCCTCTTTTATGGCCGAGGAATGGGTGGATCATTCCCTGGACTTAGCTAGAAAAGTTGAAAATAACCTGGAGGTTGCAATAAAAATGCAAACTGAAGCAGAGCAGAAGCTAAAAGACACACTCTCTCTCAACTATCCGAGGTTGAAAAAGCGCATAAGAATGCAAAGTCCGCCCTCCAGAGCTACGAAAAACAAGCGACTGATGCACTGGAGGCCCAAAAGAAAGCTCAAAATAGACTGGCCCTTACAGTGGTAGAGCTAAAGCAGACATAACAACAACTAAAGGCCAAAGACCACGAAAAAGCTGACGCTGAGCAGGCAGCCTATGATGCCGGGATGAAAAAGACCGCAGAAAGTCTAACTGCCCAACTTCTTGGCGTCGCTCTTGCATTCTACTCAAAGGTGTGGGGCTATGCTCTAGATGCTGCTGGGGTATCTATTGAGTCTGAGCTTCGAGCTCCAGAAAAAGTACTTTACCCCTCTGCACTCCAATTAGCACCTACTTGTCCCGAGCTTCCTGCTGACTCTAACTTCACTCCTCCTGCACCCACAGCCTCCCCAGATCACCAGCCTTCCTCCGTTTTAGCTAAGAGCAAAGGAACAGAAAGAGACACGCTACCAATTGCTGATGTGGTAGCCGTGGAGAATGAAGAGGACGTGGTTGAGGTTGTGCAGTCAAAAAAGAAGAAGAAAGACAGAGACACAGAGAAAAAAGACCCCAAGGAAAAGCAACCGCAGCTTGAACCTTTAGCCCTAAGAACTTAACATTATTATTATTATTTTTTAATAGGCCAATGAAACATGGACTAATGAAGCTACTAATGGCCTTTCTTTTGGTTTTTTATTTTTTCATATACTGTTCTAGTTTCTAATTTTGACAACGACAGAAACAGTCCAATGAAGTTACTCTTTGATATTTATGTTATTGATTATTTACTTGCTTAGTAATTAATCCCAGTGGTTTATCATATTATCCCAATTTACTTACTACATTGTCTTGTAAAATTAAAGCACAAACTGCCAAAACGTTTATCTGGAACTGGACTTAGAAATTGTAAGATATGTAAATCAACTTCCGAAAAATTTTGTCTTCATGTTAATTTTCACTATGCCTGTGGCCCGTGGAGCCAAACAAGACCTAGGTTCAGTTTACACTTAGAAACTTCACCACCGTGTTAATTTTCCTTAAACTTGTGGCCCGAGGAGCTGAACAAGCACTAAGTTCAATTCAACACTTAGGAGATTTTGCTATTATGTTAATTTTCCTTAAACTTGTGGCCCGAGGAGCCGAACATGAACTAAATTCAATTTAACACTTAGGAGGTTTTGCTATTGTGTTAATTTTCCTTAGACTTGTGGCCCAAGGAGCCGAACAAGCACTAAGGTCAGTTTAACATTTAGGAGGTTTTGCTATTGTGTTAATTTCCCTTAGACTTATGGCCCGAGGAGCCGAACAAGCACTAAGATCAGTTTAACACTTAGGAAATTTTGCTATTGTGTTAATTTTCCCTAAACTTGTGGCCCAAAGAGCCGAAAAAGAACTAAGTTCAGTTTAACACTTAGAAACTTTACCACTGTGTTAATTTTCCTTAGACTTGTGGCCTGAGGAGCCGAACAAGCACTAAGTTTAGTTTAACACTTAGAAACTTTACCATCGTGTTAATTTTCCTTAGACTTGTGGCCCGAGGAGCCAAACAAGCACTAAATTCAGTTTAACACTTAGGAGATTTTGCTACTGTGTTAATTTTCCTTAGACTTGTGGCCCGAGAAGTCGAACAAGAACTAAGTTCAGTTTAACACTTAGGAGGTTTTGCTATAACGATAATTATGTCAATAAAGGAACACAAAATAGTAAAATAGGACAAGCTTGCAATTTATACACCAAAAGGAGATCTTATATTTAATAATAATAACGTCGTAGATTGTTTACATTCCAGTTTTTCATCTAAGTCTTCCAAGTAATAAGCTCCAATACCTGCTACAGACGTGATTCTATATGGCCCTTCCAAATTAGGACCCAACTTACTCCACGCAAGATTCTTTGCTGTTACTACTACTTTTCTTAAAACAAGATCTCCTGGCACTAATGGCCTTGGCTTCACCCCCTCGTCATATGTTTGCTTGAGCTTTTGCTGATAATTGGCCATCTTCACGCTGGCTACTTCTCTTCTTTCCTCAACAGTATCAAGGTTATCCAGGAGCATGCGATGATTTCCTTCAATGCTATACTGCTCAGACTTCAAAGTTGGGAATCTTGACTTCAGAGGAATTACTGCTTCCATGCCGTATGTCATTGAGAAAGGCGTCTCACTAGTCGATTTACGGGGAGTAGTACGATAAGTCCATAGTACATGAGGCAATTCTTCTACCCGTCTTCCTTTAGCATCATCTAGCCTCTTCTTCAACCCGGACAAGATGACTTTGTTGGTGGCTTCTACTTAACCATTTCCTTGAGGGTATGCTGGTGTCGAATACCCATTCCTTATTCCCAAATCTCCACAATACCTTCGGAAGGCTTTGCTATCAAACTGAATACCATTATCAGAGATCAGAGTGTGCGGGATTCCAAACCAAGTAACTATATTCTTCCAGATAAATCTCTTTGCATCTACATCTCTGATCTTAGCTAAAGGCTCGGCCTCCACCCATTTAGTGAAATAATCTGTGTTGACGAGGAGCCATCTTCAATTACCACTCGCCCAAGGAAAAGGTCCGACGATGTCTAAGCCCCACCAAGCAAATGGCCATGGGTTGGATAATGGATTTCAGACTCCTCCTAGTTGATGAATATTTAGTGCAAACCTTTGACACTGATCACATTTCTTTGCGTAATCTTGTGAAGTTTTATGCATGTTTGGCCACCAATACCCTTGCGTTAGAGTCCGATGAGCCAAAAACCTTCCTCTAGTATGGCTCCCACATATGCCTTCATGTAACTCCTCTAATATGGGCTCTATTGCTTCAAGATGAACACACAAAAGATACGAACCTGAATAAGAACGTCTATATAACTTATGCTCCTCGGATAGCCAATAACGAGGAGCATTTCTGTGCACCTTTTCTGCCTCAACTTTATCCTCGGGCAGTGTTCCTTGCTTTAAAAAGGTTACAATAGGATCCATCCAACTTGGTCCAACCTGAATACTGTGAATGCCGACTGCTGATATGCTAGCGAGACTGGAGTTCATCATGTCTTGCACCAGGACCACCCATGGGAGTTTCGATCCCAAAGATGTAGCCAACATAGCCAATGAATCGGCATAAGCATTTTGTCCTCTTGGGATGTGCTTCACCACAAAACTCTTAAACCTACTTAAAGCACCTTTCACCCTACTGAGATATCCTTGCATCCTCTCATCCCTAGCCTCAAACTCCCCATTGATTTGCCCCACGACTAATCGGAAAAAACAATACACTTCTACCACCTCTCCCCCCATCTGTTGAACCATTAAAGCTCCTGCCAAAAAAGCCTTATATTCGGCCTCATTGTTAGTGGCTATAAACCCTAACCGTAATGACTTTTCCATAACCAGTCTCTCGAGAGTAATCAATACAATCCCAATTCCTACTCCTTTTCGGTTAGACGCGCCATCTGTATAAACTTCCCAGGGGAGAACATCAACGGATCTAGCAGATGTAACTGCTAATATTACTTCTTCTTTCTTGAAATTACCCTTAGTAAACTCGGTCACAAAATCAGCAAGAACCTGTCCTTTGACGGCTATCCGAGGCAGGTACTTAACATCATATGCTCCAAGCCTTGTTCCCCATTTTGCCACTCGGCCAATGTAGTCTGATTTCCTCATGAGAGCCTATAAAGGCAACTAAGTAAGCACAACTACTGTGTGGGCTTGAAAATAATGTGGAAGCTTCCTCGTAGCATGTACAACAGCTAACATTGCCTTTTCCAAAGGCAAATAACGCATTTCTTTTTCTTGTAAAGATTTACTAACATAATACACAAGCTTTTGAACTCCATTATCATTACGTACAAGTACAAGACTAACAGCCTAATCTGTGATCGCCAGGTAGGCGTACAACACCTCCTCCTTCTCAAGTCTAGATAATATTGGTCGGCTAGCTAAATATTGCTTTAGATCCTCAAAGGCTAGATTGCATTCATTAGTCCATTGAAAATCTTTCCCCTTATGTAAGAGTTGATAAAAAGGTCGACACATGTCTGCGGACCGAAAGATAAACCTATTTAATGCTACTACCATACCAGTCAATCTCTGCACCTCCTTGGGGTTCCGAGGTGGATGTAATCTCATGATGGCCTTAATCTGGTCAAGATTAACTTCAATTCCCCAATGTGTTATCATATAACGAAGAAACTTTCCCGAACTTACCCAGAAAGAGCACTTGGAAGCATTTAACCGCAGCTTGTGCTTCCTCAGGACTGAGAATGTCTCTTCCAAGTCCACAAAATGATCCTCCACCTTTTTGCTCTTGACTACCATATCGTCAATATAAGCTTCCATGTTTCGCCTTAGTTGTGATTCAAACATCCTAGTCACCATTCTTTGATAAGTGGATCATGCATTCTTGAGACCAAAAGGCATTACCTGATAATGATAATTGCCATTAGGAGCAAAAAAAGTTGTTTTTTCCTGATCCGCTAAGGATAAAGGTATCTGATGATAACCTTGAAAAGCATCGAGGAAACTCATCCGAGGATGCCCAACAGTAGCATCCACCGGTTGATCAATTCTTGGAATGGGGAAGGGATCCTTTGGGCACACCTTGTTCAGATCAGTGAAATCTACACACACTCTCCACTTCCCATTCTTCTTTTTAACCACTACCGTGTTAGCAAGCCATTCAGGGTAAAATATTTCTTTAATAGCCCTAGCTTGCTTCAACTTATTTACCTCTTCCCTTACGGCCTCAGCATGATCCTGAGACACATGCCGAGGAGGCTGTTTACGGGGCACGGCCTTAGGACTGACATTCAATTGATGACAAATAAACTCAGGGTCTACCGCCGGGACATCATACGTCATCCAAGCAAAACATCAATATTAGCCTCTAGAAACTTAACCATCTCTATTTTTTCCGACATAGGTAATTGGGATCCCACCTAAAAATACTTTTCCTTATCCCCCCTTATGAATACCCTTTCGAGCTCTTCAGCCGAATCTCCCCCAAGGTCGGAACCCTAGCCCAGGGTAGGGTTCTTTAATTGCTATAGAATTTTCTGATTTGTCCCCGTCTCTAGATTCTCAATTGTTCTAATGATCATGAACACCAACATTGCCTGGCTACTGACTGACTACCAAGTAACACTCCTACCCATCCACGAGTGGGGTATCTAACCTTCACATGCAAAGTTAACAAAACTTCACTCATAGCATGAAGCCATGGCCTAGTCAAGATAGCCGTGTAGGACGAGTAGGCCTTTACAACTATAAAGTTAACCTGTACTTTTTCATCCTCCACCTGCACGGGCAACCTAATCATTCCCTGAGGAATCACTGGCTTCCCATTGAAGCCTACTAAAGGTGAGTCATACTTTTCAAGGTCTTCAACTTTCAAATTTAAACCATTAAACAAATCAGGATACATAATTTTTTCTCCACTTCCGTCATCAACTAATACTCGTTTCACATCATATCCCCCAATCCGGATAATGACTACCAAAGCATCATCATGTGGTTGGCACGTTCCCTTCTTATCCTTCTCAGAGAAACCCAAGACGAGGATTGCCGACAACTTCATCCTCTTAGCAATTTGGTTACCTCTATTCATGGCTTCATCCCTAAGACCACCCCATACAGACATAACCCTGGAAGATGTCTCGAGCTCCCCCCCCCCCCAGCTTCACCAAAATGACGTTAATGGTTCCCAATGCTGGTCGGGGCGTATTACCACGATGTGAGCCCGCCCCTTGGTGCCCCAACTGTCCTTCCGGCCGAGATAAGAAATGATCAAGCTTCCCCACCCTGGCCAACTGGTTCAAATGATCACACAATGTCGTACATTCCTCCGTTGTATGCCCCTTGTCTTGATGGTAATGACAATGAAGACTTTGGTTTCTTAAGGATGCATCTCCACTCATTTTGTTAGGCCATCTAAAATAAGGCTGATTCCATATCTTCTCCAGTATTTGATATACTGGTTCCTTAAACAATGAGTTAACCAAAGGAGTCCCTAATGGCAATGAATGCCCTGGGAAATCTCGTCGAGGACGATTGCCTTGATACCCCCCACCCCGAGGATCCCTTCTCTCTGGTAACATTTTTGCCTTACCTTTGCCTTGAATCTAATCCTCCTCAACTCGTTTATACTTATCTATGCGATCCGTAAGTTGGCGCATATTTAAAGCAGCTTTCATTATCAATGATTTTCTTAGACCGTGCTCGGTGGGGAGCCCCACCTTAAAAGTCTTTACAGCCACATCCTCAACATCACCATCAATCTCATTATAGGTTTCCCAGTACCTGTCTAAATAAGTTTTTAGTGTCTCTCCTTCTCTCATTGCCATGGATAACAACGCATCTAAAGGCTTAGGGACCCTACTGCACATTATGAACCGAGCCCCAAACGCTCTTGTAAGCTCCTCAAAAGACCCTACGAATCCTTCCCCCAAAGCATCAAACCAACGCATAGCTACTGGCCCAAGGCTGGAAGGAAAAACCCTACACATCAAAGCTTCGTTATTTGAATGAACTGCCATTTTCTGGTTAAAATGGCTAACGTGCTCCACGGGGTCGGTCCTTCCATTATAAATGGTAAAAGTAGGCTGAGAGAAACGATGAGGGAGCTTTGCCTTATTTATCCTTCTTGCAAAAGGTGATTTAGCAATTTGCCTCAAGGCCTTACTCATAGCGTCATTTCCCGTGCCTTGATATGACCATCCAACAGCTCGTTTGCTCCCCCCACTCTTAACTTTGTCGAAATAAGAAAAAGCAGGATGAGATTTGCCAAGGGGGGATTTGTTCCCACCATAACCTTCCCTACCCTTTCCTCCCCCCGAGCTATCACTAGACGACTAGGAGGGACTCCTTCTATTACTTCTCCTTCGTTTCAACCTTCTACGCAAATAATCTATCTCTGCTTGCATTTGCTGCATCTCTTCCTCATGAGAAACGCGATTCTCGCTGTATGTATGACTTCTTCTGGCTTAATCACTGTGATACGACTCCTCTACCATACTTGGGGTGCGCACTCTATCATTTCTCCGTTGCATGGTTAAAGACTGATTCTCCCCCTACGAACCAACTAATTCTCCCCCTGCGAACCAACTGATTCTTCTCTATCCTGACTTACGCTCGCCATTTACCTCCAAAACACAACGTCACACTTTTTTGTTCTCACAGACAGCGCCAATTGTAAGAACCAAAAATCACGCCCTGGTCTAAAAGCCCAAGAATGAATCCAATAATTTCAGGCCCAAAACAATGAATTTATAGAGAAGGAACAAAACAACAAAGGACAGTTGTGTCCTAAGGATCTCTCAAATAAAAAGAAGCAATTAATACTCGTCCTATAACTTTTCATGAGGAAAAACTCATTCCCTTCATGTACCAGTATCTTCTTTCTTTTATCACTGAACCGTCTCCCCCTCCTGGCTTCCTTCCTTCTTATTTATACTCCTAGTTTTTGTCATCTCAACTCTTCATCTCTCACCTAACTCCTTTCTTTTGTTGACACTTGTATGTTTGATTGAAGAAGACGGTAGAAAAGAGTTGCTTAACTGTGATGTGCACTGTTCAGGTCACCTCCACATCAATGCAACTGATAAAGCTAACGCTCCTTATTTAATGCGAAAGAGAAACTAGGTACAGTGTATTCAATGCGGAGTTCACAGCTACCTGCCCTTGAACCCGATATTTTCACTTTCTTAGCCATATATCACCAATTTACCCTCTGTACATTCCCCTACATCCATGCCTTTACATCCTCGGGTCCTCAGGCCCTCACAATAATAAAGCATAAGAAAACAATAAAGTTATAGTTAATTATTTAAGTATAAAACTATGAATATATTTGAAGGATTTTAATTATAATTATTTCAATGTATATTCCCTCTTTTGAGATGTCTAATTAAAATAAATGATATAATAAATATTATTAATATTGATTATAATATAAATATATAGTAATGAAAGTTTAAATTATTCTTATGGCATTCTTTTAAATATAGCTCAAATAAATTAGTTTGCTCACAAGAAGCATAAATAACCAGCCTTAGCGTAGTGGTTAGGGGGTTAATTAAAAATTTCTCTACTAGGTTCTAGATGTGGTGCAAGCAAATTGTTTATTTTTCATTACTTAAAAACCAAGCTTTGACCGTGGTTGAACAGTGACCAGTTCTGTCAAATTGTTCGGTCTAATCAAGGTTCAAGAGGTTCATTGATTATTTAATAATTACGATTTTTTTAGAAAGTTAAAAAAAAAAAAAAAAAAAAAAAAAAAAAAAAAGAACCGTGAAAAACTAGATCTCAATCTAGTTCTCGATTAACCCGGTCGAATAACCCGATTCAGTCCGAATTTCAAAACAATAATTTTGTCACCCCCAACTCTTCATTGGCAAAATATTGCCTTATTTGGGAGTGACACAAAACCTCACCCTTAAAGTTTTAAAAAACCTTTTACCAATTAGAGTACGAGGCATTCCATATAAAGCACAAGACCTTCTCCCACCTGGCGATGTGGGTCTTTATCAAGATTTAGTTCTCTTTCAACTAACCCCACTTAAGAGGTCTTTTGGGTACCCACAGTATTGACAACAACTACTTAAAATAGGAGTATGAGTAATAAAAACATTTTCGTGAAATTTTGGGTGTAAATAGAAAGGTCAAAAACTTCAAAATTTGGCCAAAGCAATAACTTCATTCTCGTTCAGATGAGTCATTAAACACAATAGCAGTTAATTATGTTCAAACTCCTAAATTCTAATAGGAAGAGATATCTCAATTGGCAAACACAATTAACTTTTTTGTCTTCTGCATGGGTAATCAAACATAAATAATGGGCATTTATCATTTCCAAATCCATGTAAATAAAAATACCAATATTTGGATTGTCCACGGTTCAGTCCAGGTTAGGTTTGGTTTTTCTTATAAGCAAAAGGAAAGAAACCGAGACTCGACTCATCAGAAATCAGAATCAAACTCTAAAGTCCCCGAACCCGCCTTCGACCATTATATATAGTCACCGAATTGGATCGGTTCTTGTTGGTCAGTCTGGGTGGGTCGATTTGTCGAATCCCTTGGACAGCCCTAACCTAAACTTCAAAATAGATAAAAATCTTTTCCCAAAAGCCTAACTACCTTGATAGTCGATAGATACGTTCTGCTCTATGAAAACTTATGGCATGTTTGGTACATGTGTATAAACACATGTTTTCAATTTTTAAACAACATTCCACGTATTTCCACAGATTTTTTCACCCACACATATTTTCAAAAAAACTTAAAATTGTTGTTTAAACACACGTACCAAACGGGCCCTTAGACATTCCAGTGTCTATGGGCTCTCCCAAAAACTAGAGTTCATAGAGAATTTATAGCTAAACAATTAAAGAATAGAGTTTCATTTCGGAAAGCAATGAAAAGGGCTGTTGAATTAATTTGAGAAACTTTCTAGTTATGAATCTGGAATAGAACCAATGGGCAACACTGGATCAACATTAATGCCACTTCTGCCTCCCTGACTTGATTACTTCTCAAAATTAAATCCTAGTCAATTTAGTGAGATTCCTCACTTCTTGATGATGCTTGAAATTGACTTCTTATTTATTCTTTTCCTCTTTAACTAAATGGATAGGATTCATGTCGGGAGAGAAGGACGAAGGATTCTTTAGAGTCACATAAGCCTTCTTGTAATCTGGTCTTGCAATCAAGCGCCCCCCTCTCATCTTTTTCTTTCCTCGCATATTTAGTGTCCGTACCTTTTCAACTTCGCAACCATATACTGATTCCAGAATCCTCTTGATCTCAGGCTGTTGACAAATAGCATAACAAAATCAGGTTAGACAAGTAACATGGACAACTGAGAATAACTAGAGACTGAATTTGAGCAATGGAAGAGACAGTAGCCTTCCATCTAAAGTACCTTTGATGCAGAAGGTATGGTTTTGATTAAAACATCTCTGATGTTGTTAGAAGAAGGCCGCATGAGAAACTCAATAGGGAGTTTTGGGAAATGAACAACTTTCTCCATCTTTTTTCTTTATTAATCTGTCGCTTACTCTCTGCAGATAACACGATTTCTTTTGTTAGATGATGGTGTGCTAGAAAAATTCCACCTATAACAATTACAAAAACAAAGTTCTATTGACTATCAAGTAAAGATGGTATGACTCATTACTATTAACAGAGGCAATGGAGTAATTTGGAATATCTCATCCTATGTATTTGGGATTTATGTGTGCTCAAATCAATTCTACTTTTGGGATAATTTTAGAAGTTCCAAGTGGTTCTCCATAAATGCAACTAGGGCTAAACAAACTCCACTCTGATGATGAAGAATAGGGTCACAAATTTTATATGGTAAAGAAAATTAATAAATTATACCCACCAAATAGTTGATTAAATCAGGAAGGGGGAGAAATTTTAGCTATAACTTGGCAGCAGAATGGCTAACAGGCTAAGTTTGTATTGGACCTTGAAATATTTAATACCTAATTCTTCAACATGGATTTAGAGTTCATAAATATTTCTAGAAAAGCTGACCTCCTTTCAACAGGCTATAGAAGGTCTCACTTAAGAAAAAAGTATCCATGATTTTAGAATTTGTTTTTATCTTAGGGTTTTATTGAATAATCAGAGATAATATTTTAAAAGAGAGGCCAGACAAAGAATTCACTACAATCAACTAAAGTTCAAAGGACCCCAAGTTGAACGATTCTGCATTTTTTTTTAAACTCAAGATACATATAAGGTCCAGTAGATAATATGTAAACTAAAAGAGATAGATATTTTTTCTTTTATAAATGACATTTATCATTCAATAGAAGAAGTGAAGTACAGTATACACAGAGGCTTGGAAACAAACAGAAAAAACCACAAGCAGCTTAGTGCTCCAGAAACATTTTGAACAGCTGGATTAGCTCCCTTTTTTTTTAATTGGTATGTAATACATGTACCAAGTAAGTCTTGAACCCATGACCGCACCTTCCACCTAGCACTTGCAAGGGGAGGAGGTGCCAGTTGAGCTAGAGCTCTATGGCCACACATAGTAAGTAGCTCATTTTTTTTTTTTTGGATAACATTAGGAACCTTTCTAAGGAGTAGCCTTTGGACTTGCCTTTAGCCAGTAAAACCTACAGACAACTAACCCCACCCACCAAATTCAGTTGTCGGGTAGTCCAAGGGATATTCACCCCTGACAGGCTAAGTAGATAAGCTCATGCCCAGGGGCAACACAAAGTAAGTAGCTCTTAGAGCAGAGCAAGTAAATTTATAGCAACAAATCAGAAACTAATGACCCAAAAGCTACTGGGAAATTAGTCACATCTAACAGATTTTTCTGTTGCTATTAGAATCAGAAATTTTGTTCGAAATGGACCTCCTTCTATAGCCAATAATTGTGATAGAACAAAGCTTCCTAGGCTTTAAGACTACTTCCATGAATTCTGGAGTTCCTTTCTATTTAGACATGATAGATGTGAGCTGACCAAGCCACCTTAACAAGGACTATAGTAAAGGACTTCACCTTTCCAATTCTTAATGGACCAACCACTCTGTCAGCATTCCAAGAGATGGACACTTCCTGCTATCTCACAAAAAATCAGGATCCTACAAAGATTTTCTTGAAAAGCTACAATCATAGCAGAGATGATTTCTACTTTCAGTGGCAGCTCCATAATAGCTAAAAATGGTAACAACCAACTCTGCCAAAAGCATATATTTCCAATACCCAAAGTAAGTTTTGTTTTTAAGAAATTAGTAAGTTACACATACACCCAATGAATTTTGAACCCACCACCTTGGCATCCATCCCATAATTGAGGGATGAAGAAGTATCATTTGAGCTAGAGGTCAATGGCCAATCCCAAAGTAAGTTATTGCCTTATTGGAGATTATGTTCCAAATTTAACAAATTTGCAGAGAGCATTCTATAAAGTTGTCCACTTATCTAAAATTGTTAAAACTTTAAAGGGGATGGGGAAAGAGGCAAAGAGCAGCATGTAAAAACAAAATCTGTACACACTAAAATCTCTTCTGCACTAAACTAAGAAAATGTAAATAATATTTAAGATCATTCTACTGCATGACAAACCCAGCTCACAAAAAGACTTGTAGTATACATACTGCAATAGGCATGCATAAAATCAAACACCCCTAACAAATACAATTCTTCCTACCTTGTCATCAAATCTTCACTTCCACATTTTAATTTTACTTACAATGGTCATTCTTATCTGGTATTCAACAAACAAACACACACAAGACAGAGGATGTCAACAATGTGTTCACAAAAGCCTCACAGATTTTGTATGAAAGCTCATCGACCCATTAACCATTGGGGCAAAACTTTCCAAAAAAGCTAAACTCCATTCATAACTTTTAACTAAATGAACTTTCAATGTTCAAAGGTTGCAATGATTCTAACTACACAAAAACTCAAAGTAACACCACATGTCAAAGAGCCCCATAAGCCACAACATTTTCTAGGTACAGATTTTTCACGCAGACCATTTTCAAAATATTGCAAAACATAGATCTTGCAAGGCACTCTTTGGTTGTCAGGAATAATAAATAATCTGTCATGTTTCAGTTTTCTCTATTCACAATTTTCTCCCTGTTTTCCTAGGAACCAAACAGAATACACAAAGGAGAAATTTTAAAAATGAAATGATCATAGACAAATTTAGCCCTTTTTTTCTGAAATTTCAATATAATCAGATCAGTACAGTGAATCCCAAATTCAGAAAAGAACAGAACAAACCAAATTTTCAATGAATCAATTATACGTTTCTGTTTGGTTCAGAGAAAACGAGGGAAAAAGAAATGAAACCAGAGTTTTAAAAAAAGCCATCAAGCTCCTATCAAAATAACTCACTTGTTTCAATCAAGATTTTTTTTTTTTTTTTTTTTTTTGAGGAAAAACAAAGCATCAAACAAAATGATGAGACTATTTCAAATTTTTTTTTTTTTTGGGTTTTGTTTATAATTTTCTTTGTAACCAAACACTAAATAGTGGGTGAAGCAATTTCATCAGAACTAAGATAGCTAAGAGGGACCAGAGATACCTGATCACTGCAGCAGAGAGAGAGAGAGAGAGTAGCAGAGACTAGTGTAGGGTTTTAGAGAGGGTTTTAGAAAAAAGCTGGCTGAGTCAAAGTTGTCAAAGTAAGGAGTGGAAAATGGAGAAGTTATTTGGTATTTTACTGGATGTAAGAGTTAGAGCGGGGTGTGTGACATACTTTTGTGACATAAAATAAAAGGAACAAAAACTTGGGAAAATTTTGATGACAGAGAAAGTTATTAATTTTTCATCTGCTATGTTTTGGAAGTTTTTTTTTTTTTTTTTTTGAGAAACATGTTTTGGAAGAACTTAAAAGAAAAGAAAAGAAAAGTGAAAGAATAAAAAATTTGTCTCTTTTCTTTGTTGGTATAATAAAAAATAAAAATAAAAAGGGAAGAGAAGATATAATGAATTGAGCAAATTTTACTACTATTATTAAAATAAAAAAATAAAAAAAAAGTGTCTAGCGAAGTGTGATTTCTTTTACATTCTATCTTTATAGTTTAGTAAGCCACACTGGGTTTGGTGGGATTTAGGTTTGGTCATAGATAAGCTGGGTACATAATTATCCAACCACCCATTTATGACTCATATAAATATAAATTAAATAATCATTCCACTTTGTGTGATTAGACAGTAGAATTGCTTGATTTGGTCGAGGAATAGGAATGGAAATTACACTATGAAGATCGGGTACCAATTGTTGCTTGATTTGGAGAGGAGGGATAGAGCCTCAAGCTCAAATACAAACCCCCCCCCCCCAAAATCTTTTTGGAATCGTATTTGGAAACTGGGTGTCCCAAACAAGGTTAAAATTTTCCTATGGCATGCATGTTTTGAAGCTTTATCAACGAAAACAAATTCATAGAGGAGGAAGGTTTTGGATAATCCTCTATGTAGCCTTTGTTCTAGCTCTTTGAAAGATACCTACCATGCACTATGGGGTTGTGTGGATCTTCTACCTATTTGAGAACTAATCATCGGCTGAATTAAAAAAGACTACCCTCAAATTAATTCTATCTCTGATATAGTATCACTGGTGGGTTAGCAACCTAGACAGCTTAAGACTTTTGTTATGGTTGCTTGGTTGGTGTTGTATAGAAGAAATAAGATCCACTGCAATGAGCCCAACTCGCCACCCCAAAAAAGATTGGAATTAGCATTTGTGGTGGGCCTTTTTGTGTTTTGAGCTTGATTTTTCCTGGTGTACCACGACCTGTAATTCTGAGGTAGGAGCGTTGGGACTAGCCTAATTGAAACACACCTTAGGTCAGCTTATCTGCAAGTTAAGCTATCCAAATGTAGACGCGCCTTGGCTAGAGCCTTGAATGTACAACATGCTCACGGCAGGAACGATTGTTACAAATATTATAGCAGGAAACACGATACGACAAGATAACTAAAACATCTCTACAAATAATAATAACACATAAATAACACAACAAGGGAGAATAATGAGGTCACGGCAGAGAAATACAATCACGAATAACAAAATTGCAGCAAATAGTTCAGCAATAAGATAATGAGTTAATCATTCATCAACCAAAAACAAAATTCGTCTGCCAAAAAAATGGCTTAGCTGTTCAGCAAACACAAGTCCAAAAAGGGAGCCGATCTCCAATATGGGTAACCTCAGAAGAAGCTCCAGCCGTAGAGATTACACACCTTAGAAAAAGGGCCTAGATGGCTTAAACTTGGATTCTTAGCTTATCAGAGAGTAGGTCTATTGAGAGGGAGACAAATGGGTAACCTATTGATGCATGCCTCTATTCCTATCACTCATGTTTTTTCTTTGGGATTTCTGTATCTTTCCTCTCTCTTTTTCTCCTTCGTTTACTTTGCTTTCTTTTCTTTCTTTCTACCTCTGTTTTTGCCGTTATTCTCCTTCCCCCCTTTCACTGTTCACACCTATAGCCTTTTATACTACTTGCGGTAACAGGATTTATCAATTTTACCCTTCAACCGCTTTTGGCTCATTGTGAGCGTCATTCCAAGACTGCCCACTGGTCTGCCGGCTGCCCAACCACTACCATCACACTATATTGGCTATACCACGCCTCATTCCTAGACAAATAATGGTTTTGTTTTGTCTCTTACCTCTCTTTGTTTTCAATACTCTCATCTGGATAAGGGTTAAACCTCTCCCTCACCCATCTCTATGGCATGCATATAGTGATTCTAGCTCATGTTTACTTCTTTTTGGTAAGATGTCATCTTAGTAGGACATTTCTCCCCAAAAATGTTTGAGCGGGAACCCCAAAATAGGCTCCCCCCTTCTCCCCACTGCTAGACCACATCCTCTCATATCCCTAACCCATGACCCATCCCTCCCTATATTGGCTGAGTACTGGTAGGTGGTGCCTAAGCCTTATATGCATGCTCCACTTTCATCTGAATCCATTACTTTTTTGGTCTTCATGCATTTGTCATTGCCTTCGCATTTGTCTGATTTCGTTTAACTCTTGTGGCGTGAAAAATACATGAGTCTTTGAGCTTACATTCTCTACATTCCATCTCCTCTTTAGACTGAGCATTGCTTGGGTGCAGGCCCTAGCCCATGTCCTCTTCTTTACTGTGTCTATGGGCTTAGTAGATGATCATGTCACGCCATTGCACTGCTCCTATTGTGATATTACTTTTCTTTTATTTCGTTGTTACTTCTGGGCTTACGGGCTAAGTCTCCTGCCTTTCTATTTTTCTACATTCTTTCTTCTTTTGGGCTTCACTAGCCAACATTCCTACTATGCTAGCCCATTCCATTTCTTGGGCTTCCTCGGCCCATTTCATTCCCCGGGCTTTCTGTATACGACTAAATTTCTTAGTTCGAAATAAATCAAACAAGTAAAATAGTTTCACAAATACGAATTTGTATTGATAAATGTGTGGTACAATTCTCTGTAATTACAAAAGAGTGATCCTCTGATTCGATCTCCTTGAAAGATTTATTGATTGGAATTGTGGTAATGTGATTTTGATTTGAACATAAGATATTCTTCAATTTGGCTGAGGAAATGGATCGAGATCTTTTGAAACGGAATTACAATGAATCTCTGGCTATGAGCTTGTTAGAAATTCTTTGTTCTTCGTGTTCTTCGTGTTCTTCGTGTGTTCTTCGTGTTTGAAGGTTTGTGGTGGAAGTTCTTCGGTGCTTTAGAGGCTTGATTCCGTAGAGCTCCGTTGATTTATGGTTTGTTGAGATTTCTGGAGGCTTTTGAGCTTGATTCCAGTGAACTTTGAGATCTGGACGAGTAGTTTGGATGATTTTGCTTCGAATGTTGTTTGTATTCGATGTTGAAGTTCTTGAATTTCTTGGAGGCTTTGAGGTTTGATCCTGGCAGAGCTTCTGGGTTTCTGAACTCAAGCTATCTTCTTCCTTCTCTCTGTTCTGTGTCCTCCTAAATGTTTTAGGAAGGCTTCTATTTATAGGAGTTTAGGGGTAGGTGAGCGACACGTGGCGGAGTTTGATTGGTCCGCTTATGTCATCGCTTACATGTGTTGAGTGCTTGTGTCACTGCTTACACGTGCGAGGCTGCCTGTGTCATCGCTTACACGTGCTGAGTGCTTGTGTCACTGCTTACACGTGCGAGGCTGCCTGTGTCATCGCTTATATGTGCGGAGCTGCTTGTGTCATTGCTTACACCTGCTGATGCAATTTCATGCCTTTATTTCAATGACACTTGGCAAATTTCTATTGGTTTCTGAATAGCGATGGCAAAACCTAGCAGCAGTACGTGGCGCTTTGTAATTGGTTGTATTTTGTGGACTTTGGTAGTATGATGTGTCAGCTTGTGATAGGTCGGGAATTTTCCCTCTCTACACTTTCTTGGCCCATTTTCTTCCTCTTTCACTTCCATGGGCTTTTGCTAAATCCTTTGGGCTTCTCCAGCCCAATTACCATATCCTTACCTCTTATTACCTTTTCGGACTAATTTGCTTTTATGCCTATCCTAAAAATTTACTAATTCATTTCTTCAGCTTCCCTGACTCATTTACTTCTTCTTTACCTTTCATTATTCTCATGGGTTTACTACTTCATTCCTTGAGCTTCCTTGGCCCATTTGCTTCTTCTTTGGTATTTATTATTTTTTTTGGGCCTGTTGATCATTATTCATGCCGTTCTAGTCTGTTGATCTTTTCTTTACTATTTTCTCTTCCCATCTTCTTCATATTGTTGGCCTCTTTTGACATTGGGCCCTTTTGTCAAAAGTGGGCATCAAAAGCATGCGGCTTGATGTCAAATTTCCAGATGAAGCCTTAAGTACATATGCAACATAGGACTTGGGTTCAGTCACGGATCAAATGGTCACCATCAACTCAAATTGCAGTGAAGGTAAACTTAGATGGGGCTATGTTCTTTTAAATCAATACCAAACACATGCCTAAATCTTATTGGTTATCTTTGTATAATATCTCACCCAACATTAAATACTCTCCTTGCTCTCCAAGTTTGGTCACAACACAAACAGACCAAAATTACATCTCTAAAATCTCATTAAGTATCAATCCATCATTTTATTACTTACTAAAAATGTATTGTAATAAAACCATTGACTAATTATAGATTTCCAAAAAAGGAAATCTGTCTAGCAAAATACTAGCATTACCAACATTAGCTCCAGCAAAAGAAATAGTAGCTCCAGCAGTAACTGCAACTGCAATAGCTCTACCAAAAACCAACTAAAGAAATTACTCATTTTGTTGAAAATTTTTCCTTATTTGCTAATTATTCCTTCAACCAAATCTCATCTAGTTACATACTTGGCTCTATATAAAGAGAACCAAGCCAAACACACTACCACCACCATCCATCCCTCTCTCACTCTCTTATTTTGAAACTTCATCATTTTGCTGCCCATAAACACATCTCCGTATCTTTCTCCATTTCTCTTGTAGAATCTTTCTTCTTAGAAAGCAACATAACTCATGATATAACATGAAAAACCACTCTAGCAGGAACTATAAGATCATGTATTTACTATATTTAACCTTCATATTATCTATATCATATTTACATATATTTTACAAACACATTCCTCACAAACTATCCATACATATTTCCCACATATATTTCTAATATATATTACAAATACCATATCTCACAAAACATATATATTTCTTACCATCTTCATATATCTTAAAACATATCAAACACTCTTCCAAGAACATTTTATCAAAAGCCTTTCTCATAGAAAGCATATAATTATAATGCTAAAAATCCTTCTTATGAAAGGTATAATTGTTTTCTTTAGCGTATACTGAAATTGTCCGCTCGCTAAATATTACCATAGCCCTTAGTGCATCCTTTGAGTGAAGATACATTGTAGTGCAGTAAAATTTGTTGCAAAGCATGTTGGAGCAGGTCAAAGTATCTCTTGTCCGACCATGCTTTTTCTCATCAAATGCTATGCATAACCGTGGTAATATACATACTTCAAAATCTTTGCAAAATGAAGTACAACATCATTTACTTCACATAACTTTCATATATCTTGTAATATCAAATTTAAGTTGCACAAGGAAACCAATGAAGTATAAGAAATTCTTGGTCTAACTACCTCCTAGTAGCAACATAATTTGTAGCATTATCAGTTATAATTTGAACCATATTTTTAAGACTAACAAGTAACACACCTCTTGAAACAACTTATACAGCAAACTGGTGGTCTTTGAAGCATTAAAGACATCAACAAATTTTAAGAAAACAAATTACCCTTGGACAATATACTAGAAAATTAATAAGAGCTTACATCGATTTGTCTAGCCATCAACTATGATAGTGCAACTAGTCCCCATCAATGTTATTCTATAATTATCAACAAAAATTTTGACCTCCATTACATTCTTGGCCAATAAATAACCACGAAGAACTTAAAATCTAGGACCCTTATAACCAAGATCCATACTAGCAATAACATCAATCATCTATTAATAATTCTTGGAATTAATTGCATTAAATGCAATACAAGCATCAATCATCCACTTTGATATAGCAAAATCACATCTTTATATTACCTCCTTAGCTTACATCATTGTACACACAATTTTTGTAAAAAAAGAATCATGCAATCACGAAATAGTGTAACAAATTATCAATTGTATTGATTTGTATATATGTGAGTACAATCTTCTGTATGACTCTTTACAATGAAAGAATACAATAAACTCCTCTGAATCGATCTCCAAGAAACTTTACGATCCAATGGGGCTATGAGACTTGATCTTGAATCGTGCTTTGATGTCTCCAAGTTGAATGAATATTTGAACATGTTTGATTTGATGCGAGGGCCATTGGCTTAATCTCGAACTGGATTAAAGGAGAATCCCCACTTTGATTTGAAGAAGTAGGAATCAACCTTGATGAACCATGGAATCTTGTGGACTTAGAGATGACTCTCTATTTTGACAAAGTGTCAGTAGGGTTTTCTTTCTAAGTGTCCGTCCCTTTTTCATATGAGAAGCCTTTATTTATAGGCAACTCAATAGTATTTAATTTGGAATTTCCTCTTAGCGTTTATTGAGAGTTGAATTATGAATTTAATTTGGTATTTTATTTAATAAAAACTTTCCATATAGGTCTTTTCTTCTGACGCTGCCATATGGCCTTCTTCATTTGATGTTGCCACGTGACTTGATTTCATCCGCTGATCATCCACGTCATCAATTGGAGATTAATTTGATCACAAATACTTTATCATAAACAATCGGACGGCTATGAATACATCATAAAGTTTTGATGTCTACAATCATATTTTAAAAATTTTAATGGTAGTTTAAGCTCTAGGAGTTGTTCTTGGCGTAAAATAATTTCTTATATTTCTTGGTGTTTTCCCTTTTCTCTCTACTAAAGTGTTTTTCCATTTGTGCCTTGATCTACCCCAATTGAAATGTCTTTTCCCTTTATACTATAGAGCTAGGTGGGGCTATAACAAGTTCGCTTTCAAGTGTTACAAAAAATGGAAGGTTATGTTGAAAAAATAGGAAGTTAAAACAAGTGTATGAGGGACACAACTAATATCGGTTTGGTCTCGGGGATTAAGTAGAGCCAATTTATGTGGATGATGATGTTGATATTCAAGAAATCTCCTACTCTTCTATGCCCCCACCTAGCTCTATAGGAAATTGAAAAGGTATTTCAATTAGGGGAAGTTAAGGCAAAGGGAAAAATACATTAGTAGAGAGAAGGGAAAGCATCAAGTGGTATATAAGGTTATTTTATGTCAAGAACAACTCTTTAGAGCTCAACCCACCATTAAAAATGTGTTGCAAAGTAATAAGGCAATAGAAAGATGAAACCTTGCTATTGTTAGGATGTGTGCTCTTAAATCCTATTGTATGATGCTATGTATGACTTAATGTTATGATTCATAAAGTTGTTTTATTATTATCTAAAGTAATGGTAACATGAATATTTGGACATTATCATATAGTCCATGAGATACATAGTACATGAGTCATGTGAAAAGTCACAGAAAATATAAATCACAAGTTCTTTGTAAACTCATAATTGTAATTCATAGTCGGTGATGAATCACAAGACTATAACATATTAACTAAGATGATTTATCTTGATCATGGAAGTTGAGACTTCTAGTTGGTATGCTAATATGTTTTAAGAGTTAAGACATATTGAATTGGACCGTTGTGAGATTTATTATTCTCCTAACGATTGTCAAATGAATAATAAATCTCAAGACTTCTATTTGCATGAACCCTTAATCCTGAGAGAATAATGGACCTAATCATGAGGTGTAAATTGCTTTGATATGTTAGGAGTGAGATCTAAAATTACGATCTAAATCTCAGTATGTTGGGCAGCCACATTTAGTGTTGATGGAACATATATTCTCAAAATGGAATTCATAATCTCCTGACGGATATATAAAATATTCTTTTGAGATAAGTTTAATGGGTTTGGTTATTTAGAGTGTTAGGCCTAACCACTTTAGTAAGGAGATACTAAAGTATATATTTATGAAATTAGATTTCATAAATATATGATGAATAACTTAAAGGATTAAACCTGGTACTCAAGGATTAAGATGTAGTAATCTTCAAAATGACAATCTACATTCATGACTTTGTATTACTGCGAATATTTTATAAATGGGTTGCATATATAATAAAGTCTTGGGATATAATTTATTAATAAAGCATAGAGTGCAATTATATTTATAGAGTGATATTAAATATAATTAATGGTAATTTTGGACTTATCAAAAAAGCTCAAGGCTTATTGAAGCTTGTGTCTCATTGGTCCCTTTTGTTCCCACTCCAAGCCACACACTAAAGCCCAATTGGAAAGGTCCAATAAGCTAGCCCAATTAGATAATCAGTTAGTTATAAAAGAAGAAACATACAAAAAAAAATTATTAGAGAAAAATATATCATTGTGAAATAGTGTATATGTAGCCACTCAATTATTGCCCCTTGAAAACTGATTGAGAGACCACGCTTCTTGGGCATAAAGTGGAATTGGAGTGAAAATTAAAAGTGTTCCCAAGTACTTCTAATCTTTTTTTTTTTATTTCACCACACCAAGATACGCTATCTTGTTCTTAAATTCTGAAATTTACATAGTACATGTTATCAATCATGAATGAAATAGATCCATGTTTGTTGTTTCTGCTGTGTGTCTTGTATAAGATACAAAATTAGATTTTCCAACAGCTATATCAAAGTGAATGATTGATGCTTGTATTGAATTCAATGCAATTACTTCTAAGTTTTATCAACAAATGATTGATGCTATCTATGGATCCTGGTCATATGGGCCCATGATTTTATGTTTTTCTTGGTTCTTTATTGGACAAGAATGTTGAGGAGGTCAAAAATATTGTTGATAGTTATCATGTTACAAGGAAACTAGTTACACTATCATGTAAGCAAACTCTTATTAATTTTCTAATATATTATACAAAGGGAATTATTTTCTTAAATTTGGTTGATGTCTTTGATGCTTCAAAGACCACATATGTGTTGTATAAGTTGTTTAGAGAGGTGGTGTTATTTGTTGGTCCTGAAAGTGTTGTTAAAGTTGTGATTGATAATGCTGCAAATTATGTTATTGTTGTGAGGATGTTGGAGAAAGAATTTTGTACATTTCATTGGTCTTATTGTGTGATGCTTAAATTTTATGTTACAATAAAAAACGAAGTTAGATGAAGTAAATGATATTGCATTTCATGTTGGAAAAATTACAAAATATGTATAAAACCTCGGTTATGCATTACATTTGATGAGAAGAAACACAAGTGCAAGAAAGATGCTTTGACTTGTTCCAACATGCTTCGCTGCAAATTTTAGTGCTTTGCGAAGAATCTTGGCTCAAAAGGATGCACTAATGGCTATGGTAACATTTAGAGTTGACAATTTCAACATATGCTAAAGAAAGTAAGGTGAAAAAAATTGTGGATAATGTTCTAGATTTCATATTTTGAAGGGAATGTGTAGTTATTGTTCATGTCATTGAGCCACTTATTCATGTCTTAAATATTGTTGATAGTAATGATAGACTTGCTATGAGCTATTTATATGCAACTATCCATAAAGCTAGAGAGGAGATGATCAGGGGGTTTCGGATGAGGAAGAAAAAACCTATAATACTCAACTATACAAACAATTTTATGCTGCTAGCTATTGGTTAAATCCAAATAACAATTCAATGTCATTGAAATTACAAAACATAGGCAATTTGTATATGGTCTCTTAGATGTCATTGAGAAGTATTCCCATGGAAATTTTACTTTACAATGTAAGTTGACAAGTGAGATGACATTTTTTAGAATGCAGAACTGTAGAAGGCGACTAATGCAGGACAACATAGACTTCTCACTTAGATTAATCTTGGTAAACCTTAGGCTTCACCACCTAAGGTTGTTTGAAATCACCACCAAACACAATGCAATTTTGCACGAATAATCTCTAATTAATAATAATAATAGTTTGATACATAATAGACCATCCGGAGCTTTATATAGAGTTTTTGGGAATCACATGAGATAAAGATAAGTATCCCTAAAATGAATCCTAATCGAACTCAAATATTGATCCAAATACTAAACTAATCCTTATCTAAGAACATGAAATTTAATCCCTATCACAACTCAAACTAAACAATTGAAAACGTTAAAATCTAAAAT
Source organism: Castanea sativa (assembly GCF_040712315.1). NCBI lineage: Eukaryota > Viridiplantae > Streptophyta > Magnoliopsida > Fagales > Fagaceae > Castanea > Castanea sativa. The sequence goes on along the minus strand of NC_134019.1, from coordinate 17,088,583 downwards.
TATCCAATGAAAATCCAAAAATAAATATTGAAATAATTTCTAGTTGTGCTCTTGCATCATACTCCCCTAGTTAAAGAAAACTCCTCGACTTTTGTAGTGTTGAAGAATTATGATTTTGTTGCTTAATACTTCATTTAGTTTAGTAATCGCCTTGGGGAGCACTAAAAATAGAAAAACCTTGAATTCTACCACACTATGAAACTCATTTGAAATCACAAAATCAATATGTGAAATTAACACAATTTTATCTTGAACCATATGAACCATAGGATGAACTATGATATCAACCGCTTAAATTGCATCAAGTTGTAGATTTTCATACACCACGGAGGGCTGAATAGTAGCACATTCATATTCAACTTTTACATCATGTGCACCTCTTAATCTTTGCTCTCTTGGCATGTCAAGCTGATGCAGTGATGTTGTAGCCTTGTAGGTTGGGCCGTGATTGGGCTGGCTTAGTGACTTGGGCCTCACTGGGCAATGGGTCACTCGACTGAAGTAAAAGAAAAAGTGAATTGTAGGCTCTCCACCTTTGAGTGTTGTCAACAGTCATTATTGGTGAGCCCATGTCATCTCTTCTTTGACGACTCCAATGAAGCTCTTGTTCCTACCTTGAAGCCTTTAGTTCCTTTTAGCTTTTTAGTTTCGGCCTTTTAATGTTTTTAGTTGTTAGTAGTTTGTAGTTTTAACTTGTTAGTCTATTTTCAATTATTGTTATTAAAAAAAAAAAGTTCAAATGGAGAAAAGTTCCGACAAAGAGGAGTCCACAATTCACTGTTTCTACTACTTTGGTCAAGTGGCCCATTGCCTAGTGAGGCCCAGGTCACTAAGCCATCAAGGCTTAACCTACAAGGTTACAAGATCACCGCATCAACTTGATGTGCCAAGAGAGCAAAGATTTAGAGGGTGCACATGATGTGAAAGTTGAATATAATGAATGTGCTACTGTTCAACCCTCATAGTGTATGAAGGTCTACAGATTGATGCAATTGAAGAGGTTGATACCTTAGTTCATCCTATGGTTCAAGATAAAATTGTGCTAATTTCACATATTGATTTTGTGATTCCAAAAGAGTTTCATGGAGTGGTAAATGTTATTCTATTTTTAGTGCTCCCAAAATGATTTCTAAGTTGAATCAAGTATTAAACACTACAATCCTAATTCTTCAACACTACAAAACCCAAGGTTCAATTTTCTTATACCAAGGGAGTATAATGCAGAAGCACGACCAAAAATTATTTAAGTATTTTATTTTGAATTTTCATTGGATAATTTCAAATTTTAACGCTTTTATTATTTAGTTTGAGTTGTGCTAAGGATTAAATTTCATGTTCGTAGATAAGGATGTTTAGTATTTGAGTTCGATTAGGATTCATTTTAGGGATGCTTATCTTTATCTCTTGTGATTCTTGGAAGCTCTACATAAAGCTCCAGATAATTTATTTTGTATCAAACTATTATTATTATTATTATTATTAATTAGAGATTATTTGTGCAAAATTGCGTTGTGTTTGGTGGTGATTCCAAGCAACCCTTAAGTCGCGAAGGCAAAGGTTTATATTTAAAAAAATAGCTAATTTGGAATATAACATTGCGACTTAAGTTTAGTTGCTTTAGCAAAAATTGAAACAAAAACTAATAAACACACAAACGAATTTAATAATACACGCAATAAAAAATATGCCAAATAATTATACAGTTAAGTTAGTCAAAATAATTATATATTTGTGACTTTTTCATGAAGTTTTTGCTCCTCTAATAGAGGAGTTTTATTTATTAAGAACTTTCATTTGGAAAAAAGAAGGTTACCCTATTTTATAATCCTAATAATAAGGAAATTTATCTTCCAACTTTGTCAAAAATGGAATTACCAAAACAAAGTTGCCAACAATGAGTTTTCAAAATAAGGCATACTATGAATGAATGAAAAAGGAAAAAAAAAAATGTAATTGATAAGATGTTTGCATTGTTATTTTATTAAAATAATATTTGCATTGACAAAATAATGTTTGCACTCAAATTTCATGGGCCCCACATTAACTGATGTCGCTTGGTTTAGTTTTTGTTCTCAATTTTCATAACTCTAAGTCAGTCTTTTGAGTAATGATTTTTTGTTCTCAATTTTCACAACTCTAACTCAGTCTTTTCATAACTCATTACTCAAAAGACTAAGTTAGAGTTATGGAAAATGAGAACAATTTTTTTTTTTTTTGGATTATGAAAACTAAGTTAGCATGGCATTTTTGTAATTTTACTTAATTGGATGGGACCACCTTATGACTTCTCTCATCAAGTTAGATCAGAACCTCTTACCTATGCCCTCTCTCTCTCTCTCTCTCTCTCTCTCTCTCTCTCTCTCTCTCTCATCTCCTCTCTTCACTGGACCTCCACAAACCACCATTCACCACCACACGAGCATCACATGCTCCCACCATGAGCCATCGTGAGATGGATCTCACTCTCGGGTCCTTCCTTGTCTTAAGTCCCTAGGTTCAAATTTAGCCCGAGTGGGCCTTGCTTTCTCGCTTTTGGCTTTTCTCTTTGTTGAGGTACAAAAAGTCACAACATCAAGGCCCAAAGTAGCACATTGAATGCACCCCATGGAAAATAACAATGAAATGATCAAAGCTCCCCACAAAAGGGAGGGGAGTAAGCCCAAGTCCATTAAAAAAGATTTTAAGCCCAAGACCCATGGAGGGATAGGCCTTAGGGCCTATCAAACGAAAGAGAAGAAGGAAAAAAACCCAGCTTATCAAGATCAAAAGAGTTCAGCAGTAAGTACTGAGCCGGGATACCCAGAGGCCGCTAGGGGGCTCGGGGTCCTCGAGATGTGCAGAACAGCCGAGAATGAGATTAAGACAGCTCAAGAGGAGTACCAAGAAACACGGGAAACGAAGAGCAAAGGCATCCTTCCCAATCACCCGATGATGCAAAAGGGAACCAGATGGATTGGAAAATAACAACTCATAAACAAGGAGGTTGGTACCTTGGGGAACCCAAGAAGAAGAACTATGAAGGGAAGTAGCTAGGGGGACTTTCAACCTAGCAGGGATAGAATCGACTCACTTAGGAAAAATGACAAAAGGAAGGACGGACAAAAAGCTGAGTCTGGAAAAGGAAGATAGAGAAATTGAAGGTCAGCTTTCCCGAAGACACTTTAGAATGGAAGGTCAGTAAGGGGCTTTTGAAGAAAAGGCACCGAAAGAAGAAAACTATGAGAAACAAGTAATGGACCAGCCACCAAAGCTGCTAGCATGCTACGGGCTCTGTTACTTGGGGGAGAAAAGAAAGGAAACCAGTGGTACCTCAGAGCCCTAGGATGATGCTATAAAAGGAGGAAGCAGCAACAGTGAAGTGCATTTAGCAATAGTGAATCAGAATTGAGTCATTAAGAAAAACTCTGTCAAAAAACTCAAAAAAAGTAGTAAAGAGAAAAGAAACATTGCCCGGTGTACCAAGGTAGCCACTATAGAACATACTCGGATTTAAAAGAATTCAAACTTTGCAAGTCTTAGAGACTTAGAGAGCCATCTAAGTCTGTAACTTTTGAGTTTATTTGGACCTTGTAACAAGTCTTAGTGAGCACTTTGTGATTCATCAATTAGAAGTAATGAAATATTCTTTAATGATTTTAGGATCCTTAACATTCATTCTGCGTTCTTCTTTATGTACTGTTCCTTTACTGTGTTTCTTGCTGTTCAATATATACATATATATACACACACACACAATCTTGCTTGCTGGAATACACGTAATGTAGGATCTCCGCTCTGTGCACCACTTGGTTTGTAAATAGCCCTCTTAGCTGCGGTGAACCAAGTCCAGTTTCCTTAACACAATAATAGCAAGGCTCAAGATCCTTGCTTCTATTTTGGGCCTGGACATTTTGTCGAAAATTGACCCTCACACTCTCTAAATCGAACTACCATGGTTTAAGCTTGAAGCTCTACCCTCTTTTTGAAACCCTCTTTCTTTTTTAGTTTCTTTATTTTTATTTGTTCAATTTTCTCTTTTTTCTTTGAGCTGAAAGTTCCTTCCTTTGTAATTATTTGTGGGTTTGGGGATTTGGTTGATTTAGGTTTGAGGTTTTGAAATTTTGAATTTGGATTTGGATTTGGGGTTTCAAAATAAAATATTTTTGTTTTGAGTTTTGGGTTTGTTTCAAAATTGGTATATGCATGTATTAGAAAAAACAATAGCCTTGTGATGTGTGTGTGCATATGAACTAACTGTATAATGGAACATGAATTTGCAGAAGGAATGATCTGCTTGTGTTTGATCTGCCTTCCTTTCTTTTTAGCTTATGCCCCTTTTTGTTTGCTTGAAATTTTTAGAGAGAAAAATGAAAGAGTGGTTAGAGAGAAAATATCACGTGGGTAAGGGAAACAAAAAGAGTACTGTTACTGTTATGAAAAAACAAACTTGTGGGTTCCACCTTTTTGAGTTAAACTTGAGTTTTTAAGCTAAAAACTGAAGCAAATATTTGAGTCAAACACATTGTTGAGTGAGTTATGAGAAAAGTAGAGAATAGAATATGAGATATGAGTTATGATAATTGAGATATGAGAAGTGAGATATGAGTGATGTGTGAACCAAACAAAGCCATATCTTGCAATTTTCAAATTTGTAAATTGTATATAGTATGATTAAATCGTTAAATTACTCATATTGTTTGTCTCTCTTGTCTATAAAATAGAACACTAAAGATTACTATCAGCAAAAAAAGAACACTAAAGATTACAAATTTGTTTACAAGGAAAATTATTGACATATGAGAGAACTAATAATAAGATGGTGATATTAAAATCTTCCATAGTGTTTGACAATACAACATGAATATGAACCGTCCTCAAAATTTAATTATTCTTTTGTTGTGTATGTATTGTATGGTTTTAGATTTTTTTTTTTTTTCTTTCTTTCTTCCGATTAGGGATTAACTAGTTTTTTGTTTATTTGGATAGCCCTCTATTAACATGGATAAAGAGAAAGACAACACAAAAATAGCTATTGACAAGCTTCTGCCCACTGATATCTTGGAATACATGATTTCTTGTAGTGGATTAATGACTTAGATCAGATTTTCAACTTCCAAATTTTAGCTTTATTACATTTAGAGAATGCGGTAAGCTTTGCCATTGGTGTCAAAAATGGGCTTAATATATTTTAGGGAAGAAATGGTTGTAAACACAAAATCTCAAGTTTGGAAATCAAACAATTAAAATGCTTCACAAATTATAAATTTGTATTTATGAATTTTTTTTCTTTTTTAGAATTGTATTTATGAATAACTGAGTACAATTCTATGTATTTAATTCTTTTATGAAAGAATAATCCCCAAATTCAATTTTCTTGAAAATTTCTTCAATACACAAGTTGTGCAAATGAAGTCTTGATTCAAACATAAAATCTTCTTTATTTTGGTTGGAAGATGAATTGAATAGTCTTCACTACGGATCTTAGGCTATAAGCTTGTTAGAGATTCCTTGTTCTTCAAGTTCTTTAAATATTCTTCTAATATTTCTCAAGTTTTTCCAAATTCAAAGGCATTTGGGTGGAAGCATTTAAAGATCTTGAATCCTTAAAATTTCAATGATTTAGGGCTTTTTGAATGTTAAATCAAATAACAGTCACTAAATAGTTTTCTTTTGACTTAGTCAATATGCAACAAGATTTAGAGATATTAAGCTTATAATATAAATTTGGAAAAAATACCAAGACACCCCCTAAATTTTGGACTAGTGACCAATACACCCCCTGTGCTTTTATTTTAGCCAATTTACTCCTTGAACTTTGTACACTTGCCATATTGAACCATTTGTTAAGTTTTCCGTTTAAATCACTAACGTCACTCATAAGATTCCATTCCGGCCGATACAAATGCTAAGCTTGGTGAGGAAAAAAATAAAAAATAAAGAAGAAGACAGAGAAGAAGAGGAGATGATGGTAAGAACAGAGATTAGAGGAGAACTAGACAATAGTTTGTTTTCGATGTCTGATGAGTGATGAGAGTGGAGATAAAACTTGATAATTGTGAGATTTCAAAGCCCATTCACATGAGTACCTGTGAGGTTAACATGTGATTGTAAACATTCGGGATTTTGTTTTTTTATTGTTTTATTTAATTTCCTTAAAGCTTGCACACCACACAATTTTTTGCCATTCATAACATTTTGCCAATCATAAGCAATAACATTGTTAGAGAAACTGAGAGGAGAGAGTGGCTGCATTGCTGGAACTGCCTTCTTCCTCCCACAAATTCAAGCCAACATCGTCACTGCCCTTTTCACTAAAACCGGTGTTTTTGGTTGTATTTGTTTTTCGGGTATTTCTTTGGTGAGGAGGAAGGGAATTTTCTGTGTTTTGTTTTTGCTTGTAGGAGGTTGATAGTGAGTTTCCTTCTTGAGATTTCTTCATTTTATTTGTTGAGAACTTCTAGAATTGTTTCTCTGAGTTTTTGTTTTGGGTATTAGTTTTCTGGTTGTGGAGGCTGTGAATGGGTCTTTGATAGTGAGAATGGAGGATAAGATTGGTGGTGGTTTCTCTCTTTTCTTCAATTTGTTGGACGCTAGTGATTTAAACGGCAAAATTAATGGATGGTTCAATTTGGTAGGCGTACAAAGTTCAAGAAGTAAATTAGCTAAAATAAAAGTTCAAGGGGTGTATTGACCACTAGATATGGCAAACGAGTGTGTTGGGTAGGGTTCACGTCAGGTCAATCGAGTTGCAGGTCAAAAAAGGGTCATTTTAAGCGGGTAAAAAAGGGTTCGGGTCAATCGGGTTTCAAGCTGAGTAGGGTTGGGTTAGGTTGACCCGTATTTTTCACATGAATTTTTTTTAATAAAGAAAACAACATGTATTTGCCATTTGGAAGATCATGCAACAAATTACTTGATGTAATATACATTACTTTGAATTCACCACTTATATCAAGAATGAACTCAGTTAAACTTATTAATACTTATTCAATAATTTAAAATTATACAAATCCAAACATTGCTAACTAAAACAACATGATACAAAGATAAATAAAACAAATACACAAGTTTTATTTTTACACAATATCAACATCCCAATTTATAAAACAAATTTACCAATGACTTATTGGATAACTCATTTGACAATGAATAAAAACATATAAAAAATTTACAATCTTGAAAATTAATTTCATAATCTATTATCAATTGTGGTTGACACTTTATTTCAATTTGAGAATATACATTAAAGTTTAACTGTTTACTTATTTATACATGGTTTCTTATATGAATATCATATTATTATTATTAAGCAACACACATTCTAGGAAATATCATAATTTATTTTGAAAAACCATTTATTTTGGACATAAATTGTTAAAAAATATGTCTAAGTGTAAGGACCAAAAATCGTATAACAAAATGACTGCCACAATACGTTTTATGACTAGAGATCTGAATACAATGAATTTGTAGAGAGGGTAACAACAACAAAAGTCCCCCTTCTGTGTCTCTCCTCTCTTATATATATACCCTTTGCCCTTATTATCTCAGCCCTACACCTCTCCATCTACTCAATCCCTTATATTGACAGCTGTCCAATCCTTTGTAGTCGGTAATGGAGAAAAGCTTTAGCTCTGTGTTTTGTACTGTTCAGATCATGTCTACATTAATGCAGCGGACAAAGCTGGTATTCCTTTATTTAATGTGGCCAGAATAGTTGGTACAGAACATTCAATGCAATGCTCATAGTTATCCAACCCCATCCGGATATTTACAATATGTCCCATACATCATCAATCTCTCTTTCATTCCTTACCCGTTCATCCCACTTTGTCCTCGGGTAGGTTCCTTTATTCTCCTCTACTCATTATACCTTCCAGCTTGTCTCTGGGTCTTCAGTTCTTTGGATCCTTGGGTCTTTGGATCTTCGGGTCCTCACAACAGCCCCTTAACACTTGAGTAATTAACCATGAGTTAATAACAAGTTTTAACTTCTCGGACACGCTTCTTACGTGCTTTCTGCTTTCACACGTACGGACGTCTTTTTGCTGCCCATGACACGCTTCTGATGCCTCGTAGTCCACGATGGAGCATTTATGGTGTCAGGCGGTTCTTTTCCTGCGCACGTTCTACGGCTAGATGGATATCGTATGGCTCAGATTGGGATCTCAATTATGAGCGGGAAAGTTACCGCCTTTCCACTATTATATTTGTTTTCTCATTCCTATAAAAGCAAACCTTCAGACTGGCTGAGGCTCATTTTGGCGTTTTAAAGGATTTAAAGGAAAAGAGAGCTCCCGAGGAACAATTTTAAGCACTCTTCAGAGGTGTGTCTGCTCTCCTTTTGTTTCTTTTTGCTTGTTTACTTTTCTTTTCCTGTCGTAAGGGTTAATGGGTAGATACGCTAAACTAGTAAAAACAGATGAGGCGAAGGCCGCCTTTAAAACCCAATATAAGATTCCTGACGACGTAGACATTCAATATTGTGAGGAAGAAGAGTGTCTACTCGTATCACGGCCACCCGAGTCAGTTTTAATTCCCATGATCGCTTTTATTGAAGGCGGAATGCAAATTCCCATAAATGGCGCCAATTGTAAGGACCAAAAATCGTATAACAAAATGACTGCCACAATACGTTTTATGACTAGAGATCCGAATACAATGAATTTGTAGAGAGGGTAATAACAACAAAATTCCCCCTTCTGTGTCTCTCCTCTCTTATTTATACCCTTTGCCCTTATTATCTCAGCCCTACACCTCTCCATCTACTTAATCCCTTATACTAACACCTGTCCAATCCTTTGTAGTCGGTAATGGAGAAAAGCTTTAGCTCTGTGTTTTGTACTGTTCAGGTCATGTCTACATTAATGCAGCGGACAAAGCTGGTATTCCTTTATTTAATGCGGCCAGAATGGTTGGTACAGAACATTCAATGCAATGCTCATAGTTATCCAACCCCATTCGGATATTTGCAATATGTCTCATACATCATCAATCTCTCTTTCATTCCTTACCCGTTCATCCCACTTTATCCTCGGGCAGGTTCCTTTATTCTCCTCTACTCATTATACCTTCCAGCCTGTCTCTGGGTCTTCAGTTCTTTGGATCCTCGGGTCTTCGAATCTTCGGGTCCTCACACTAAGCATTCATAATTTATGCTAATTTGATACTTTGGCTTCATTATTTTCACACTTACAAATGTTTCTCATACATATCTACAATTTTAAATCTATATTTTTAATTCTATTGTAACCAGATTATCTTAGCATGTATTTTGCTATTTAATTTCTAAAAATCTTTACTTATTATAGAATGTTCAACCATTCATCTTTCAATACATTTGTATGCAGTTATGTAAAGGTTTCAATTGGTTCCTTAAAGCTCACAATAAACAATTAAACAAATATTGTCTTAATTTTATTATTTTTTTTACCAACAAATTTTTTAAAATGGTTCGGGTCACGGGTCAACCTGTTTTGCTTTAGGTCAAAAAAATCGGGTTTGGGTCAGGTTAAAAAATTTTGACTCGTTTTGCCATGTCTATTGGCCACTAGTTCAAAGTTCAAGGGGTGTCTTGGCATTTTTCCTTATAAATTTTAATAGCATCAAGTGGCTTATATTGAAGTAATAACTCTACATTCTTTTGTGTGATAAAGGACACAGAGCATTGATCTAAACCCTAAACCTCTACAATAAAATTTATAAGATCCTTACCATTTGCTGTAAGTGAACCAACATTTGTTTCACTATCTCCTAGTGGAACGAAGTCTATATTTCAATATTTGAGAGGAATGATTGCATCACTATCACTTGAGAATGCCACTAGAGTTAGGAAAACTTATTGTTTAAAAAAAAAAAAAGTTTGTTTAATTCTATGGCTTTTTTAAATGTAATAATTTTTTTCATAAAAAATTACGTCATTTTTGGGCACTTAATGGCAAACCACCTAACTTTTAGGGTGATAATATCATTGATGAACTTTGTATAACCTTGATACTTTATATCTTATTTAACTTTTGTTTTTGACTATTTTGTTATTATTGACATTTAGTATTTTTATCGTTTATTTATTTGCATATGAAAAAATATAGGTTGACTCGAAACCCAATTAACCTGACTTGCTTACAACATATTTTTGACTTGAACTGGCTGTTTTGTTAGGTCAATTTTGTGTAAATGTGTATGAAATAATCGATGTAAAAGAGGTGAGATAATATTTTCTCTTGCAAAATTACTCTCTTAAAAAATAAGTCTACTTTTTGCTGAATTTTTTCGTTGAAAGTGTGCTAAAATACACTTGTAACTTGAAAAAATTTGAAAAGGTGAGAAAAAGGGGAAAAAGTAAAGTTTTAGGGTTCGTTTGGTTGGAGGAGTGGAAAAGTAAGAGCGAGAGGATAGAAAATTGGAGGGAGGATAAAAATAGAAAAGATTTAGTTTTCCCTTGTGTATATTTGGTTGGAATGGTGGAAAATGGGAGGGATAAAAAACTCTTTTATTTGGTTGAGGAAAAAAGTAGGAGGATAGAAAATATTATTTATATAAATTTACTCTTATACCCTTATTACATTACATGTAAACGTGGACACAACAGAAATGGAGTTGCCACCTAGTTATATGGTCTAGGAACCATGAATATAACGTCCTTTCAAGGAAGGTATACTCTTGGGAAGGTGTTAGGCACCCAAGATTGCCTAACCTTAAGGTTGACCTCCCATCATTGTGTCTTATATCTTAACCCTATTAAAACTACCTAAATACTTATTTTCTAGACTCACACACACAATAACATGCATCTAACAAACAACATGACATCTTTAACCTTAAACAAACACACTTATCCATCTATCCAAACAAAAGAGAGCCAAACAAAAGAAACCCTAATCATACATCTAACATGTGAAAAACTCTATTTAAAACAAAATATGGCAGCAAACAAATCATTAAACAAAACAAAATAAACACAAAAGTGTTAATATGTTAGAAACCCTAATCAAACATCTAAGAAAACCTAACATAAATGCATGAACATTGTTAATGCATGACTTACCCTTTACTTACCTCTCAGCAGCACAACATCTATCGCATCAATGCATGAACATGTGAATGAATGACTTTAAAATGGAAAAACCCTAAACAAAATCCTAATCTAGACATGTGATAACAAACAAGCACTTTAAAAAGATGAGCAAACAATTTATGAGGCCTAAAAACACGTGAAAGAGAGGTTATGCAAACAAACATGTGAAGGTAGAATCAAAACAAACAAAAAATAGGGTTTTCTGGGTAACGACATCAAGCACGCTAGAACAGGTCTACGTACGCATGAGTTTGGCACGCATACGCAGGCTAGATCATGTGTATGTAGATTCTTACCTAGAAACCCTAATCAACAGAGAAACAGAGCAGCAACCAAAAACGTAAAATTTAGCAACCTATCATGCTTAAGAACTTAAAGAAACCCTAACCTAAACAAATACAGATAAACATAAACTAAGCAAAAGAAACAAATTAAAACAAATATCAAGACAGAATCGAAAAGAAAAGCTCTTGAAGCATACCTCAAAGCAAAAGCTCCTAAGCTTAATTTTTGACCATTCCTCTCAGTCAAATCTATCACAATTCAATGAAAGAGTGATTAGTAATCTTAAACTCAAAGGATTGAGACCAGAAAAGGTCCAAACCAAATAAAAAGTCACTTTAGGGTGTTTTGTGAAAAACTCCTTTTTGATTCACTATTTTCTAGTGAATCTTAGGTTTTTCCTGTAGGATTTCTGTGTGTGTTTTGAAAATGTAGCATGTAAGGCTTTATATAGTGGGAAAAATAGGGTTTGGAGCGGCTTCTAGACGATGTTAGATTCGTTTCAAACCTCAACCATTATTGCAGAAAACTTACATTTCTTATACTTCTGAAACCTTAGTTGCATGCATAGGATCGTGTTTGTGTACGCATGCAGTGGCTCACGTACGCAGAACGCGACCCACGTACGTAGGCTGAGGGTTACTTTGGTAAATTTATTTCCAAAAATAGAGTTTTGTTTATTTAAAAGGTTATATTTTCCATTTTAATATTCCTCAAGTCAATTTAATATTTGGTTTGGCTCTAAACTAGCCTTGAGCCTTAGAGTTCGAGCATCATTGGAGAACGGGGGCTTGAGTCATAAATGGTACAAAATACGGTTTTTATAGCAAGAAATAATTTATTTGTACTCATTAAATAATATAAAATTAACGCATCATATATATAAACTTATAGTATTATCTTTCTTTGTTATTATATATAAAAAAAAGTCTGGACATGTTGGGTGGAAACAAAAATATTGGGCATCAAAAAAAAATCTGGAAAATAGAGAGTGAAGAAAACGAGAGAAAAAAAAGGAAAAAAGAAAAGAAAAGAAAAAAGATAAAAAGATGAATTACCGATGAAAGAGTGAAGAAGAGAAAAAAGAAGAAGAAGAAGAAAGGATAACATAAAGGTGTAGCAGGCACTAGAACGTGTGGGGAAGTGGGTGGGGCTTGAGGGTAGGTGAAATTCTTGACAATGATTAAAATTTGGAACCAATTTTGTCATGTAGTTGGAACAAGAGTTTTCCCTCTTGTTTCTCTCCATTTTGAAGTGATAGAGTTTTGGTGCAGGAAAGAAAATGTCTAACCTCACTAAAAAAAATTCCAACCTCTCTTTTTACCAAACAAATGAACAATACACCAATTTATTTTTTGTCTTTTATTTTTCATCTTTCTATTCTACTTCTAATTAAATACATTTTTACAAAATTATTAATTTCGTTACAATCGCTTCGCACATGAGTTGAGGTTTAAAAAAAAATTCGTATTTTTATTTTATATATATAATTTTTATTTTGAGAATATAATTTATAAATGAATAAACTAATTTAAAAATTAAAAGTAATTTTTAGATAAAATTTGAAAATTACCGAGAAGAGCGATCTTATTCTTTAAGTAACGTTTGAGTGAAAATTAAAGTTAAATTTTTATCAGATTTTCTGTCCTTAAATATTAGTTCAGATTGATGTATAAAAGCTAAAAGCTTAAAACTGGGTAGACGAACTCTTTGACCGTACTCCCTCTTTAACAGCTTCTTAATTAGAAATAGAAAAAAAAAAAAAAACAAAAAAAAAAGTCTCACTTGACAGCTTTTAAAACCTGAACTATAAAATCCGAATCGAAAGGCGCAGAGAAGGATAGCGAAAACTAAGATAGAAAGAATTTAGAAACTGTGAGAGAGAGAGAGAGAGAGAGAGAGAGAGAGGTAACAGTCTCTCTTCTTTCAAATGGAGTCCACACTATCTGCAACAACCACGACAATAGCGCTTTTCACTGTCTCCAAAGCACTAAACCGCAAGCTCCGCCAAACACCACTGAGTCAATGCCTCTCGAGTCAACTCTTGACTCGCCGATTCCGATGCATTTCCACCAATTACCGCCACGGCAATCCTTTCGCTTCCTCTTCTTCTTCTTCTTCGCTGATGAAACTGTGCGCTGCTTCAGTGCCTCCAGTACGGCGCCGTTTGGAGTGCGTTGCTAGCTCCGCTGCTTCGTTCGCCTCTGGCGGCGGAGGCGGCGGTGGCGGCGGTGGCGGGGTTGGCGGAGAGAGCAGTGGCGGTGGAGGTGGAGGTGGATCGGACGGTGGAGATGCCAAGCCCAATTTGGTTGCCAGTGGAGCCCAGGAGGTCTCCGCGTTGCCGTCTGATGTGATTGTACTCGATGTTGGAGTACGAACTCTCTCTCTCTCTCTCTCTCTAAAAATTGCTATGTATTTTGCTTATTGGTTGTGTTTCTGTGTTGTGTGTGTATGGCAGGGAATGACGTGTGGAGGATGTGCAGCTAGTGTGAAAAGAATTCTAGAAAGTCAGGTACGTTGTTATTAGTTGAATTTGGTTATGTATGTATATTTAAAGATTGTTAGAAGGTGCAGTAATCTGGTGCAATGAACAAATTAGTGAATGGAAATGAATGTAATGCGAGTTGATCAAATGACTTTTCGAAATTCGGTATTAATGAACGTTTGTATGAATTATATGGGTTTAGATAATTCATTTCACTAGAGAAAAAGCAAAATATTGATTTGTATTAATTATAATTTTTTAAAGAGTGAGAACTTTTGAATTTTTGCCTTTGTTAGAATTATGGTTAAATGATTAAATTCACCACTTTCTAATAGTTTAAGCTTTTGGGACAATTTGGTAAGTGTAAGGGATTGTGGGTTTGGCTCCACTTACTAAGGGGAGTTTAGGCCCACATGTAAGGGGAGTCTCCCTCCCCCCCTCTCTTTGTTTCACATGTAAGAACTTTACCCTGTTCGGAAAACTAAATCTGTGCACTTCATTTTATTGTAATTTTGGACAGCCACAAGTGTCATCTGCTAGTGTGAATCTGACGACAGAGACAGCTGTAGTATGGCCTGTATCTGAAGCCAAGGTTACCGCGAACTGGCAACAACAGTTAGGAGAGGCACTAGCAAAGCATTTGACTACCTGTGGTTTTAATTCTAACCTTCGAGGTAAGCATATGAAAGTTTCATCACCTCCATCATTGATATTATTATTTTTTGATAGGTAAATCGTTGATATTATCGTCCTTGTTCACAATGTAATGATCATTATTACCATTATTATTGTATATATTCATGATTGTTGTCATCATAATTCTATTTACTTGACATTTTGACTGATACTTTTAGTTCTCGTTAAAAAAAAAGTTGTACCTGTGCGTGGCTCATCTTGTTCAATGGTGTGTCTTGTGCTTGACCTTTTGTCAGGCAAGATTTTAAACTAAAACATACCCGACTATGGCCAATGTTTTGTACTGTCTGAGCCAACATCCATGCACATGTCTGTTTGTTCTTTCTTAAGAATATATCAGTGAAAGAGCTGTAGAACGTCTTCACAATTACATTTAGGAATTAGGATTACTATTAATATCAATTAGCCTTGTAGCATAATCACCTCTCTATGCACAAAGTGCTTGGGGGTCTAAGAGGAAAAGGGTTTGAGCTGCGGAATTAGCATCATATTGTAACTGTCTCAAATTGCAAGTTCTTGAAACTCTGAAGACTTTCTCATGACGTTGGTTAAAATTCAATGACTTGGTAATATTACTTACCGAAATTTTCAACCATAATTGGTCTGATGTTAGGTTTCTTTTGGTCTGTTGCACTTCATTTAGATGGGTATAGGGAAACGTGCTTGATCTATATATGGTTTAGCTCTAGGAATTCTTGTAGATCCTGCTAATTGACCTTGTTGCTTCGAATAATTTTTCTGAGTCATGCTTGAGAAGAACCTGCTCCTTTGTTACTGTATGCTACACACTTGTACAGTGATGGTGGGAGTACTTGCCTAGGCACTGATGTGTGTGAGATGCATCTTTTGTCACCTTTCAAGTGTTGAGGTCAGGCACCTTCCACGCTTAAGCAATTTTTGAACAAGGTGCTGGACTCTTTAGAGGGGCACATTTATGACTTTCTACCAGTGTGGTCAAACGTGAGCCGGGCACTCACCTTTGGAGCTTAGGCAAGTGCCCAAGGGCCTTAAATGCTTGAGGTGAGAAGGTCATAAAATAAAAAAAATAATAAAAAAAAGGAAAAAAAGAAGAAGGCAGTTTTTTACTTTGGCAAAAAAGGGTAGTTCTATACTTTAATTCAAGTAGGTGGGTGTGACTCTCTTGCTTCTCTCTCTCACCCACACACCTCTTTTTTTTTTGTTATCAATTTAGGAAAAGTTTTTATTTATTTTTCCATTCATATAATCTTTTAGCCATGATAGTTCCCCCCCCCCCCCCCCCCCCAAAAAAAAAAGAGGGAAAAAAATCCATCAGATTAATGTAAAGTCTATTCTTAGATTAATTATTAGAACCTCCTACTAGTTTGAAATATTCAAAATTCCCCTAATAAGCATAGATACATATGATTTAAGTTCATTATCTGTATGATCATTATATTTAGGATTTGGCGCCTCACTTCTCTCAAGCAATTGCCTTTTTGGTGCCTAACATCTTAGGTGTTACAGGAACCATAGATACATATGATTTAAGTTCATTATCTGTATGATCATTATATTTAGGATTTGGCGCCTCACTTCTCTCAGGCAATTGCCTTTTTGGTGCCTAACATCTTAGGTGTTACAGGAACTTGGTGCCTCTCTTTTGCCTTTGACTACAACACTTTCTACTTTGTTTTGCTATAGAGACAAAAACTCCTCAAAGTGGATGGCTATAAGACTTGGTTTTAAGTTTAGTTTCATTCACTTCCGATAAAGACATTGATTGGAGTAGAGTGTATCAAAAAAAGGCAATATCGGATTCATCTAAAAGTAAGTTTTGTCCTATTAGAAGAGGTACTAAAAACAATAAAAGAACCTGACACATGCTCAAGAATTACAATGCTCAATAATTACAATCTAAAAGAAACTGAGCAATAAAGTCTACAACAGTACACGCACCTATGCTACCAAATGTTCAAGCCCCCTTAAACACAAACCTTACAGTTAACTGTTTCAATCATTAAATGAACTTTTTTACTCTCTCCAAATACCCACATTCGATTGTGGGGGATCATATTCCAAGTAGACAGTACCCTTTCCAAACTAATTCCTCCACCCATCAAGTTCGTCCACAACCTGCTTAGGCATTACTTAATGCAATCCAGTCATAAAGAAAACAAAGGACCACACAGCTCATAGACCACCACACAATGGAGCAACGGATGATCTACACTGCCCCTAACCTTATACATATACAATGGTGGTGACTTTTGATGAAGGATGAGAGTGGAGCTGATAGACGGAACACGGTGATCCAAACAAGATTGGATCAGAGAGAAAGAGAGAGAGGTGGGTGGCAGCATTTTAAACAAAATGGTTACTATTTTTTTCACTTCCAATTGTACAAATTTTTTTAAATTATAAATTTATTATAAAAATGTATTTTTTATATCTGGGTTGGGTTTATGTAGGGGAGTATAAATCACATCCATGCCTTGAACCTTCTGTGGGTTTTGAAAACAAAACAGCCCACCCTCACTTCATCCTCTTGTTGGGATGGGGCGGGCAAAAATTGCCATCCTTGACTAAAGATTGCTTATCTACTGCCCTTCTCATCCTTTTTGGTAGTATTTTTTTATTAGCTACATGCTTGTATATATATTTTGGGTAAGTTGTTCTGCTAACTTGTTATTTTAACCTTTAAGTTTAAGGGTCTCCCACATTGTCCAAAATGAATTCTCTTTTAGTTTTTTAAATATATAGAATCATTGAAATCTGTGATGTCTATTGAGTTTGTTGTGGACATATGTGGTTCAAGTCTAAAACTTTGAGGATGAGCTTCATGTTAAGCTTAAGCCACTTTGGAAGTGTGAGTGTAAATGATTTGAGAAAGTTGTGACCATTCTCACTACTACGCTTTCATCTTTGGAAGAAGATGGAAGAAATAATTGAAGGATTTATGATATTTATATACATCGTGATTGTTGCTTTGTTCATTCAACTGAAAATAGAAACCTAAGTTTATGTATCTAGTCTTCATTGAGATGAAATTTTGAATCCTTATGTAGTTATCCATTAAGCACCTATAACTACAAATGAAAATAGAAATAGCAATATTTCAGGGTTTCATATAATTTATGTGAAGCTTGGTGGGTTAAGTGGCAGGTCAGGGAGCTATTGAAGGAGATATTTCACCATAAAAATGCAAATGATTTCTTGTGATGAGCAACCATAGTTTGTTATGGTATGTCCCTAATTTATTGGGTTTTCAATTTCAGTGACTTGTCTATATGATCAGAATCTTTTTACATATCATCTCCAGTATATTAGATATGAAAGGAAAGGATTAAAAAGTCATTATTGATAATATAGTATCTCACTTCAATAGGTGAGTCTCAGAAGCTACATATGGTGGATTGGTCAGAGGCATTTCTGTCGCTGGGGAGCCCATTCATTTTGGAGAATTTGCTGTTGCACATTCTGAACTTAGCAGTTATTAGTTATACATCAGAAAATTGGGGGCTTCTTTTCTTATAAGTTGTATTTAAAGTGTATGACAGTTGAGGACTACACATTGTGTATTACTTTGGGAATTGCTGTTATTGGGATCTTCTTGCCCACAATTAAGAAGGAATATTCCAGACCTTCTCTTAGTTGTAAGGTTTTATACTGTGCATGTTCTTGTGAGGGATTTGTTATGAAGGGACTAGTCGTATAATCAGGAGTAATATAAGTTTTGATTTAAGTTCAGAAAATGATGTTATCTTTGTGTTTACACACCCTCTCTATTCTTTGTAGATCTGCACTATAAAAAGAACTAAAGATATTTAATTCAGAAGGCAAGGCTTATGTGGTTAAGTTCTATTTTTTTATATAACAATGTTACTTTTTATTTAGTTTGGCGTTGTGAATGACTCATAGAATGGCTTTCATCTTCATGTTCCTTATTATTGTACCTTCTATTTGCACATTTGGATGCTGTAAAATTGATAAGTGTAAAAAAGATTTCTTTTGAAGTGTTGTTAAAGACAAATGTAAAGAGAGCTGTTTCAAAAATGCAGCTTTTGACAAAATAAAAAGAGAGTTCATTTGAACTTATCAAAGAACAAAAAGATAGTTTGTTTGAGATATTAGATAAACATAAGGAGAGGTCATTTAAGAGTGTTGTCCAACTGCCAAGTGCCTTATAGCTCAATTGGCACCTCTTGGTATTTCCAACGGAGACTTTAAGTTTCAAAGCCCCCTCCTCAATTGTAACTACTGAATTAAAAAAAAAAAAAAAAAACAGAGGGTTGTCCAACTGAACAATCTTTATGATAATCAATCTAAATTTCCCAAGTGGTACATCCTGAAAAAAAATTGCCAGTTCAAACACTGCAGTCTTATGAATGTCAACTATATTACAACTAGTGAAGTGCAAAGCATTGCCTAAGATTCAGTCTATGTAATTTATTTATCCACTAAGTTAAAGATGGCTTAATTTCTTGTAATATGAGGTCATCTGATACACCAAATGAATTTTACTATGAATAGTACATAGGTTAGCTGGAAAGCATGCAGTATAGATTCCTAACACAAATAATCTTCATGGTTACTGACAATATATTAGGATAGGGATAAAAATGTAGGCGGTTTTTGAACTAGCATATCAGCATGCTTATTTATAAAAAATATGCTCCACTTAATTGATGTTTTCTCTTACATGTAATTTCACTGTTTTATGCCTCTTCTTCACTTGAGGACAGTGCTAATAATTCTGTGTCTTATAATCTCCTCTTTTTATTCGGGCATACTAATTACCCAACATATAAAATGCACTATCCCATTGTTAGCCTGAAGTTTGTGTGCAAAATCAAGGAGTAGGTTCTCTTTTTATATTTTACCTTTCGTAATAGTGACATGGTTTTCTTACTTCCTAATACTGCAACATGTCCAAAACATCATTCAACTTAGGCTTTTGCTTCTTCTTCCTTAAATTACTTGTTTTTTTTTTTTTTTTTTGGAGTGACCAAAATATACAATGTCAAAGCATAGAACCTAGATGGAGCTTAATTCATCTAGTCCACCTGCAATCTTGATTGCAAGTAGACTTGATATGTAAATATTTGCAGTAATTATGAACTGATCTACATGATGGCTTGACTTCTTCGCTGTTCCTGAATGTGCAGATTCAGGAAGAGACAATTTCTTCAAAGTTTTTGAAAGGAAAATGGAAGAGAAGCGAAGTCGTTTGGAAGAAAGTGGTAGACATCTTGCCACAACTTTTATCTGTTAAAAAGTTGTGGCATTCATTGTTCGTTATATATCTATAGGGTATTTTAGCTGCTGTTATAAAAAGTACTAAATTTTCATGTCCTGATGGTTCATATGCTGTGAATTGTGATGCTAATTTCTTAAGCTTCTTTAGGTCGTAATCTTGCTGTTTCCTGGGCTTTATGTGCTGTCTGCCTCTTTGGCCATCTCTCTCATTTCTTTGGAGCTAATGCTTCATGGATCCATGCATTTCATTCCACTGGATTCCATCTTTCCTTGTCTTTATTTACATTGCTTGGTCCTGGGCGTCAGCTGATCCTTGACGGTGTGAGAAGCCTTCTCAAAGGGGCTCCAAACATGAACACATTAGTTGGTCTTGGGGCTCTATCATCATTTACAGTCAGTTCATTAGCTGCCTTGATGCCGAAACTGGTAGATCCTGACCCTTAACTCTAATTGTCTTTCTTCATTCTATAAATTGTACTGCATATTAGTGGATGAATACTTGGTCTGAATTGTATCATATGTCTTATTTTTAGATATCTAGATTATGATTGCATTATGGATAATTTATATTTTTTAAGGCAGCAATAGAGTTATAATCTCAGTTCGTCCAGTAACAAATTGTGCTTGTTTGTTGATATGCTGGGTGACACAGGACAACCAGAACAAAACTAAAACAACAATAAAATAAAGGATATAACCTAGGGTAGACTTGGAGTCAACACTAGACCAAAGAAAGACCAAACAACTATTTTTTTCATTCATCAAAATATCAACTATCTCCTCAAGGAGTACAATAGATTGCTTATAAAGGATTGCTAAACCCTAATTTTAATTAGCTAAGAAACCCTAATTGCCTTATTACAAAAATAGCCTTGCTTCCAAATTAAAATACTAATAGCCTAATAAATTACTAGGACTTGAAACATAAAAAAATACAATTGACTTGCAAACATAAATAATACTAAATAAAAATCTTCTTGCATCTCCTGTATCATTCTTCTCTAGTTGGAGAAAACTCGACCTTGAGTTTTAAAGCATTGAAGGATTAGGATGCTGACAAATAACACTTGCTTCAAGTTTGGAATCACCTTAGGGAGCACAGGGAAAAGAAAAACCTTGAATTCCACCACATCAAACTCATTTGGAATAACAAAATCAATGTGTGGAATTAGTATAATGTCGTCTTGAACCTTATGAAGCATAGGAAGCACTGTGGTTTTAACCTCTTCGACTTCACCAAGATGTAGATCTTCAAGGATTGTCGAGGGTTGATCACAGGCACGTTCAACAACTTCAACTTTCACATCATGTGCACCCTCAAGCTTGCTGGGTAGTTTTTGAGTGGGTGCAATTATCTTTTCTAGCTGGGCATTAATCCTAGTGATTATTTGCTCCCCCAATGTCCACGAAACAAGTGAAACATTCTGATTTGCCTTTCTTACAATAGCAAAAAGTGAACTGAGAAGATCCATAGAAATGTCTTCACTTTCATCTATGACCAGGTTCATAGTTGTTTCTATGGCTGAAAGTACAGCAGGTGGATGGTTGGACCTACTTATCTTCGAGAAACTTTGAAACATCTTAACAACCAATGCATCACACTTAAGATCTAGCATCACCAAGCATAACTTGACATTTGCAATGGTATCAAGAATTGAAACCACCTTCTTATAAGAGCGAGTAGACACATGAGACATATTTTCAAATGCTGCCAAAATAAAGTGAAATATTTCTTTCATTTGCTCATCCTTATATGGGGCATCTAGTGCTGTTATCCTTGTAATCTCAATAATGCAAGATAAAACTGAAACCTTCACATCCATTTCAGCATGTCGCAAAACTTTATTAGTGATTAATGCCTTCACTGAGGGTAAAAGTGCATCTCGCATTCATTTGGATGGTTCTTGCTCCACATATGCTAACAAATTTTCAACTTTATCAAGAAGAGTGAGGAGATCATCAATGGAGGAAGGAGGGTTAAGGAGTGCATTCCTAGCCTCCTTAATCTCCTTCTCAAATTCTCTATCAAAGGCAGTCATTTTCAGCTCAGACTTGGAGTCACAAAACACTGATATGGAAAATTTCTGCAAAGCTGAAGAACACTTGATGCGCATGGGTTGGCTTCTGGGTTTAATGGGTTAATATGACTGCTTATATGTTTTTTTAAATTGAGCTAGGGTGGGTTTTGCAGTGGATGGGTGTAGGACTGGGCTATTTGGTTAATTGGTTTTGATGGTTTTTTTTTTTTAAGGGCTAGTGGGACGAGCTGAGCTTTTTTTTTCTTTCTAAGATGGGTCGGGTAAAATCTCTTCACAAGATAAACTAAAGAGGGGAATTTAGAAAATAGAAAGACTCAGACAGGGCTACAGGTTACCTATTGATATCATCATTGGGTTGTTGGTGGAATTGCAGCGGCGTCGTACTGGTCAAGTGAGGGCCATGGCAGTGGTGGCTCTTGTGACAGCAGCGTCGATGGGCGTTTGGTGATCGCAGTTCTTGTAATCTAGGAGCTTGGTTTATCGGTGGTGTGGGTATGGGATTTCTGTGTAGAAGAGCATGTTAGTGGGGGAAGGATTTTTGGACTTTGGTGGTGGTTGAGCTGTCACTTGCGTTGGTTGTTTATGGTATGTGGGTTATTGTGGATTGATGGGATGCAGAACAAGGGATTTTGACAGTGGTGAGATGGTGGAGGTAAAGGGTGATGTCGGCAGGATTTTGTGGGGTTTTCTGTAGTGGTAGGCAAAGATTCTATTCTTTTGATGGGTGGAAAACGCAATGGCCGAAACTCTTTTTTTTTTTTTTCCAAATATTTTTTGGTTCGGATTGACTGTGGTGATGCTTCAAATAGATCGGTGTTTGCTCTGATACCAAAATTGACACAGGACAACTAGAACAAAACTAAAATAACAATAAAATAAATGATATGACCTAGGAGTCATCACCTAGACCTTACTTGGAGTTAGCACTAAGCGGGAAAACCACTAGGAGTCAGCACCAGACCAAAGAAAGACCAAACGACCATTTTTTTTTCATTCATCAGAATATTTACTATCTCCTCAAGGAGTACAATAGATTGCTTATAAAGAATTGCTAAACCCTAGTTTTAATTGGCTAGGAAACTCTAATTGCCTTATTACAAAAATAACCTTGCTTCCAAATTAAAATACTAATAGCCTAATAAACTACTAGGACCTAGAACATAAAAAATACATTTGACTTGTAAACATAAATAATACTAAATAAAAATCTTCTTGCATCTTTTGCGTCACTGGGAAGATATAAAGTGCTGCATAATTTTCTTTCCTTTTTGCTTAGTATAAATTGCATATTTCCTAGAAAGGGACTGATAAATTGTCAACTCATGCATACATTAGAGTAGTCTTTTTATTTAATTTTATTATTCACTTTGTTGAAATTGTAATTTGGCCAATGATCTCTTGCTCCAATGACACCTTCCCTTTTAAGAGCAAGCTAGAGGATGAGGCCATGGCTTCAAGGCCCAACTGGTGCATGTGGAACTTACCAATAAAATAAAATAGCAATTAACTTAGAACAGTTGAGAAATATAGGAAATGGTGCCCTTCCAAACCCTAAAGTCCATTTGGGGCCCGCAAATTTATAAAAGAAATTGAGGATATAACTCTTTGAATTCGTCTAAACAGAAAGGACTTAGCCATTCAGGTTCCAATTTTTACATTTTATGGCCTAGTTATGGACCTCTTAGAACCTTGAAAGAATTGACTCTACCTAGTCGCCTATGACAACTTTATTTTGACCAATGAAACTCTTAAAGTAAAGAACAGAAAATAAGTATTAATAATTATATCTCCAAAGAGGTATGATTAGTCCAGTATCTAAACCAACTGTCCTCAATGATCACATCATATTTCAAAAGTGTCCTATATTCTGGAGAAAATGTGCTTGGTGCTGTTAATTTGTAGAGAAGTTGGATAAGCAACATTCATACTCACACATTAAATTCCGGTAATTAAGTACTGACCCATTCTCCAACATATATGCTTTAGCTTTTGGCATCAGTTTCTTGGAACAACATTGATGTGTATGAATTTTTTTAAATTCAAAATCCTAAAAGTAGGTCTGTGAGGCTATATATTATTTAATGATAGGCTGCTTAAAAGTATTACTATGAGCACTGGAATTTGTGAGTAATTTGGGATTCATACTGAACTGCTAGAAGTCTAGAAGTGCTAAACGAAGTCAATTTTGGAGGAGCTACTGTGTTCAACTGATACTTGCCATGTGTTTTTGTTAACAGCTTATCTGAGTTGGGTATCTGGCCAAACAAACAGATATATGTGGGGAATGAGTTTCCCATATCTGTTAATTTGAGATAAAATACCGTAGTGCTTGATTAAATCTAAATTTGCAGTTAAATAATTATTTTCTGTAATTGTTGGTCTGAATTTGCAAATAACTAAATCCGTAATAAAGATTCTGTGCTTCTCTCTATTATGTTATGACTAGAACACAAAACTATAATGCATGGTTTCGTTATCAATTTGGAGTTCTTCTTACTGATACTTTGTTTTTTCAGTAATACTATAACCAGTATTAGTTATACACATTAGCTTAAATCTGGAATTGCAAACACTTAACCAAAGGGTTTTATTTTTTTTGGCTTGGTTAAAGTTGATTTGTTAATCTAAACCTTTAAGATCTAGGGTGCATCTTGTCTTCATAATAAGAAACTAGGTATGTGACTGATTACAATGGATTCTGTAGCCTCTTTAATAGATGTGTTGTATGCAGGGTTGGAAGGCTTTCTTTGAGGAACCGATTATGTTAATAGCATTTGTCTTGTTAGGAAGAAATCTTGAACAGAGAGCTAAAATCAAAGCAACCAGTGATATGACTGGCCTTCTCAGTATTTTACCATCAAAAGCTCGGCTTTTGGTCAATGGTGATGCAAAAGAGTTGGGTTCAATGGTTGAAGTTCCTTGTAACAGTCTTTCAGTTGGAGATCAAATAATTGTACTTCCTGGAGTAAGTATTTTGGTCTTGGGCTCCCGAACATTTGAACTTCGATTCTTGCATCTTTTGTCATCAAATTATTTTTTATTTACAACTTGTGGTGCAAAAGTTATTACAACCACTTCCAGTTAATATTTATAAATGTAGCAGGTATTTATCATTTTCACCCTGTAGATATTATGTGAATCCTTTAATACATCTTCTCCTGTTATTTTAGGATCGTGTTCCAGCAGATGGAATTGTCAGAGCTGGTAGAAGTACCGTTGATGAGTCTAGTTTCACAGGAGAGCCACTGCCAGTGACCAAATTACCTGGGGTATTACTACTTTTTTTTTTTACATATAACTCTTTCTTATTCTCAAGATTCGATTTCCACCTTATAGCATTGTTGCAAATTGCATGCTTACTCCCTAAGAAATAAGCTTTTTTATTGCTGCATGGATCATTGTCACTTCAGTGTACTTTGTGTCTGTGCTAGAGTCAAGTTGCAGCTGGAAGCATAAATCTTAATGGAACCCTTACAGTTGAAGTGCGGAGACCAGGGGGTGAGACTGCTATGGGAGACATTTTCCGTTTGGTGGAAGAAGCACAAAGTAGGGAAGCTCCTGTACAGCGGTTGGCTGACAAGGTTCTTCTGAATATTAATTCTAGACATACAATTCTGTAGTGGCTCTAAAAAGGGGTTTCTTCTCAGATATATGCATATTATAAGCAACGATATTTGATTTTTTAAGTGTTGAATAAAGGCTAGAATGTTGTTGTTGGTTTTTTGCTTTTTATGTTTTGTTTTGTTTTTTGTTTTTTGTTTTTTTTTTCCTGCGTATTATTGTGTATTGGAAGGAGTTAGTAAATTTATCAATCCTTGGTAGAAAATTTACATAAAATTTTTTACAATGAGATCTACATAAAGTCATTAAAAAAGGGGTAAAAGTAAGCTTTGAATTTACACAAAATTCAAAACAATCTTGTTGGTAAGCTTCATACTAATAGACAGTATACACAACAAATTGCAATTGTTGCCTGGTATCCACTTTGACAATGAAGAAACTGACCACAATGCAAGCTTGTCATCATCATTGCTTGATCTGGTCGGTGAGTGTGAAAGAGTAATCAAGTGAGAGAGAGAGAGAGAGAGAGAGAGAGAGAGAGAGAGAGATGTCTGCATTAAGGGGAAAAAGATGATGGAAGAAGAGCAGCTGCAGAATATAGAGGGGGGCTATGGTGTTATTTTTTGGGGGTATGTTACATAGATATTCAGTGGGTTTCGAATTCACAACCTCACTCTCCACTTGTTCTTGTGGGAAGGGAAGTCACCATTTGAGCTAGTTTGTTGGCTGCAGAGAAGCTAGCGTTTAAATAGGTAGGGATTGCACTTGACTTAAATGTCCTTGGGCTTGTAAGCCTAGTAATAGTGGTTTGGCCTCAGGTCCATTCGCTAAGTGAGCTTGCACTTCACTTGAGTTCTGCTAATTTGTTTCCCAAGCTCAATAGCTCATGAGTGGATCAACTCTTTTGCAGCTCTCAACTCAACTAAGTTTTGGCTCTCTTTTGAATATTAAGCGAACTTTGACCAATATTGGCATCTAGCTTTGCATTCCAAATTGGTATTATTGTCCTTAACAACAGTAGTTTTTACTTTTTAGCAACCCTAAATCCCATATTTTCCCTCTATTCGGAAGATAATGAATGGAAAAAATTAAAGGACATAAAGTTTTGAAGCAAAAAGGTACTGGCCAAATCACCTCAAGAGTCTTATGTGAATAGACTACAAGAGGATACTTCAGATGTGCGTTTGAAACTACTGTGTTCCATTTGAGTCTTAAGGTCTGGGTAGTTGGTGTGCTGTGTAACCATACATGATATGTATTATGATGTATACAATGGTCCACATTTTTGGTAGCTTATCTTGAGCTCATGTGTTTAATTTTTATTATTTTTTAATTTTGTCCTCACAAGGGGTGATTGGAGGGAAGTCAATGACCCAATGTATGTGTCAATCAAGCAACACAGGAGACTCACTGATTGTTTTGAAAACATGCAATGTGTATTGGGCATATAGCTTCGGTGTCATTTAACAGTAATATGGGCGATTTTACAAATCTTTGAGAAACAAAGGGTAGATACTAGATACAGTTATCTTGTGCTTAAGTCCTAATAAATATGTTTCACCTCAGTCTTTAGTCATCTCATAGCTTATTGGTGGTAGTTGTCTGTACATTTAATAGTGTTCCTTTATTTGTTTATTTTAAATTAAAAAAAAAAAAACAAAGTTCATTTCAATTTGAACTAGTAGTAGTGGTCAATCACATTAAACAGAATGCCAATTTATCCTCTTTTTATTTTTTTGGTTTCAACAGGTGTCTGGACACTTTACATATGGAGTAATGGCACTTTCTGCTGCTACGTTTATGTTTTGGAGTCTGTTTGGTGCACATATTCTACCTGGTGCTTTGTATCAAGGAAGTTCGGTCTCATTGGCACTGCAGCTCTCTTGCAGTGTTCTGGTATGACACTTGAAAATTACATCTAAATTTTGAGCATTCCTACAAAGTTGTTGCTGGTATTGAGAAAGCTCTTGTTAGAACTATGTTGTTAAATTATTAAATCTGTCATCTCCTAATTAAATTATTGATTCTCCCAAAAACTTAAGCTATTAGCAGATGATATATTTAATCATTTAACCACATAATTCTAACACTTCCCTTCACATGTGGGCTCAAACTACCTTTTAATATCTGATGCTCAATACATGGGATTTTAAATGGGAGGTAATATGGAGGAGATAAGGATCAAACTCAAGATTTTCTGCTTTGATACAATGTTAAATTACCGATCCTCTCAAAAGCATAATCTATTAGGATAGTGTAAATTTAATCCCATAATTCTAACATCTCTAATACTTTTTTTGGTGCTGACATTCTCCATATGGATATTATTTTATAAGAAAGAAAAGTAAGAAAGAAAAGGTTTAGGCTATAATGATCAGGCCCACACCTTAGCACAAGTTTATATTAGAGTGTATAGCAAGATGTAGCAAAACCCTTACGTTAATATAAAATAACATGTGAATAGATGTAACTCAAACAGTTATGATGCATAAAAACAAAACTAAACATCTGGTCAGATTTTGGGGAATTTATATGTTTGACACAGTGTCCATGACCACGTATCACAGGAGAAAGATATGGGGGACATTAAACTTTTCCATCACCACTGTTTTTTATTGCAAGTGTACAGCTTATTTTTACAAAAAAATTTCTTCCAGATTGTTATTTGTTGAGTAAGTACATGGGTTCATAGAGTTATTTGTAATAAAAAGATAACCTAAAATCAAGATCCATTTTGAGCTTCAATGTGTGGCCCAAGCAGCTTAGGCCTAGAATCGTTCCCTTTTTTTTCTTTTTCTTTTTTTTCTGATTTGCACCGATTCGGGCTGAAACCTGCCGAAATCAGCCGAAACTGGCCAAAATACATGTTAAAAAATAAATAAATAAAAACTTGAGTTGATTTCTTATTTAGTTATTAACTTATTATATATTTGTCAAATTATTTGTAGGTTAAACAAATTAAATTGAAATTATTGAAATTATTTGTAGCAATTATTACTCTTAAATTGGTATATGTTTACCATTATATGAAAATATATTTAATAATTTGTAAATAAAAATATATTTAATAATTTATTAGTAAACATATCCTGCCGCACCCACACTCTACTTTTTCAAAAATTGCTGAATCTCGCGCCCATACCTGCACCCGCACCCGAACCCTAACCCAAATCCGCACTCGTGCTTCATAGGGCAGTCAGGTGTAGTAAGCTATTACTTATTAACTTCTATGGGCTTGAACCTAGTCTTGCCAAATGTCTAATGCAACTCCTGTTCAAATTCACTTTGAATATCTGCTGTTGCAAATGAGGATTTTCTAGGAACAAATTTCCTTTATTCCTTCTGCCATATTTTTAGCCTTTCATTTGTTCTTAGATCATGCAGCATGTTCTTTTCCATGCAGCAGTAATCCTTTTTTTTTTCCTGAACCCAGGTGGTTGCTTGCCCGTGTGCGTTAGGCTTAGCCACACCAACTGCCGTGCTGGTACCATCTCTACAAATGGTTACTTCCTTTTTGAGATTTTGTTGAACTTACATGTGTTATCTCATTTTGTTTAAAATTGAATGTATTCCAGGTTGGAACTTCATTAGGGGCAACAAGAGGACTGCTGTGGCGTGGCGGAAGTATCTTAGAGAGGTTTGCAATGGTGAACACTATTGTATTTGACAAAACAGGGACTCTTACAATTGGCAGGCCTGTTGTGACAAAGGTTGTGACTCCTGGATGCATGAGAAGTACAGATTCAAAGTTGAGTGGTGAATTTTTTATTTTTAAATATTTGCTAAATCAAGTGGAGAACTCCTCTTAATGTTATGTTTAACTTTGACTTTATTGTCAATTTTATGAGAAAAGAGTCTTTTATTTTTTTTAATGAATTTGTTATTTTGAATGAAAAGTTAAAAGGGGGAAAACAGGTCTGTATATCATAATTAATTTTCAAGAGATCAATTCAAGATTTGTGATCAAGCAAAATCTGGAAATCATGTGTTTACATTGTCAAGTGCTATGGACACCATATCACTCATCTGTGAAAGTATACAAAATAAATTTGTCGCGTTCTTGCTCTTTATGATTCCTTGTCATAAACAGTACCCCATTGAGTCAATTTTTGTTTGCAATCTAACTAATCACGTCTTACACTACGTTTGGGAGTTTATAAAAGAATGGAATTGAATGGATATGATGTATGTTTTTCTCTAATGTGCTTGAGAGTTTATAAAAGAAGGAATGGAAATGAAAGAAATAGAATTTTGCTAGTACACCCTTGACCTTTAATTTGTCTTTTTTAAAATAGTGATAAAATTAGTATTTAACCTCCATCTCATTAAAGTAATGAGTGTTCTTCCCATTTTTGGGAGGGAATGGAATGGAATGAGCATTCCACTAAACCCCCAAACAAGGGAATAGATGGAATATCAACGATTTTTTGTTGCATTCATTTTCCGTCTTCCAAATGGACCGTTAGTGTGTGTGTGTGAATATATATATATATATATATATATATATATATATATATATGTATGTATGTATGTATGTATGTATAAATGTATGTATGTATTTTGGATAAATTCTGCTAGTAGTAAATATCAATTAAGAATGAGCAATTGTTTAATTCATAACTGGTAAATTACCATTTGTCCCAAAAGTCTAAGTAGATGTGAAGTGAGAAATTTAATAATTTGGTTATTATTATCTCTTCCTCTTATGTGGGTTTAGAATTACTGTCAGAAGAGACCCAACATGCAAAACTTTTTAGTTAAATTGAACGTACAAAGATGAGTGGGGTTTGAATATAGAACCACCTGCTACACTGCCATGATAAATTCTCTCTTTTTCTGAAAGTTTAAAATACTAGGCAATGGTGAATTTAGTTGTTTCAATAGTAGGTGAAAATACTGGGTGCTTAGGTAAAAATTCTACCACTCATCTATTTTTGATGTGGATAAAGTGTTCATGATATCTTAGTTGTTTTTATGATCTGCTTATATTATTTCTTCACAGATCATGATATAGTATCCCAAAAAAAAAAATGATGTTTATCATTATAATCAGCTATACTATTGTATTTATTTTTAATATTGCTAAAAATCGGATCATGATTTCTATAATTTAGG
Organism: Castanea sativa; assembly: GCF_040712315.1. NCBI lineage: Eukaryota > Viridiplantae > Streptophyta > Magnoliopsida > Fagales > Fagaceae > Castanea > Castanea sativa. Next base: position 17,058,132 of record NC_134019.1, on the reverse strand, counting down.
GTTGCAATTCACAAAACCTTGATTCTAAGAGTAAATTTCAAAAGGTGGTGATACACTGTTCTTTTAGGATTCTTTTCTTCTAGTAAATCTAATACAACGAGAATTTGTTATCCTTTTTAGCCCTTTTAGTTTAGCCTTTGCTTATATGCAAAAAAATAGTTTCAGAACCATCTGAGGCTAAAGCCTAATTTAGTAGTGAAGATGGATCTGGCATGAATAAGACGGAGTGTAGCTTAAGCAGTGCAGTTAGCTAGCCATCTTCGACCTCATCACTGTAAATGAATTATGATGTTTGTATGGTCAAATTCCTTGTGTTCAGTGAGTATTTATTTTTTCAGTTATGCATCTAAATAGTGGTAATGATTAAGAGTTTTGCAGCCTACTCATTTGATTTTCTTTGATGCTAGCATACTACATGAAAACTAACTTTTAACTCCTCAGTGAATAGGGAACTTTCCAGAATTAAGAATTGTTGAAAGGCATATGAAACTGCTAGGTTTGTGTAAAATATGGATGCATTCTATAATGCTGTGAAACATGATTCCATTGCATTGTTTTTAGATTCACTTCTTTTCTGTACATTGTTTTTTTGATAAACCTCTTCTTATCTGTACATATTTTGCTTTCTTTTGTGTTTTTGTGAGTTCGCTTTCTTCTGTGTTTGTGTATGTATATATATATTTACTACTTCTTGCATGTAGTAGCCTTGATTAATAAATTTTTTATTACCTATCAAAAAAGAAAAAGAAAAAAAGAAACATGATATATTTGGAATCCTGAAATGTTCTTGGATGAAAGATTATACATCCAAAAGTAAGGAAAATTTCATTGATCACTCTGTTTTGCCAGTTAAGACAAAAATGAACGAATTGTTTTAATACAGAGAAAATGCCCATCATACATGGTCTGAAGTTGAGGTTCTCAAGTTAGCTGCTGGAGTGGAGATAAATACAGTTCATCCGGTTGGGAAAGCAATTGTGGAAGCTGCTCGGGTCGTTGATTGTCAGAATGCAAAGGTACATTCCTATGTAGCTTGATGAATGTGTCTTTTCCATTTAGCTTTTTGATTTAAATGTACTGTACATATTCCAGCTTAATCAATGTACGTACTCTCTTTTTCTCGTTTTATTATGTATGATATTGGAGATGGTTCAAAGGTGCTGTTCTGGCTAGATCATTGGTGTGGATCTTCTTCTCTTGCCGTCCACTATCCGGAGTTATATAGGATTTGTCGTAGAAAAGAGGCAACTGTGGCGGATCTTATGAGGTTCACCATTGGTGTCCTCCATTGGGAGCTTCAGTTTTGTAGGGAGGTGCATAATCGTGAATTGGAAGCTTTCAGGAGCTTCATCAATTCCATTTATAGCACTCCCGTAAGGGGGAATGGGGAGGACAAGAGTTGTTGGCTGCCTTGTAAGAGTAAGGGGTTCACGGTTAATACTTACTACCATCTTCTAGTTGGCCATAAGGAGCAAATTTTCCCTTGGAAAAGCATTTGGAAGCAGAAGATTCCCTCTAGGGTTGCTTTCCTTGTTTGGACCGCAGCTTTGGGGAAATGTCTGACTGTTGACAACTTAAGAAAAAGAAAAGTTTGCATTCTAGATTGGTGTTATATGTGCAAGTGCAATTGTGAAAGTGTTGACCATCTTTTCCTTCATTGCCTGGTTGCCATGGAGTTGTGGGATATGGTCTTCGGTTTATTCGGAGTTTGCTGGGTTATGCCAAGGTCTATTGTTGGGCTTTTGGCTTGCTGGCAAGGTCGTTTTGGTCGCCATCGTAATGGAGATATCTGGAAGGCCGTTCCTGATTGCTTGTTGTGGTGTATTTAGAAGGAGAGAAATAGTAGATGTTTTGTAGACATCGAGAGTTCCATGCCTGACCTTAAGTCTTTCTTTTTCCGAACCTTACTTGATTGGTTCTCCGTGTGGAGAAGCCATCCTTTTCTTTCTATTTTGGATTTTCTTGACTTTTGTAATGTTCGTCTTTGATTTGTTCTCCCTCGTATAGTCCCTGTGTACTTGAGAGACTCTCTCTTTTTTATATCAATGAAATTATCTTTATTACTTATCAAAAAAAAAAAAAATGTGGACCATATATAGTCCATGCAATCGTTGTTTAATCTTTCAATCTCTATAATTTGGAATTATACGACTATAGAGCTTGACTTTGATTTGTGCACCAATTTTCATTGTCTAAGATGACCCTTCAATATCTGAATAATTAGACTACGGCTTTAGGCAAGATTCTAACTATAGACAACCTTCAGAAAAGGCATTTTGTTGTCCTTGAGTGGTGTTTTATGTGCAAAAGGTGTGGGGAATCTGTAAATCATCTCCTCCTTCACTGTCCTATAGCCTTTAGGATGTGGAGTATGGTCTTTAGCTTGTTTGGTATTTGTTGGGTGATGCCTCAGAGGGTAGTGGATTTGTTGGATTGTTGGACATGAAAATTCAGGTGTCATCGTAATATAGTTATTTGGAGGCTTGTGCCGCACTGCTTGATGTGGTGTATTTGGCGGGAATGGAATTCTAGAAGCTTTGAAGGTCGTGAACGGTCCATGATTGAGCTTAAGTCTTTCTTCTTTTTTACTCTTCTTGAATGGTGTCTTGTTTTACCATCTTTTTCTGGTATTTCCCTTCCTGTGTTGCTAGATCTTTGTAATTTGGTTTCTTGATGTTTTTGCCTTTTTGTACATTTCCTATGTACTCGGTTGTGTGTTTTTATTAAAATTTCTTTGTTACTTATCAAAAAAAAGAAAAAGATATATTCATAAAAGGTTTGTTAGATCATTCCATTTGGATTGGGGCAATCCATTTCTTTTTTAAATATGTGCAGGGTACAAGAAGTTTGCAAAAAAGGCAGTGTAAAAATAAAAAGATGACGAAATTACAATTTACACCCTCTACCTTTGCCCAAAATTCAATTTAGTTTTGTAACCTTTTTTTTTTATTCATTTATGTCCTATAAGTTTTACTCTCATTTAATGTATTTGTTTCGTCTAATCTGTCGCATTGTGCTGTTAGGTGTCTTAAAATGACGCCATTTTGGTATATTTGAGTTTCTTAAATAAATAAAAACCCAAAAAAAGTAAGAAAAACATTTTTTTTGATTACCCTCTCTCTCTCACTCTCCCTCTCTCTCTGATCTCTCTCTCTCTCTCTCTCTCTCACACACACACACACATACTTCATCAACGGTTTCTATTTCTTCTAGAGTCGACAATTAGATTTTGCTTAAATTTTTTTTTTTTTTGATAAGTAATAATGATATATATTCAAGAACACTACCTTATGCAAAAAAACATAGGGCAGAGATAAAATTACAAAGGGAAAAAAAAAAAAGGAAAGAAAAATGAAAAGAAAAAATACTAATTATACAGGAGCGAGCTAAGGAATATAGGGAGAGAATCACTAGAGGTGAGTCCCCAAGCCCTAGTTGATTTAGCTTAAAATCAAGTAGAGCTTTTGCAATTTGTCAAATTCAGTACCATCTGTTCCAGTTCCAGTTCCCCTACCATTGCTGGAGCAAAAGGAAGAGAAAAAAGAGATCAAGAATAGGGAAGGAGAAGACTTGAGTGAAGATGAGAAATTCAGCATTTTGGGGCACCAATTGTGTTTGAAAAGGCCGAGTATCTCTTTCAAAGCTCTACGATGTGATTTGCAGTCGAACTCGGGCTCAAGGCAATGATTGTAACAAGGTTGAATCATGGATGTACACTGCTGATCTGAACAAGTTCATGGATGTGTTAAATTGAGATGGAATTTTGAAAGATTAAAACATTTTTCTGGGGTTTGTTTTTTTTTTTCCCCTTATAATTGTTGTTGTGACTTTTGGAGATGAGGATCATAAAGAGGATGATCAAGATCAATTGGTATATATATAATTCTTTTTGGTTGTGAGGACTAATAATATGAACAAAAGTTTTGTATAAATGTCGTATTGTCATAATTGGTCTCCTTTGATTGGGTTTCTTGTATCATGATTGTTTTGGCAAAATTGGTCCCCTTTGATCTTGTATCTGAATTGATTCAACCTTTTTTTTTAATGTAAGATGTGTTAAAAAAATGTTTCATACACACACACACACATATACGTAAGCGTCCATAGATTAAATTTTACTAATGTGTGCATGTGCATGTGTGTGTGTATATATATATATAATGAAGTTATTTACTTATCAAAATATATAAGCTATCGCTTGTCCCAAAAGCTGAAGTTTTTAGAAATTGATGAATTTAATAATTTTACCATTATTCTATTATTTTTACTCATATGTGGGTCTAGACTCTCCTTTAATAAGTGGAGCTCAACACATGGGAATTCTTACTTCTTAACTTGGAGGTAGAATGTAGACAAGGTTCAAACTTAGGCCACCTATTTTGATACCATGATAAAGTATCACTTGTCCAAAATCGTAGGGTGTTAGAAAATAGTGAATTTATTTATTTAATCATTATCTTAACATATAAAATATCATATAAAGAAGTGGAATCATGTTGCCATTGTGAAATTTTGGGAGTCCATGTCATGTTCTTGCAGGTCTTTTTTGTTTGTTCTGCGCCCTTTTTTTTTTTACAATAATATTAATTTATTTATAGGAACCAACAGTTTGGTAAATTTCTGCTGAGATTCATAATCACTAGAAAAAGTAAGGCGTCTATCTATTAAGTGAATGGTTAATTACCAATTTAGATTGTCTTTCTCTCAGACCCTGCCAGTCTTCATTCGGTGGACGGGTTTAATATGCTATTTGCAACACCTGATAATCTATGCTCAACAGTTAGTTGGACAGCTTCAGCTTTTCTGAGGGGTTTGTAGAACCCTGACTGGAAGCACCTGGCTTCTTTATGCTGTCGTATTTTCCAGCTCCAGCTTCTGCCTGGGTTGGAAGTACTTTTCACATATTTTGTATAGATTTCTCTTTCTGTATTGAGAAAATGAGCTCACATGACAAACAATACTCTTTTTTTTCTTCTAATGATCATTACAGGGTTCTAGAATAGATTATATTGTTCCCAAGGCATGCATTGTTGGGCTTCTAATGCATTGGCTAGTCTTTTTTTTTTTTTTAACGAGATTATGATTCTCTTTTTTTAATTTATTTATTCACTTATTTGTCTCTAAGAAGCTGTTTTTGCTATTTTTAGGTGGTGGATGGAACATTCATTGAAGAACCTGGGTCTGGTACCGTAGGAATCATTGAGAACAAAAAGGTCTCTGTTGGCACATTGGACTGGATTCAAAGGTATTGTAGCATTTATCTCTGTAACATGTGACTGGGCTCCACTTTAGAATATCCACAATTCTTTTCATTGCAATGGATATTCATGTCTGTAATGTCCTACCCTGTGTGGATTCTGCTCTGCATTCCATCTGCTTTTTTTCATGTACATGATTGCTTTATATGCTTCTTCTTGTTTAGTCCTCTCTCTCTCTCTCTCTCTCTCTCTTCTTTGCTTTCTGAATAGCAAAACTTTCACAGCTTTTTTGTCCATCTTTCCGTATTCAAACTCTTAAAGAAGACCATTCTGTTATGTTAAATTATAAGTAGCAAAGCTTTCACAGCTTTTTTGTCCATCTTTCCGAATTCAAACTCTTAAAGAAGACCATTTTGTTATGTTAAATTATAAGTTTCCAAAACTACCTTTCATGTTTAAGATTTCTTAACCAATTAAAATTCAAGAAGAAATTCCTTTATCCTCCTAAATATGAGGGTACTTTTGGATATAATATCAAATATTGTAAGCAACCTTGCAAATTCAACCACAAGCACCTTTACCAATCCATTCATTTAATTTTACTTAATCATTCTCCTTCCTTTTTTTCGACTTTTCTTCTCCCCATTATTTCATATCTCATCATTACTCTCCCTCCAACTCTTCCCCTCTCTTTTCGCTCTTTCCTCTTCTTCTTCTTCCCACTATTAATCCCCACCTTACTGTCACTCCTCCAACCTACCTCTCCCTCTTTGACTTTTCTTCTCCCCATCTTCTTTTAGCAAGACCTAGGTATAGTATTTAGGTGTAGTTCCTTAGGTTCCTCTTTTAAGATTCTGCCATATGGCTTTTTTCTCATGAATGGAAGTGTATTTTTTAAGTTAAGTAGCCACATGGAAAAATCTTAGTAGGGAAACTTAAAGAATAGCACCTAAGGTATTGTATATAAGTTTTGTCCATATTCTTTTATATAAATTTGGTATTACTCCCTTTGAACGTTTTTTACTCAGTCATTCCAGGTTTTTCCCACTAAAAAAAAAAAGTGATTACTCTCTCCCGATTCTCTCCTTTTTTTTTTTTTATGGATTATTATTATTATAATTCCTTGGAGCTTTGCTTTGGATTGATGAGTTTTTGTATTTTTTGACTTCACTTTGGATTGATGTGTTTTATTGTTTTGCTATTGTGTTTCCTAATTCTCTATGAAAGATCCCCTCTCCCTTACCACTTTGGCTAACTAAAAATTTTTAATTATTAAAATATCTTTTTTTAAGTGGGTATATTTCTTTAGTTATTCATAATATATATTATTTTTAACAAATTTCAGAAATTTATAAATTTATATCACATTACAAAATAGTTATATATTCCCACACATCACATGGGTCTATAGGAAATCCATTTTCTTCAGTTTACCCTTGGACCTTGGTTAACAATTAGAATACTTGAAGGAATCCATAAATCACTTCTAATTGTGGGATTTGGAAGGGTTTTTTTTTTGTTGACTTTTTTGAAAATAAAAATAAAATTCTAATAATATATCTATTTTTTTTCTTTAGGCATGGTGTTAATGAGAATCCATTTCAAGAAATGGAGGATGTTAAGAATCAGTCCGTCGTCTATGTTGGAGTAGACAATGTGCTTGCTGGCCTTATTTATTTTGAGGATCAAATAAGGGAAGATGCTGCCTATGTGGTTGAATCTTTGACTAAGCGGGGAATAAACATATATATGTTGTCTGGGGACAAGAGAAGTACTGCTGAGTATGTTGGGTCTGTCGTTGGTATTCCAAAAGAAAAGGTAGGAGATATTCAGTTATCCTTCTTGACACCAACCATGCCTATAAACCTCAGTCTAAAGGTTGAGATTCATGGAATAACTTCTTAATCCTCTTGATGATTTTTCTTTAGTTTACAATGTGTTGATTATCCTTTGATTTCACAATTATGTTGTCCACATATACCTTAACCTTCTTATGGTCATGTCAGGAGCAGTGCTGTGGCCATTTATTGATAAGTTGTCCATGCATTTTTCAACCTGGAGGGCATCACTGTGTCATAGCATACTCCCATTCTATCACAAAAGTGCTCTTCATCATATTTTTTGTGGAAGATGAATGAGCTTCTTAGGATGAATGTTGGTTTCATAGTCTAGATGGAACCAGACTAATGAGACTTATTATGAGGAGAGAAACTCAAAAGGGCTACATGACTTATGGGAGCAAGTAATAACCCTTGCATGAGTTGTCCTTGCCTAAAAATAAAAATAAAAAAACCTACAAAATTGTGTTAGGAATTAAAAAGTGATCTGATGAGTTATTTGGTAGCAAAAATAATGTGGAGATTTCAAGATTCAAGGAAGAAGAAAAAAAGAGGTTTTTATGGTTTGTTAGGGGTGGTATGAACAGTACACATGAACAGCACCATAGGAAACATGATAAGAAGAAAAGTGAGAGAGAGAAGAGAAAACATGCCTCAATGCTCAAAATACTTGATAATTTTATTAATCAACTCCTATTTCCTTTGAATACTTTGAGCACAAATATATTCAAACTCTTTCTTGTACTAGTAGTTGTATTAGGACTTTTAGTCATAATAGGACTACTAGTTTGACTTGTAAACTAAAACCTAATAAAACATAGAAAATAAAACCTAAGATACTTAGAATCTTCTAGAAAATTCTGTTAATTTGTATGAATTGTGGAAATTACAGATTTGCCCTGTCTACAAATTGACCATAACTAATAAAATAAAAACCCAAATAAAAATCTGTTTTAACCCTAAAAGACTCATACTTAGACCTTTAAAACCACATGACTTTCACTTCATTTAGACTTCACACGTGGACTCCCATAAAATAATTAAATAGATGAATATACAAACTAAGAGCAAATTAATCTTCCATGGTTGCATCACCATGTCACTTTTTCATACTTCTTGTCTTTGGAATCATGTAACACCTACAAGAGCAGTTACCCTTGCTTTGATGAGCGAGTTCTTTTTCAAAGAAGCAACCAAAAAAGATTTAACAATGCCCCTACCCCTTGAGACAAGCCCAGGAGGGCACACAACTACAACTTTGGAACCAATTAATCAAGTGTAAGGGAAAATAAACATTTCATGACTTGATAGGCAATAGACAGCCAAAATAGAGGCCAATGTCCCACATGGAAAGAAAGACAAAGCCACGAAAAAGCCACAAGTTTCAACAATGAGATGAAGATTAGTTTCTATCAATTTTTATAAAAGAAACATTAAAACCTTTAGAACTAGAGGACTTCTATAGAAGATTTTGTTTAAGAGTAAAGTAGGAAGTACCTAACAAAGTTATGGATATCGTATTGTCGAAATGGCTAGAATATATTACCAAACTGGTACATATAACACCCTTGAAACGTATCATTTTAATTTTGGGGAGTTTGGTTTGTGCTAGCAATTTTGATGATTTTTGAGTATTTGGCTGGTATGTGAAACTTAATGTTTTATGAAAGATTTTCAAACTCCCAAGTTATTTTGAAGAAATAGGTTTTGCCATAAATGACTGAGATCCTTCAGTGGCGGTGGTAGTGGTTGGTGCAGTTTTGGTGGGCCTTGGAGAGGGAGAGCTTTGCGGTGATTGAGTTCCTTCAACAGAGAGCAGATGATGGCAACAATGAGATCTCTGCTTTTTAAGGCAGAAGATCGACCGTGTTAAAGTAAATTGAAGAAAGAATTTCTAGATAAAGAGAGAGCTTTTGTGGCGGATTCTATGCTGATTAGAAAGACAGTTAATCATCTCTTCTTTATTATGTAGTAGTGAGGAGCTTTGGTCATTGGTTTTTTCCCTACGTGGAGCTTTGTGGATTATGCCAAGTTTGGTGAAGGAACTCTTAGCAAGCTGGGAGGTTGAGTTACAAGTGTATAAGCTGCCAGGGGGACAGTTAATCATTTTTATTCTTCATTGTTTAGTAGCCAGTGAGCTTTGGACATTGGTTTTTTCCCTTTGTGGAGCTTTGCGGATTATGCCAAGTTCAATGAAGGAACTCTTCGCAAGAAGGGGAGTTGGAGTTATGAGACATCATAATTCAGAAAGTGTGGAATGCTATTCCTTGCCTTTTTAATTTTTTAATTTTTTATGATAATGATTCTTTGAGATAGAGGGGTGTTCACACTAGGTTTATGACAAGCATGATTGTTGCAAAGTAATTAAACATCCAAAAGTATTCAACAATGATTTTTTTTTATTTTTATAAGTAATAAAGATGTATATTCAAGAACACTACCTTATGCAGAAAAACATAAGGCAGAGAAAAATTACAGAGAAAGAAGATAAAAAATAAGTAAAGAAAGAAAGAAAAGATACTAATTACAAAGGAGAGAGCTAAGGAACCTAGGAAGAGAATCACTAGTGGTGAGTCCCCAATCCCTAAACCAGTCAAAAAGTGAGCCACTGAAAGAAGCCAATAGTTGGTCATTAGAACTTTTCATGTCCTCAAACGTCCTTCAACAATGAATTTTATATTAGTACATAAGAGATTTTACATGGTCAAATGTCATAAACATGCTGTGATTGCAGGTGCTATCTGGAGTTAAACCCGATGAGAAGAAGAAATTCATAAGCAAACTTCAGAAGGACCAGAATGTTGTAGCCATGGTTGGTGATGGAATTAATGATGCTGCTGCCTTGGCTTCATCAGACGTTGGAATTGCTATGGGCGGGGGTGTAGGAGCTGCTAGTGAGGTGTCTTCTGTTGTGCTGATGGGCAACAGGCTCTCGCAGGTATCTTTTGAACTATACACTTAAGAAAAAGAAAAAAAAAAAGATATCTCTTGAACTATCACTTATAAAAACTGTGAAACATGCTAGTAAATGTTTTTTTTTTTCTGGAGAATATAGCTTCTTTAATTAGCCCGGAATCCAATTGCTGGACTTTGTTTGTCTCATATGATGCACATTTGTTTTCTTTGCTGCGTAGAATTTCATTCACATTTTCAGTATTGAAATTCATATATTTTGGATATTGGGTTTGCTTCTCTGCATAATAGTACTTTTATTCAATGGGCTGACAGTGGGTATGCCTTTTTCTTGAGGCACGTGGCTCACAGAAAGCATGCCTGTATTAAAATCTGTCTGTTTTTTTATAAGTAAATATTTCATTATATAAAGGCAAAGAAGTGCATCCTATGAACACTGGATGAATACAACAGGTACACAAGCATTAAACTTTGAAATTACAACTATCAAGCATATCAGTTAAACTTGCAAAGGAGATTAGACCTAAAGCATTTATCCACTCAAACAAAGGCTTGAAAAATAAAAGTTTTAGATGCAAGACAGAATTTTCACTACCTTCAAAGCTCCTAGCATCTCTCTCTCCAAATACACCACATTAGTGAGGGACCACATTCCAAATGCCTACATTGCTGCATCTTCTAAATCTGTCCTGCCAGCATGCTAAAAGCTTCACTACACATGCCATAACCCAATGAACCCCAAAAAGACTGAAAACAATGCTCCAAAGCTTTTCAACAGCACAATGGAGAAGTGGATGATTCATGTTTCCCCTGCCCTCTTACACATACAAAAAATCATTCTACAACAATTAATTGCCGCTTTCTGAGATTATCCACAGTTAAAATTCAACCCAGCGCTGCTGTCCAAAGAAAGAAGGCCACTTTAGTTGGGACTTTGGGCATTTTATATTATGATTTAACTTAGGACACTTTCCTTCTAGATGGATTCCAACATAATTTATCTACCCCACCTCTTCTTACTTTACATGAGTAAATTGTGTCCATAAAATATACGACAGAGTCTAACTCACAATCTTGTACAATTCTAACAGAACTAACTTCCCAGTGGAAAGTATTCTCCAAAACCTCAACAGATCAGCCACTGAAGCCTCTTTGTTACGAGTAGTGCAAAATAACTCTGGACAAAGCTCCTTTAGTGGTTGACCACCACACCAAGAATCATGCCAGAACTTTATACTAGACCCACACCCACTTGAAACTGATGAAGCGAGAAAATTTATGTCACCCATTTCGAATGGTCTTCAATTGACTGACTCCATAAGGCCCTTACCATACTAGAACACCAAGCCCCATATGCTGCCATATTTTTGGTCCACTACCTGTCTCCATAAGGCCTCCTTCTCCAAGGCATACTGCCAAAGTCATTTCCCCAGTATGGCCTCACTAAACAAGACAGTTTTTGATGCCAAGCCCCAACATCAAATTAGTTAACAAATTATTTTTCCAGTTAACCAAATGAAACTTAAATCCGTCCCGTACTCCACCCCACAGGAAGTCCTGCTGTATTTTCTCTATATGATAGGCTACTCCCATGGGAATAGGAAATAAGGATATGTAGGCAAATTGGATAATGTGCTCTTGATTAGTGTGATTCTACCTCCCTTGGGAGATAAAGCCTCTTCCATCCTGCAAGGCATCATTCCATTTTTTACACTACAGAGTTCCACACAGTCTTCTCTTTGAAAGTAGAGCCTAATGGAAGAACCAAATATTTCAAAGGTAAAGTCAACATCTTACAGTCTAGAATAATTGCCAGGTTTTGCCGCATTCTGCACATTACGAACCAGAACCAATTCTGACTTCCCCAAGTTAATCTTTAATCCTGAAACTGCTTGAAACCACACACAAACAAAATCCTTCAAATGCCAAAGCTGATCTAGCTCAGCCCCACAGCAAATTAAGGTATCATCTGCAAAGAATAGATGCAAAATCAGAAGCATAGTAGCAGTTGAATTCCCAACTGTGAAACCTGAAATATCCCCCCCCCCCCCCCCTTTCAACTGTCCTTTCCATCAATCTACTCAAATCTTCCATAACAATAATAAATAATAGACGAGATAGCAGGTTTCCCTACCTCAAACCCTGGGAGCTGTGAAGAACCTGCTCAACTACCATTAACTAAAACAGAAAAGCTTAATGTGAAAATTTATCCCACCCATTCCAAATGTTCTTCCATGATTGATCCCGTAAGGTCCATAAACCCTACTTCCTCCACTTTGCGTTCAAGTCACATCTACGCTACATATAAATGAGGAAGTTCCAATTTACATGATTGTAGGCTTTCTCCAAGTCAAGCTTGCACAACGCCCCTGGAGTTCCAGATTTCAGTTTGCTGTCTAAACACTTGTTTGGAATTAGGACAGAATCTAAAATCTGTTAACAAAAGCATTTTGAGAATCTGACACCACCTTCTCTAGAACCGTCCTCAACCTTTTTGCTAGAACTTAAGCAATGATCTTGTAGACCCCAGAAACTAGGCTAATTGGTTGGAAATTCTTATATCTCCAAATCATATTCAAATAGTAACATTTACATTTTTTTTCCCCAACTTGTTCTTTCTCAATTAGCGTCTAAGTAGTAATGAAATGCTCTCCTATAATGTGTATTTTATGAAAATGCTGTATTACAAAGCTTTGTCTGATCCAATTATAAGTAATCCTTCATGTTGTTTTGGGACCATGTACTGTATATCGGTTGGTTGACCTAGATCACCTCCATGCAGTTGCTTGATGCTTTGGAGCTTAGCAGGCTAACAATGAAGACTGTCAAGCAAAATCTCTGGTGGGCTTTCGCATACAACATAGTAAGTTTTTTCCGCATCAAAGCATAGCTGTTTCTTTTCTTCTTCTCCTTTTATTTTATTTTTTAGTTAATTTGAGCAGTGGTAGTGCAAGCACTTAAGAAGCAATGTTCATATACCATTTCTTGTTTTTCCTCTTCCTATCATCTATTCCCAAACCACCTTCTTCCTTTTTGAGTCTATGCAAATTAGAGACCTTACAGGAATTATTTTAGTACTGAGCCTCTGTGTGTTCTCTGGTCTCTGTTCTGTTTTAATGTCAGCCTTAGTCACCACTTTCCCCACTTATTCAGGTGCTTATCTTAATTCACAAGATTTAGCATTTGTTTCTGACCCTTCTATGTCATTTGTTTGCAAATTTTTTGGAAAGATATGGTATTTGCTTTGCTTGCTCTTGAAGAAAAGTTCGTCTTATGCCATCGGTGCTTGTATACAGGTTGGAATTCCAATTGCTGCTGGAATGTTGCTGCCAGTAACTGGGACCATGTTGACTCCATCAATTGCTGGAGCACTAATGGGTTTGAGTTCTATTGGTGTGATGGCCAATTCATTGCTTTTGAGATTCAAGTTTTCCTCAAAACAAAAGCAGATAAATGGTTCCTATGCAAATGCCAAAAGTCCATTTGGACCCTGATCTTGTGGACCAAAAGGACAAATTAGAGCACCATTGTTCTGATGCCAGATGGAGACAACATAATCAGAAAAACATAGCCAATGGAGAGCCGCATAACGAAGGAGAATGAGATATTCTAACCTTTACCTTAACAGAAAATTTTGAAGGACAAAATGAAACAATGATTTACTACAGATTCCTTTAACCTTATTGCTTCTGAGAATATGAACATCAATGTCTTAAGAGGATTGAAAGTGTTGAATACAATTGCTATAGAGGTGGAACTAATGACGGCTTGCTTTGGAACATAGAAATCCTGACTGAGGTCTACTTTTTAGCCAACTATTCTCCTGGCAGATTGATGACTGATAACTATAGTTTTGGTGATTACATGGTAAGGAAACATGGCTGGCCATTTGACCTCAATGGTGGTTTTTGAAAGTTGGAAGTGTTGTTTATCATTGAAAGTTTTGTTGCGACTATCTGGCTGTATAATTTGAAAAGCGTTGTAGTGGACAATAAATAACAAAAAAAAAAAGGACAAAGTTTAGTTACAAAATTAGTTGTAACCTTAGGCTATAATCTTACTCAATAAAATAAAAAATTACTATATATTTTGAAAATTTAACCGTTAAATTGTATGTTTTTTTACACTTTTAATACACATGTTAAATTTTGTGCCAATTAAATATTATTTATTATATAATTTATAAGTTTATATTTTATACATAATTTTTAAGTACAAAAACTTGCAATTTAAACAATTTATTGATGATATAACTATTGATCTTTAATTTTATAGAAATTTTGCAAATATGAAGGATATAAGAAGATGTAACATAATGGTAGATTTGTCAAAATTTACATTCAATAAAAGAATATTAGATAAGGTAGTAGCCTTAAGTTACAACAAACTTTGTAGTTAAATTTTATCCAATATAAAAAAAAATTGTTAAGAAGTGCTTGCAATTTGACTGTTAGTATTGTGGGGTAGGTTAAAAAAAATGTTCTGACATGTATTCCATTTTATGTTATTTTCATTTCAATACTTAGAAGTCAGATTATAGGTTAATGATATTTGTGAGAAAATAAAATATCAAAATGAACTAATAATTTTAGTATACCAAAAATTCCATGATATATCATACCGACATAATACAACGATTAAGGATTATAATCCTTAATGTGGTGATAATACTAATTAGTATTATCACCATATATTGCCCTAGTATTAGACATCATATATATTATATATATGCAATAAGAAGGTGAGCATAGCTCATGCTCTGCAACCGTTTCAAAATTAATTATTTCATTATTTTATGCTTTGCAGTCTCTTCAACTCCCTCAGAACACAATTTCCTCCGGAGGAAGGTCTAAAGAGATTCTTCTATAAAAAGTGGTTTTTTCGTCATTAAGAAAGATGGATAAGCCAAGAACCATATAGATCAACTAGCACGCACCTTCTTATATTTTCAACTGTTGAAGTTGTGTGATTGTGAATGATTATTGAATGATGCGCGGAAGTATGAGTATGAAGATTTATGTGATTTGGCTATATAACTATTATCCATGATGTGAAAGTTCTTGAACAACTAGATATTTGACATAAATATTTGTGTTATAATGAACACAATGTAGGATTTATATATTATAGAGAACTTGACTAACCCTAGACTAACTCAAGGTTAAGTTGTTTATTCTACAAGTACATAGATGTGCAATTGGTTTGGACCACTTGGACCATAATATATGTCTATCACAACGAGACATTCAAGGTTAAAATCTCCTCACTCCACTTATCTAATTAAAAATGAAAATGAAAAAAAAATATATAAAAAAAGAACAATGGGTAAAATCGAGTTTCAATAAGAAGGCCGGTAGTTTAGAGAGAATGTGTACAATTTCCAATAATAACAAATTAGAATTAAAATTAAACTCATCTGCGAAATGAGGTCTATTAGGAAAAAAATACATCATGTTTCGAATACGCGAGTCCTCTCCCTCACATGAGAGTAGATATACCTCATCATCCATCAGGTTGCTAAACACAAAAATAAGTGTGCTAGCGAAACAAGTGCAGTTTGGGAACAAATAAGGTAATCAGTAATGTACGTGAATGCTACCTAGTCAAAGGAAAAGGCCAAGTCTAGAATGAGTTTCAAGGGACAATGTGAGAAACAGTCGCAAGGCCAAGGTTTAAACATTTGCTACAATCTCATTTCGTTAAGGATTCTAGGCAGGTTATATTTAACGGTGATGTAAAGAGTATAATGGAAGTTGTTTCCAAGCCTAAAAAAAGCTCTGGCGTGGACGTTGATCAAATTGTAAGTAATATTAGAGATTTGGTCAACTCAGTAAACTGCAATTTCACCTTTTGTTTTATTAGCGAGAATAAAATCATGTCAATGATTGTATAGTAAAATGTTCTGAAATGTAATGTTAGTGAGCTTTGGCTGGAGGGACTTCGCCAGGTTGCTAGAGGTGCCCTGGTAGGAACCCTTAAAATATTTATCCTGGTTTTTGTTTTGTTGTTTTATCATAGCAGGTGTACCATGATCAGATTAGTGGCCCAAAGGCCCCAAATTCAATGAAAACTTTTATATAAAAAATAGAAGGATAGAAAATAAAGTTAGTATAAATATACTCATATGGCAATCACCCAAGTTTATTAAAAAATAAAAATCATGCCAAGTACAAAAGAAAAAAGTTATTAAAAAAAAAAAAAGCACATTCAGTTAAACCCAAAAAATGGAAAGAAATAAAGAACCAAAACAAAAACAAAAAAGCAAACAACAAACAAAAAACAAGGGAGGGAAGCCGTGTATGTGTATCACACCCAGGATGAAAAAGAGAGGTGCTACGTCCACAATATTTTTACAATATTTTTACAACAAATCATAGGTGGTTAGTTGTTATTGGTTCAAATTTGAACCTAACACTAAGATTACTTTTTTGCCCTAACAATAACAACTAGTAACATTCTGCCACTTAGGATTTGTTGTAAAAATGTTGTGAAAATGTTGTGGACATATCATTTATCGGATGAAAAAAGTAAGAATAAAAATGAATAAAAAAGTAAGAAACAATCAAAATATGAGAGGGTGGGTAGTTCAGTAATTTAATTATAAGTACTCTTCTCCTCTCTATTTTCTCCCCAAATTGAGAAGATAGCATTTTGGAGGGTCATCCAACAAAACACCTGAAAAACTTTGCTCTCCCCTTTTCTCTCCTTTCTTTTTCATCCTATATAATGTCCACCCAACCAAACGAACCCTTAAACTACTACCCGAACCCCTCCCCTCCCCCTTTAACCGCTAGGAGGTGCAATTAGACCAATGGTGTCTTGGCAATCTTTCTACAATGCTAGTCAAAGAGTACAAGTTCAAATGCAGATGTCTAGTGACAAACTTTGGAGACCCAAGTGCATGATAGGGTCAAGATGTTGCGGTGGAGAATCGGAGCTAATTCTTTGCCCAAAAAAAGATTTGCTTACTCAAAAGAATAGGGATTCTTGACGCTAGATGCTGCCTATGTGACGAAACTTCGGAGGCGTGTGCATCTCTTTTTTTTTTTTACTTGCCCTATGGCAAGGGCTCTTGGTTTTAGCTATAGTTGGTGTCTCAAATCATGCAGGGTGAGGGTCTTCAGTAATAAAGACATTCTAAAGTTGGCTCTAGATCCCTTTATTCAGGCAGCTTTGACAACCCAACATTCCAAATCTCTTGCTTATTAGCGTTCATTGCTTATGGTAATCACTTCAGAGACTCTTTGGATTTCAAGGAACTAGATTTCTCATAAATCTGGAGTAATAGGGTCAAGGAATTCTTGCTGGCTGTTGAATGCCGCATGATGTAGTGCACTGAACATGCCCACCCCTGGCATGGTGAAGCTCAATGTACGTGTTGAAATTTCGAAGGACTTCACAACTCTAGTTGTGGTGGCTCAAAATGACAATGGTAAGATCTGAAAAGCTCGGGCAAAGGAACATATTTTTTATGATCCTATGCAAGCACAGGCTACTGCAATTCTGTGGGATTTGTAGTTGGCAAGCTTAGAAAGTTTCCAAAGAGTTACTATGGAGAGATGCAAAGGCCTCTTTTGATGTTCTCGCTAGAACCTCGCTCGCTCTTTGGTATGTTTCAAGTGTGATTGGTAATATAAATGAACTTAGAAATTCTTTTGAATGTTGCAATTTATGACGGGTTAGAAGAGAGGCAAATGAAGTAGTTCATACTATGGAAGAATTTGCCTCTCCTCTTAGGTTGTTTTTATCTTGTAATAAGACATCCCTTCTTAAAGTGAAAGTATCCTATGTAGCTATTACATGTATCATTTCTCTCACATTGTGTTAATCCCACCCATCTATGAGACTCACACATTGTGAAACAAATGCTGCATGTCGTCCACCTCCAAGTTCTTTTTGATGTGTGTAAGAGTGGGAGAGATGTTGATGTTGTCCCTATTTAATGAAATTTACTTATATAATTGTAAATAAATAAAAAAGTATTCTTCTTCCTTTTTTTTTTTTTTTTTTTTCTTGGTAGAGGACAATTCATTAAACAAAACTAAAAGGAAACAAGAGGTTCAGGACATATCTGCTAAAATACAACCCATTGAGGTCATCCTCATACACATCAATTATGTCTACAAGCGGACTATCAAATAAAGAAAATTCAGAAGCCTGGCTGAAGCCAATCCTAGTAAGTCTATCAGCACAACAGTTAGCTTGGCGGAAACAATGCTTGATTTGAATCTGATGCATGAGAGAAACCAAAAATCTGCAATAGTCCAAAATAGGAGAAATAAAATTATTAGCATAGGAAGGATTATTTAGGACATTTACAATGGACTTAGCATCAAGCCCAATCACAAGGGTTGCTATATTCAAACTTCTACAAAGCAAAAGGCCCTCCCTCAAGCCACACAACTCAGCTGCAAAACTGTTGGTGGTGTCAATCCTCCTGCTGAAACCGCTAATCCAATGCCTATTAGCATCTTTAATAACCCCCCCACAGCAAGCCAACCCGCTACCTCCCTCTGTCGAACCATCTGTGTTAAGCTTCAGCCATCCTTCAGGCGACTTCTCTCAACAAAAGCTTCTCATTACCTTTTGCGTTAGAACTCTTGGAGATGACATGCAGTGGATAAACTCCAAAGCTTGGTTCAAAATAACCCCAGCCAGCTTCGGATTGCTACTCTTATTGCTGAAAACAAAATTATTTCTATTTTTTCATATATTCCACACAGCAAAAGGAAACATAATCCTCCATGGGGGATTGGCAGCAAGCAATGAACAATTATTTCTACCATTAATAGATAGCCAAGCCTGCAAATCACTTCTCCAAAAACCATGATTCATGGATGTAATGCCCAGCTGATTCCAAACATGCTTGATATGAGGACAATCACGGAGAGCATGCAGAATAGTTTCCAAACCTTTTTGACAACTAGGACAAATTTTATCATTAACTACCCCTCTTTTCTCAAGGCACATCTTGGCCCCAATACTATTATGAGCACACAACCATAAGAGAGTCTTGATTCTTGGAAGCATGTCTGCTTTCCAGATCCATTTGGCCGAAAAAGGGAAGCTTTCATAAGACCCATAGCAATCTTGTAAGCACTCTTTAGCTCAAAAGTGCCTTTAGAAGATCCTGCCCAAGCCAATTTATCAACGCCTCTACTCGTGAAGGCAGTGGGAGTGGCTTGAATCATCATCTTAATCTCTTGAGGAAATTCAAAGGGAATTTTCCCCCAATTCCAACCCGTGTCCAACATGAAGTCCTTAATCTCCAAGGAGTTTGCTTCCTGAGTAATGAGACCTTGAATGAGTTTCCTAAGAGGGCCTCTTTGGGCCTAATTGCTATTCCAAACACTCAGCCCATTGTCCCTACCAACCAGCCACCTACCCCTATTAAAAGTATCCATACCTTTTTTCATTGCAGTCCAAACAAAAAGGAAGCTTATTGGCATTAGAGGCACTACTTCTCCTAGAGCTACAATACTTTTTCTTCAACACTTGGGCCCAAGGAGCTTCTCTCTCTATATTGAATCTCCAATTTAGCTTAGAAAGGGGGGCAACATTCCTGCCCTTAGCTGACTACAACCCAAGCCCCCCTTCCTCCTTTAGTTTTGTGAAGCTATCCCAACCAACCCAATGAATTCTTCTAACAGTGTCAGATGACCCCCATAAGAAATTTCGATTTACCCTATCCAACCCCTTCAAGATTCTGCCAGGAAGGTGGGAGCATTGCATAATGTAGGAGGGCATAGTAGCTAAAGAAGCTTGAATCAAGACAGCTCGGCTAGCCAAAGAGAGCAGATTGGCCTTCCACCCCGAAAGCTTTTGCTTCACCCTATCAAAGATGAAGTTATAATCTTGAGATAAAGATCCAGGATGCTTAAGGGGAAACCCAAGGTGCTTACCAAGAAAAAGGGTGGAGCTAAAGCCATGGATATTCTAAATATGAAGTACTTATTGTCAGGATGCGAAAACGCAATATTGTTAAGTTCGGTGATTTGAGGTTTAGTAAGTATTTCTTGACTTTCAATCCAAATAGACTTACCATTCCATGGAGATGATATAGAGCTTATCATTCAGCAACATTTCTTAAAAAAAACTTGCCTCTTTTTAATTGTAATTGGAGATGTCTAAGTCTCAGAAAAGTATAACGTCATATTTGACTATTTAAAATGACCAACAGAGAAAGATTACTTATGGCCCGTAGGCCAACTGGTACATCCCCTTGTATGGGGCATGTGTCCAGGTGTCCATCCCCTCAATGATGAAGACTCAGTAGGGTGGCTACTTAGGCCTAGTTGAAGAAAAAGAATGTGACTTGCTTAGAGGAACTTATAGGCGGATAGCACCTTTGCAAAGAACACTAAATTCTCAAAATAGCACTCAAGGCTAAGTATATTAATTAACAAACAAAACTTATTACAATTCGAAGCCAACCTATTACAGGCACTTGATTGGCTCAACTAATCTTATCCACTTGTGATCTAGACTAAAACTAACCAATTAACAACCTAACTGATTCCAAGATCTTATTAGCTACAGCACCATAACTACCTTTACCCTAGTGTTTGGCAACAAGTCTAACTATCTACCTATTACATTGAATCTGTTACATCTGAGACTTCCAACTCTCCCTGCTCCTTCCAGCTGTTTCCACAAGCCTTGGTAACAGCTTGGACACTTTAGCTAACCTTCTTATTTAGTCATTGGCTGGCCGCTGCAAGACTTAGACTTCAATAGGCAAGGCTGCGGCTGTAAACTAGCCGTTGCTACTTTGCACAGCTGATGCAATTAAAACGAGGCTACTGGATGCTCCTGCATCACCCAACTCCCTTTTAGCTTGGAGAGAGAGTAAGAGAGTGAGAGAGAATTAAGTGAAGTAAATCTATGAACTTCTCTCATGCCTAAAGAGTTGTCAGGAGGCGTTTAACCATGCCAGTCCAAAGTCATTTGAGGTCAAACCATTCCAGGTGGAATTATGTCATGGTGAATCACATTCACGTATCTTTGAGATTGTAATTACAAGAGTAGATTTTTTTTTTTTTTTTTTTTATATGCATAACTCAAAATCAATACAAGGCAACCCAAAAGGAAATAATACAAAAATTTTCCGATTAATGAGATAAAATGTTTCTAGATTGGTGGATACAAATAGCCAGGTATAGTCACAAAAAATTTGCGCGCATTCAAAAATGTGACTTGCATCAACAGCAGAGCATGCCAGAAAACCCTTTTTGAATCTCAATCGTCTGTGTCAACCTTTGTCGTCAATTTAATTGAAATTTTCCTTATTAGTAGCAAAACCCACCTTCATACCATGTATGTCATGCCAACCTGCATTAGATTTGAGTGGGGCACACTCAAATTTGCAATCCCCCTTCTGCAGTTCTTTCTCAAGAAAGCATAAAAGTAATTTATGACTAGTTTCTTAATAAACCAGGAATCTTTCCTCGCTCTAATATCTCCATGACCAAGAAGATAAACTACCCCAGATTCTTTAGCCTTGCGAATAAAAGACAGCTCTCTCTCAAGACTATGCTCTGTATCAGACATTGCTGGGTCTGCCGGAGGCAGCACTGGCCTCACCTCCTCTGACGTGCTTGCTTCCAAAATGGGCTTGCTTGTGTCCCTGAACTCTGACAGGAGAGGAACACCAAGTGAATAGACACTCCCATTGGGAGCTATAAGAACCCTTGAGCCAGATAAATCCTCAGAATCTGTATCACCGTCCCCATCACTCTCCAATGATCGTTCCTGAGCTTCACGGCGGATGAACTTCTCAAGACTCTCAATCAGCAGCTGCTCAAATGTCTGGTGATTTTCTTTGCGAACATCTTTATAGCCGTACCTGTTAAAGTAACGAATTTCAGTTGTAAGGTTACAGAGTAAGTTAACACAAAAAACAAATACAAACCGATATATATATCAAACGAAAAGCATTACATGATAACAATGTTAAGATTCAACCTCATTACTCTTAGGAATTAAAAGGAAGTTTATTTGGCATTTTTGGTGAAGTGCTCAATTGGTAGTAAATGGAATGTTAAAAGGGTAATTCTCAATTAAAGGTAGTTAATTTCCCATGGATGACTCAAACATTTGGCTTCACCTTTTATGCGAAAGCCAATAGGTTTGATAGTACATGTACAAAGATCTAAAGAAGACCGGCTTACAAGAATCTGGCAGTTTACCTGGCAATGCAACGAAATATGTGGTAGCTTTTTGGGCAGACACGCCGGAAAAGGAACCTTTCACTCTGAGGCACTACAGGAACTGGAACATACTTTATACAGACAAATATTATCATAGAGTGGATTGCCGGGAGAGTTGTCAGAAAATGGCCAAATATTGCTGGTATTCCCTTCACCAGCTCATTATATAGTAAACCAATGCCAGGAGCTCTCATTGTCCCAAGATCAGAACCCAATTCCCGCATCAAATCCATTGATAGCTTTTGCTTTACTTCAGTTTCATACTTCAGCTTGCTTCCATAATTCCAGATATACATTATCAAAAACATTATTACAGCAAAAACCAATATTATCCAACTTCCATCTGGTACACTCCATAAAACTGATGAGAAAAAAGTCAATTCCAACCCCAAAAAAAATACCAAAAAACACAGCACAATGACAATGTTTATCTGCCATATAAGAAGCATAACAATGGTTACTAAAATCGTTGTCATCATCATTACTCCCAACTCAGCAATGCCTGTAAACAAGAATTGAGATCAGAATAAATAAATAAAAGCTTGTCTAAGTCACCACAGAGGAAGTAATACTAAGATCAATTAAAGCAAAAATTGGTAGATCCAATTGATTCCTATCCAATATACAACGCTATCATTCATACTTCAAAAACCTTTCCTCCCTATTTTCCTAGAGCTCTTATTCTCTATCCCCGCTTTCCAACAAACTTCATTTGAAGGGAAAATGACTAGTGGAAACAACTATTCCTTTATTATTAAATGGGATTGAGGAACCACTAGCCACTGCAATGTACATAAAATTCATAATGTTTAAGTTCTATGGCACCTTTTTTATTTTTGGTATGAGAGAATCTTTACATGCACTGGAAAAAGTCATCAAATAGAGAAGAATCCACTTGTATTCTGCTATGACTTCATTCCTCAAAATGATAGAAAACAGAATAGAAATTCTTCTATGATAATAAAAGTGCTATAAAAAATAAAAAATAAAAAAAAGATTTGTCTAAAAAAAGTGAAGGGGGACTTCAAAAAATGAATGCAAGGCATACTGCCAGATCGAGCACCAACGCCTACAGAAAAAGGCAGAAAATGTGTATGTTAAATTTCACATGGAAACAATTTATATAGCATTCACATTTAATTTTATGGCATTTGAATGCAAATATCTTTAGGTTTGTTGGAAAATGGTGCGGCAATCGAAGATTCCTCCTCGGGTAGCTTTCTTCTCTTGGACCGCGGCTTTAGGCAAGATTCTAACTATAGATAATCTTTGGAAGAGGCATCTTGTTGTTCTTGAGTGGTGTTTTATGTGCAAAAGGTGTGGGGAATTTGTAGATCATCTCCTCCACTATCCCATAGCTTTTGAGATGTGGAGTACGATCTTTTGCATATTTGGTATTTGCTGGGTGATGCCGCAAAGGGTAGTGAATTTGTTGGATTGTTGGTCATGCAATTTCAGGCGGCATCATAATATAGTTATTTGGAGGTTTGTGCCGCATTGCTTGATGTGGTGTATCTGGTGGGAACGGAATTCTAGAAGTTTTGAGGATCGAGAACGGTCCATTCTTGAGTTTAAGTCTTTTTTCTTTTTTACTCTTCTCGAATGGTGTTTTGTTCTACCATCTTTTTCTTGTTTCTCCCTTCCTGTGTTGATTGATCATTGTACCTTGGTTTCTTGATGTTTATGCCTTTTTCGTACATTTCCTATGTACTGGGCTGAGTTTTAATAAAGTTTTTATGTTACTTATCAAAAAAAAAAAAAAATTAGATAGGTAAAATCATATTTAAACAGTAGTCCTCTATTGTTTTGTAACAACTCCATTTTGGATCCCTCAAAATACTATAGGAAACAGAATGAAAGGACTGCAGTTCCAAAGTAATACAGTATAATGTAGGAAGGATTTGTTGTAAGAATGCTGTGAATTCCAAAAACTAAACAAGAGCAAGCAAACTGCCAAGTCTAACACCAATATTTTCAAGCCAATGAAAAATTGAATACAAAAGAAGGGATCAAGTCTATCCATTGCTGCACATATAGTGCTCCCTAAAGCACCCATTCAGGGAAAAAAATTGTTTAGGCTGTCTGCTTCACATAAACTCAAGGAGAGTGGGGGGTAAACACTACTATATCAGTGGGTGCAAAGCATTTCTTCAGTTTCAACAGAAACTAGACAGTTATAAGCAGAAACATACAAGGAAAATAAAGGCAGATTTCATCACAACAAAAATGAACAGAAGATGAAAAACAAAATTTAAATGATAACAGGGGGAAAAAAGGCAAGGAAGAATCATTTCTTCGGTTTCAACATAAACTAGACAGTTATAAGCAGAAGCCTACAAGGAAAATAAAGCCCAGAATTCAACCACACAACAAAAGTGAATAGAAGATGAAAAACAAAATTTACAATAATAATGGGGATAAAAAGGCAAGGAAGAATTATTACCATACGCATTTCCGATCTCATCAACGCTAGTTATACAGCAGACAAACACCAGGCAAACTGCCAACAAAAACCAGTTTATGACAGGAATATAAATCTGGCCCATGAACTTCCGAGAAGTATGAATGATTTTAAGACGAGGGAAACAGCCAAGTGCTGTTGATTGTTTTATGCAAGAAAATGTGGCCGTTGTCATTGCCCGACTGGCAATTAATGCAGCGACATTAGCAACGATGAAGACTGGCCAGAAAGCACCACCTACACACAGAAATTTTTGTTTTACAGTGTAAGCATTCCTAATAGCAAAACAGAATATTCTAGTACGTAAAAATAAATAAACCAAGTATTACAAGTAGGTCCTGCAAACAATATATAAAGAATTTTATAGACCGTATTACTTGCATACTAGTTGAGATAAATGGTGAGGCTTACTAGGAATAGAAGAAAAGAAAGCTTGCTCAGCAAGAGTTGGGTTTTCCATAAGATACGCAGCTTGACCCAAATAACCCAAAAGAAGGCAAGGCAGAACAAGAAATACAAATGTAAGCTGCAAACAACCATTATCAAGTAAATTAGAAATGTAGCTAATCTAATCGGCAATAACAGTAACAGAAAAGAACACCAAAAATGCTATCACTATTAAAGAAACATGTAAGATATATGATCCAGTAACTGAATCTCTTGCTTCTTTACCTGAACTGATCGCACAGAAAAGTAGCAAAGATCTGCAAACATTGCTTCGGAACCTGAAACAAAATTCGTCATCAGTAATATTAAAACGGTCAAGACAATAATAAAAAAAATATAATAACCATTGATGTCAAATTGCATTTTCGCATTTTTAAAAGCACAAAAATTATTTATATTAATTTAGATTTCTTATGAGTGTACGTTAGCCTTTGGGGCAAATATATAATATCATTGCAATCACCTCAAATAAATAAGACTAAAGTACACTTTTGGCACTCAAAGTTTGGGGTTGTTTTCATTTTAGCCCTTCATGAAAAAGAAAATTTTGAAATGTAAAAGGCCAAACAAAAACTAAATCAAATATGAAGGCCAAAGTGAAAAGTTTGAAACATAAAAGGCCAAAACAAAAACAAACCCAAAATTTAAGGGCCAAGAGTGTACTTTAGTCTATAACTAATATGCACATTTGTGAGAGCTAGTTCAATTTAGAAAAAATTTAAATTAAAATTTTTTTTTTAAAAAAAAAAAACCCCAAAAACAACCTTCCCAAGACTTGAAATGGCATCAAGGCCATAAAATAAATAATAATAATAAACAAAAACCTTCTGCCACCACCTCCTGAGTCACCCATTGCCATCAACCACACTAATCACATCTCTTAAGTCTGGTGTCCACAACTATACTCAGAAAACCCAAAACTAAGCCACCAATACTTTGAAACCATACTGAGCAACCAAAACCTAGTCACCATCACTCATTCAGCCACCATTGCAACTCCAACCAACATCATCTGAAGCCACCATCTGACTGTAACGACCAGACCTAGTTGTCATCACAACTCCAAAACGTTCCCAGTGAGGTCTGTAGTCCAACAATTATAGCAATTCATATCGCTTCTAATCCTTTTTTTCATGAGCAAACTAGGAATATAAAGGTGGATTGTCATCTTATTCAAGAACGAGTGGAAAGTAGTGTTATTAGTGTTTAGGACAAAATTGTAATTAACCTAGTAATATGCATGTTAAACCATTGTAATTAACCTAGTAATATGCTTGGGATTTAATGGGTGTTGCCATTGACAGTAGCAGCTTTATTGTTTGGTTGGAGGAATTGATTCAGGAAACGCTCATCAGACATTGGGAATATTGTCCTGTCATGTTTGATGTGGATCATGTGGAAGGAACATAATAATCGCACCTTTGAGAATATTGAGTGCACTCAAAGAGGAATTGCACTCCATGCTAATTCAAATGTTATTTTATTGGTCTAGAGTGTGGGGTTTTACTCATTGTAATTCTTTGTTAGAGTTCCAAGACTCTTTCTTTTTCCTACTAACTTCTGTAATTTTATAATCACTTTGTGTTCATCATCGTGAGCATAAAGTGATTTTTGAAATTAATAAAACTTTATTACTTATTTTTTTTAAAATAATAATTTTAAAACCTGGTAATATGCAAGTGTTTGAGTGTAAAATTGAACTAAAAAAGAAAAAAACATAAACATAAACACACTTCCAAAGACTTAACAAGATTGTTTACTAATTCCATCAATATTTCACTCCATTAATTGCTAATAAATGATGAAACATATCCATAATTCATGCCTCCAAATTTGTTCTTACAAGACATAAGGCATGATCCCTGGTTCTGTTGCAACATCAGTGATGAATCTATTGTATATCTCATTGTTACAAATGTGGAAGAAATTTAGATGAGTACAAATTCCATGTCTTGCCTAAACCAAACTAGTTGATATGACTAACTCATTATTCCTTTTAATGCATGTGCCTGTTGAACAAATGTGATGAATATTATTCCAAAAACCTTTCTCCAAATTGAAATACCCGAATAGCATCTCCTATGACAAAACTATGACCAAATGATAAAAATTGGATAAGAGACCAAAAAATTCCCAATAAGTGAGGCGTTACATGAGGGAGCAGTTTTAAACACCTGCCATAGGTATGTAAAATTCTCACTTTCCAGCTTCTTTCATACACCAAGATTCATCTTTTCCAACCTTAGTTAAAGTACAAACTCTAAACCTTTCTCTACCATTCTAAACCCTCATTCACAAGCCAAACTCCACCACAAAATTGATTTCTGGCAGGATACCAATCAATCCCAAATCAGACTACTAAGACCTGTCTACCTTCCCAAAAATCACAATATGATATGATTCAAAAATGCATTTAAAACATGCATGACAAATCTAATCAGCCGTCTGAGTTCTGACATCGGACAAGGGTGAACAAAGCAAAATCTGACTTAGAATCCTTGGACCAGATCTGGGCAGCAATGATATTTTGAGGATTAGGGTTAGGTTTTGGTGGGAGAAATGCTAAAAAATAATAAGGGTTATAAGGTTTTTAATGGGATAAAAGAATAATACTCATAAAAAAAAAGGGAAAAAAGAATAATAGAAATTGGGGAAAAACAAAGGAGAAAACCCACGATCTGGGATGTTGTTCCAAGGCTATGAACATTGAACAGTAACCCATGAACAGTAATGGGACTGTTTGAGTTCATTTGGAGCTTTTTGATGGATGGGTGGTTTAGGGATTTTTTTTCTTTTTTGGAAAAGCAATAAGTTTTATTGATATAAAAAAAGAAACACCCTAGCACATAGGGAGTGCACAAGGGGTCAACAATTCAAGTACAAAAATTAAAAGAATCAAGGAAATCAATAAAAGAAGGGAATGATTGGTTTTGCATAGCAACCAACCAATCCAATAAAGTTCTAAAGAAAAATAACTTAAGGTCTGGTATGGATCTCTCATTATCTTCAAAACACCTACTATTTCTCTCTCTCCAAAGACACCACATTAAGCAATAGGGAACAATTAACCAAATATAACCATTTCAATGACGACCAAACCTGCCTTGCCAATACGTTAGGGGACAGCTTATTTAAAATTATAGGTAAATAAATTGAAATTATATTAAGAATTAGTGAACCACTAGACAATTTAATAAAGTTTTTTTATATAATAACATTTTAATAAAGTTTTACTTAAAAAGTATACTACATATCTAAACAATTAATGATCAACATGATTAAACCACATAAATTTTAAGACATTTAATACATACATACATTAAGACACTTAGCACAAGTACGATGTTTAGTGTATAAATATTGGAGTTTAATTTAAATTTCCTGAAACTTAGATAATAGAATTTTACACAGAATAAATTGTTGGTGATAGAGTTTAATTTAGGATAAACTATCCTAATATTATCTTTAAAAAATAATAATAAAATAATAAAAATAAAAAACCATCTTAATATTTAATGAGTGAAGACACTTGTCATAGAGAGAAGGTAGCCATTTAGCGCAACCACGACTTCTAGGACCCAACTTTCATTACATAGTTTACAATATTTTTTTATTCATTCAAATGAAAGCATTACATCCCATTAAATAGAAAAATAATGCCTATTCCTAGTAGAACTTAGACTTCTTAAAACCCTAATAAGACTTGGGCTTAGACTCCTTGGGATTTACTACTAAGCCCAAACTAAATAACTATACTCAAATAAAACTCAATATAAGACCTAATGGACCATTAGCACAGCCTATGTCCCGAAATAAGGAAATTACAAAATGCCCTTGGCAATTAAAAATAAATAAAATAAAACTGAGATTGACTTCCACTGCCTGCATCACCTTCACTCATAAATTTATCTATTTCAGTTGTCAAATGCCACCCAATCCAGCAACAACAGTTAAATCCCTTAAACTGCAACCCGTTAATCTCTTATAAACCCTTTAGAATCAACTTTTTCAGTTTAATAAATTATTCAACCTAAAGGTAATAAAGAAAATTAATTTGGATTTGGCCAGCATGAATTCTATCTAATCCTTAATCTAACATATAACTATTAGGACAATAAAGAGCAATAAAATTATTCATATGTTATCACTGAAAGGAGAAAACCAAAATCACAAGTTTAATCAAATTTCTGAACATTATTACAAGGAAAGAAAAGCAAGCATTTGCATTAGTGAATCCAATATTCCCAAACTGAAGAATTACCTGTTGCACACAAGAGACAACCCCCAAGACAGTACCATGCCTTAGTTGTGTTCCTCTTAAAGAAGTAATAGATATGAACAGGATTAAATGCTTTCAAGACACTAGTGTCATATTTAACAAGGTTGTAAATCCCAAAGCCCGCAAGACAACAAAACCAAATAAATAAAGCAGGGCCAACAACAAGTCCCACTTTACTTGTCCCAAACTTCTGTACGCTGAACAAAATCACAAGAAAAGCAACTGAAATCATCCTCACTTCATCTGCACACAAAAATAAAATTTATTACTTAAAACATGACTAGTTTCCTCAATAAGATATTAAAATTTTCAATGTAATAAGCATGCTCAATATATGCACAAGTAAAAAGAAAATTAGAAAGAAATGAGTATCAGTTGGCTCAATATAGATTCTAAGTCATTAGATAATGGACCTAGCATCAAATCCTGCCTTCACCAAGGGAGGGAGGTTTTCAAGATCAAAAAGAGCCACCTCCCATTGCATATAGCCCATACAACCAATGGCTTCCAACAGAAAGAAATAAAAGGAAGAAAAATTCCCTACCCTATTTTTTTTAAGTAAAAAATTTCATTGAAGAGGGCGAAGGGATGCAAGCCATGTACAAGAAAACATACAAGCTAGAAAGCACGAACACTTCATTTGGGGTGTCGTATCCATGTCGTACACGGGACATGCCTAGGACACTTCTGCACCTGTGTCCCAACTGTATATTACCAGACACGAGAGTGACACTTATCTATTATTTCTTTCTAGTTTTAATCTTGAACACTTATCAAGTTATCTTTTATTTACTCTTTTAGATCTTATTCTTTGGTTTGTATTATAATTTCTAAACATCATTTTTTTTTTTTTTTGATGAGTAATAAAAGTTTTATTCTGATTTCTAAACATCATTTATTAGTCATGTATTCACTTTATCTATACTACTATTTAAGGGGGTTCTCCTGTTTGGATTCCTATTTTTTTAGTTCAAAAATGCCCCTACAGTCTTATGTTTAAATAGAGACAAAACTAAAGGACAATCCGGTAAAACTCATTTTTTTAGTTCAAAGATGCCCCTACAGTCTTATGTTTAAGTAGAGACAAAATTAAAGGACAATCCGGTAAAAATGCAACTCCAACTCCCACTAAAATATTGCCTTAAAAATAGGACCACTCTCCTATAAATTTTTAAATTGATTTATTCACTTATAAATTAGATTTTTAAAATAAAAATCATATATATATATATATATAAAATAATTAAATACAGTTTTTTTCTACAAAATAGGACCACTAAAAAAAAAAGTTTCATCGCACGCACGAAGCGGGTGTGATGAGACTAGTTATCCTTTATTGCTCTTAAATTGATATATTTAACATTATATGAAAAAATAAAGTGCGGGAAGTACCTATACGAATCCTATATTTAACATTAATGATATATTCACTTTCCCAACATTCGATTCTATTTGAAGTCATGAATTTCCTAGTTAAAGACTCTATATTCCAAATACCTATAAGAATCCTATTTTCTTGGACTAACTTCTTTATCCATACCCATCCAACAAAGTGCGGGAAGTCTTGCCTATTTTTCACCACACCTATGCGCCGATGTAGCATGTCGCTTATGGGAAACAGCCTAGCTAACTCTTACCCACTTTTACTGCATCCAAGGTCCAAAGCAATATGTCACTAGTAGGGGACACTCCAACGAGTATCTATAATGGATCCATTCATAACAGAGTGACTAAATTTTACACTAGCCGTCAACCTACCGCAGCCCTCCTAAGAAGTTTGGAATTCACATCTAACACTAAGCTTTCATGTTCTTCAAAACACCAAGCATTCCTTTTCTTCCAACTGCACCACATAAGGAAATGAGGAATTGCATTCCAAATGCCTATGCTACAATATTTACCAAAGCGACCATGCTTACAAGCTAGTGAACCAATCACACCACTAGGCATTACTAACCAAATCCTGAAGAGACTGAAAATCATCGACCAAAGTATGCTACCAAACTCCCAATGAATAAGTGACCAGCAGTCTGCCCACTCTTCTTGAACAAAAAACAACAAACATTCACAATTAAATGTCGCTAAAAAAATTCCCTACCCTATATATCACTTCAAAAATTTTCATAAGTGAAAATAACTAACATGCTGATATGGATTGAATTCATAACCTCACTCTTCACTTTTTTTATTTTAAAAATTTTTATTGATAGCAAAGGAATCTAAGTATGCAAGAAGTACAAGGAGGAATTCTCTAAAGAAATACAAATGAATATAGTCAAAGAAAGTTAGAAGGGAAGAAGATGAGACCTTGCCAAATGCATAAGACCACTCATACAAAGTTTGTAAAAACGAGAGTTTCATCTCAATAGTTGGCAACTCAATGTTGTTAAATGTGCAATTATTTCTCTCTCCAAATAGTCCCCATAAGGTCTTCACACTTATTAATGGGAGTAGGCAATACAATTTGGCCTACTGATCATTAGCTCCGCAAATTCAATATTTTGGGAAAGTGGAATGGAGAAGTATCCCTTAACCTAAAAGGTTTGATCTATCTAGTATAGTCAGAAACTGATTGATATATAGACAAATTTAAAAGGGCAGTCGTAAGTGTGTTGTGTACTCTCTAAGAGCTCCGTATTCTTTTTTTTCTTTTTTTTGATAAGTAAGAAGCGAATTTTTTTTTATTTTTTATAAAAAGAGAATATTATTAATAAAAGAATAGCAAGAGAAACACAAAGAGTTCACGGTAATGAACAAAGGAAAAAGGAACACAAAGACATAAGCAGCCCCTAATCTATTCTTAAAGATGTAAGAAAATCCAAAAGGGTAGAACAATTCGAGAAACTCCAACAATGAGACCAATTAAAGAGGGTCCGCTGGCACAACTCTAATAACTGAATCACAATTTTCCCCTCATCCTCAATAGACTGCCGATTCCGTTCAGTCCAAATAATCCACATTAAGCAGCCTGAAACCAAATCCCAAATATCAGAGCTATGCTTCCCAAGCCAATGATACCAACAAAATAATAAGTCCACAACTGAACCTGGCATGATCCAATCAATCCCAAACAACCGAAGCATATACATCCACAAAGTATGAAGTATAGGACAAAAAAGTAACAGATGATCCATAGATTCCGTATTGCAACAGTACAAACAACAATGATTCGCCAAAGGGCAACCACGAAGCATAAGATTATCCAAAGTTAGGATCTGACCATGGGCTGCTGTCCACATAAAAAAGCCACCCTCTTAGGAACCTTAACTTTCCAAATTCCTTTCCAAGGGAAAGTGGAAGGAGCTGCGTTTTGAATCTTATGATAAAAGGACTGAGTATTAAACTTCCCACTGCCATTAAGATCCCAACAAAGTCTGTCACACCCTCCACCCCTAGGAATTCAGGTTTGGATGAAATGAAGAAGGGAGTAGGAAGCCGCCATTTCCCAATCATTGAATTCCCTATGAAATCTTAAACTCCACACTCTGTCATTATCACCCACTAGAGGGCTTAACACATCAGAAATGCAAGCCTCCTTATTAGTAGAACACAAAAATAATCAAGGATAAAGAATTTTAAGAGGAACATCCCTAGTCCACTTATCATGCCAAAAAAGAATGCGAGAACCATCCTCCACCACAAAAGAGAAATGCTTAGCGAAAGTATCCCAACCTTCACTAATACTCCGCCATAACCCACAACCATGAGCCCTACTGCAAGCTCGAGTGCACCAACCCCCTTTTCCCTCCCCATATTTCATGCCAATGACCCTTCGCCACAGATGCGAGGTTTCATGGCCAAACCTCCAAAGCCATTTTCCTAATAGAACCTGATTAAAAGGCGCCAACTTCCAAACTCCTAAACCACCCAACTCACGCAGTAAACAAACCTTTTCCCAGGCCACACCAAAGGATATTTGAAACACTTGACTGATGAACCCCACAAGAAGTTCCTTTGAATGCATTCCAATCTAGTCGCCACCGCTTTAGGGATAGTAAAAAGAGAAAGGTAATAAGTCGGAAGGCTTGAAAGAGTACTCTTCAGCAAGGTGAGTCTTACCACCCTTTGACAAATAAACCCACTTCCAGCCTAAAAGCTTCTTTACCATCCTCTCAAGGATCGGATTCCAAATAGAAGCTGTTTTGTACAAAGTTCCCAATGGCATACCCAAGTAAATCATAAGCAAACTGCCCACCCTGCACTGAAGGATATTGGCCAAAGACAGAAAATTACGCACCTCCCTAATAGGGACCATTTCACTTGTGCACATTTCGTATCTTATGATAAAAAGACCGAACATCGAACGTCCCACTTTCATTGAGATCCTAACAAAGCCTGTCACACCCTCCACCCCTTGGAATTCAGGATTAGATGAAATGAAGTACGGA
Source organism: Castanea sativa (assembly GCF_040712315.1). NCBI lineage: Eukaryota > Viridiplantae > Streptophyta > Magnoliopsida > Fagales > Fagaceae > Castanea > Castanea sativa. The sequence continues at coordinate 17,024,399 of NC_134019.1, read as the reverse complement.
GTAGGAAGCCGCTAACTTCCAATCATTGAATTCCCTATAAAATCTTAAACTCCACACTCTGTCATTTTCACCCACTTGAGGGCTTAACACTTCAGAAATACAAGCCTCCTTATTGGCTGAGTACAGAAATAACTGAGGATAAAGAATTTTAAAAGAAACATCCCCAGTCTACTCATCATGCCAAAAAAGAATACGAGAACTATCCCCCACCACAAAAGAGATATGCTTAGCAAAAGTATCCCACCCTTCACTAATACTCCGCCATAACCTACAACCATGAGCCCTACTACAAGCCCTAGTGCACGAACCCCTTTTCCCTCCCTATATTTCATGGCTATGACCCTTCGCCACAGATGAGTGGTTTCATGGTCATACCTCAAAAGCCATTTCCCTAGTAGGGCCTAATTAAAAGACGCCAAATTCCAAATTCCCAAACCACCCAACTCACGCGGAAGGTAGACCTTATCCCAAGCCACCAAGGGATATTTTTTTTTTTTTTGATAAGTAACGAAAAAAATGTATTAGAGAAGAACACAGCCCCATTCATAGGAAATTTACTAAAGAGGCAAAAACATCAGGAAACCAAATTACAATAATCAAGCAAAATAGGAAGGAAAAGACAAGAAAAATATGGTAAAACTAAACACCATTCGAGAAGAGTAAAAAAGAAAAACGACTTAAACTCAAGAATGAACCGTTCGCGACCCTCAAAACTTCTAGAATTTCGTTCCCGCTAGATACACCACATCAAACAGTTCCTCTGAAGGGTCTAAATGCATTCCAATCTAGATGCCACAGCTTTAGGGATAGTAAAAAGAGAAAGGTAATAAGTCAGAAGGCTTGAATAGAACCCCACTGCTCCCCAATTGTGGTCTACTTTCAATGTGTGACCTTCTTAGCACCTTTTATAGGCTATTGTTCTCTACAATTGTAAATCTATACATTGCACTGACACTTCAACTGAGGGATTGAACTGTAATCTTTTCTAAAAACAAAAAACATTTCAATTTTCTTCTACAGTCCTTTTAATAAGTAAAATATATATATATATATATATTCTCTTCTACAATACCAATGACAAAGGTTTACAATAACCATACAGTCCTAAATATTCACCAGCTAATAGGACCAAGAGATCAATTACATTTTAATTGATTTAATCATAAAGAAGAATACCCCCAGAAACTTTTGATCATGTATTAGTATAACTATATATGTCTTTTTTTATAAGAGTATTAGTAGAACCATATATCAAAAAGCAGGAAATTAAACAATCACAACTAAAAATGTGTAGAGCTGAATAACAGGTTGTCATATTAACTTGCTCAATTTTTTTTATACAAGTAACAAAAAAATTTATTAAAAAAACAGAAACCAAGTACACTAAGGGTGTACTTAGGGTGAAGTACCTTGCTCAATGGCTTCTACTCCAACTTTTAGGCCGCTAACAGCTGACGTGACTGCAATAATTCAATGATAAATGATCATAAGGAAACAACCAAACTGATGGATAATTATGTAGATCCATTCTTTACACAATAAAACTGACTTACATAAAATATACATCTAAAACAGCTTTTTCTTTGTTTTAATCATAGGATTAGAAAGTCTCCCAGAAGCAACAAGAAGCATGAAGGAATACAGTAACGACCTGACATCGCTGGTGTAATAACCCCATCAGCTATCACCATAGAGGTGCCAGCAAGCACTAACATCAGAAGAAGCTTTTTCAAAGCCTGTGAATTCTCAAGTCTTTCCTTGATTTTTAGTGATCTCTCAAGCTCAGCAGATGGCACCTTTAGCCTGAAGCTTGATATACGGGCATCCGATGGAAGCTGATTCGGGAGAAGACTAACCTTAGCATGCCGACAAATCAATGAGTATAAAGCAAAAGTACCACCTGCAGCATTTAAGTGATCCTTTGAAATAATTATCTATATGCAAAATTTACATGAATCCCAATGCACACGCAAAGGGGAGGAAGGAAAAAAAGCCACTTACTTCTCCCCCCACCCCCCAACTCACAATCACACACACACACACACACAAGCCAATCGACTTCCAAGTTTTTTTTTTTTTTTTTTGATAGTTACAATTGGGGAGGAAAGATTTGAACCCTAAACTTCAAGATTTAATTCAAAACGTTCAGCGTACCTTCACCATCGTCATTAGCCCAAAGGACAACCAGGACGTACTTGACCAGAGGGATCAAGATTAAGGTGTATAGGACTAGTGATAATGCTCCAATAACATCTTCATCTCCATTAATAGGTGCCTTTTTAAACATCACACTGAAGGTATATAATGGACTTGTTCCAACATCACCAAAGACAACCCCAAGGGTCTGGAAAGCAAGTGAAATTCTTCTTCCCATACTATAGTCCTGCAATTATATTTACATAACCAAGAAGATAAGCACTGGCCCTTTTTTTAAAAAAATCAACTGCTATATAATCAATCCTTTCCTCCTTCACTAAAGTACAAGATCAAAGCAAGGTTGCACTAATAAAAATATAAATTTTCTTCCAACTAAAAAAATTAATTAATCATCAAGAGAGGAGAAGTATAGAGTATAAGAAATTGTATGCAAAAATAAACATTAAGCCTCCTATCATTGAATGATGCAAGATTCAGAGATTCAAAAAAAGTAAAAAAAGGCATTAACTTATATATACCACAAAACATAACCACTGAATGAAGATGCACCACATCTTGTGTGTGTGTGTGTGTGTGTGTGTTTGTTAATAAGTAACGAAAATTTTATTGATCAAAAAGAAAATACCCATGAGCACCAGAGGTGTAATCAAGTAGCAGTACATCAATCTATCAAATTACAATGCTCAAACATGTCTAATAAATAAAAAGAGGGAAGAGAAGTAGAAGCAACACTCCAATCCAGTAAAGAATGAAGGAGGAGAGATTTAATCTCAAGAGTAGAGAGCTCACTTCCCTCAAAGACCGCTCAAGTATTTTGTGACATCATCTAGAGTGTGAACATATAATCTTACCATTTCTTTGTAAGCTACTGACCAAGGACACAAGATATAACACAAAATAACAGCAAAGTGAGTCCATAAACAGGTAGGAAATCATTACTCAGCAGTTTCTGCTCAATCCACCTTCCCTATAGGCAACCATCTCTAGCCATATTAATAGGCTTCCAAAAAATAAGAAAAATTTAAAATAAAAAAAATACACATTTATTGTTCCTTAAACCACCTAGGAAGCACAGGTATAGGTGAGGGTATGGCTATGACATGGTGACACAGCAATTGGGTGCTCCAAGCCCAAACGTTTTCTTGTTGGCTGAAGCCATTGGGCCATCCTAATCATAAGAGAGTACCAAATGGAAACGTCCAAAGTTGACGATCAGTCCCCATCATTGAATCTTTGCAAGGCAGACATGACCGAGTCCTTCAACAAGCTCAGCAGTCAGTGCTACACTAGAATAGCCAAATCAAGGTCAGGTCCCTAGCTGAGCTCCTTGGAGTTCCAAGCCCCGTACTTAGACATACTCTAAGAATGTCCTGGAAGGTGTACTCTAGTTCCAGAGTTCCTAGCAAGATTGCAATGCAGCCTCATTGGTCTGTGCAAGTCATGGTTCTGCAGAGGCACTAACCTGATTCAAGCCCTTCAGCGGCAATTGCCACTTGGTCTCACCCCATTGGTGAATGAGATAAAATGAGACAGAGTGGTCAACTCAGTACATGAAAGCTGAGTCACTCACTATTCACTCTAGAGCTTTTTTTTTTTTTTTGGGACCAAGTCCCAGAACAGACTAATCCCCACTCATTACTCAGGATTCTAATAACACAATGATAATGGGATTATTTTATTCCTCTGAACTGTTACCAAAAAGCCCCGATCCAAGTCCCATATAATGATCTTCAACAAAAAAAAAATGAGGAATTGAAAATATAATGGTACCAATTCCTTAGCTATTTCTCATTATTCTTCCATAGAGTAATAATTTAGACAAATCTTAAAATCCCAAATATCAGTCCCACCTTAAAGTGCATATAACGCTAAGAAAGATTCATTCAAATCACAGAATCACGTTTGCAAATCGCTAAGACATACCAAACTCCATTTAAATTGAGTTCAACACACTAAGCTCTAGTAAAGTAAAATCAAACTTTACTTATCTCATCAGACATTTCTCATGAACCAAACAGTAACCATGACAAAAACACTTAAAAATCAAACACTCACACAGAGTGGTTCACGATAGTTCCACATAACGCAAAATTTTCAAAAAGGAATTAAGAATTCAGTACCTCGTATTCATTTCTGACTGCGCCAGGGACCTCGAGGGCCTCGACATCGAAGGAGTCGATGCGTGGACCAGTGCGAATCAGTCTCTGCTCGGCATTGTCATCTTCATCCTCCGAATCCAACGCGGCAGCCGTGTTCGCAGTCCGCTGCGAAGCGTCGTCGTCTTCGTCATAGTCATCCTCGATCTCAGAATCGTCTTCGTCCTGGAACACCCAACGTGACTCCGTGGAGTCCATCGAGGCCAGTCCTCCATTGATCTCCGATTCCTCCTCCTCCGCCATCACCGGCCACTACCAGCTTGAGTTCACGAAATGCGTGTATAGCCGTGGAGGTTTTCTCACGGGCGAGGTGTTTGGGCGGCAGGAAAACGAGGGAAAATGTTTTTAGGGTTTGGCATGGAAAATTTTGGGTTTGGAATTGGATTTGGATTTTGTTTTTCTTTCTCTCAGGAAACAGTTTCCCGGTGCGTCTCTCTCTTTATGTACTGTTCAGTATTGAGCTTGGAGATCACGCGAATTAAGAAAGTAAACGGAAAACAAGAAGATTGGCTGGCTGCGTTCATGTGTTTTTGTATGTTAACTAATTTTACTGGGAAAATGTTTTGAGCCAAATTTATTGTTTCTTTTCCCCTCTAATGAACTGAGTGTATGGTATCTGTCTCAAGTGTCGTGTGTGATTTGATAAAGTAATTTTTTAATGAAGTTAAATACTAGTAATAATAAAAATAGATATTTGTAAAGAAAAAATGGATAATATCATAATTATAATATAACCTTTTTTGTTTTTTTGTTTTTTGTTTTTAAGAAGAAGATGTAGCCGTGTACGCCTATAGCAAAGAAAATCTATATTTAGGGGGGCTTGTCCAGATGGCAAACACCATTTTTTTCTCCCTCTATTTTGCTTCATTTTTCAATTTGGTTCCTAGAATATTAATGGTATCCACTTTAGTCTTTACAACTAATTTGACACACATATGTCATATGATTGAGATTTTTTTTTTCTTCTATCTTTTCTGTCAAAAAAAAAAAATTCATGGATATAAAAAAAATTATACTACTAAGTAATTACATGTTACTATGTTAGGCTCCGACTTTTGGCTTCAATCTCTTGTCTACTCTAAAAATCAATTAGTATTTTGACATAATTAGAAAGAGTAATCATTGTCGAACAGATATCATAAATTTGAAAAGACTGTGATCTTTATTAAAAAAAAATGTCATGTAGCTAATTTGTAAAGATTATATAGTAAAGGTATAGTAGTACTCCCAATATTCGTATTTCCCATTCTTTAAATATATATATATATATATATATATATATATATATATATATATCAATTACTCCTTTTACATCCATTCTATGCAGCAATGCCCGTAAGGATTTCGTGTTCATTTTTCTCATTTCTCTAGTTTTCATTGCTCTCTTGTTTTGTTTTGTAATCGTTTTGCCTCTCTTTTTTTCCTGATTGTTTGTGTTTTTTCTACCCTTTTTATTGTGGTGCATTTCCTTATGTATCATCTGTGCTCTGAATTCATTCTCATTTTGTTTATGTTGCCTATACATTTTGTGTTCTTGTAGTATGTTTTCTTATTTTGTTGTAATAGTATGTTCCCGATAGATCATCATTATGTAGGATGTCATTTGTGGAAAAAAATAATTTTTTTCTTAGTTTTCTATTTTCAAACTCACAAACCTTGTTTGGTAACCCAAAACAAGTAAAAAAAACAAAAATAGTTTTCTATTTTCACAAATACAGAGGAAATTCAAAACAAGTTTTTGCTTGTTTTCTATTCCCAGTTCCTACAAAACACAGAGAAAGTAATTTGGAAACCACAATGAATGAACTTGTGCCCTATTTCAAACCCCATTGGCAACAAAACATGAAATTTCAACAAATTTTTTTCATCTCTTTCTCTCTCACGTGATGGGTTGTTTCTTTGCACTTCACATCGTGGAACTTGACGATCTCAGAGAAAAAGATCACCTTTATTCCTGGTAGCAGTAATAAGTTTCAAGGGGCTTCAATTTATTGTTGGTGGCATCAGAATGTAAACTTGTTTGCTTTCTTGCTCCAAAACAATTGCTACTAATATGTTTGCCTTGCCAGTATTTGCGTTGATGCCTAATGGCGACGAAGCTGTGAGTTTGATAATGCCGTGAATTGGGTTTGCAAATAGTAGACCCATTTCCCTTAGCGTTGAAAAGATGAATTGCAGCTTATGGTTTATCACTTTTATCTGACCTTTGGTTATAGTTTATTTGATATGAAGCTAGAGGCTTATGGTTTATCAAATGGTAAAGTGGATGCCCATTTTGCTTAACATGTGAGTTTGCAAATGTAATGTGTTAAGTTAGCACCATATGCTAAAATGTACCTAGCCAAATTGACTAAGCCATTGAGCATCATTGGACATTTTCTAATTGCTGGCAAGTGGTAATTATAATCCTACCAAATGAGTCATAGTTAACGAAAATATACAACCATATCTACTAAACAGATTTTTTTATTGTTGGAAAACTATTTTATTCTTTCAAGTAACCAAATGTGTTTTTGATTTTGAAAACACAAGAAAATTGCATTTTTTTTTTTAAAAATTTATTCTTAAAAACAATATTTTAAAACCAAAAATAAATTTTTTTTACCAAACATACTATCTTGTGAGTTTGTCTTTTTTACTTTTTTTCCTTTTAATTGTCAATTAAGAATTACTTTGTTTTCGGTGTTTTTACATGATTTTTTTTTATGAAATATGTTCTTAGTTGATTTCTCTGAGTTTCTCTAGCTTTGAATGTCATTATCATCATTCACTCACTCTTTATATATCATTACTATTCTCCATCTACGACTATAATACACACACACATATATTCTCCATCAACATTAAAATGCTCTCCATTTTTTTTTTCGATAATGTCATTAAAATTACTAGAACATAGTACATCAAATTAAACATTACAAAATTCTAGGTGTGCCCAGTTGTGATGAATATGCATTTTTTTGTGGCTAAAGAGACCATAACAACTACATCAAACAAGACCACTCTAGGAACAACCTTCTTGTTGAACTTCACCCCTTGTTGTCTTAGGTATTAGAAGTTAGTAAGCATAGCTTGTTTTTGCCAGTGTGGTCTTCTCCTATTATTGAAGACTTGTTTCACATTCATGCTTCTTGTGAACACAATGATGTGTAGGGAACTCATTTCTTTAGTATGCATGAGTGCCACCACTAGTGCTTTCTGAATTGCTATGACTGGAGAACCAATTCCATTACTATTACATCCCATAAAAATCTTGATGCCCTCTCTATTAATGGCTTTAAAGACATACCCAATTCTTTTAGACTTTTGTTCCTGTGGTTTGATTTGTTTCTTACAATGATTATGAAGAAATCGTAGTTAATCTAGTGGTTGGAAGGGTGGATGATAATATTACTTAGTATATAATGCCATCTAGATGTGAGCAACTTTTCCACATGGAGAATTCTCATGATTAATTGTTTTTGGTGGTTAATATGGAGGTGGTTTATGATTGTCAAGTCCAACTTCTTGTTGCCATTGACCATGTGTCACCGTCAGATATGCTCTATCCTAATGATATTTTTCTAAAAATCCACCAATTTCTAGTTGTTGTTATCGAAGACACTACAAACCTCATCCCACTAAACTAATTCCATCACCTAAATGTAAAACTTGATCATATGGACTTACCAAAGCCCCTAATGCTAAATGTCAAGAACAATGTCTACCCCCTTCACCCTTTTGCGTCATCTCCAGTCTTTTGTAATGATCATTGTTTGTTGAAATGTTTGAGGGTTTGAGAACTCTTGGACAATTAGAGATCTCCTTTCATTAATGTAGAAGAAGGTTCCCAATGTCTTTGTTAAGAAATTTAGACCCCGGTTGATAGAATTAACAAGTTATAAAACTAAGTTATTAATTAGATCTATTATGAATAATCATTGTTCAAACAAACATATATTAATATCATGTCAATATCATACGCAACGAAATAGTAAATAAGACAAGATATGATGAACTAGAAAAACCAATAAAACAAACTAGTTTCAAAGTAAAAAACTTAAGGGAAAACCTTCCCAAAAAACAATCTACTATAATAAAGAGAAGTTTTAGATCTAATACAAAACATTTATTCCTAGATTCTACAAACCCAGTAGATGAACATATAGTAGAAACCTTCTACTACTACAGAACCTCTAAACTCTCCAATATATGAACGTTCCACCCACAATCACAATTGGAACCTCCAATTGACTTTAAGAACTTCTTGAAAGTTTTTTTCACAGTAGCAAGTTTGTGTTGGTTGTTATGATTTCAGCTTCTTCACTAATGGAAATTTCAGATTTACTTTGAAACTCTTTGATATGAAATAGAGAAAACTTAGTTACAAAACCCTAGTTGCATAAAAAAAGTGTTGCTCTCTCTATAAAGTCATCTAATAGATGGCTTGTGATGTTCTTTAAAAATGGATATTTGGGCTTCAAACGAATAAGTTATGGGTTTTTTCGCGTTGCTAATTTTTGCTAATACGTGAAGCTTGATGTTTTGAGAAGGCGTCGAGCTTGTGTTGCGAAGGGAGTAGGTTTCAAGCTTTTATCAAGTGGTATCGAGATAGTATTGAGACTGCTATTGAGGTACATGCTAAAAAAGTGTTGAAAATGTGTTTTTCTTGAGCAAATTTTGTGTCTTCAACTTGGTTTTCAATTACAACTTTAAGACACATCAAAACTCAATAAAAGACACCTAATTTGACATGGTTTGACAATACCAAAACACATGACCCTAAAAATCTTGTTCCTTGTCAAACACCCTCAATGTGAAAATGAATGATTTTTTAATGTTCAATTTTAGGATTTGAATATTAAAAAGAGAAAATGAAAAGTGAATACATTACTTTTTGAAACTAAACAAAGCCTTAGCTTCTTGCCAAAATTAACTAATCAAATCCATCTCATTGAAGATAAGCCAAATTATTAGATTACGTTCTCCAAAACTACCATTGTGGTAGGGTAGATTGTGATCATCGGTGTGAAATCTAGAGACATTGCCCCCTCCCTAACCTTGTCATGTATTGTCAACAACATTTTGTGCATTTTCATGCTTCCCCTTTAATGTTGGTCTCGTCTTGCTTCTTCACTTGATGGAGCTGACCGACTTCGATCAACAATTGGAAATGAAATCATTTTTAGGGAATTTAGAATCCATTCTCAATGGGCAAGTATAGATTGGCGTTCAAGCCATCCAAACATGCGATCATAATTACTCAAATTAATCAAAGAGTGAAAAAAAAAGATACAATTTATTTAAATAATACACATAAATAGTGTTATAAAATAAAATAAAAGTTAAACCCTACTTTGTGCCATTAGAGACGTTGTAGTTCTTATTCCTATAGTCTGTTTGGGTACTATAAATAAAATTAATAATATCAAAAATATATTGTAATAATAAAACTTATAAATAATAGTAAAAATAAACAAAAAAAAAAAAAAAAAAAAAAGGCTTTTTGTGTGAATGACACCCAAACCCAAGCCCAAAGGCAACCTCAATATGTGTATATAGATTCAGAATCAGGACCACCAACCCAAAAAAGGACCACCAAACTCAAGATCCTTCAGGAAAGTTCTGTCCTCATATCCTAGTTCTCCACAACCAACAAACCCTAACCCTAACCTAATCCAATCCAACTCATTCACCACCCTCTCTCTCTCTCTCTCTCTCTCTCTGCAACAATGTCGCACTTCGGAAGAACAGGCCCTCCGGACATCACCGACACCTACTCTCTCCTCGTTCTCAACATCACCTTCCGTAAGCCCCTCTCTCTCTCTCTCTCTCTTTCAAAATTTTTGTAGGTATGAAATTGAATGGTTTTGTATTTGATCTTGTTTGGGTGTGGATTTTAGGTACAACTGCAGATGATCTATTCCCGTATTTTGATAAGTACGGCAAGGTTGTCGACATCTTCATCCCCAGAAATCGCAGGTATTATACCTCTATAACCAAAAAAGAAAAAAGAAAAAAGAACTTGGCGTTAAATTGAATAATTTAGCTTATTTTCGAGCTTTCGGCTTTTCGTTTATAAGTATTAATTTTTGTGGTTTAGGACTGGTGACTCGAGGGGTTTCGCGTTTGTGCGGTACAAGTACGCGGAGGAGGCGCAAAAAGCCGTGGATAGGCTAGATGGTATTTCCTCATTCTCTGTCTCTCAATGTATATATCATTGTTAATTGATTGCTGATTGCTTTGACAATATTAATTTTCGTTCAGGAAAAGTTGTTGATGGTCGAGAGATAACGGTTCAGTTTGCAAAATACGGGCCAAATGCGGAGAGGATGTAAGTTTTCGCTAATTGTGTGCCAATTGATTTGCATTGTTATAAAGGTGAAATCTTTAATTGTTTGTGCTTGTTTCGGGGTCGAATTTGTATTTATTAGTTACATTGTGGGTGATATATATATATATATATATATATATATATATATATATATATATATATATATATATATATAGAGGATATCCGTATTTTTCACCAAAAAAACCTTTTGTTTTTCACTACTATACAACAATAACCAAGCCTTAGTCCCAAAACTTTTTGGGGTCGGCTATAGTTCCTCAATAGACTAATCGAGCCATATTCTCATTCCATTTTATCATTGCTATAATTATTATATATATATATTTAATATAATGTTATCTACAATTACTAATGCTGCTAATATTGATTTTTTGAATGAAGTTATATTTTTATTCACTTTATTACCAAGAAAGTTCCTTCACTTCACCTCAAGGCAATGCATTTCTTTGTTGAATGGTTGGATTTAGGTTGAAGTATCAAGTTTGCATTGGTGCTGGAGGCTTTCTGCTCTTTTGTTGTTGTATCGTATGTAGATATATTTGAATCCAGGATCTGTTTGATATTGTATCTTCAGCTAGTTTATCGTTTCTGTTACAGTGACAAAGGTAGGATTAGCGAATCGTTCTCAAAGTCAAGCTACAGGTCAAGAAGTCGCAGTCCTCGGAGAAGGTAACTTTCATTTTCTTTTTCATCTCTTTTCAGAACACTTCTTTATACTCGATAGAATTTCAACTGAGCTTTTGGTCTTTATATGCTTGATATTGTAGTGTGCCCATATAAATTTATATTAATGTTATTGTTTACCAGAAGCTTGATTATGGTCAATCCATCAATGGTCATGGAAGGGGAAAATTCTCACTTTTGTATCTGGACTATTGTTTAGAAATGCTTAGTCTTTTGAAGATTAATGCAAAATGATCTTTTCATAATTTCTTATTTTTGATATCTAATCAGAAATCTTATGTTAAAGAAAAAAACATGAGAAATACAAGATGTTCATGATGATGAACAACAAGAGAAAATAGAACACACAACACAACAACAAGAGAGGGGTCAGGAGACTAGGCTAAGAGAAGACATAAACTCAGAGAGAGAACACTCGGTAAAATCCCAACAACGAGACCACTCCAACAGACTGCATTGGCATAGAATCTTTAACTCTTCCAATGTCTGCTCTTTATCTTCAAAAAATTGACGATTTCGCTCCAACCACACAATCCACGTTAAGCACCCTGGAACCAAATTCTAAATTTTTTAATTATGCTTCACAAACCACTGATACCAACTAGATAACAAACCAGCCAACAATCCCATCATAACCCAATGAATACCAAAAGCTTGAAGCATAAAAGTCCATAGGGAATGAATAACAGGACAATGAAGAAGGTGGTCTACCGACTCCCCATCACAGCAACACATACAACACCAATTAGCCAAATGGCGACCCTTAAGCATTAGGTTATCCAAAGTGAGGATCTGACCATGAGCAGCTGTCCACAAAAAGAATGCCACGCGCTTAGGAATCTCTGGTTTCCAAACACCCTTCCAAGGAAACAAAGAATTCGAGGCACTCTGAATCACATGGTAGTAAGACTAGGTGTCAAACTTACCATCCCCTTTTAGTTGCGAGCAAAGAGTATCGCTCCTATCACCCTAAGGAATACGAGTTTGGATGAGCTGAAATAGAGAATAAGATGCAGCCAACTCTCAATCTTTAAACGCTCTATAAAGCCTTAAATTCCACACTCTAACAGTACCCTCTTCTGGAAACCACAAAACCTTAGAGATGCAAGCATCCTTGACTGCTGAACACACATAGAGCTCAGAATAGCAATCTTTTAGAGTATTTTCACCAATCCACCTATCATGCCAAAAGCGGATATGAGTTCCTTTACCCACTACAAAGGACAGATGCTTAGAAAAGCTCTCCCACCCTTTGTTGTTAATGTTTCGCTGAAGGCCACACCCATGAGACCTCCTGTAGACTTTAGTGCACCACCCCCTTGACCCTCACCATATTTTGTGGAGATAACTCTCTGCCAAAGATGGGTAACTTCATGACCAAATCTCCATAGCCATTTCCCTAATAGAGCTTGATTGAATGACACCATACTTCTTGATTGCATAATGACACCACACATAATTACTTTATTGATTGCATATTATCATGCATTTAAAAGCAGTTAGTGTGTAGCAAGTCCAGGTATGTAGAGCACAGGGATTTAATTATCTTTGGTCACTCTGAAACGGAGAAAGAGCCAAGGATAGCCTGGAAATAGATTTGATTGGTGTTTTGCACAATTGAGTTTGTAGCTTGGGATGAATTAATACTTATGGCGTATGGGCAGTTCATCAATCTATATTGTCTTGTTCAACATGTGAAAAGCTCAAAATCTCCTCATCCGCATTTTTAATCTGCCTCTCCATCTGATGTAGGACAAATACCTAAATTGGCTTTGATACCAATTTTGATGTAGGGTCTTTAAAAATTCAGAACTAAATTAGGGTTCTTGAACATGATTGGATGCTTAAGGGGTAATTTAGGTTAAGCAATGAAAAGAGAATCTTTTTTTTTTGATAGGTAATCAAAGAAGTAATATTAATAGAAAAAGTAGTACAGGATGTTCATGATGATGAACAGAAAGATACAAAGAAAGAAAAACTAAGAGAAGGAAACTCTAAGGGAAAACATAAACTCTGAAAGAGACGAAGAATCCGTAAAACCCCAACAACGAGACCACTCGAAGAGGCTACGCTGACATAACACCTTTAACTCATCCAATGTCTTCTCCATGTTCTCAAAGGAGCGACGATTCCGTTCCAACCAAACAATCCACAATAAACACCCTGGAATCAAATTCCAAATATTCGAGTTGTGCTTCCCTAACCACTGATGCCAACAAGATAACAACCCCGACACTGATCTAGGCATAACCCACCAAAAGCCTGAAGCATAAGAGACCATAATGTATGAGAAACAGTACAATGAAGAAGAAGATGGTCAACCGACTCCCCATCACAACAACACATACAACACCGATTTGCCAAAGGGCGACGACCCCTAATCATGAGATTATCCAAAGTGAGAATCTGACCATGAGCGGCTGTCCACAAGAAGAAAGCTACATGCTTAGGAACCTTTGGTTTCCAAACACCCTTCCAAGGAAACAAAAAATCCGAGGAACCCCGGATTGCTTGGTAAAAAGAGCGGGTGTCGAACATACCATTGCCTTTGAGCCGCCAACAAAGAATCTTGTATGACTTTGATGGTTATTAGGTGTTAAAATTGTGAGTAGAACAAGAAACAAAGAAAGATAATGATGTAGGACAACTAGAACAATTCAATGATAAAATTGAAAGATAGGATAATAAAGGTTTGGAACCTGGGAATCAGCACCTAGGTCCTGGGCTTGTTTGGAGTCAACACCAAGTGGAGGAAAACCACTAGGGGTTGACACCTAGAATTGGTTGGAGTTGGCACCATACCAAAGATGCTAAAAGAAATTATATATTCATCAAAATCATCTCTAATAATTTAGTTTTATTTATTCCTATATAATTTAGTTTTATTTATTTTTGGACATCAATTGTGTTTTTATTTTAGGCCCCAGCATTTAATTAGGTCAATTATTATTTTTATTTGAAGTTTAAGGTATTTTTTTATTCAATAAGTAGGGTTACCTCCCCAGCTCCATCAATTAGAAGTAGGGTTTAATTTAGTTTTCCGATATAAGAAAACTATTGCACCCTGTTTTGGAGAGGATTTAGAGATGGTTTTGATGAATGAAAATTTTCTTTTTCTTTGGTTTGGTGCCAACTCCAGCTAATCCTAAGTGTTGACTACTAGTAGTTTTGCTCCGCTTAGTTGACTCCAAGCAAGACTAGGGGCTGATTCCTAGGTTCCTAAATTTTCTTTTCCTATCTTTCAATTTTATCCTTGAATCGTTTTGGTTGTCTTGTGTCACATTGTATATGCTCTGTTAGTGATTTGATGTTGTAATTTGTGTGTTTCATTTTATTGGTCTCCAGTTGTATACATCCTGTATACTTGGGTGGCTTTTTTGCATTCAAAGGGTGACAAAACTTGTGTGTGTTTGCATGGGTTTAAATTGTTGGGAATTTAAGAGTGGAAAAGGAAAAAGAAGGATACATTTCTAGGCATCACCCAAGGTTTCCTTGGCACCACACCTAGGGTTTCCTTGGCACCAAACCTCAGAGAATGTTGTATCACACAAACCTTTAATTCAAAATTTTTGAAAAAAAAAATAGAAAACATTTTCTTTCCTTTTGAAAGCATTAAATTTTAATAGAAGACTAATGCTTATTCCTAGTAGACATTGGACTTTATAAAACTTTAATAAGAGTTGGACTCTTTGGGTTTTTACTACTAAGTCCAACTAAATAAATAAACATCAATAAAACCCAAAAATTAAGAACTAAAGACCATTAGTACAGTCCATGTCCAGAAAGTAGGACATTACAAATTGCCTTTGACACTTAAAAATAAATAAAATAAAATAAAAATAAAAGCGAGATTGGCTTTTTCTGCATTGCATAATTATAAAGAAAAGTAATTGAGGGTTTTTAAACCATTGGCAAGGGACTCAAAACATAAAATAATTCTTATGGATCCCTTTGTAATAATTTGAAAATTACCACACTGGATGTGTAATTTACCAATCAAGAAAAAAAATAACCTATGAAAGGTGCCAATTAAGCCCCACATTGGAACCTAGATAACAGTTTTATCTGGTTTTTACTAGAACTCTTTATTGCTTGCATCACTGTTTGTTTCAACTACGTTGTTTACCAAAAATTAGTCAGTCAGAGATTTGCTGAACTTCAAGAGTTTGGAAAAAAGATCAAATGTGAAGATTTTTTTTTTCTTTTGGGAGATTAGGGGGGGGGGGTGTTAAGGTGGGACTTGGGAAAAAATAATAAATGTGTGTCACTTGCTTTAAGCTTAAAGGTCCTCTCTCCATAGGTACTGTTTAACCTCTCTGAACAGTGTTGAATGTAGCTTTATGTCCTTTTTGTTGCTGCAAATGAAGTTCTTTTCCATTCGTTCTTAAAATCCTAAAACACTGTACAAACGCTTGGGTTCTTTCTCCAATGATTCATACCCAAAATTCTCCAGTTTTATGATTGTAAATTACCTGTTTAATCATCTGTGGCAGGTTTTCCTGATCCATGCTACATCAACCATTGGTGGTTGTCATCATGTGATCTGGTTTGATATCCATGCTGTGCTTGTTTTCTGAATTAAAGACACCATGTATAGGTTTGATTGGAGCTTGTTTGGCTTTTCATTGGCAGCTCCTTGATATGTTTCATGACCTTTTTGGTCATATGTTGAGGCAGTCTACAAAACCAACAAGATATTAATTGTGTTTCTGGGCTTAGATGATCAATGAAGCTCTCTCAAAATACGGTTTGACTGCATGACTTTTGTGGCTGTTAAAATGCACCCAACTTTAATTTAGCTCTCAAGTTAATCAGATTTGGCTAGTTTTACATCTCCATAATAATAGAAGCCACCTTTATTTCTGCTAGCTTTTTTTATATTTTATATATATATATATATATTTTATAACTCTAGGGATGTTTTAAGGGCACCAGGGGTTGGAGTTGTACTTGATACCGGGTTTTGTAGCATCACCTTCTGAACTGTATTAAATCTTAAGTTGTGGGGAAATTATTTCTGCACATCTTCCTGAAAGTAGCTTAATTAATTATGTGCTTATGTCAACAATCCATAACAGTGACATGTTTGCACTCCATTCTTAAATTATAGCAATGTGGTACGGGAATTCTTCTCTTTTTGGGAGGCAAGAAGGTTGATGTTGACCTTTTCAAGCTTATGTGGCCTGCTTCACAAGAAATCCGTAGTAACTGATAATGTTTTCAGGTACCGTGATGACTACAGAGATCAGGATTACAAGAGAAGAAGCCGCAGTCGAAGTTTCGATAGGCATGATCGTGACAGGTATCGCGGGAGGGACAGAGATTATCGTCGCCGTAGCAGGAGCCGCAGCCGCAGTGACAGTCCTGATTACTACAGGGGCAGGGGAAGAGGCCGTTATGATGATGAGCACCGAGGCCGAAGCCGAAGCCAAAGCCGAAGTCGATCTATGGATAGGTTGAAACTAAAGTTTATTATTGCCTTTTTTTTTTTTGTTTTAAGAAATTAATTATTATGTCATTGTTATGGATGTATTCTGCTTCACCTTATATTGTGCTGATTCCATCTGTTTGTGTTACAGTGCCTCTCCTGCTCGGCGTAGTCCTACTCCTCGCAGAAGTGCTTCCCCACATAGGTCTCCTTCTCCTAGGGGTGGAAGTCCTGATAGGCATAGTGGTGATAGAAGGTCCCCAACTCCTCATGGTGTTTCGCCTGCAGACCGTCCTGCTGATTCTCGAAGTCAATCCCCTTGAAAGACAGATGTTGATGTGAGTTATCTCACCAGATATATTTATGATTTGTTTCTGTAAAAGTACTTATAAAAAACATATTAATTTTCAGTTTATGTTAGAAATAGATTATCTAACTTTTTTGGTTAATGATCCTTGTTTCTTCTAGGAATGATTAAAGCGGGTTTTGTGGAAGTTCATGAAGACATATTGAGTAGTGCACTTGTGGCTGTTATGCTAATGTTGAGGAGGCTTGATCGTCTTGCATGTTCTTATCAGAATGTTAAGTGCTAGTTTTGGTAGGACTGGATTTCTTTGATGTGTTAACTATTTATGTTGGACCTGATCCTTAGCTAGTCTTTTGGTATCCTTGGATGTCATAGTTTGTAGGTTGGTATTCCGTATCAATAGAGTTGTTTCTTGTGGGTTGTTCTTTATATTTATACTGTTATACGTCTGATCTTGTTGTGCCTTTACTGCATGTGCATTACCTATTTTCATTTTGTTTTGCTAGTTTATCCTGATTCATCCTGAGCTATTTATTGGGTTTTATAGTTATGTTCGGGAACAATGAGTGGGGCTTGATAGGCGGATGTTGAATTATGGCCGTTGATGCTGTTTCTAAATTGTAGATGGATGATCGTGATAGTGATGCTGGTTGCAACAGTATTGCTGGTTTTAGAAGTATGATTTATCTAGCAGTATGCTGGTTGGAGGGACTATATGTGTTAACTAATTTTCTCTGGATGGTATAATCTTTGGTAAGACTTATATAGCTCAGCTCTTTGTTTCTGAAAAGCTATATATATCCTTCAGGATTCAGATTCTGACCTGATCATCCTCTTTGGTCTATCTTGAAAAAAGTTTGCCCTAAAAGAGTTTCTAGTTGCTGTGATGGTCTAAAAAGATGGACACGAGTTGAATGTGTATTTAACCAGTAGCTGATGATGAACATATGAGATGGACGTGTGATTCATTAACCGTGATGTGCATACTGAACATGAACTGCAAATTCAAAATGTGAACTGGTAAATGCTGGTGTGAGTTATGCGGCCAGAATAATGAAACATGGTAACAAATTTATGATTAATAATTTGTTTAGGATTATTAGAATTTACAATATCTAACACCAATCCTTTAAGATTATAACTTCTGCTGCTTAATGTAGTGAGATGTTGTAGCACATGGGTCCATGACCGTAGCTGTGAAGTGGTTGCTGATGCTTGTACTGTTGTATGATATACATTGGTTCGTGATTAACTTTGAAGTATTAGTGAATAACAACTGCTACCTGGCTGTTGCTGCCCTTTTGCTTGATGATGGCTTCCTGGCTGTCTTGCCGGCTTGCATCACTTCCTAAAGATCTGGTATAAAACATATGCCTGCCATATGTGGTGTGTGTTGATGGATTCATAGTGTTATCTCATTGTTATAATGCTTTAAAATGTTTATATTATTTGGGTTGTCTTAATTATTATTTTTGTCATTCGTGTCGCCGTAATTTTAACACTGACTTTATATGATAATTCTAAAGTTCACCTTTTACTTTCTGTATCTTTTGGATCTTGGTTCTGGTACTTTTGGATTTTCTTCATATCAAGTGCCTTATTTTTAGGGTTAGGCGTGACATTTTTTATATAAAAAAAGCTAGGGTCAGGCTTGACATATCTTGCTAGACCTGTTGGTTCTGCTTGTCCTTATTTTTTGCTTACTGAGTCTGTGCAGTAAGATCTGGTTGTTGGTTGTGGTGAATTTGAATTTAAGACATTGTTTGTGCGGACCTTAAATACTCTATTTGTTAGGTTCATTGGTCATTGTCTACACTATTTTAAATGTTGTTTTTCAGTTTTAATTTCTTTTGCAAATGATTTGGTGGATTTAGATGCTCTTATTGTATATAGGGTTTTTTTTTTATTTTAATATTTATATTTATATTAGGGGTGACTGGAAAATTTGAGTGGGTTTTGTTTTCGGGGGCAGGTTTGAGTTTGGCTATCATAGGTGTGTAGGTCTAGGTTTCAGTGACGGTGTATTTGGGTTTGGTTGTGGTGGATATGGGTTTCAATTAGAGTTGTAATTGGTTCGGTTTGATTGGTTTTCTTAGGGCCCGCCAATCGAAACTGAAATTTTTGGTTTGTGAAGTTCTCAACCAAAACCGACCAAAATGTTGGAACTTAATTGGTTTCGGTCGGTTGTTGGTTTCTTGTGCCTTGAGTTTAGGCCGGTTGGGCCTTTGGTTTTTTTTTTTTTTCCAATTTTTTTTTTAAAAAATGCAGCATTCAAGCCAGTTGTTTTTGGGCCCTTTTTGTACTTTGTTATTAAGCCTTTTTTAAAAACCTATTTTAGGCCTTTTTAGGAACCAGTTTTGGCACAGATTCAGGCCTTTTCTATTTTGGCCATTTTGGACCCTCTTTAGGAATCTGTTATGGCCCTTGTTGGGCCTTTTTCAGGAATCTATATTGGTCCCTTTTGGGCTTTTTTACACATCTATAAAGCATTTTACAAACAAGAAAAAATCACAACCGGCTTTTGCATTTTACATTTTTCATAACCTGCTCTTGCTCAACAACAAAAATCCATATAATCTGCTTTAGAGTTTCTATTATTCTCATTAAAATACCTACATAACATGCTTTTGATCCCCCCCCCCCCCCCCCCCCCCCTCAAAAAAAAAAAAAAAACTTATAGTAGATTTATAAATCACAACCTGTCATAGATTCATAACTTGTTTTAGAGCTTCTATTATTCTTATTAAAATACACATCACATATTCATAAGCCCAAAAATAACTTGTCAACAATACATTTGCACAACCTGTCAAGTGTTAACATAAATTCATAAATCTAAAAATAACCATATAACCTGCCAACAATACATTTGCACAATCTGTCAACATAGATTTGTAAATCTAAAAATAATCTAGAGCAGAAAATTGCTCTAGTGCTCAATATAATCCTCAATATAATCCGTAACTTATTATAGGTACTCATCAAATACAAACAAGATTAAAAAATAACTTGAGCAAGTCAAAATAAAATAACTAGTTCAAATTTCATTACTTTATTAGTAATATGTCAATATTTACCTATTGTCCATATGTCAATACTTACATAACAGCATTATAGCTAAAGACTGAAAAATAAATTGGTCATATGTCAATGCCAACATGTATTGTTTATATTTAATATTTGGCTAAAGACTTAAAATATATTGGCCATATGTCATCGCCTATTGCCTATTGCCTAATATTATATATTATGTATAGGTCACTATTAAAGCTCAAAATAAAAGCATATATTTATATGTAGGCCTCTGTCTATAGTGTCTAATAGCATCAATATGTCAAGTTCACAAATCAATATGTTGTCTGAATAAAAACTAACAAAACTTAATATGTCATCATCAATCCCACCCATCCAAAAAGTAGAGAGCAATCTTCAATTATTAGCTTCAATAAGTGTTGGTGTGGACATGTTTAGTTCCAATATTAATGTAGCATCACTCACCAGTTCTACAAACAAAAAATGAAAAAAAAAAAAAAAAAACATAAAAGTCACTTGTACAATAGAACAATAAATATGCCAAGAATCCAAGACATTTAGTTTTTTTTTTAAAAAAAAAAATAAAGAAAGAAATAGACATGCAGAATTTTTTTTAATAAATAAAGAAATAGATGTTCACATTTTTTTAATATAAAAAATAATAGTCATAACTCTATCAAACTTTTCAAATTCTTCAACATCATCCATGGGAGCTCGAAGGCTAATTGGAGTCGATGAAGAACGGAGCTAGTTTTGACCACAAATGAGGGCTTCCACCATAAGTGGAGACAAAGAACTCCGGAAGAGATCAAGAACATGACCAACCGTACTAAATGCAGATTCTGAGGCCACACTAGATACTGGAATTGCAAGAATATGTCATGCGATTCTTGAAAGCACATGGTATTGTGGTGAATTAACTTTCCGCCAAGCCAAAATATCAAACTTCTCATCCAAGACATCTTCTTAACTCTCTGCCAAGTATTTATCAACCTCTGATTTGGTATTTGAAGAATCAATACCCTTCAAGTGCTTCTTAAACCCCATCATCCTCATTACTTCACATCCACAACCATACTAGAATCATCTCTCTCCATTGATCCACTTGGTTTTTGACCGCTTGTGCAGCAGCACTACTACTCCCCACTTGATTTTGAGTATAAGCATCATACAAACTCACCAAAATAGCCTTTACTCTTTGTGTCATATCAGTATCCTTTTGGGTTCTCATACAAAATACCAAAACAATACTTAAGATACTGCAACTTGTATTGAGGAATAAGAACAAACCCTATGTACAACAAGTGATTCATATTATCAAAGTTCCCTCAATACTTTTCAAATTTGTTTTTTATGTAATCATCCATTTTTCTTAACAAATAACCATCTTTTTCATACTCCAAGTCAATTGTGTCATGAATTGACATGAGCTCCAAAAAAAGAAATAAAATTGCTAGTGACATAATTAGCACCTGAAAACCGCAAGATTGCATCATAGAAAATTTTTAAAAAATTCAAAAAAGATCTTAATCTTTTCCCAATCCATATCATCCATTCCCCAAGCAACCTCATGTCTATCATTTCCTTCTTCCTTTGCCTCATCCCTAATTGTCCTAAGATAATTTGGATCTTTTTCCTCCAATCTCTCAAAATCCTTTTGATACTTCTCCACCTTCTCCAACATTAAATAGGTGTAGTTCCACCTAGTGGGCACATTTAAGCACAATTGACTTTTAAAGCCAACTTTCTCTTTCAATGCACGTAAGTTATATGTGCTTTGTCTTTGTGGAGATGATCTCACATATCGCACAAATTTCCTCACCTTCACTACTGTCTCATCCATTTTAGTTAACTCTTCATGAACAATTAAGTTCAAGATTTGAGCACTACACCTCAAATGCAAGTATTTATGCTCTAAACTTGTTGCCTTCTTATGCTTAGTCTTTTTTTGAATAAAAGAAATGAGCCCACTATTAGAGGCAGCATTATCAACCGTAATAGTTAGAATCTTGTTTATCCCTCAATCAAGCAAACACATCTGAACCCCCTTCCCAAGTGTTTCACCCTTGTGATTTTCAACTAAATGAAAACTAAGAATTCTCGTGTATTTTTCAATCACTATCAATAAAATGGGTAGTGAGACACATGTAGTTCAAATTTTTAATGGATGTCTATGTATCTGTGGTAAGGCAAACCCGTTACTCTCTTAGGGCTTCTTTCAACTTTTGTTTCTCATCCAAAAACACCCTAAAGCAAACTTTGGCTATTGTTGTGCGGCAAGGGATTGGATAAAACCTAGGTTGGGCAACAGACATAAACCTTCTAAGACCAAGATCCTCCACAAACCTAAAAGACAATTCATTTAGAATAATCGTCTCTGCCAATACTTTCTTACATGCCTCAAAATTAAACACATGAGGTACAAGTCTCCCACTGCTTTCTTCTTCTTCTTTAGGTTTGAATGCTAGGGTTGATTGGTTATTTTCCTCTTTCCTATAAGGATATTTCAGACATTGTGATTGTATGTGAGTTTTCATGGCTTTGATTGCCATTCAACTTACTATCACAAGCATAAGTTGTGCCATAGTAGTTACAAGCTGCCTTAGGTTTTTCCCCCCCTTCAATAGTAGTGAAATGACCCTAAACAAAAGATCTTTTTTTACCAGCATTACCTGCTTTTGGTGGGAGTGGGGGTTTGCCTTTGTCTTCGTGCACATTGGTTGCCCCTTGACTCGCTTCATTGTCTTGACCTTTTGGGATTTCTCGTGTCATTCATCTACAATATAAAATAAAACAACAATAAACACAATACGTTAGCAACTAAAAAAAAAAAAAAATTAACACTAAAATGAGTCTAGTCTACAAAAAAAAAGGTAACAATAACACAATAAGTCAGCAACAAAGAAAAGAAAAAGGAATGAAAAAGACTCTTCACTCTAGCATACAATAACACAACAAGACAACAAGAAAGAAACAAAAAAAGGAAGAAGAAAAGAATGAGTACCCTAGTATACAACAACTATAAACATGTTAATAAGATAATAATAAACACATCAACATCAAAACAATAATAAACAAATACCCCAACATCACATGTCAACTAAGTCAGCAACAAAGGAAAAAAAAAAAAAAGAATGAAAGGACTCTCCACTCTAGTATACAATAACACAACAAGTCAACAAGAAGAAAAAAAAAAAAAAAAAAAAAGAAGAAGAAGAAAAGAATGACAAGGACTCTAGTATACAACAACTAGGGGTGTCCATGGAAACCAACAACCCCCCCAACTGGTTCGACCCGCTGCCAT
Source organism: Castanea sativa (assembly GCF_040712315.1). Taxonomy (NCBI): domain Eukaryota; kingdom Viridiplantae; phylum Streptophyta; class Magnoliopsida; order Fagales; family Fagaceae; genus Castanea; species Castanea sativa. Next base: position 17,000,996 of record NC_134019.1, on the reverse strand, counting down.
CAGATCTGAAGACTTTGGTGGTCAGACATGGGTTCCAACCTCACTACCCCAACCCCAGCAGGTCAGTTGTCGGTTTTTAATTTCAAAACCTGTGATACCCGAGCCTAACTGAAGTCCATTCAAAACTGGCCATTTTTTCCAGATTTCGGCCACTTTTTCACTTAAATCTATCGATTTTTGACACAATAAACATCGGATCTGGCCGAACTAGTGATTTCCCATCCCGATTTGCCAAAAATCTCGCTAGATCCGACGGGATCTCACTGGATCTTGGATGGATCTGGCAAGATCTTGCCGGATCTGGCGAGATATCGCCATGTTTCGAAGCATTCCGATGATAATTGGGTTCACCCGAAACCGACCACCACTCGTTGGCAACCTTGAACCGATGAATCCGTTACTGTTATGGGTCGGTTGCAGGTTGAAAAACCACCCACCCGATCTTGTACGGGTCAGTTGCGGGTTGGGCAAAAACCTAACCCGCCTGACCCATGGATAGCCCTAAAAGCAACAATAAACATGTCAATAAGATAATAATAAACACATCAACATCAAAGCAATAATAAACAAATATGCTAACATCACATGTCAACTATTAACAAATACACCAATATCATACTTAAGCACATGGGGTTATTGATTTTTTCAAAACTCTAAATCAATAAGAAAATAACAACTCAACATCATAGTCACAGATTCATAGCACGTCAACAAAAATAAACAAATAAACCAACAATAAATAAATAAAAAAGCAGCTAACTTAATATATCAGAAGTCAACGAGCACATGAGACAAAGGCAAACAGCTAACTTTAATAAGGAAATCAACCAGCACAAGCAGCCAAGCACATGGGTTATTGATTTTTCCAAAACCCTAACTTAATTTGCATATATTCAAAAAAACTTGTGGGAAAAATTCCTAAGGACTAGGGGAAGTAGAAATCAATGTTCAATGTAATCGGGGAATTTATATAATATATAAGATCATAAGACTTTTAAGAGTGAGATTTGGGCACTGACAAAGGTACATTGTTGAAACATTGTAAAGTTTCATGGTTTTTGTGCACATGCTCAATAATCATTTTTGGTATATGAATGCTTGGAGAGAGAGGAAGCATATATAGCTAAAATCCTAAGCAGTGTGGAACAACCAAAGGAGTTGGATTGGATAAAAATGATCAATATCAAATTGCTAATGCTCTCTACTATATGCATCATAATTTCACCTTACCAATAATTCATCAGGACTTATTGGGCTTGCAAAAATATATTGTTATATTTCATTTAAATTATGAAGCTCATATTTCTGACTTTGACATGGTGATAATAAGACAGTTACTGAATCTTGAAGCTTTACAGATCAAGTGATACTATTTTTATGATGCACCAATTAGAGCGTGTTATGTCTAAAATTGTGAAAAATATTGTTTTCATAGATTTATGGTAAAAGTTTACAAGGGTACTCCTATAATAAAAGGAACCCAACTTTAGTTTATTAAAAGAAACAAAAATAGCTAGGCATTACTTAGTAATTTTCTTTATGCTTTTATATATTCAGTTAGAACAGATTGAATGTATTTGAAATTGACATCATTTTTTTTTTCCAAATCTCACAATTTTTTACTCTTGAGGAACCTGGGTGACGTGTACCTCTGAAATCCACCTCATGTTAGGTCTACTGGAACAAAATTGTTGCCTTCCTAAGCATCTACAAAGAGGCTTCTATTACTAACCTTAACCCGGCCGGAAGAGAAAAAAAAGTCTTCCATTACTGAGTAATGCCTAACTATTTTTGTTTCTTTTAATAAACTAAATTAAGCTGGGTTCTTTTTATTATAGGACGCTTGTAAACTTTTACTATAAATCTAAGAAAACAATATTTTTCACAATTTTAAACATAACATGTTCTAATTAGTGCATCATAAACTACTGTGAAATTGATTATAACCTAGCTATCACCTTAACAAGCAGTGAAAAAATTTGTATCTCACTCAAACTTTTATGATAAGAAAAATTATATTTTGCCAAAAGCCTTACAATTTATGTAGGGGCAAGATGGCCAAAATACGCTTTTGGGTCTTGGGCCTAGTTTAGGGGTATTTACCTGTCCGAGCAGGGTTTTAGAGCCCACAACTAAACTATTCTTGGGAAGGTTGATAGGGATTATCCGAGGAGGGGCATCTCATCGGCTAAGCCAGGTAAAGATCGTACAACGAGGATGCTTGGAAGGAAATTCTGGAAGGTCCGTTGGGTGGAGATATACTCTACAAAAAATTATAAAAAGGAATAACGAATGAGAAATATCTTGAAGAAAGCTGCTACCATTGCATTAAAGACTCTGCATCTACCTCTCTGGCCGCATTAATGGAGAAATGACTTCTGCACAGAGGTGACCAACTTTACAACTATTGTTTGAGGACTTCAAGAGGGTGGTGGATGGGACAAGTATCCAGATTGGTGATTTGCGCTACACGTGGAAGATGTAGGGAAGGAGAAGAAGGATATAAAAGAACGAGAAAGGCATTAGAGCGGGGGATCGAAAAAGAGGAAGGAAAAAGAGAAAGAGAGAGTATTGTACACAATAGCTTTAGTTGTAATCTTTTGTTTGAAGAAGGAAAGGAAATACAATTGGTCCTCGACTAACGTCTAAGGAGGATTTCTGATATTTTTTATCCATTGACTGCGTAGATAATGGCGATCTAGCCTACCCATCTATTGTCCAATATCCAAACAACCTAGGTTTCAAGCCCACTCTCTACAAATTTGATTGTATAAGACTTTTTGGGCCTGAGCCCATCACGCGGTTGGGTCTGGGTACAAATTGTGCACTTATAATTGGCGTCGTCTATGGGAAATCTTGTGTTAAAGGAATTGGAATACTATGGCAGGCTCAGATTCGCATCGTGCAAACTCTCTAGCATCCCAGCACGAGGACCATTTCCAACATCTTGAACGTGAAGGAGATCGAGAGGGGAGTGTACATACGGTACACACCGGTGTGAGTCATTCGCGTAGAAGCAGAATCCCCCATGAAGACGACACGAAGGCCATGCAAAGGGAGATTGATCACCTTAAGAAGAAGTTACGCCGTGCAAGACGGAGGCGAACACCATCTCTTTCTGATCCTTCTTCTAAGGACTCTCAAGGCAGTAGTTACAGGCTAAGGTCCAGAACTCCTCCTAGTGATACTTCCTCGTATGAGAGAAACGACCTTCGTGGTTGAAAGGACAAGAAGTCTTCCTCTAGGGGCTTGGGAAACGATGCTATGAGTAGGGCGTTGAACCAAATCTCCAAGTCACCTTTCACACGTAGGGTCGAGAAGGGAAAGCTTCCACGACAATTCACTCAGCCCACGTTCACCATATATAATGGCAGAAGAGACCCAGTGAAGCACGTGAGTCACTTCAATCAGGGGATGGCGATACACTCTAAGAATGAAATTTTAATGTGCAAAGTCTTCTCTTCTAGCTTGGAACTTGTGGCGATGAGATGATTTAATGGCCTGAAGGCTGGTTCCATTGATTCTTTCATGGAGCTCACTAGGGCATTTGGCTCTCGATTCATTACCTGCAGTAGAGTTTTTCGGCCTTTAGACTCACTATTGTCCATGGCCATGAGGGAGGGAGAGACCTTGAAAACGTATTCTGATAGATACCGGGAGATGTTTAATGAAATCGACGGCGATTTTGATGAGGTGGAGATTAACACTTTTAAAGTGGGCCTTCCAACTGATCACGACCTAAGAAAATCTCTGACCAAAAAGCCTGTACGGAGTGTACGTCGGCTCATGGACCGTATTGACGAGTACAAAAGGGTTGAGGAAGATCAACAACAAGGTAAAGGGAAAGCGAAGGTCATCCCTCAAGAAAGGAGGGACTTTAGGTCGGATAGATACAATAACAATAGGTTAAGGAGAGATTTCGCTGGGCAACCGGGTTCGGCCACTCCTTAGGTAGTTAATACCGTATTTCGAGAACCGGTGCATCAGTTGTTGGAGAAGGTTAGGAAGGAACCATACTTCAAATGGCCTAATAAGATGGCTGGGGATCCTATGAAGTGGAATCAGAATCTCATTTGTCAATATCATCAGGACGTAGGTCATACTACCGAGAATTGCCGGACATTATGGAACCATTTGGAGCAGTTAGTTAGTGAAGGAAAGTTGAAGCAATTTTTGTATCAGCCTAATGGGCAAGGAAGCCATTCAGGTTCGATTAATCAAGGGAACAACTCATCTTGGCCTCCCTTGGGAACGATTAATGTCATTTTCGCTGATCTGGGCAGGACTGGCTCCTGTCCTACTAGGGTGATGTCCGTATCACATATTCTCACCGAGGAGTCTGGCTTGAGTCCGAAGAGGATTAAAGGGAGTACTCCACCAATTTTGGGCTTCTCAGATGAGGATAAGGTTGGGACCATTCAGCTACATGACGATGCCCTGGTGGTTACACTGAGGATAGGGGACTATGATGTGAGGAGAGTAATGGTTAATTAGGGTAGCGGTGCAGATATTATGTACCCTGATCTGTTTAAGGGGCTTAATTTAAAGCTCAAAGATCTTACAGCTTATGATTCACCACTAATAAGTTTTGAAGGGAAAGCTGTCATACCAAAGGGACAAATTCGTTTGCCTGTGCAGTCAGGTCCGGAAACAGTCGATGTGGATTTCATTGTGGTTGACGCTTATTCCCCATACACGGCCATCTTGGCAAGGCCTTGGCTGCATGCTCTAGGTGCTATATCCTCAACTCTTCATGTTAAAGTGAAGTTCCCGTCGAGGGAACTGATCGAAGAAATTCTTGGGAGTCAATCAGTAGCAAGACAGTGTATATTGGCTGCAATACTGCATCAAGCCGAACTAGAGTCCTCGGTCTCAGCTATGGAGGATTTATAGCAATTAATGTTTCTGGATGCCCCCAGTGCGGTGACAGCAGAAGAGGCAACATGTGAAGAGTTAGAGAGGTTTCTTATAGATGATGACCCTGAAAAGTTCTTTCAGGTTGGTGCTCGGCTGCCGCATCAAGAGAAGGGGGAATTGGTTTTGTTTTTGAAAAACAATATTGACGTATTTGCTTGGGATCCCTATGATGCCCCTAGGGTTGATCCGAGCTTTATCTGCCATCATTTGAATGTCAATCCTACCGTTGTCCCAAGGAGGCAACCACCTCGGCGTTCCTCTGAGGAGCATGCCGAGGTTGTCAAGGAGGAGGTGCTCAAGGGGCAATTAAGGAAGTTTTTTTTTATCCAGAATGGTTGGTGCACACAGTAGTGGTAAAGAAAAAGAACGGAAAGTGGAGAGTATGTGTGAACTTCATGGACTTGAACAAGGCTTGTCCTAAGGACTCGTTCCCAATGCCTCGCATAGATCAATTGGTGGATGCTACAGTTAGACATCCTCGGATGAGTTTTTTGGATACTTTCCAAGGCTATCACCAAATAGCTTTGGCACTAGATGATCAGGAGAAAACAACCTTCATTACTTCTACGAGGAATTATCATTACAAGGTGATGCCATTTGGTTTAAAAAAAGCAGGGGCTACCTATCAAAGGATGATGACCAGGATGTTCGAGTCGCAGCTGGGAAAGACTATTGAAGTGTGTGTGGATGACATGGTGGTGAAAAGCAAGGTCGTGCCCATGCATGTGAAAGATTTGAATGATACTTTTCAGACTTTGAGGAAGTACAGGTTGCGCCTTAACGCCTCTAAATGCTCTTTTGGCATAGGCTCTGGTAAATTCCTAGGCTACATGGTGACTCATAGAGGAATAGAAGTAAATCCGACACAAGTCAGGGCAATTAACAGCTTGCAACCTCCTTGGAATCTAAAGGAAGTTCAGAAGCTAATAGGGATGACTGCTGCCCTCAACAGGTTTATTTCTCGATCCGCTGATAGATGTAGACCTTCCTTCCAGTTGCCGAATAAGTGGAAGGGATTCGAATGGACTGAGGAATGTGCCTTAGCTATTCAACAACTTAAAGAGTATCTTTCTCGACCACCCATCATGTCTCGGCCAGAGGTGGATGAAATCCTGTTTGCGTATATAGCAGTGGCCATTCATGTCGTCAGCTTGGTTTTAATAGGGACGATAGTGGTATACAGAGACCAGTTTACTATGTAAGCAAATCTCTGCATGAAGCTGAAGTGCGTTATTTATCATTGGAGAAAGCGATTCTGGCTGTAATGCATGCTACGCGTAAGCTTCCTCACTATTTCTAATCCCACACAGTTGTTGTTTTGACTCAGCTCCCTCTCAAGTTGGTATTGCGAAGTGCCGATTACTTAGGGAGGATCGCAAAATGGGGAACTATCCTGGGGGGCTTTTGATATTAAGTATATGCTTCGCACCTCTGTGAAAGGCCAAGTCCTTGCTGATTTGGTGGCAGAATTCGCTGAGCCTTCATTGGAAGAAAGTGTAAAAGGGTTGCACACAGATGAAAAATCAGTTGGTGTGATCTCATGTAAGAAATTCCCAATTTGGAAAGTTCATGTTGATGGGGCGGCGAACCAAGAGGGTTAGGGGTGGGACTAGTTCTTGTGTCTCCAGAGGGGCTTACGTTCGAGAAATCGCTGAGATTGGGATTCTCAGCCACTAATAATGAGGCTGAGTACGAAGCTATATTGGTTGGGATGGATATGGTTCAAAAAATGGGGAGAAAATCAGTCCAAATGTTCTCAGATTCTCAGTTAGTCGTGGGCCAAGTGGTGGGGACATTAGATGCTAGAGATCCAAGAATGCAAAAATATTTGACTCGTGTCAGGTGTTTACAATCCAAACTTGACTCTTTTTCCTTGATGCATATATCTAGGAGTGGGAACACACATGTTGATTCATTAGCCACGCTTGCAACATCTTCAGCTCAAGGTTTGCCCCGAGTCATTCTCGTTGAAGATTTGTTGAAACCTGCTCGGATAGCTGTTGATGCTATCCACATTCATCAAGTTAGGTTTGGACCTAGTTGGATGGACCCCATAGTATCCTTTCTTAAGAGCGATGTCCTACCCGAGGAGAAATCTGAGGCAGATAAAGTTCGTAGAAAGGCGCCCCGATTCTAGTTGTCCGAGGATCAGAAGTTGTATAAACGCTCCTTTTCTGGGCCATACTTGTTGTGTATACACCTTGAAGCAACGGAGTCACTTTTGGAGGAATTGCATGAAGGGATTTGTGGAAGTCACACGGGAGGAAAGTCATTAGCTCATAGAGCTCTGACCCAAGGGTATTGGTGGCCCAACATGCAGAGAGAGGCCCAAGATTATGCAAGAAAATGCAACCAATGCCAGAGATTTGCTCCTAATATCCATCAACCTGGTGGCGTACTTAACCCCTTGTCTAGTCCATGGCCGTTTGCTCAATGGGGGTTGGATATAGTAGGACCTTTTCCAAAGGTGGTGGGAAATAAAAGATGGTTGCTCGTGGGAACCGATTACTTTACTAAGTGGGTTGAAGCTGAGCCTTTGTCAAATATTAGAGATGTGGACGCAAAGAAGTTTGTTTGGAAGAACATTGTCACTAGGTTTGAAATACCTCATACTCTTATTTCGGACAATGGCTTACAGTTTGACAGTAAGGCTTTTAGAAAATACTGCTGCGACCTAGGCATCATGAATAGGTACTCCACCCCAGCTTATCCACAGGGGAACGGGCAGGTAGAGGCAGTTACTTGTCCACAGGGGAAGATGGCCAAAATACGCTTTTGGACCTTGGGCCTAGTTTGGGGGTATTTACCTGTTCGAGCAGGGCTTTAAAGCCCACAACTAAATAATTGTTGGGAAGGTTGATAGGGATTATCTGAGGAGGGGCATCTCCTCGGCCGAGCTAGGTGAAGATCGTACGACGTGTCAAGATGCTTGGAAGGAAATTCTGGAAGGTCCGTTGAGTGGAGATATACTCTATAAAAAAATTATAGAAAGGAATAACAAATGAGAAATATCTTGAAGAAAGCTGCTACCACCGCATTAAAGACTCTGCACCTACCTCTCTGATCGCATTAATGGGGAAATGACCTCTGCACGGAGGTGACCAACTTTACAGCTATTGTTTGAGGACTTCAAGAGGGTGGTGGATGGGACAAGTATCTAGATTGGTGATTTTGCTACACGTGGAAGATGCAGGGAAGGAGAAGAAGGATATAAAAGAACGAGAAAGGCATTAAAGCAGGGGATCGAAAAAGAAGAAGGAAAAAGAGAGAGAGAGAGAGAGGGAGAGCATTGTACACAACAACTTCAGTTGTAATCTTTTGTTTAAAGAAGGAAAGGCAATACAAGTGGTCCTCGGCTTACGTCCGAGGAGGATTTCTGATATTTTTTATCCATTGACTGAGTAGATAATGGCGATCTAGCCTACCCATCTGTTGTCCAATATCCAAACAACCTAGGTTTCAAGCCCACTCTTTACAAATTTGATTGTATAAGGCTTTTTGGGCCTGAGCCCATCACGCGGTTGGGTCCGAGTATAAATTGTGCACTTACAATTTAAATAGCATATCTTGATGTTTTTAATGAAAACGACCATGCTTCAATCCTCTATATACACACATATATTAGTCGCTAACCCGTGCGATGTACGAAAATAGCTACTAGATGAGTTTCAGAAGAAAAAAAAAACATAATTTTTGAGTTGGAGTAGTAAGCAAAAATGCATGAAGTTTTTATTTTTTTTATTTTTTTTATATAAATGATATTAAAAAAAATAGCACAAAATGTTATTAGTTAGACAAAAGAAAGAAATGTTGTTTTATTTATTAGTTTTTTTTTTTGTGGGAATAAATAAAAGACAGAATTTTGCGTCTCTAATTTAATTTTTGTTGTATATATAGGTATACATAAGATAGGTTGTAATATATGTACTAAAAGGTGCCTATTGAAAAGTCATAACCATTCAAATTAGATATACCAAAAATTGTCTATTGAAAAATCATAACCCTTCATATTGAATATATCAAAATGTGCCTATTGATTGAAAATGTTCTTATTGAATGAAAATGTGCCTATTGGCCTTTTTTTGTTGTTGAGAATATTAAATATTTTTAACACACACACACACAGGGAGAATGGAGAAGGTTTTTTAAAGAAACTTATAGTGGTATATATCCAAAAGGGCCTAACTCTTGGATATACAGCACAAGCTTTAAACCTCTTTAAATAACACTCATTTTTTAATGTGGGATTAACTCACTGTTTTTTCTTTTGAGAATACTAAGTATTTTTAACACACACACACACACGGAGAGAAGGGAGAAAGTTATTTAAAGAAATTTACAGTAGTGTATATCCAAAATGGCCTAACTCTTGGATACACAACATAGGCTTTGATGTGGGACGAAAACGCTGACCGTTCCTGGACGGTCGTCACCTCGGCAGCCGTCCAGGAGTTATCCTCAGAACGAGGGTAACGGGCAAGGCCATCCTGAGGATGATGGCGAAGCTCCGTCTTTCGTCCATGGGATGCGCACGGTTTATCCCGAGAGGACTCGTCCACATAAAGGTTGGTGGACGAGGATGCTATTGGAATTCAAGCACACTCGACGGAATTCCAGGACGAGGATATCATACTTAGGAAAATCTCCGAATATAATATGATAATCCCTTATTCTACGCATAACTGTAATATATCCGTTGTGAAATGGAAATGTAACTCCTAAACAGTTATGGCAGTTACATTTAATCCTTTTGCCTTCTCGAATCCAGTGGAGGTTCCAGTATTCAATAACCGTCTGTGGGAACGCTATATAAATACTGATTCAGACAAAGTAAAGGTACGTTCATTTTGACTCCAAAAAAGTTGGAACTCAGATAACATAGAGAGAAAAACTAACTTTGCCATCGGAGGGTTTTTGGCCGGCAGCCCCGGTCGCCTTTGATTCGCTTTTCTTTCTTTTTCAGGCCGCAGAGAGAACCAGTAGTCTTGTGAAGTCCGAAGCATCCAGCCTACTGATTTTCTTTGCCTCATCAGGCTTTAAACTTCTTTAACTCACACTCATTTTCCAATATGGGATTAACCCACTGTTTTTTCTTTTGAGAATACTAAGTATTTTTAACACACACACATGGGGAGAAAGGAGAATGTTTTTTTTTTTTTAAAGAAAAGGTGTCTATTGACCTAAAATGTGCATATTGAATAAAAATGTGTCTATTGATAAAAAATGTGCCTATTAAAAAATGAAATACATAACTGTACACTGTTCTTAAATATATACATGACATAAATTTATATAGCCACATGTGTAATAAGGAGTGGTCAACAAAAAGTCTAATGCTTCGCTTTTATATTATACAAGCTCCATCAGTGTGCAATCCACCCTTTTTTTAATATTTTCTTTCAAATTCATCCAAATATTGGGCTTATGCTCCAATTTTTTGAAATTATTAACAATAGCTCTCATAATGTTATTTTAATTATCAATTAATAACGAGTCCCTTGATGAATTAGTAAAAAGGCCAGCCAATAACAAAAGTGGTAGCCACGCCAAAATTGAGTCTAATAAAATAGATTCAAAATATTTGATTCTATTATATTGACCAAATTTTCTTTATTCATCAAATCCATACACCTTTGCACATAAAAGGCCAAAGCTATGGTATTAGCATTAATGACATGTTTAACGGTCATTTACATCCATGTGATCTTTCATAACATATTCATGTATTGCCAAATACGCAACTAACGTATTTAACAAACGATGTCAACCATATATATATATATAGATTGCATGCCATGAACTCCTGCCATTACAATCTTGCACATAAGTCAAGAATCATACCTATTATAATCAGGGGCGGCTCCAAGACTAGTTGAGGGGGTTCAAATGAACCCCCTGACCTGGTCCCCAAAAAAAAAAAAAAAAATATATATATATATATATATATATATATAAAATTTAAAAGAATTTTTTTTGACCCTTACAATAAAAATTTGAACACCCAGACTTTAAAATTTTTTGTTAAACCCAATTGAAATAAGATTGAACATGATTCTTAGTTTTTCTCTATGTCCAATCAAGTAGTTCGATATGTGCTCTACACATTTCCAAATCTAAGAAATCTTTTATTGCTTACTTCAATTCTAAGGGAGTGACCACATGTATATTTATAAAACCATACACTTCAAAAAAAAAAAAATTTTATTTGTGAAGTATTATTTTTCTTAGTTACACACTTACTCCTAGCCCTACTCCTAACTATGTTATTATTCTTATTTATTCTATTTTTTTATTCAATTGATATAACTTATAAATATAATAAGTTATTATCAATTTGATAAAAATGTATGATTAGTTATTTAATTCTATTTGTTTATGCATCCAATGATTGTTGTCTTAATGATCGATCTTTAAACTGTCAATAATTTTTTAGACTATTATATAGTATAGTTGTATTGTATATAACATGGAAGTTGTCTATACAGAAAAACCAAAAAAAAAAGTCATCTTATATTTTTACTCGTGCCTACCCCCACCAATAAATTTCTTGCTCTACCATCATTAACCCTCTCTAGAAAAAAATCTTGGAGCCGCCACCGTTTATAACGAAAACTGTTTCTTTCTTTTCCACCATTAACCCGAATCAGTACAAGGCTTGGGTCATCAAACCGTTTGTGGTTTCACGAAATAAAAGAATTAATGGCTTCCAACTTAGGTATGTATTCCCATCAAATACATATAGCCAATAATTCAATCAGGGGGTTTCACGCAATAAATAAATACATATAAGTCGCCCAAAGAATCCAACAAATAGTAACTCAAAACCAATTGATAGTTTCGTATATACTTCTCTATATCAAAGACTAATAGCTTTCGACAATTTGTCTTCCCTACAAACTCTATTTACTGTATTCGTTTTATTGTTGCACTTAGAGATTGTCTAAAGTTGTTGTTTGAAAAAGGAATAATATTAGAAAAGAATAAACCAGTTACGTTACTATGTAATCCAACATTAAAATCAATATCACCACCGAAAGTAAAATTAACGCAAATATGAATATAAATTGCACAATAACATATAGTTAGAACTAACGCAAATCCTTTGAGTTTATGATGCAAATACTGTGCTACGTTAACCCACTTTTTATTTACTATACATCTGAGGAGAGGTATCTGACCTTTAAACTTGTTTTGGAACTTTATTGGCTGGTGCTATCAAAAAGAGAAGTGATGTTTTATTTATAATTACCACCCCAAGAGTTGTGTCTCTAGTTTATAATAATAGGTAGTTTTTTTTTATTTTTTTTTATTTTAAGATGAACGTTTAATTGAAAAGATACAATTGTTGTGTTTTTAATCATAAATGTGGTATTAATTTATGTAGCCATGTGGTGTAATGAAGAGAGGTCAACAAAAAGTCAAACGTTTCGACTATTAGTTATAGAGTTATAAACTGCAAACTGAAATAAACAACTAATCAACCTAAGCATTTTGCCTATAATTATAAACTCCTACTGATCAAAGACTTTTTTAAATAATAGGATAATTTTCCTTATTATTCAAAGACTCAAAACAAATAACAAATAAAATAAACAACAAATGATAGATGTTTAAATGATAATCCACGACTGAATCCTCCAAGTAATTTTCTTTTTAATTTAAACAAAAATTTAGTCAATTTTAATGACGAAATTGGCTGTCCCTAATTAAAATTTTATTTTCTTATTTTAAATAGCCGATTATCAAATTGATTTTTTAGTTGACCTGGGAAACTAATGAGGTGACACCCCCTAATTGATAATTGCATATAAAACTTGTGATATATAATTCTAATTATTTATTGTCACATTGTTGAAAGGTGATGATGTAATTTGATCAATAGAGCTTCTAAGTACGTGTAAGTATAACAAAGAGAGACTGGATTAGGGGTTTTTGTGAAGATACCTCTCTTGAGATTGCAGTCATGTGTATTTATACTAAGACTAGCCAATATTCTACACAATGCGTGGTGCATTTTGAAATATTTTGCGAAAAAATATATCTTTTAATCCCTTGTGTTCATTAATACAATTATTGTTAGTCAAGATTAATTTACAAAGTTTAATAGTAAAACTAAATTCAAACCAAACCCTAGTTCCTAACAATAATCAAATCCTATTAAAGCTCAATATTAAAATTACAAATTCTATTGAGTTTAGTTAGTGCCAAATCTGCCAAATTTAGATTTGACAACATTCTCTGTTATTTTTGGCAAGTATCCCAAACTAATATCCACATAACAATTTGCAATATGTAGTCATTTGAAAGTCACAAACGACAATGGTTAAAAAGTAATTTCAAGAACATTTATATTCGGTTGCCCCTTTAAAGCTTTCAAATATGAAATTCCTCATCATATGTAGAAGACTTTGTAAATTTACAAAGCAAATTGCCAAATATAACCATTTGCATGCCTTAGAACTATAAATTATTATTAGATAAAAAAAAAGTTTCTTATAGCTAGAAAACATGAACGGAATGTACATTCTTTAATGTGTTATTTTGTCATTGTTTAAATGGTCCACTTCCTACTAGTGTAGTCGATACTATATCGGCCGTACCGGCTGGTATGTACTGTTTCGGTACGAATATCGGTATCGAAACGCCAACGTTTCGTACCGGTTTAAATATGCAGTCATTTGAAAGTCACAAACGACAATGGTTAAAAAGTAATTTCAAGAACATTTATATTCGGTTGCCCTTTTAAAGTTTTCAAATATGAAATTCCTCATCATATGTAGAAGACTTTGTAAATTTACAAAGCAAATTTCCAAATATAACCATTTGCATGCCTTAGAACTATAAATTATTATTAGATAAAAAAAAAAGTTTCTTATAGCTAGAAAACATGAACGGAATGTACATTCTTTAATGTGTTATTTTGTCATTGTCTAAATGGTCCACTTCCTACCAGTGTAGTCGATACTATACCGGCCGTACCGGCCGGTATGTACTGTATCGGTACGAATACCGGTATCGAAACGCCAACATTTCGTACTGGTTTAAATATGCAGTCATTTGAAAGTCACAAATGACAATGGTTAAAAAGTAATTTCAAGAACATTTATATTCGGTTGCCCCTTTAAAGCTTTCAAATATGAAATTCGTCATCATATGTAGAAGACTTTGTAAATTTACAAAGCAAATTGCCAAATATAAGCATTTGCATGCCTTAGAACTATAAATTATTATTAGATAAAAAAAAGGTTTCTTATAGCTAGAAAACATGAACGGAATGTACATTCTTGAATGTACATTCTTTAATGTGTTATTTTGTCATTGTCTAAATGGTCCACTTCCTACCAGTGTAGTCGATACTGTACCGGTACCGGCTATATCGATACGAACACCAGCTGAACCGGCCAATTTCGGGCAATATCGGCCGGTACCGGGCGTATCCGCAAGTACAGAAAAAACTTTATTTTATGTTATAATTTTTGAAATTTGTAATGGCAGAATGGTAATTTATTTGCATTAATTTATTAGTATTATTTTTTTTCTTAGCATGCAATGAACAATTAAGCTTTCTATTTTTTATATTATGTTTTTTTTTTCTTTTAATTGATGCTAAAGTCTAAAACCATGAATAATTTGTTCTGAATTGAGGTAATGTTTTATGGTAAACTTTTATATTTATTATAATACACACACACACACACACACACATATATATATAAATATAAAAAATAACGGTAAACCCGAAACGGTACACCGGTATTGACCGGTACCAAAATATATCGTTTTATTGGTCAAACTGGTACAGCTTTTGGTACGAGATTGATTCCCTTGCTTCCTACAGAAGATTGCATAAAGTTCATCTCATGCACATATAAACTCAGACCTTTTAATTCTCCTTCTTGCACAAAGTACATTGAGCAACAAATAAACTAACATGAGGTCCACTACATTGATGCTTTAACTACATCCAAATAACACTCAAAATTGATCAAGAATGAAAACATTAATATCCAAATGTTTTATGGAATCAAATGCATTTCATTAATTAACAACAAAGAATGAACATTGATAAAGAGCAAGTTAAATTCAAAAGAGAAATAAGATTAAATTAAAATGCGCACGAAAGATGAAATTTGTGCTATGTTGATATCTAGCAATAATATATAGTTAAACCAAAAATTCCTTGTAGAGCCTTTGAGCACTGTAGCACCAATAGGTGGCTAATGCATAGCAGCAGTTGAAACAAGATTTTAATCAAGGATAGTCATTATTCAGCTCCATATAGTTTCAGCTACATGAATGGAAGTTGGAAAGTAAGAAAAGGATGTATACTAATAGTTGTGATAAGATGCTCTAGATTCCTTTGCATATGACGATTATTTTCCCTAAAAAATAAAAATAAACTCAGCTGATTACTGAAATTAAAAATAACATCCCAAAGAAAATAACGGGAAAAATAAAATTGACCTCAAAGGGACATTCCAATTATGATGAAATCATGAATTGTTTGTGGTATTTGCAAAGGTGTGGAGAGAGAAATTGGATACAATTGGATTTCTTGCCATGGCCCTTGTCACGGGATTTCATAAACCACTTCTTTTTATTTGTCTGTAATAATTCCAATGAAACACCCAACACGTAAAAATTGCAAACTCTAATATTGAATTGATAACAATACAATTAGAACCTAACCCTCTGTTGCAAACTCTAATATTAGATTGATAACAACAACAAAAATTAATTTAGTTTATATTAGTTATAACACAATATTTGTGTTTCCTCTTACTTAGCCAAGAATGATATTTCTTTTCTAGAATAAAATTACAAAAGGAGAAAAATAATAAAATTTCAAACCCTTACTCACCATGTTTGAACTTTATAGATTCCAGAATGCAGAACCGTGATTTTTCCATAGGATTTATTCATTTCAAGCACAACCTATCCAACAATACATCAAGAATTTGAGTTATAAAAACGTGATTGCTAAAAAACGTGTAGCTAAAGATTTTAGAAAGAAAAAAAGAAAAAGAAAAAAAAGAGAAACATTAAAAGAAAAGAAGAGAAGTGATTGTAAAAGGAGAGTCATGGCTAGAAGGAAGTGTACTAATATATAACTTAGATAATTGAAAGAGGTGGGCAACTCAAGGGTTAGATGTAGGAGAGCTGAATTAATGGTATTTTTTTCTTTATTAAACAATTAATGGTATACTTTCAATTAAGACTTGAGAGAGGAGTGATGAGGAGTAATAAGTAATAGATGAGCCTGATGAGGTGTAAGTTGAACCAAAAAAAAAAAAAAAAAAAAAATATATATATATAAATATATATATATATATATATATATATATATATATATATATATATATATATATATATATATGAATGGCTATCATAGAAAGCACTACATGGCAGAACCTCATACTTTCCCGCATGAGATATATATGAGCTTCAAAGTAGATTGGCATCAATGGAGGAAGCAAAGGCAGACTGGGAGAATAAAATTAGAGGTTCACTTTTTTTTTTTTTTTTTTTTTATTTTTTTAAGCTATAACTGGTTTTTATAATATGCAAATAATGGGAGAAACTCTTTAATTTCAGAAAAATAAATAAATTATTAGTGCAAGAGTCCAATAAGTTGTATAATTGTCAAAAAGAATACGAAAAAGTGACTGAAGTCCAAGAGACTAAAAATGGTGAAATTTTTTAATCTTCAGAATTTATTGAAACCGATAACTACATTGTGAAATTGTAGTCTTAAAAGGAGCAAAACGTGGGAACAATCAATTGTGCTTATTTTATTATTAATAGAATTAGCTTCTGTTGTAATTTGCTCTAGTTTTTCATGTTAATGGGCTTTTTTCTTTAATGAAGTTTAAAACATTTTAGAGAATAGTGGGAAGAAGTTAATGATCAAGCTAAATGCAAAATTAGAGTGTCACTTGGTAGAACTTCAAGCTCTTTTGTATGAGATCTCTGCTTATATATATATATATATATATATATATATATATATATATATATATATATATATATATTGATTAGTCGCGGATCCCACACGTTGCGCGTGATAATATTTTTAAAGTAATCTCATTAATATATATATTTTTCAATTTGGACTAATTTAATAAACAATAATGTAATTCAAAATCATATTTTCATTTATTATAGCGACAATCACAAATGTAATATATATATATATATATATATATATATATATATATATATAATTTCCGTTGTACCAAAAGCAAAACAATACAACTTTTCTCAAGAATTCAAAAAATAAGTTAGTGAAAATATAATTTTTTTAATAAAATTTCTTTATAATATTTGTGTATCATCAAAAAGTATATAAAATTTGGAAATTATTCTTTTAATTTTAAATAAACTTTCTCAAATCCAATTTCTCTACCATACAATCAAAAACACCGAGAAACGTAACTAAAAAAAATTTGATAAAACTCATCAAAAATACAATTATAAATAAAAAAAAAAGGAAAAAAAAAGATTGTAACAATTTTTCCTTTTAAAAAAACAAAGAGTACAATTCCAAAGGGGAAAAAAAATAGAGAAATGTTTTTGAAAAAGAAGTATTGTGTTAATGCTGTCATAATCTAATCTAACTTCTAATCCAATATGTGAAAAATAAATAGATAAATAAATAATTTTAAACACAAAATTGATTTTTTTTTTTTTCATAAAAATCTCAAAGAATATACTAATAAGATAAGAAAAATGAAGAACAACATAAAATATTCGTAAATACTTAAAACAATTACCTAAGCATCTAAGAACATGATATAAAAAATACATAACAATTTACTTCTAATTTGTTAAACAAAATATTTTTAAAGAGTGAAAGGAAATTGCACAAAGACCATTGTCTTCGACTGAACTAATTGTTCAAACTATCTTGTAGTTTTTTTTTTTTTTTTTACAAGATAGAATTTATACTCTAGCCTAATCTGAGTGTATATGTGTGTGAAGCTCCCTCCTAGAGACTTGAACCCCGGCCCTTACCCCCCACACCCCACAAGCATTTATACTTGCAGGGTGACCACCGTACCAAGGGGAAGCGGTGGTTATCTTGTAGTTTTCTAAATAAGCTAAAACCTGACAACAACACAAAATATAACATATTATAATATGATTTTTTTTTTTTCCCAAATTAGATCTACAACAAACATCATTCATTAAAAGTATTTAGTATTGCAAATCAAATGATAAAAAAAAAAAAAATATTTGCATTAAGAAACACATATGAATTAATTAATAATAGGACAATGAGGATACAAACCTCTACCATCAATGATTAAGCAAGACCGCCTGTGAATACATTTTTTATAAACAATTTTTTAAAAATATTTTTTATTCTTCATTGATTTCATTTTTCAGTTATAAGCAATCAAAAGTAGAATTCTAAAAAACACAAATATTCATCAATCTAAGGTAGAAATGCAAGAAAAATAATAATAAAGAATCCAAAAAAAATGAAAAAAATTTGAGAGAGAGAGAGAGAGAGAGAGAACCTTTTTTGTACAGGAAAAATATGCATAGAATGGAAAAGAGTGTCAAATTTAAAATAAGAGAATGAAAACAAGAAGAGCCAAATTAAAGGAAGATAAAATGGCAAAATAATATTTAAATTTAAAATCGCCCAAGAGGAATATATGTAGACAACGCTTTTGTTTTGATTCTCCATTGATTTATTATTTAGTTATAACATCAAAATTAAAGTAGATGAATAAGTAATGTTAAAACCATCTAAAATAAATTTGTAAAGTTAAAACCGCCTAAAATGAATTTGTAAAGTCAATATATTTATATAGTTAATATTGTAACAAATTAAATTTAAAATAAATATGAAAAAGAATAATGATGTGGCGGATAAGGTGGCTCAATAGGAGTATAGTAATAATAAATGCATGCTATGCTTAGATATGTATAGATTGATTACTCCAAGCATACAATACCAACCAAGAAAAAACCCCATTCCTTCATTGTTTCGTTCACAATATTTTCCCATTAAAAAAAAAAGACATTATATATGCCGTTCCTTTAGTACCATTTATCGTTGTGCACACTGATTCTTCAATGTCCCGTCTAAAGAGTTTGTGAAAATGAATAGAAATACATAACAAATTTTAAAAAGAGAGCAAGAAAGAAATTTTGATATATGTTTGTACATACGTACCCACCTGGAGGAGTTTGAGCGAAGAACTCAAAAACAGTCTCTGAGTCTCAACTTCTAGAGCCAAATCATTCCTCAAGTAAAACAAAATAAATCATAATAAATTTCATTGAATTTTTAGGGAGCCAAATATGAAGTAAGTAAGGATGAGAGAGAGACTTGGTGCTGCTGGAAAAGAGAATGCTGCTCCTCACCACCGTCAGCAACTTCAGATCTTGAGGATGAGGGACAGGAGATATAGATGAGTTTGGTTGGTTGGATCTCATGTGTCTCAGTTTTAATTTTTTTTTTTTTTTTTTTTTAAATTGATATGGCAGTATAGTTAGAATCTAATGTGGCATGGAAAATATTTTTTTATTGATTTGTTTGATATATCGGCTTTTTCTATACAAGAGACAACAATATGGACTAAATTGATATAATACTGAAAATGTTATAAACCAAATTGAAATATAGTGTGTAAGATAAGGACCAATTTTGTAATTTACCCTCATTTTTATATATTTAATACACTTATTTATATTTTAATTAATTATAGCATCATCAACTTCTAGTCAAGTCTCCATCGGACCTCAAAATATTTAAACCTTTCACTCATCTTGTTTTTTGAACAATCAGTTTTTAAAAAATTGTTGACATCTCTTAGAGATGCTTTGGTCTGTTTTGGCGAACTTCAAGTGTTTTGACCAGTTTAACTTTATAGTTTTGGGTAGAAAATGTCCATTATTTTTTGGCTCCTAAACACAAACACAAGAAAAAAAGAATTCCAGTCCTTCATATTCCATTCAATTCTTTTTCCTTTATAATTCGTTGAGCTGGAAATGGTGCTTCTTCAAAATAATATGAATATGTTTTTGCCAACCATTGCCTCATATTCGGAGTCATCTTCTTTGGCAAATTCTATAAAAATATTACTTGAAATGTAAATAGAAGAATAGATTATGAATTTACTTCAACTTTAATATTGCTCAAGAATTACACACAAACTAAATAGGAAGCTACTGCTGTAGTCTCCTAAGGAGTAAATCTCAAGCTATGGCCCTAGACCTACCTGCCTTGCTTCTAGATATATATAATAGTTTCAATTTCTTTTATTTTATTTTTCCCTCATAGTTACATTGAACTGCTTTTGTATGTAGTTATATACTCGTTCAAATGCTAAAATGATTACATCTTGTGGCCTTAGCAATTCTATATTTAAGTCCAACAAAATATTTAGCAGATACCTTGAAAGGTCTTGTTGATTTAAGAATTAGATACACAAGAAGAAAACCAAAAATAAGACAATAGAGATTGACTTGTCGAGCTAAAACGGTGATATGACAATCTCTTATTAGATGGTATAAAATATGAGTTTTACACTTCATTCTTACTAAATTTGGACTCATTTAATAAATGATATGTTTTTCTTATGTAAGATTGGAAAAAAATTACTTATAACATGAGCATAATAAAAAAAATCATACAAGTCACCTTTTTTAACCTTTGCTTTTTCTTCTCAAGGAAATTTCCATTTTTTCATCATTCTCTACCAAATGCACAATATAAATCTGGAATCTTTTATATCTTCCTATTTTTCGATCCTCTCATTCAAACAAACCCTAAAGCAATTATATAAAAGTTTTCAAGGACAGCTAGCTCTACGTAATTGCAGAAGAAATAAACTTCAAGAACATCATTCAAGGCAAAATAACATTCCCATAGATGAAATGTTGAGATGGTACTGGATCAATTTAGATGTGAATTGAAAAACCATTCACGTAATCATCTAAAAAGAAAAACGATAACATGTTGACACATCATTAAATTAAGTCACCTTGGGCAAGAAAAACCAAAACTATCTGACTATCCAATTGCGAACATTGGTTCCCACGGAAAACCTATCTGACCATTCAATTCCACATATGACAACTCTATGCTCCATGAACTGTACAGAGTCCTAAAGTGAAGCAGTAGAACTCTCCCCTTCAAATCGCATTGGCTGCAACTTGCTGAACTTCGACATATGTGCCAGTTTCTTCATTATATGAATACCTACATATAAAAGTCGAGATGTTTTAAGATTAGGGTAGTCATCAGTGATGATGTCGAAAATCGTCAGTGAGTTATACAGTCCTCACGTACTTCAAACAACACCAGCACAACACAAAGGGAAGAAGAAGAACCTACGAAAGGTACCGTTGTGGTACTGGCCAAATACCCTCCGACGATCAAGTTAGAGAAATCTCTTGTTCACAACTCTAGAGTGTCAAAGTTTGGGTGAATTAAGTGTACCTTGGTTTGTGAAGGTCTTGGGGTTTTTTATAGTGGCATGGGGTTGATATTCGTTTCTTGGCTCAGAAGATCTTTCCTTGTAGTAGAGATCTTCTTTAATTCGTGCATCTTGTGGAATCCTTTCCTTGTAGGAGTCTTTTTTATTAGGATTTATCATGAGATACAAGATATTTCCTTATATATTCATACTTAGAGCTCAAGTAAAATATATGTTGGACCCGTCAAGAGTTTGTCTTGCCCCGTCAGATTCAAGTCGCCAGCTTCTCATTCCATCTATGGCTTATTGGTCACATAAAGGCACCAAGGATCTTGAGGCGCACCTATCAGCTTTGGGATGGACTCGTCAGCTTTGGGATGGACTCGTCAGCTTTATGGTGTCGTTTAAGAATTACCCTTATCAGCTACCCTAGAGTTTTTTGGTTGAAGCATAGTGATAAAAATACAAAATTCTTTCACTCCAAAGCTACACAAAGAAGAAGGAAGAATCACATCAGGGGTATTAAAAATGCTCAAGGGCAGTGGGTTGAGGAAATAGAAGATGTGGTGGAGGTAGCTTCAGATTATTTTCACACTCTGTTTCATGCAGGAGCTGGTGATCAGATGGAGGAGTGCTTGAATGCTGTTCCAAATAGGGTGACTAAAGATATGAAGGTGGTCTTATCTAGTGAATTCACTGCTGAAGAAGTCAAAATGGCCTTATTTCAAATGGGACCTACCAAGGCACCAGGACCTGATGGTATGAATGCCCTTTTCTATCAAAAATTCTGGCACATAGTAGGTGATGATGTTGCTTTTGCTGTGTTGGATTTTTTAAATAATGGAAATATGTTACCTAAGATAAATCACACAAATATTGTTCTTATTCCTAAAGTGAAAGATAAAAAAAAAATGTCTGATTTTAGGCCAATAAGTTTATGTAATGTGATTTACAAGATTATTTCCAAAGTTTTGGTAAACAGATTGAAACAGGTGCTTCCACATATTATCTCACTCACACAAAGTACTTTTGTACCAGGAAGATTGATTACAGACAATGTTTTGGTGGCATATGAGACATTACATACAATGCATGCTAGGAAGAAGGGCAAGAAAGGGACCTTGGCATTGAAGTTAGATATCAACAAGACCTATGACTGTGTGGAATGTCAATTCCTTTAGGGGATTACGGAGAAAATGGGCTTCCCAGTATTATGGATAGAGAGGGTGATGAGTTGTGTTACCACTCCATCCTTCTCTAGTTTGGTGAATGGCAAACCCTATGGTATGATACATCCTTCACGGGGAATACGCCAAGAAGACCCATTGTCACCGTATCTTTTCCTGTTATGTGCAAAAGGCTTTACAACTTTGTTGGCAAAAGTAGAATTGGAAGGGAGGATAAAAGGAGTTTCTTTTTGTAGAGGAGCACCCAGAGTTACTAACTTATTGTTTGCAGATGATTTTCTGTTATTTTGTTAGGCTATACAGAATGAAGGGGAGACCATTGTGGAGATTCTCCAAACAGATGCAAAGGCTTCAGGCCAAAGCATAAATTTGGAGAAGTCTTATGTTTATTTTAGCACTAACACAACAGGAGTTCAGAGGCAGCAAATGTTGCACATTTTGGGTGTCAAGAAAGTGATGAAATTTGAATCTCACTTAAGGTTGCCAACTTTGATTGGAAGGGCCAAGTACCACACCTTTTCGTATTTAAAAGACAGAATATGGAAGAAGCTGCAAGAATAGAAAGGAATGCTATTGTCTAGAGCTGGGAAAGAAATTCTCATCAAGGTAGTTGCTCAATCTATACCGACATATACTATGAGTGTTTTCCAACTTCCTATGAAATAATGTGATGAACTGGATAATTTATGTGCCAAATTTTGGTGGGGTCAAGTAGGCAATGAAAGAAAAATTCATTGGAAGAATTGGGAGAAGCTTTCAACTTCAAAGATGGAGGGTGGTATGGGATTTCAGGATTTGAGAGATTTTAATTTAGCAATATTGGCTAAACAAGGTTGGAGAATGATCCAAGGCAATGACTCATTGTTATACAAGTGTTTCAAAGCAAGGTATTTTCCTAAGTCCTCTTTTCATGATGCTAAAGAATCTCCTAGATGTTCTTATGTGTGGAGAAGTTTGTTGCCTGCACTTCCTATTCTTAGATCAGGTTATTGTTGGAGGGTTGTCAATGGGTCTTAAATAAGTGTGTTAGGAAATAAATGGATTCCTAATTTCCACAAATAAAGTTCTTCATCCAATTAATGAGCTGGTTGATGAGATGGCTGTTTCAGAATTAATTGATCCAGAGTTGCATGTATGGAGAAGTAATATGATCATGTCATTGTTCCATAGAGAAGATGCTAATGCAATTCCAAGATTCCTCTTAGCAGAAGGGTTGTTTCAGATTCAATCATTTGGCTGCACAATAAAAATGGGAAGTTCTCTGTCAAGTCTGCATACAAGGTAGCAAGAAGAATGCGAGTCAATGGGAATCGAGCTGAATCTTTAAGGGGCTGTGTTGGGAAAATTATCTAGACGGTTTTGTGGAAGCTCTGTATACCAAATAAAATTAAAATTTTTGGGTGGAGGGCATACAATGATATTTTACCTACAAGGATCAATCTAGTAAAGAGAAGAATTATTAATGAAGACAAATTCCATATTTGTACTAGGGATGCGGAGTTAGCAATTTATGTTTTATGGGATTGTGGGATGTGTGGGCTAGGAGCATTTCGAAACTGCAGAAGGGAGTTTCAGGCTTCCGAGATGTCATGCAGTTGATGGAGCATCTGGTAGACAGGCTTTCAACTGAAGAAATGGAGCTGTTTTGGGTTCAATGTTGGCTTATATGGAACCAACACAACTGTGTACTATATGGAGGGTAGCTGAAGAACCCGACCAGCCTTAACAAGAGAGCAGAGGAGTTTTTGGAGGAGTTTAAGCAAGCCCAAGTGCATCTAATTGTGAGTCCAATGGAGCAACCAAGCGGTGAAGTCTGGCAACCACCTCCACCAATGGTATACAAGTTAAACTTTGATGCAGCAATATTTTTAGGGATGGAAAAATCTGGTATAGGTGGAATAATTCGAAATGAGATGGGCGAAGTTATGGCTGGTATGTTTGCTATTGGGCCGAAGGTGGATACAAGTGAGGAAGCTGAACTCCTTGCGTGCAGAAGATCTCTTGAATTCGCTATGGATGCTGGTTTCACTAGACTAATGATAGAGGAAGATAATACCAATGTTATGCAAGCTATTTCTCCAGATGTGGCTAATTATTCGTTCCTAGGCAATGTGGTGGATTCACCATTTGATTTCTAGTTTACTATGGGCTACAACTAATAAGATTAGGAGGTGAGGTAATAAGGTAGCGCATATTCTTGCTTAACATGCTAGAAATTTAGAATATGATTTGTATTGGTTGGAGGACTCTCCCCCACCGGCTTTGGAAGCCTTGTATGAGGATTCGTTATTATTATGATTAAATGAATAAAGTTTCTTTCTCAAAAAAAAAAAAAAAGTTTGGTCTTATAAGTTTTTTTTTTTTTTTTTTTTTTTCTGTAAATTTATCCCATTTTGGAATCTAGCAAGTTTTTATTTTTCCATTTTCTCTTGTGCCTTTTGTCCTATGCAATTTTATGAAAGGTAAATGCATGATAATGGGCTACACTTCCTCCATTTACAACTGCATACGAGTCAGGTATATATTGGGCTAATCAAACTCAATCCGTTTATCTTCAAACAATCACGAGCGAGCCTTTTTATTGCACTAGTTTCAAGCTGAATGTGCAATTTATTTTCCAAGGATAAGTCTTCAAGTTGAATTTAATATTACATACGTGCTCGAATTAGGAGGTGGCTGATTGGTCTCTTGAGTAAATCTCAAGCCAATTAGGAAGCTAGACTTGTCTTGCGGATGGAATAGTTACAATTTTATTTATTTACTTATTTTGTGTGCTTATGCAGGAGTAATTATTGATAGTCCAAGAATGTATTGACCTCTTGGGTAAATTAACCAATTAATTAGTTAAGTTAATTAATTAAATTCAATTACATGCAATAAGCGTGGTAGCACAAACAAATCACCAACTAAGTTAAATGCAGCGGAAAGTAAATTTGACACGGGTGATTTGTTTACGAATGGAAAAAATCACTGAGACGAAATCTCATCGGGTGAATTTAAGGTCACCACTTCCAAAAATCTACTATTATCAAAACAAACGGTTACAAGTAAAAGGAATCCTAGTACTTAATACCAAGTTACAGTTGAACCCTTATCCCAATACCCAATTGGACTTGTGATGTAGTGACAATCTCTCCTTTCAATGCATGACTCCCAGTATGTGATTAATCAATTGATGCACGAATCTAAGTACGTGACTAACTTCATAGCAACCCTTTGATTGTTGGAGTTGATTTGCAGCAGCTTCACATAGAAACACCAATAAGATCTTCATGTTGATGCAAAAGACTTTGCTTAATTATAGAACCCAAAGGCGTACAAGAAACGCAGCAAGAACTCTTTCTTCTGTAAGAGAAGGCTAGGGTTTCAAAAAGAAAACCTTATGAAGCTCTCTAGAGTTAAGTTTTTCTTTTTCCACCTCCTTTAAAGAGGAGCTTATTGGGCTTTCCTATTCCAAATAGGTTTACACAAACCTTTGGATTTCCTAGTCCAAAAAAAATTATACAAACCCACAAACCTTGGGTTTTCCTAGTCCTATAAGGATTATATAAACTCATAAACAAATAAATTTTTAGAATAAAAACGTTGCTAGCTACAGTCTGAATCTCGTAAGCTCAATAGATCGAGACATGTGTCGAGCTTTAATGAATCTCGACAGATCAAGATTCTGTCGAGGAGGCATTGAGACCTGCAGATTGCACTTTTCTTGAGTAGTTCTTGAGTAATCTTCATGTCTTCAATGTAATCACTTGTAATGATCATCTTGAACTTATTTAGATTTACCCAAATACAAATAAAGTGCGTTTTGTCAAAAAAATATGCCAATAACATAAAAATATGTTCATAACAATTATTCAATACTTCGGGAGCACAATAAGCATGTGCTCACCTCTCACATGGTATTAGCCTATTAGGTTCTACTAATAAAATAAGTGAACACGCATTTATTATGCTTTGGGATTATTAAATAATTACACATAGTTATATTCTCGTTCTAATTGGGAAAACTACATATTTGATCTCTAATTTTTATACCATATTACAATTTAGCCCCTAACTTTTCAATTGTGTCAACTTGGTCCTTAACATTTTAATGTCGTGTCAATTTAGTTACTGCCGTCATATCTTAGATAAAAATTTCTTACATGGAAACGGCCAGAATAAAATTTAAGTTTATTGTCATTTCAATGAAAGCTAATATTTTGTTTTGGTCATTAGACACATCATCAATTTTTATTCAAAAGATAACGATATGGACTAAATTGATACAATACTAAAAGGTTAGGGACCAAATTGACACAATTGAAAGGTTATGGATCAAATTAAAATAGTGTATAGGATAGAGATCAAATACATAATCTATCAAAATTATTTCTAACTTGAGTAGCGCATCTAACTTTAACTAAAACTTTCTGGATTTGAAAATGCTGACTTTTTCGCAAAAAGAGAACGAAACACAATAGCAATAATACAAAAATTATAGGATTAACAATTAAGGAAAAAAGAGACTAAACAAAAATTTACTGGGTTTGAAAATGCCTCGACCTTTTGGCCAAAAGAGACTAAACGAAACACAATAGCAATAATACAAAAACCCTAGGATTAACAATTAAGGAATTGATGAAACGTACCTAAGCTACAACTTTCAAGGCAATGCTTATCAGGAAATTACTACATCTACTCCTACTTGTAGATTAACTATAAGAACTACATTTTTCCTAAGATAAAAGAAGGCATGTTGGCTTGATGTTGGATTGTTTTTGAAGAGTGGTGTGTGTTAAGTCTGTTCTTTCTTCATGCAATTGACAAGTGGATTCATTTCCTGCGTCTTTGGGTGACTTGATTGGCCTAGGTTTTGTCACTCTATGGAAACCAGTTGTCTGGTTCATTACCTAGGGAGATCAATAATCTCACCAACTTGACATTATTCTTTTTGTCAAACAATATATTTGGCTTTTTCCAGAAAATATATGTTATGGTAACATACTTAAAATTTTTGTGCAAGTAATAACCAACTTGATAGAACAATCTCATTGATAATATATCTGAAGACTTCAGTATATACCCAATGCTTTGATTACATTGATTTGGGCTATACAATAATTTTCATGGTGAAGTTTCAACAAACCGGAGAAAGTGCTAAATTCTGATTAGTTTGAAAATTCTAATAATCAAATTACAAGAGAGATACCTCTGGAGCTCGGAGAAGCTTCACGTATGCATATGCTTGGCCTATATTCAAATAAACTTGTGGGAAAATTTTCTAAGGACTAGGGGAAGCAGAAATCAATGTTCAATACAATCGCGAAATTAATATAATATATAAGAAGATCATAAGAGTTTTAAGAGTGAGATTCGGGCACCAACAAAGGTACGTCATCAAAACATTCTGAAGCTTCATGGTTTCTTGGCACATGCTCAATAATCATTTTTGGTATATGAATAGTTGGAGAGAGAGGAAGCATATATAGCTAAAATCCTAAGCAGTGTGGAACAACCAAA
This sequence comes from Castanea sativa, assembly GCF_040712315.1. NCBI lineage: Eukaryota > Viridiplantae > Streptophyta > Magnoliopsida > Fagales > Fagaceae > Castanea > Castanea sativa. Next base: position 16,972,954 of record NC_134019.1, on the reverse strand, counting down.
GGAGTTGGATTGGATAAAAAGGATCAATGTCGGGTTTCTAATGCTCTCTACTATATGCATCATAATTTCACCTCACAAATAATTCATCAGGACTTGTTGAGCAAAAATATATTGTTAGATTTAAATTATGAAGCTCATATTTCTGACTTTGACATGGGGATAATTAGACAGTTGCTGAAATCTTGAGGTTTTACAGGTCAAAGTGATACTATTTTATGATACACCAATTAGAGCGTGTTATGTCTAAAATTGTGAAAAATATTATTTTCTTAGATTTATGGTAAAAGTTTACAAGGGTACTCCTATAATAAAATGAACCCAGCTAGCTTTAGTTTATTAAAAGAAACAAAAATAGCTAGGCATCACTCAGTAATTTTCTTTATGCTTTTATATACTCGGTTAGAACAGATTGAATGTGTTTGAAATTGACATCATTTTTTTTTAAAATAATTTTCACAATTTTTTTCTTGAGGATCCTGGGTGACGTGTTCGTCTGAAATCCACCTCATGTTAGGTCTACTGGAACAAATTGTTGCCTTCATAGTTACGCATCTACAAAGAGGCTTCCATAATTCCATTACTAACCTTAACCCGGCCGGAAGAGGAAAAAAAAAAGTCTTCCATTACTGGGTGATGCCTAACTATTTTGTTTCTTTTAATAAACTAAAGCTGGGTTCATTTTATTATAGGATCCTTATAAACTTTTACTATAAATCTAAGAAAACAATATTTTTCACAATTTTAGACATAACATGTTCTAATTGGTGTATCATAAACTACTGTGAAATTGATATATATTGCTCCAATTATAACCTAGCTATCACCTTAACAAGTAGTGAAAAAATTTGTATCTCACTCAAACTTTTATGATACTAAAAATTATATTTTGCCAAAAGCCTTACAATTTAAATGGCATATCTAGATGTTTTATAATGAAAACGACCGTGCTTTAATCCTCCCCCGTTGTAACTATACAATATCTATATTTGTTGAAAAAATCATTATCTGATTTGCTAACTTCTAATTAAAAAAGCATTTTCACCACTATTTTAACATGATAAGAATCTATCTAATATATACCTGGCAAATAGGAATCCATCTAATATTTTTCACTAAAAATACTCTTGAATTGATAAACCAGTTAAGTAAATATTTAATAATTTCTATTGGTGAAATTACATTATTAGTCCCTGAAATTACTATTTGTGCACAATTGGTCCCTCAAGTTTTCAAAATGAGCAATATAACGTTGACAATATCCCCGAAGCAAATTATCTTGGGATGTTTACGAATTCAAATCCACACCTCCACACCGAAATTACATTTAAAAATAAAAGTAAAGATAAAACATGATCTACTGCTTCACTAGTAAAATGGGGCATGGTGAATGGCTCCCCACATGTTTGCTAGAATGTCTCAGTGGAGTTTAAGTACTCTTGTACTGTGCAAATTGATTTTTTTTTTTTTTTTTTTTTTTTTTTTTTTTTTTCTCTTGGATTAGGATAAAGATTTGAATTGGAATAGTCTAGTTCTTTCTCTTGTGTAAATTTATTTTTGTAATTTTTTAATTAACATCATTTAAAAATAATGCCTAATCATTATTCCGTTATCCACTTTAGCAACATCACTAACGGAAGTTAACCTAAGAACTTATATTGCTCATTTTGAAAACTTGAGGAACCAATTGTGAACATAGGGTAAATTTCAGGGGACTAATAATGTAATTTCGCCTATTAAAATTCAAACCGCTTGAGTAATTGTTTCAACTCTTCTGCCACTGCCAGTATATCAAACAATTAATCATCCTTTCCAAAGAAGTTGGTAAGTTTGCCCGAAAGGCAAGTTGCATATATACTGACTAGTGGCTACTCGATTGGTCTTCTACGTAAGGGACTGGTGGAGCCTTCGCCTATTAAAATTCAAACGGCTTGAGTAATTGTTTCAACTTTGTTGGGTTTTTGTGGAGCCTAATTATGTTTGGTTCGGTTAATGACCCGACCTAAATAATGTTGCGTGGTTTTTAATGGAAGATTTTCTGAAGCTTAGTCCATGGAGCGGAGGCTTGGGCCGGGGCGGGAAAAAATTTTAGCCCGTTTTGTAGCCCATTGTGAATCCTATGCGCAGGATATAAAAAACATTGTTTTGTGATTAGGATTTATTGTTGTCATTTTTGAGAGAGAAAAAAATGACTGTAGCTGTCCTTTGTATTTTTCCCTCATAATAGTGAAATCCCTACAACTCCGTGGACGTAGACAAATTGCCGAACCACGTAAATACTGTTTTGTATATGTGATTATTTTTCTTTGGCATTTGTTTTTCTCTATATTTTGTTTCTCACAGGTTAAGAATTTCGTGGTAATTTCCCACAAACTCTTCTTCCAGTGCCAGTATATCAAACAATTAATTATCCTTTCCAAAGAAGTTGGTAAGTTTGCCCGAAAGGCAAGTTGCATATATACTGACTACTCGATCGGTCTTCTACGTAAGGGACTGGTGGAGCCATGCATGTCCTTGCAATTGCAATTGTGATGCCAAAATGGATTTTATCTATTGAAAGATTGAATTGAAATCCATTGCCTCTCTATTCTATGATGACAAAATTTACTTCTTGAATTGTGTTCCACATAGCTGTGTTACTTTTTGACAAACCAGCAAATTAACCACTTAACAATCCAAGCGAGTTTCAAAGTCAAATTAATATCACAATGAGTGTTCTCTAGGTTAAACTGACAAAACTACAGTAATAAAAGGAGCATGTAGCAGTAGGTATTGTCCATATATTTGTCTCTTTATATATTTCTTTGCCAAATGTGTGATTGGTTTCAAAAAATTTTAGATCAGACTTTAGAAATCAAATTATACCCAATATCTTATATTGTGACTGCTCTCACATACGACTACATGTTTTCTTTGACTACTCAGTCTTCTCTATAGGGAGTCCAAACTCCAAATAGCATGCTTGTGATTTGGGTTTGATGCGATACATAATGCTTGTCAATTCCTTCATATTCAATGGACACGTAGAGGTAGAGCATAAAATTCAAAGCGTGCTTATAATGCAGAGCTGAGATGTGCAAGGTTTCTTGGACATTTCCGAAGATAATGGCAGACATGTCTCTATTACGTTAAAAATATTTGAATAATTTGTTACGACTTACGACCTATGACTTTCTTGGCAAAGCGAAAAATCAGACCTCCCAAAAGACTAATGTGTATTATATAATTTTTTCATTGATTTTATTTTGCTAAGCATTGTGTCATCTATAGAGTTAAAGACTCTAAACTGAAATAAACAACTAATCAATCTAATCATTTTGCCTATAAAGTCCTAATCAAGGACTTTTTTAACTAATGAGGATAATTTCCCTTATTATTCAAAGACTCAAAACAAATAACAGATAATATAAACAACAAATTATAAGTGTTTAAATGATAATCCACGACTGAATCCTCCAAGTAATTTTCTTTTTAATTTAAACAAAAAATTTAGTCAATTTTAATGACCAAATTGGCCGTCCCTAGTTAAAATTTTCTTTTCTTGTTTTGAATGGCCGATTATCAAATTGATTTTTTAGTTGACCTGGGAAACTAATGAAGCTAGTGACACATAAAACTTGTGATAATTCTAATTATTTATTGTCACATTGTTGAAAGGTGATGATGTAATTTGATCAATAGAGCCGCCAAGGCTTGCCAGAGTTTCCAACACAAAGAGATATTGGATTAGGGTTTTTTTTTTTTTTTTTTTTTTAATTTTTTGTTTTGTTTTGTGAAGATACCTCTCTTGAAATTGCAGTCATGTGTTTATACTAAGATTACACCAAGCATACAAGACCAACCAAGAAAAAACTTCATTCATTATTGACTGTGGCCTATACTGCTACATTGTGAACCGTTCACATTATTTTCCCATTAAAAAAATATTACATTATATATGCCGTTCACTTTAGTACTATTTGTTGTTGTGCATTCTAACCTTGAGGCTCAGCTGTGCTTGATTGCTCGAGCTTCAATTCACATATTGCCTTCCTTGTTATCATTGATAATGTGCTCTTCAAAGAAATTAATAATTTTCTAAAATAGGCTAGATGAAGAAAAGACTTGGCGAAATTTGTTGTTAGCTAGAGTTGGGAGGGCTCAAGTATATAGAGAGTTGGCTTGGAGGGTTTATAGTAATCCATGTACTGCAACTATTCATGCTAGTAGAGTTTACGATGGTGTCAGTAGAAAGGTTTTTTGGCTCAGGTGATTGGGTTTTTCTCTTTGAAAACATGTCTTGGTGTTTTCAGGTGGTTTGATTTATTTTTCACACTTGCATATTACTATTTACATGCTTTAGTTTATTTCTTGAACATGTTTGCAATATGAAATTTGGCTAAACACTTCTATTGGACTAACGTGTAGCTGTAGATTAAAGGGTTTAAGTATTTTGCTAGGGTTGCTTTATCATCTTTCAAACTGGATTCTTGGAAGTAGTTGAATACTAATAATGGTTTGCTAACAATATCCTTGTTCCAAAATAGACAAAAATGTATGAATGTGCATGGACTACTGAGACTTGAACTGCAAGCCCCAAGGACAACTTCTCACTACCATAGATAGACACCTTGGTAGACAACACAACCAGAAATGCAATGGTTTCCTTCATGGATGAATTCTTTGGATAAAACCAAATCAAAATCGTAGAGGAAGATACGACCAAAACTGCATTTGTCACACTAGGGCATGTATGCTTACTAGGTTATGCCTTTGTTGCGGGGCTAAGAGGATAAGCCAATTGCAAAGATTTCTCTTTAGTGATAGTGGAGACGAGGGTTGTCACACTTTCCTCCCAAGGGAATTGATCTAGCTTCCCCACAATAACCCAATTTTTATCGAATTTAACGCTAATAACCCTATCTTCATGATAGATAGAATTTGGTTACAAACTTGGTTATAATCAACAGTTACAACTCCTACTAAAAAAATTAACATAACTGTATATTTTAAAATTTTAACAGTTGGATTATTTGTTATTTATGTTCCTAATATGCATGTCAAATTTCCTACCAATTGGATTTTATTAACTATTCGATCCATAAATATGATATTTTTTATGTATAATTTTAAAATTACTTAAGTATAATTAAAAACTCATTTGAAAGCTGTTTAAATCTCTTTGAATATATTCCATCAATTTTACTAATTAATTTTTAGAGTAAATTACTAATTTGGTCCCTAACCTTTAGGTTGTATGTTAATTTAGTAATTAATGTTTAAAATGTTTTAGTTTAGTCTCTAACTTTTTAGTATCGTGTCAAAATGACTTCTGCTATAAAGTGATTAATGGAGAAAACTGACGTGGTTAACAGCCAAATTTAAAATATTAATATTTTTTCCAACTAGACTACCACGTGTTCTATGATTTAAATAATAATAATAATAATAATAATAAAATAAAAACCTAATCACAAAAATGCACCTAAGATTGAGAGAATTGGGATTTGAATCCCTAGTCTCAACCGTGAGACAAAAACCAGGAGGGCAGGGGGGGGTGGGTGGGGAGAATGACAGAAGAACTTGAGATGCCAATAGCAACAACTACCCACCCATCCAATAGTAAGGCGATCGACCCATCCAACGACAATGACAAAGCTGAAACATCCATTGATAATTGGGTGTTAAATTATTGATTGTACCAAAAACTGAAACATCCATTGATTATTCAATGTTAAATTACCGATTGTATCAAAAGTTTAAATTATTGGGATATGATAACTTTAATCATTTCACCACATAATTCTAACACTCCCCCTCACGTTTGGGTTCAAATCTATATATCTAAAAGCTGAAGCATATCATTTATTGCTGCTACACTCCTGTTAAGCTACTTCATCCTTCACGTCATTGCCACATCATCATTTTTTTCATACTTATTTTCTACCTTTAATTTTTTGAAAATATTAAATATATAAATACATTGGCTTTACAAATTCATCTTAGGTGGTTTTGACTTTACATATTCATCTACTTTAATTTTGATATTATAACAAAGTATTATTTACACATATTCCTCTTAGACGGTTTTAACTTTACATATAATTTTGTCTATTTATCTTCCTTTATTTTGACTCTTCTTATTCTCATCTTCTTACCATAAATTTGTCACTCTCTCCCATTTTATGCATATTTTTCCCACACAAAAATGTTATTTATCTCTCTCTCTCTCAAATTTTTTTTTTTTTCATTTTTTGTTGGATTTTTTATGAGGTTTAGACCCCCATTGTTCTATTATTGACTAATTCATGTGTTCCTTGATGCAAGTATTTTTTATTATTAATTTATTTACAATATGTTCATATTTTGTGTTGTTGTCAAGTTTTAGTTTATTTGGAAAATAACAAGATGGGCTAGACAATATGATGAAGAATAATTAGTGTAGTTGAAGAAGATATTTGTGTAGTTTCTTTTCATTGTTTGTAAATATTTTGTCCAATAAATTTGCAGCAAATTGTTATGTCTTTATTATATGATGTTCTTAGCTGCTTGAGTAATTGTTCTAAGCGTTTATGAATATTTTTTATTGCTCATCTTCCTTATCTCATTAGTGTATTCTTTGAGATTTTTAAGAAAAAAAATTCAATTTTGTGTTTGAAATTATCTATTTATCTATTCATTTTTTGCATGTTAGATTAGATGTCAGATTAGGTTATGACAGTATTAACACAATACCTCTTCTTTTTTTCAAAAACTTTTCTCTATTTTTTTCTCCATGACTTTTACTCTTTGTTTTTTTTTTATTAAGAAAAATGAGTTACAATTATTATGTATAACGCTATAACCAACACTTTTGCTTGGGAATAGTGACATATTTCTATTGCGTTACTTCAAGGCCTTATTAAAATTTTGAATTTGATTATGCATTCGGAAGAAGGAGTTTGACTTTGATGTGAGTTTTATTTTTCCCATTCTTTTTTATTTGAATTGTAGTTTTGTTGAATTTTATTAATTTTTTTGATACACTTCTTGGTATTTTGATTGTAAAGTAGAAAAATTGGGTTTGAAAAAGTTTGTTTAAAACTAAAAAAGTAATTTCAAAATTTTATATTCTTTTTAATGATACACAAAATGTTATAAATAATTTTTATTAAAAAATTAATATTTTTGCTACATTTTGAATTACTAAAAAAAATTTGTATTGTTTTCATTCTGGTACGACAAAAATTATATATATTATAGTTGTGATTGTCCCTATAATAAATGAAAATATGATTATAAAATACATTACTATTTATTTAATTAGTCCAAATTACAAAAAATAAATTTAATGAGACCATCTTAAAAACATTATCAAGCGCAACGGATGGGTTTGCAACTAGTCTATATTCTATATATTTTTAAAAGCTGAAACGTAGCATTTATTGTTGTTACACTCCAGTTGAGCCACATCAGCATCCATGTCATTATCTTCTTCTTTTTTTTCCAATTTTCCTATAGCAAAGGTTAACCAAACAAAAACAATTGGATGGGTGACAAATTTTAGCTTTTGCAATTTTATTTTAATTATTATTATTAATTTATAACAATGCATATATAGGAAATTTAACTCTTAGATTTTGTTAATATTTGTTTGTTTGATAATATGTTTTGGGTGGATGAAATTACAACAAATTGTTTTCCTAATTAATCATTGTTAATTTTTATTAATTTTCTTAGTTACATTTTTCGGTGTTTTGGATTGTAGGTAAAAAAAAATAAGGTTTGAGAAAGTTTGTTTAAAACTAAAAAGATAATTTCCAAATTTTATATTTATTAAAAATGAATATTTTCGTTAACTTGCCTTTTGGATTTATGAGAAAAATTGTATTGGTTTCATTTTGGTATGACAAAATTTATATTTATAATTTATGATTGTTCCTATGTTACATTTATGATAGTTCTTATAATAAATAAAAATATGATTACTAAATACATTACTCTTTATTAAATTAGTTTAAATTGTAAATTTTTTTAATAAAACCACTACAAAATAATTATTACGCACAACGCGCGGATTCACGGCTAGTTCCTCTTAATTGGTGAGGCCCAACATGTAAGAATTAAATGAGAGATAGAATGGAGGAGATAATAATCGAATTTAAGACCTCTTACTCTGATACCATGTTAAATTATTGATTATCCTTAAAATTTAAGCCATTGAAATACGATAAATTTAATCATTTAACTACACAATTCTAACATTGAATTTCTGGTTTTGATGATTTTTGGTTTTGTTTTTTTGGTTTAGTCTGGGTTTTATATTTTATATTTGTTCTATTATTCCATTGCTTGCTAAGAAGACATTGGAGATGAAAGGTATTTTCTTTTGTTTTGTTGTATTTGGTAGCGTGGTTTTGAAGCTAATTTTGGGCTGATGTTTAATTTTCTATTCTTTATTTTTGTTGTTTATGCTGACCCCTCTCAAACAAAAGACGTGAATTGGGATCCAAAGAATTGGGCAACCTAGCATTATTATCAATGTCCAAATCTCTTTTGCTATATTTGTTGCATCTTTACCAAAGCACGTAATTTGTATGAAATGGAATGGTATTTGGGTTGAAGTTCTGATTCTTCAATGTCCCGTTTAAAAAGAGAGAAAGAAAGAGACTTTGATACAAAACTGCAGGAGTTTAAGCGAAGAGCTCGAAAGCAGTCTCAACTTCTAAGCCAAATCATTCCTCAAGAAAAACAAAAATAAATCGTAATAATTTTATTGAATTTCTAGGGAGCCAAACATGAAGTGAGGATGAGAGAGAGAGACCTGGTGCCACAGGAAGAGAGAATGTGCCGCCATCCTCGCCGCCGTCTTCGACTTCAGATCTTGACTTCCAACCTTTCACTTGTCTGGTTTTTTAAATATTTATTACTTTTTAAAGCATTGTTGACATCTCTTAGAGATGCTTTGGTCTGTTTTGGCGGACTTCAAGTGTTTAGACCAGTTTGACTTTATAGTTTTGGGTAGAAACTAGAAAATTTCCATTATATAATTTTTAGGCTCTTAAACACAAACACAAGAAAAAAAGAATCTCAGTCCTTTATATTCCATTCAATTCTTTTTTCCTCAATAATTCGTTGAGATGGAAATGGTGCTTCTTCAAAATAATAGGACTATGTTTTTGAGTATCACGAAATGAATTGAAAGAAATCTGTATATTTTCATTAATTAGCAAAACTAGGAGTACAAAACTAACCAACCAACTCACTAACAGAACTGAAACTAACTCTACACGTGTGTACACAGTATTAACTAACACTCTCACGTGCTATCACTTAAAACTATTAACTCAGCCACTAAAGCTGTGTTGTGTCGTTTATGCAGTGTTTTTTACTTTGACTGCTCTTGCTCTGCTCTTGCTACTTCCTTGTGCTCATCACAATCTACACTCTGATACCATTGCCTCATATTCGGGGTCATCTTCTTTGGCAAATACTATAGATATATTACTTGAAATGTAAATAAGAGAATAGATTATGAAATTACTTTAACTTTAATTTTGAATAAGGTGTCAAGTTGAATTGAGAATGCTCAAGAATTACATACAAATTAAAATAGGAAGCTACTGCTGTAGTCTCCTATGGAGAAAATCTCAAGCTAAGGCCCTAGACCTACCTGTCTTGCTTCTAGAATAGTTTCAATTCCTTTTTTTTCCCCCTTATATTGACCTGCTTATGTATAATTATATACTCATTCAAATGCTAAAATGATTACATCATGTGGCCTAAGCAATTCTATATTTTAAGTCCAACAAAATATTTAGCAGATATCTTGAAAGGTCTAGTTGATTAAATAATTAGATGCACAAAAAGAAAACGAAAAATAAGACAATAGAGATTGACTTGTCAGCTCTCTCCAAGTCGTGAAAGAGGCTTGACTGAATTTTATAATATCTCTCTAGATACAAAGTATATTTAAGCTGTCTTTTATATATGCATTGGTTCACTAACCCCTTCTTATAATTAAACAAGACCATGTTGCCCAAGGCCCTCTTACTGCTTTCTCTCCTCATCTTCTTTTCTTATTTTCATGTTGCTTCTCCTGCTTCAGCCTCTTCAACAGCAGACAGAAGAGCAGAAGTGGATGCACTGCTCAATTGGAAATCAACTCTCCAAAACCAGACTGATTCTTATTTACCTTCATGGACACTTTCTCCTAGTAATACAAGCTCTAGTTTAAGCCCATGCAGCTGGATAGGGATCAGTTGCAACGTTGAGGGGAGTGTCACCAGCATAAATCTAACAAGCTTCGGTTTGAGAGGTACACTTGATTACTTCAACTTCACATCCTTCCCCAACCTATCTATTCTTGCTCTCGCTTATAACTCACTTTTTGGAGATATCCCTTCTCAAATTGACAACCTTTCCCAACTCACCACACTCAATCTGGCTTTCAATCAATTCACTGGAAATATTCCTCAAGAAGTAGGGAAGTTAATGAAACTTAGTGTATTAAGCTTCTCAAATAACCTTCTCTTTGGTTCCATTCCTTCTGCCATTGGAAATTTGACAAATCTTTCATTACTATACCTTGCCAACAACCAGCTATCTGGCTCCATCCCACCAGAGCTTGGAAAGTTGAAATCTCTCACTGAGCTACGCTTGAATTTAAACAACTTGAGTGATTCAATTCCTGCGTCTTTGGGTGGTTTGGTTGGCCTAAAGGTTTTGTCACTCTATGGAAATCAGTTGTCTGGTCCATTACCTAGGGGGATCAATAATCTCACCAACTTGACACTATTCTTTTTGTCAAACAACAGCATATCTGGATTTTTACCAGAAAATATATGTCATGGTAACATACTTGAAGATTTTTGTGCAAGTAATAACAGATTTACAGGAACTGTTCCTAAAGGCTTGAAAAATTGCACAAGCTTAACAAGACTCCGACTTGATAGGAACAACCTCATCGGGAATATATCTGAAGACTTCAGTATATACCCAGTGCTTGATTACATAGATTTGAGCTACAATAATTTTCATGGTGAGATTTCTCCAAACTGGGGAAAGTGCCAACTTCTAACAAGCTTAAAAATCTCCAATAATCAAATTATTGGAGAGATAACATCAGAGCTTGGAGAAGCTTCACGTTTGCATGTGCTTGACCTTTCTTCAAATAAACTTGTGGGAAAAATTCCCAAGGAGTTGGGGAAGCTGAAATCATTGTTCAATCTCACTTTGAGCAGTAACCAACTTTCTGGCACTATTCCTTCAGAACTCGGAAGTTTACCCGATTTGGCCTATCTTAATCTAGCATCAAACAACCTAAGTGGTCCAATACCTAAACAGCTAGGTGACTGCTCAAAAATGTTGTACTTAAATTTGAGCAACAACAATTTTTTTGAAGGCATTCCCATTGAAATTGGCAATTTGTTGTCTCTGCAAGTTCTGTTAGATCTTAGCAGGAATGAACTCACTGGGGAAATTCCATGGCAACTTGGAAACCTGGCCAAATTGGAAATACTGGATATTTCTCACAATGAGCTTAATGGTTCCATCCCTTCCTCCTTCAATGGAATGCAGAGCTTGAGGTTGGTTGATATATCCTACAACGAGTTGGAGGGTCCAATTCCTAACAGCAAAGCCTATCAAGAAGCACCAAGTGAAGCATTTACACATAATAGAGGCTTGTGCGGGAACCATACCGGGTTGATGAGCTGTAACCCTCCAGTAAAAGATGAGAAAAAGCGCAATCATGCAGCTTTTTTTATCATTATCTTTGTGCCTACAGCTGCATTCATTTTGACCATTAGTGTTGGTATACTTCATATATTGAGAAGAGAAAGGAAAAAGGAAGATGGCGAGCTGAGAGATTCACATAAGGGAAATTTATTTTCAGTTTGGAGCTATGATGGGAAACTAGTGTATGAAGATATTAAGGAAACAACGGAAGGTTTTAATGCTAAGTACTGCATTGGGGTAGGGGCAACTGGTAATGTTTTTAAAGCAGAGCTGTCAACAGGTCAGGTTGTAGCCGTGAAGAAGCTACATAATGCAATGTTGGAAGATCATAAGACTTTCGAGAGTGAGATTGTGGCACTGACAAAGGTACGTCATCGAAACATTGTGAAGCTTCATGGTTTCTGTGCACATGCTCAAGAATCATTTTTGGTATATGAATACTTGGAAAGAGGAAGCATAGCTAAAATCCTAACTAGTGTGAAGCAAGCGAAGGAGTTGGATTGGATAAAAAGGATCAATATCGTTAACGGGATTGCTAATGCTCTCTACTATATGCATCATAATTGCACCCCACCAATAATTCATCGAGACATATCGAGCAATAATATATTGTTGGATTCAAATTATGAAGCTCATGTTTCTGACTTTGGCACTGCTAGACTTGTGAAGCTTGATTCATCTAACTGGACAGGGCTTGCTGGAACATATGGATACATTGCTCCAGGTAATTTGGTTCTACCTTCTTCCTCATATATGGCTTATTAATTCAATTCTGTTGGATCCATGGTTTAAAAATAATTTGATAAATCACAATTATGGAACAAGCTTACAACAAATAAAATGAAATTTCACTTCTTACCTCAATTTTTATATCATATGAAGTGTGCGTTTGGATTGCACGTTTCCAGCGTGCAATTCAGCATTTACATTTTTGGCTGGGTCTCACAGCACTGTTCATAACCCAGCCAAAAATGCAAAAACGGCGCATACCAATGCATTTCTGGGTCCCACGGCACTATTCATACGTTTAAAAATTATTTTACTAAAATGTTTTTAGCAATAAGTTTTCAGTTTTCGGCAAATAAGCAGTATCCAAACACACCCGAATAATAACATATGCCATGTAAAAAATTCTATAAAAATAAGAATAATAAGATATAGATAGTACTGTGGTACATGACTCACTTGCATCGCAGTACTTGCTCTTTTTAAGGCATTTTACTGTACCTTGAGAAAATATCAAAGATACATCTCAACCGATACAATGGGTTCACTAGCATGATGCCCCCAAAATACCAGAAAAATCAAAATAAATAAATTGCACAAGAAAAAATATTTTCAATTTATTTGCCAATTAATATTAAAATGCACCAACAAATTCTACAATAGAAATCATCAAATATAATTTTGCTTTTTCCCTTTTTCTCTTGCATATATCATTAAAAATGAGACATCATAAAGTTTATATGTCTATTTGTTGATTAATTCATTCGAATTTTGTAGAGCTAGCTTACACAATGAGGGTTACTGAGAAATGTGACGTGTATAGCTTTGGGGTAGTGACTCTAGAAATAATTATGGGACATCATCCGGGTGATCTGATATGCTCTCTTTCAACTTCTTCACCGTCAACATCTTCACCGTCAACATCTTCACCATCAACATTGTCATCTTTGCCATCAGATGCCTACAGTATGCAGTTGAAGGATGTGTTGGACAAGCGACTAGCAACTCCTGATCCAGAATTGGCTGATGAAGTTGTCACAATTGCTAGATTGGCATTCTCATGCATTAGTGCTAACCCACAAGTTAGGCCAACAATGCAGCATGTATGTCAAGGGTTATCAACTCATAGGCAATCTTTCTCTGAGTCATTTGACATGGTGACATTGAGACAGCTGCTGAATCTTGAGGTTTGATAAGTGTAAAAGAGGCCAATTGATTTGTATACTTAGTGACACAAAGTAAGACACTTGCTATCTCCATGTATTGTGGAATAAAAGCAAATTTAGTTGTGCTTTTGTATTTTCATCCAGAACAGATTGTATGTATTTGAAATTACATCATCTCTTTTCACAAATTTTTCTTCTTGTGGATCCTGTGCGTATGTCTCAAATATACCTCTTGGAAAAAAAATTGTTTCCTTTCCAAGCATATACAAATTAAGTGCCTTCCATTAATAACCTTAACCCCCCCCCCCCCCCCCCAAAAAAAAAACATTGCCTTCAATTACTGAGTGATGCCTAGCTATTTTTGTTTATTTTAATAAACTAAAGGTGGGTTCATTTTATATTAGGAGCACCCTTAAAAACTTTTACAATAAATCTAAGAAGACAATACTTATCTCAATTGTTTGACAAAGCATATTTCAATTATTGCATCATAAAAATGATATTGGTGGTGGGGTATTGTGATATTGATGTTACTAAATTCACAATCTGCCACCTTAACAAATTGTGAAAAAAGTTGTTTCTAGCATTTCTCAAACTTCATGGTAAGAAAAACTATATTTAAAAAAAAAAAAAAAAAAAGATCATTATCCAATTTGCTAATAACTACTAACAATGCATTGTCACCATTATTATAACTAAAAGGAATCTATCTAATATATGACCGCCAATAAAGAATCTATCTAATTTATATTCAAGATTTCTTTTTAGAAATGATTTTAATTCTCACACATCCACTATTTCACATTTCTTTTTTCACATCCACTTTTATGTATTAAAATGTTAACATTTTCACATCAATCGTGGATATGTATGTGAAATAGTGGGTGTAAATGAGTGTCTAATATTTAGCCTCAGCCAAAGAGTCTTGAATTTATACACCAGTCAAGGAAAATTTTAATAAATTCTACGTATTAAAAATTCAAACGGCTTGTGTAATTGCTTCAACTCTTCTACCAGTGTAACAAACAAGTACTTCATCCTTTTCCAAAGAAGTTGGTAACTTTCCCCGAAAGGCAAGTTGCCTTTCAAATTGGTCTTTTACGTAAGGGATTAGTGGAGTCATGCCATTGCAATTGAAATGCCAAAACGGGTTAGTTATCTTTTTGAAATATCAAATTGGAATCCATGCCCTCTATTCTATGATGACATAATTCACTTCTTGAAAAATGTTGTGCATAGCTGTTACTTTTTGACAAACCAACCCACCACTTAATCTTAACGAGCTTTAATGTCAAATTCATAACTGAGTTTTCTTATGGTCCTAAACTTAATAGAAGGCACTTTCCAAAAATGTGTGATTGGTTTCAAAAAATACTTCTATATCTACATTAGAAATCAAATTATACGCAATATATTAGATAGTGACTACTCACATACGGCTAAGGTCTCTTATAGACGTTTTATTTGACTACTCAGTCGTCGCTAGAGGGAGTGCAACTTGCTTGTGATATGCGGGGTTTAATAAGATACAATTACATAGTGCTCGTCAATTCCTTCACATTCATGTTCAAATGGACCAGCTCTCAAGTTTCAACTTTCAAGCCATATCGGTGAATGTGGAGCATAAAATTCAAAGGTTGAGATAAGCTTGTCTTTTGTTCCACTAGTTCTTCAGACCGACATTGCACCATTCCATTAGATTTTCTTAGACATTTCTGAATTTGATGGTAGACATATATACCACTAATACTTAATATATAAGTAAATAACTATCTTGCAATTTAAACAAAAATAAGTAATTTCTCATGTCGAAATTGGCTGTCTCTGGACCTCTGATTACCAATTTGATTTTTTAAATGACGAAGGAAACTTGAGGTGACCCCCCTAATTCACAATGCGTACAAAATTTGTGATACTTCAAATTATTTAGTGTTACCTTGCTGAAAGGTAAGATCATAACAAAAGCATCTAAATTTGCAAAGGTTTATTATTTATTCTTTTTTTGTTTTATAATTCAATAGTTATAATGTGGTGGGGATTTGAACTTTAGATATTTCTGTTGAAGACACTAAGAGGTACTAACCAATTGAACTACAAGGCTCTTGGCAAGCGTTATTCATTTTTTAAACATATGAAAATACCACAATTAATACTTCTAACCAACCAACTTCTTTGAGCTGCTTGAGGGAAAAACAACTTCAATTCACATGAAGATGAACAAGAATGATAATAGCAACAACCATGACAACAATAAAAACTTGATGCCTTCATTGATCTCAATTTCTCAAGTATTCTTTTTACTTTTCTCATAAAATAATCAAAGTTTAAAATGAAGAAAATAAAATTGTTAAGGGTCATATTTTTAGATACTGGCATAATCGAGTCAAAACGTACTTTCTATATACTCAAGTTTTAGGTTGAGTGTCTCTAATTGTATTCAAGTGCTATTCATTGAAGACAAAAGAAAACAGCTTAAGAAACCACTCAAGAAAAGTTGCTAAAATAAGTCCCTCGATACCTCTCAAAACCTTTTGATCTATTGAGACTTAATGAAAATCAATACATAGCTTGACACCTCTCAATCTATAGAGTTACGAGAAGTCAAAATAGTAACTTCTATTCCAACCCATGATGACTTGGCATATTTTCGGATTCAAGCACTAGGGTTCCAGGACATATAAAAGCCATAATTTTAGGTTGTTATAACACCAGTTAGACACACGAAAACTATGGAGCTGTTGCGATGTCTGTGCGCCTAAGGTTCTGTAACGAGGTGCTTCCAGTTCATTAAAGTGTGTTATTGCAAAGAAATTTGCACATAAACTACAATAATAACTGATTGTTGCAGAGTTGGACATAAATTGGAGACTTGTGCAAAGAATACGTCTTCTATGAGGAGTCCAAATGTATTGGAGCTAAGTTGTCTTATAAATTAGTAGGTTTTATTTAGGTAGATATTTTGAAATATGGTAAGATTCCTCATATTTGTAACCTTGATTCTTATTAGCATTTTCTTTAAGAGTAGTGACTTAAATAATCAACCATTGGGGCTTTTTCTGCAAAGGCTTTTCCCATCATAACCATATCGTCAAATTTATTTTCCATTGCACTTAACTCTAGATTAAGGAGCATAAACTCATGGTTTATCGATAGGGGTGTGCTAAAAGTTCAAGAAAAATGAATACTTTTCACAATTTTTTTTCTTAATGACGTAGAATTCCACTAAGGAAAGGTCCTTTAGACCCTCTCCTAGAAAGTAAACCATGGATACATAACTTCACCTACCAAGACCGTGTATTAAGTAATCCAGATGAATTCCTAATAGAGATCGAACTCAAAATGTTTAGTCTGCAGTCCATCCCAACCCTTTAACCACTAAATTGCACATGACAAGTTAATTTCACAACTTTTTCCTATTATTTGCGCCTGACAAGTTATTTTCAAAACTTTTTCCTATTATTGTCGTTTATGACGATAGATGGGAAGATGGTTGTAGCCTTTGAAGATAGGCACCATGAGAGGGACCTTCTAGAAATTCATGGGACCCTTCTAGAAATAAACATTAATGACTACCTTTTAGATCAGTGACTACACAAAGGCTGGAAAGTATCAAAGCATCCTTACTTACGTTGATTTTGTTGTGCTTATTTTCCTCTGTATCGGCCATGATTGTCAAAAGTGTAATATTCTTGTTCAGCTTAACATTTGGAATTTTCATAACAAATTAGGCCGTGAGTACAATGATATCTTCTTTAGTAGGTAAATCCAACATTATCTTATTTGACTAGACTATCCCAAGTTTTTCGGGATATCATTTCGAGAGAAGAAATTTTTATATGTGGCAGGCCAATGCAGTATTTCTCTTACTAACATGTGAGCATGTCAGAGAGAGAGATGTATAGACCTAGAGTAAGAGATACCAATCCTGTGTCAGTGAGAGAGATGTATAGGCCCAAAGCAAGAGAGAAGCTTGTAAATTTGGGACCAATAAATATTCTGTAAGGGCACAATTTGTACCCGATCCAATCCCTAGATGGACTCAGGTCCAAAAAGTCTTATACAATGAAATTTGTAGAGTATGGGTTTGAAACCTATGTTAAGGATATTAGAGAGTTAATAAACAGGCTAGAATGCTGCAATCTATGCGAATAATAGATAAATATGACAAAAGCTCTCCTCAGACGTAAGCCGAGGACCACTCGTATTGCATTTCTTTCTTTAAGCAAAATATTACAATTTTTAGTTTTTTTAAAAAAAGGTCCTTACTCTTCTTTCCTCTCTCGTCTTCTTATAGCCCTCTTCTTCTTCCATTTTTCTTCCACATGTAACACAGATCTTCCCCGTAGATACTTGTCTCATTAACCACCTTCTTAAAGTCTTCAAATAATAGCTGGAAGGCTGAATATTACTGTGCAGAGGTCATTCCTCCATTAATGCGGCCAGGGAGGTAGGTGCAGGGCCTTTAATGTGGTAGTAGCAGTTTTTTCTCTTCTAATATTTCTCACACGTTCCTCCTTCTAACGAGTGCTTGGATCACGCCTTTACCCAACAGATCTTTCAGAATTCTGTCTCTAAATCCCTTAGCACGTCCCATGGTCTTTACTGGGCCCATCCGAGGAGATACTCCTCCTCGGACAATTCCTCTGCCCCTTGTAGCGCGAACTGGCATGTGGGCCACGAAGACTCTGATTGAATAGACTTATACCAACAAACCAGACCCAAGGCCCAAATGTGCATTTAAGCATTTTTACCCCCCACAATAGCCCCTCAAAACTTCATTTTTCCCCCCATCCGAGGAGAGAAATGGAGTTTTGAACCAACAACGCACCCTCCACACACTTTGCACGCTGCCACATGTGTAGGGGTCCTTTCGTTCCTTTAAAACCGCCCATGTCGCTTCGAAACCCAGAACACTCGCATTAATGACTGCAAGTTACGTCTTGTTCCCTACGTTCAACGGTAAGATATGCATCCAACGATCCGGGTTTGCTCTAAAAATTTCGGCGGGATAATTCTGATTCGAGGCCGCCTCCCACACGCCAAAACGCCTAGGAAACCGAATCTCCATCAATTCTTTCAGAAATCAATCAAGTCTAAGAGTTACTCACTCTCTTTCCTCTCAAGAAGCTCGTGAAGAATCGCCTAACTATTTCCCGTAAGTTCTCAACTTCCTTTACTCATTTCTCCTCGGCTTCTGTCCTCGGCCACCAACTAGACCCCTCCCCTTCTCTAAACTTTCATTCTCACTCCCACCAAATGGGTAGATTTAAGTGTTTAGTAGATACCGACGCTGGTATGGAGGGTTTTCGGGCCAAATATCAAATTCCCTAAGACGTAGGCTTGAGATATTGTCCAGTAGAAGCCATAGGTAATGCTAGAAGAAAGGGAAAAGTTATCATCCCCATCATCACATTCCTAGAAGGCGGGATGACCCTTCCCATGAAAAACGTAACCAACGAATACCTATGTAACCATAGGTTATGCCCAGATCAGTGCACACCTAATGTGTTTAGAGTCTTAGGTTGTGTCGACGCTTTAAATGAACAAATGGGTCTGAACCTCACATGGCACGACGTCGTTTTCATGTGCGAGTGCCATAAACTTAAAGACGTAGGATATTACCTTAAATCCAGATCTAACATTGTTAGGCTCATATCCTGTCTTCCCAAATCCAACAAAGGCATGAAAGACAACTATCTTATCGCCTCAGCAAACTGGTCTGACAGTCCTCACTACCCAGTCGAATGGGGAGACCCAGGTGTGACTCCATAGGAGTTAGATTCCCTAACCTGTGACGTAGTCCCATTAACTTTACCGTTTTTTGTTACATTGCGTGTTACTACACCTTTCTTTGATATTCATTGTTGATCTAACCATGCTCGTCTCCTCGGATGTTTTTTACAGATAAACAACACGTACGGCCGCGTCTAAGCCTTTGCAATGTCGTGGACCTCAATCGCGTTCTTCAATCCGAAGTGTTTGTTAGCAAAGACCTACAAGTGAAAGCAGCCCACCTGATATTACGATATGATCCTTTATCAGACGATTTCCAAGAGATTGACAACGCGATCACCACAGGAGACCAACGACGCAAAAGGATAGATATTTCACAACGAGGCTTCCTTTCTGACCACGAACTCCCAGACGACCCCTCTATCATATTGTATTCTCGCCCCATCGCTGGAGTTCCTCTCTCAGCGCATTCCCAGACGACAGCCATCCGAGAAGAACCGTCATCTTCGCAACGATCGCTTGACGAGGAAATTGAACAGTTTCACCTTGAAGAAGCTGAGAGACCTCGAAAGGATCAACTCGCCATCCTCTCGGACGAAGAGCACGTGCCTGCGGAAACTTCTAGCATAAAGGGTTCAATAATAGCACAACCCGACTCTAGCTCCGAGGAAGACGACATGTCTACTCTTAGGAAGCTGATGTCTAAGAGGGGCACGAAAGCCTCTAAAAAGGGCGCGGTTGAGTCATAGATCCCTCCCCCTCTGCCACCACCCCCTCCTCCCTTTGATCCTAAGATTCCCATTCCGAAGCCTAAGAAGAAGAGGAAAAATGAGGCCGAGGAAGCAGATATGGAGAGGCAGAAAAAACTAAAGCAGCAACAACAACAACAGAAAGTAGGCAAAGGTAAGGGACGTGCCTCTTCAGTAGAGAGTGGGGAGAATCGTGACCTGGCCGAGGTACGCAGTACATAGGCCAACTAGTCTCCCGAACTGAAGCTAGATGGGGCCCCAATCTCCTGCCAATCCAACATCAGGGCGTTCCAGCAAGGACACGCTCATCACCTGGCTGAGGCTTTGGAACGGCCTCTTCTCCTACCAAAGGACATGGATGCCCTAAACAAGATGACTTAACCACATCTTTTTCTCTCTCTCAAAAGAGACTTGGCTTTGGTGAGTGTCTCGTATTTACCCCACCTTACTGCTTTCATTACGTTTTAGCGAAAAATCGTTCATACGTACCTTGGATTCGTTTGAACAATAACGCATTTGTTTAATACTTTAATGCAGGTCATACAAGAAGTCTTTGCTGCAGAAAGGTGGGTGGAAGACTCTCGGAAAAAGGCTACAGTTGAACTTGAGGCCAGACTGGAGATCGAGAAACCTTTAGGCCAAACTCTTGCAGAGAACGAGAACCTAACCAAGCAGCTGACAGAGGAGAAGAGGGAGAGAGATGGTGCCGAGGCCAGTCTTAAAACGATGAAAACTCAGGTGGAGGGGCAACGCAAACTTCTGCGTCAAAAGGACGAGGATTTATCTAAAGCCCAACAAGAAAACTCTGACCTGAAGAAGGAGCTTGCTTGAGTGAGGGAAGAGGCTCGTACCCTCAAGGAAAACGTGGAGGCTGCCAAGAAAGCTACTTACAAAGAAGGGGTTGAGGCGACAGAAAATCAACTGACAAAGGAGTTCGCAGAGCTATGCAGGGAGTACTGCCAACAAGTGTGGGCAGAAGCTCTGAATGTGATAGGGATTCCCACGACTTCTGAGTAGAGGAAACCTAAGAACATTTGGCTTCCTCAGGAGATCCAAGTGCTCGAAGAGCTTCCTCCTGTCGCACCTACCCACGAAACAGCGCCTTCAACGCATCCATCCATGATTCCAAAGCCCATTCCAACTCCTAAAGAACCTGTTGGTTCTGAAAAAGAGAAGGAACAAGACGACGAAGCCGAGAAGCCTCCGAGCAAGAATGCCGAGCCCAATGTTCCTCCACTAGTGGCAAAAGACAAAGGGAAACAAGTCCAGACCTCATTCGAAGCGGAGCTAAAACAAACAAAGGAGTGAAGTAAAGCAAAAGGGGCTGCCAGCACATCCAAGCAGGACCCCCCCACCAAGGTTTAAGACCTAGGCCAGTTAGGACTCCCCCCCCCCCCTTTTCTCATGTAATAATTTGTGTATTAGGGCTTTCATTTCCAGTGTATATCTTGACAAAATTAATGAGAAATTTGAAAGGTTTGATCTTCAACTGACTTCCAACCTTCAGTACAAAAATACTAATTCGCTTCTCCTTAGCGCAAAATTACATGAGTGGAACAATTAACTCTACCCCCTAACACATAGTAAAGTCTTTACAACATTTCGATTAGCAGTAACTTCGAATAAAAGTACATACACTTAGTGTATATATGTAAATTATGCCTCAAAACCATAATATATGTAATACAACAATACACAATCTAAAATTGAACTTAGCATTTAGTTTGGGGCATAAAGCAATCCATCAAACTTACTGTGGCTCATCAATACATCAACACTCATAAGGCACGGTTTCTGCTAATTTCCCCGAAGTAGAGAGTCCGAGGACCCGACGTAACTAAGGTTCTGTTTAACAGTCAATAGGATATCAATTTCCATGAAGTATGTGATCCGAGGATCATGCATGACCAAGTTTCTGTTTGATATTTAGAAATAGCAAATTGAAATGTTAATTTCTCCAAAGTAGAAGGTTCAAGGACCCGATATAACTAAGGTTCTGTTTAACAATCAATAAGATACCAATTTCCACGAGGTATGTGGTCCGAGGACCATGCATGACCAAGTTTCTGTTTGATATTTAGAAATAGCGAATTGAAATGTTAATTTCCCCAAAGTAGAAGGTCCGAGGACCCGACATAACTAAAGTTCTGTTTAACAATCAATAAGATACTAATTTCCACGAGGTATGTGGTCCGAGGACCATGCATGACCAAGTTTCTGTTTGATATTTAGAAATAGCGAATTGAAATGTTAATTTTCCCAAAGTAGAAGGTCCGAGGACCCAACATAACTAAGGTTCTGTTTAGCAATCAATAAGATATCAATTTCCACGAGGTATATGGTCTGAGGACCATGCATGACCAAGTTTCTGTTTGATATTTAGAAATAGCGAATTAAAATGTTAATTTCCCCAAAGTAAAAGGTCCGAGGACCCGACATAACTAAGGTTCTGTTTAACAATCAATAAGATATCAATTTCCACGAGGTATGTGGTCCGAGGACCATGCATGACCAAGTTTCTGTTTGATATTTATAATAAGTAAATCGAACTGTTACATAATGATAATTTGAACAACGAACGACAAACGTGTTTTTCATTAATAATAATACCTTCGTAGGTTATTTACATTCCAAGGGCGTTGTACAATTTTTTCATCTAGATCGGCTAAGCGATATGACCCTATGCCCGCTACAGAAATGATTCGGTATGGTCCTTCCCAAATTTGTGCTAGCTTTCCCCACGCTAGATTTTTGGAAGTACCCATGACTTTCCTCAACACCAAAATCCCCAGGCGCTAGTGGTCTTAGTTTCACATGAACATCATATCCTCGTTTGAGCTTCAGCTAATAATAAGCCAGTTGGACCATGGCGGCCTCTCGCCGTTCCTCAACCAGATCTAGGCTTTTCTCCAAGAGGTTATCGTTATTTCCCGGGCTGAAAGAACTCGTCCTTAATGTGGGAAGCCCATATTCCAAAGGTATCACCGCCTTAGCCCCATAAGTCATGGAGAAAGGTGTTTCTCCAGTGGATCTTCACGGCGTAGTTCGATATGTCCACAAAACGCGTGGCAATTCCTCTACCCATCTACCCTTTGCGTCATCCAGCCCCTTCTTAAGTCCACTGACTATAACTTTGTTAACGGCCTCAGCCTGCCCATTTCCCTGAGGATAAGCTGGAGTGGAGTATTTATTTGTGATGCCCAAGTCATTACAATATTTCCTGAAAACTTTA
Source organism: Castanea sativa (assembly GCF_040712315.1). Taxonomy (NCBI): domain Eukaryota; kingdom Viridiplantae; phylum Streptophyta; class Magnoliopsida; order Fagales; family Fagaceae; genus Castanea; species Castanea sativa. Next base: position 16,949,654 of record NC_134019.1, on the reverse strand, counting down.
CTATCAAATTGCACGCCATTATCTGAAATAAGTGTGTGAGGTACCCCAAATCTAGTGATAATGTTCTTCCAGATAAATTTCTTGGTGTCCACATCCCTAATACTTGATAAAGGCTCAGCTTCGACCCACTTGGTGAAGTAATCAGTTCCCACGAGTAGCCACCTTTTGTTTCTCACAGCCCTCGAAAAAGGTCCAACTATATCCAGTCCCCATTGAGCGAATGGCCAAGAACTAGATAAAGGATTAAGGACACCACCAGACTGATGAATATTGGAAGCAAACCTCTGGCACTGGTCACATTTTCTTACGTAGTCCTGAGCCTCTCTTTGCATATTGGGCCACCAATATCCCTGAGTCAGAGCTCTATGGGCTAAAGATCTCCCCCCAATATGGCTTCCATAAATTCCCTCGTGCAATTCTTCCAAAAGTGCCTCCGTCGCTCAGTATGTACACATAGCAGGTATGGTCCGAAAAATGAGCATGTATACAACTTCTGATCCTCGGACAACCAGAATCGAGGCTTCTTTTGACGAATTTTATCTGCTTCAGACTTCTCCTCGGGCAGAACGTCGCTCTTTAGAAAAGAAACTACGAGGTCCATCCAACTAGGTCCGAACCTTATCAGATGGATACGGACGGCACTTGCGGTGGTTAAAGTCGATTTCAGCAAGTCTTCGACAATGATAATCCTAGGCAAACATTGAGCCGAGGACGTCGCCAAAGTGGCCAACGAGTCCACATGCATGTTTCCACTTCTAGAAACATGCGAAAGGATGAATGAATCAAACTTGGATTGTAAACATTTGACCTGGGTCAGGTACTCTTGCATTCTTGGATCCCTAGCCTCCATGGTCCCCGTCACTTGGCCACAACTAATTGAGAATCCGAGGACATATGAACTGCCTTTCCCCCTATTCTCCAGACCATATCCATACCGACTAAGATAGCTTCGTACTCAGCCTCGTTATTAGTGGCCGAGAACGCTAATCTCAATGATTTCTCAAAGGTAATTCCCTCAGGGGATACCAAAACAAGTCCAACGCCTGATCCCCTCTGGTTTGCTGCCCCATCAACATACGCTTTCCAAACTGAAGGCCCTTTGCATGTGATCATGCCAACTGATTTTTCATCCATGTGCGATTCCTTTGCTGTTTCTTCTAACGATGGTTCGGCGAACTCTGCCACCAAATCAGCAAGAACTTGGCCCTTCATCGAGGTGCGCAACATATATTTGATATCGAAAGCTCCCAGAATAGTTCCCCACTTGGCTACCCTCCCCGAGTAGTCAGCACTTCGCTATACTGACTTGAAAGGCAGTTGAGTCAAAACCACGACGGTGTGGGATTAGAAGTAGTGAGGAAGCTTTCATGTAGCATGGACTACGGCCAGAATTGCCTTCTCCAAAGGCAAATAACGCACCTCAGCTTCATTCAAAGATTTGCTAACATAATAAACCGGTCTTTGTACTCCACCGTCGTCCCTTATCAGAACAAAGCTGACTGCATGGATAGCTACAGCTAGGTATGCAAATAGGATTTCATCAACCTCCGGCCGAGACATGATAGGTGGCCGGGAAAGATATTCCTTAAGTTGCTGAAAAGCTTAAGCGCATTCCTCGGACCATCAGAATCCTTTCCACTTATTTAACAATTGGAAAAAAGGTCTACACCTATCAGCGGACCGAGAGATAAACCTGCTTAGAGCAGCAGTCATCCCGGTCAATTTCTGAACTTCCTTCGGATTCCGAGGTGGTTGCAAGCCCTGAATGACTCTGTCCTGTGCCGGATTTACCTCTATTCCTCTATGAGCCACCATGTAGCCTAGGAACTTTCCGGAGCCTACCCCAAAAGAACACTTTGAGGCGTTAAGGCACAGCTTGTACTTCCTAAGTGTTTGAAAGGTGTCGTCCAAATCTTTCACATACATAGGTACTGTCTTACATCCACATATACCTCAATGGTCTTCCCAAGCTGCGATTTGAACATCCTGGTCATCATCCTTTGGTAAGTAGCCCCTAAATTTTTCAAACCGAATGGCATCACTTTATAGTGATAATTCCCCGTAGGAGTAATGAAGGCAATCTTCTCCTAATTACCCAAAGCCAAAGGTATTTGGTGATAACCTTAGAAGGTATCCAAAAAACTCATTCGAGGATGCCCAACTGTAGCATCCACTAGCTGATCGATGCGAGGCATCAGGAACGAGTCTTTTGGGCAGGCTTTATTCAGGTCTGTGAAGTCCATACATACTCTCCACTTTCCGCTCTTCTTTTTTACTACGACAGTATGCGCCAACCATTCGGGGTAAAAAACCTCTTTAATAGCCCCAGCCCTTTTGAGCTTGAGCACCTCTTCCTTGACGGCCTCGGCATGTTCTTTCGAAGAACGCCGAAGTGGTTGCCTCCTGGGAATAACGACAGGACTGACATTCAAATGATGGCAAATGAAACTTGGGTCAACCTCCAGAGCCTCGTAGGGATCCCATGCAAAAACATCGATATTGTTTTTCAAAAACATCACTAATTCCATCTTCTCTTGTTGTGGTAGCCGTATCCCAACTTGAAAGAACCTTTCGGGGTCATCATTTATGAGAAATCTTTCCAATTCTTCACACGTGGCCTCCTCTGCTGTCACCGCACCGGACGCATTCAGAGTTGTTAATTGCTATAAGTCTTCCACAGCCAAGGTCGAGGATTCTGATTCGGCTTGATGCAGCACTGCGGCCGATATGCATTGCCTTGCGACTAATTGGCTCCCAAGAATTTCTTCAATCAATCCACCCGAAGGAAATTTCACTTTAACATGTAAAGTCGAGGAGACAGCACCCAAAGCATGCAGCCAAGGCCTTGCAACGATGGCCGTTTATGGAGAATATGCGTCAACCACAATGAAATCTACATCGACTGTTTTCGAGCCCGACTGTACGAGTAAACGAATTTGTCCCTTTGATATGACAGTCTTCCCTTCAAAGCTTATCAACGGTGAATCATAGGGAGTGAGATCCTCCAGCTCTAACTTAAGCCCCTTGAATAAGTCAGGGTACATAATATCTGCACCGCTACCCTGATCGACCATCATCCTCCTGACGTCATCATTCCCTATCCTCAATGTGACCACCAGGGCATCGTCATGCGGTTGAATAGTCCCAACCTTATCATCATCAGAGAATCCTAAAACAGGCGTACTCCCTTTGATCCTCTTCGGCCTCGAGCCAGACTCCTCGACCTGGGAATGTGACACCGCCATCACCCTTGTAGGACAGAAACCGGTCCTGCCAAGTGCAGCGAAGATGACATTAATCGTTCCCAAGGGTGACCGAGATGAGTTGTTCTTCTGATTATTTGAACCCGAATGATTTCCTTGTTCGTTAGGTTGATACAGGTGTTGCTTCAATTTTCCCTCACTAATAAACTGCTCTAAATGGTTCCAAATGGTCCGACAATTCTCGGTAGTATGACCCACATCTTGATGATACTGGCAAAAGAGGTTCTGATTCCGTTTTGTAGGGTCCCCGCCATCTTACTAGGCCACTTGAAATAGGGTTCCTTACGGACTTTCTCCAGCAATTGGTGCACTAGTTCTCGGAATACAGTATTAACTACTTGAGGAGTGACTGAACCAGATTGCCTAGAGAAATCTCTCCTCGGTTTATTGTTATGGTACCCGTCCGACCTGAAATCCCTTCTCTCCTAAGGGATAACCTTCGTCTTACCCTTACCTTGTTGTTGATCTTCCTCAACCATCTTATACTCGTCGATGCAATCCATAAGGCGATGTACACTCCGCACGGGCTTTTTGGTCAAAGATTTCCTTAAATTGTGATCAGTTGGGAGGCCCACTTTGAAAGTGTTAATCGCCACTTCATCAAAATCACCGTCAATTTCATTAAATATTTCCCAGTATCTGTCAGAATACACTTTCAAAGTCTCACCCTCCCTCATGGCCATGGATAACAATGAGTCCAAAGGCCGAGTGACTCTGCTGCATGTAATGAATCGAGACACAAATGCCCTAGTGAGTTCCATGAAAGAATCGACAGACCCCGGCTTTAGTCCGTTAAACCATCTCATAGCAACAGGTCCCAGGCTAGGGGGAAAGACTTTGCACATCAAGGTTTCATTCTGAGAATTTACCGCCATCCTTTGATTAAAATGGCTCACGTGTTCGACTGGGTCTGTCCTGCCATTATAGATGGTGAAGGTGGGCTGAGTGAACCGCCGTGGGAGCCTTCCCTTCTCGAACCTGCGTGAGAAGGGTGACTTGGAGAGTTGGTACAACGCTCGGCTCATAGCATCGTTTTCCAAGCCCTTTGAGGGAAATTTCTTATGCTTACGACTTGGAAGCTCATCCTTCTCGTAAGAGAAGGTTTCGCTAGGGGGAGTCCTGGACCTTGGACTGTAACTGCTTCCCTAGGACCCCCTAGAGGAAGGATTGGACGGAGGTGAAGCCCGCCTTCGTCTGACATGGCGTAACTTTTTCTTAAGGTGGTCAACCTTCCTCTGCATGGCCTTGGCATCATCCTCATGGGCGACCCTGCTTCCACCACGCGAATGGCTTGCATCAAGGTGTACTGTGTGCACACTTCCCTCTCGATCCCTCCGACGCTCAAGACGCTCAAAATGATCTTCGCGCTGGGACCCCTGAGACTCTGCATGATGCGAACCTAAGCCTGCCATGATATTCCAATTCCTTCAACACTAGATTCCCACAGATGGCGCCAATTGTAAGGGCACAATTTGTACCCGGTCCAATCCCTAGATGAACTCAGACCCAAAGAGTCTTATACAATGAAATTTGTAGAGTATGGGTTTGAAACCTAGGTTAGGGATATTGGAGAGTTAATAAACAGACTAGAATGCTGCGATCTATGCGAATAATAGATAAATATGACAAAAAACTCTCATCGAACGTAAGCCGAGGACCACTCATATTGCCTTTCTTTCTTTAAGCAAAAGATTACAATTTTTAGTTTTTTAAGAAAAAAAGGTTCTCACTCTTCTTTCTTCTCTCGTCTTCTTATAGCCCTCTTCTTCTTCCCTGTTTCTTCCACGTGTAACACAAATCTTCCCCATAGATACTTGTCCCATCAACCGCCTTCTTGAAGTTTTCAAATAATAGCTGGAAGGCTGAATATTACTGTGCAGAGGTCATTCTTCCATTAATGCGGCCAGGGAGGTAGGTGCAGGGCCTTTAATGTGGTGATAGCAGTTTTTTTCTCTTCTAGTATTTCTTACACGTTCCTCCTTCTAACGAGTGCTTGGATCACGCCTTTACCCAACAAATCTTTCAGAATTCTGTCTCTAAATCCTTTAGCACATCCCATGGCCTTTACTGGGCCCGTCCGAGGAGATACTCCTCCTCGGACAATTCCTCTACCCCTTGTAGCGCGAGCTGGCCTGTGGGCCTCGAAAATTTTGATTGAACAGACTTATACCAACAAACCAAGCCCAAGGCCCAAATGTACATTTAAGCATTTTTACCCCCCACATATTCCTAGAGGGTAGTGTTAAGCAATGCTACTCCGAGGAAATGACAAAACTTAGGTATAGTACCTTAGGTGTTATTCCTTAAATTCTCTTCTTAAAATTCAGTCATGTAACTACTTAATTAAAAAAAAAATCACTTTCATTCCATGAGAAAAAATCTACATGGCAGAATCTTAATAAGGGAACCTATGGAACAGCTCCTAAGTACTACCTAACATGGCAGAATCTTAAGAAGAGAACCTAAGGAACATCATTTAAATACTGTACCTAAATTTTATCCTTAAAGAAATACCCAGTTCAGATATCACAAGTGCCACAAGAACCAAGATTTTGGCATTGTTGAAGATCATATTTACAATATTTGCATTAATTTAGTTACAAGATTCAGGGTCCCTATCTACAAGTTTCATGTATACAAATCACCCTGTCGCAAAAATAATAGGTAATTTAATAAGAGATCAAATTCTGTAAAAATGTGTACAACTCATATTTTACCTCTCCAATTTTAACATGCTACATTATCTTATCACATATTTAAGAATAAATATAACTACACCCAATCAATTCTAATACCCATATATAAATCCAACAAAATTGGAAGTTTATTGAAATATTATTAGATGTAGTAAGATATATTAAGTTTTAAGTAAAATACTAATATGGCAATCTCTTATTGGATAGTGTAAAACATGAGTTTTACACCCCATCCTTACCAAATTTAGACTCATTTAATAAACAATATTTCTTTCTTATATAAGATTGGAAATAAATTACTTATAACATAAGCATAATAAAAAAATCATACAATCTCCGTCTTTTATCCTTTGCCTTTTCTTCTCAAGGAAATTTCCATTTTTTCATCATTCTCTACCAAATACACAATAGATATTTGGAATCTTTTATATCTTCCTACTTTTCCATCCTCTCATTCAAACAAACCCTAAAACAATTATATAAAAGTTTTCAAGGACAGCTATCTATTTAATTGTAGAAGAATTACACTTCAAGAACATCATTCAAGGCAAAATAGCATTCCTATAGATGCAATGTTGAGATGGTACTGGATCAATTTAGATGTGAATTGAAAAACCATTCATAATCATCTAAAAAGCAAAACGATAACATGTTACACATCATTAAATTAAGTCACCTTGGGCATGAAAATCCAAAACTATCTGACTATCCAATTGCAAGAAACATTGGTTCCCCGGAAAATCTATCTGACCATTCAATTCCACATATTACAACTCTATGCTCCATGAACTGTACAAAGTCCTAAAGTGAAGCAGTAGAACTCCCCCCTTCAAATCGCGTTGGTTGCAACCTGCTGAACTTCAACATATGTGCCGGTCTCTTCATTATAAGAATACCTACATATAAAAGTCGAGATAATTTAATTAGGGTAGTTATCAGCAACCAATAACGAACACAACACAACATCAAATAAATACTAAAAAGTAAAGGACGCATTCACATTACCATTGTCCTGATGCTGCAGAACAAAACAGTCCTGTAGAAGGGTCATAATAGTACCCCAAACTGCTGCTATAGTAGTACCTGAAGCGTTGAAATACCCAAGATTAAATTAAAGAAAGCAGAATCAGGTTGGGTATGAAAGAGATACAAACATAGCCAATAAACAAATGTTGAATACATTTAAGGAAATACACGCTCATGCAACATTTGCATGCACTAATAATGAGATATCATAAAAACATGGAGACAAGTACACTCAGATCATTACAGAACACTATTACCAGATAAGATACAAGAGCCCATAAGCCTATACAGAGAACAGAAACTATTATTATCATTATATTTTTGTTACTACTGACAATAATCACATAGTTTCTCTTCACTGCTTTCAAGTAACTAAACCCACAAAACCATTTCTAGGAAAATACCGACCAATCATGATACCAAACAACCTCATTATGAAAGTTTTCAGGTGACCTATTAATAATAAATTTTTAGTGGAGGTGGCCTTACAAGGAATTTTCTTATTTGTTGCTGCTGGGCTCCATGGCCCAATGCTAATAATGTCTTGCATCAGTGCAACCCATGGGGTATTTGGCTATGGTAACGACATGAATGGTCTGATTGAGTTGAAAGGGTGCATCATGTAAGAATAGCAGGTGCATTTGTTGATTAAAGGTAAGTCTACTCAAGAGGAAATGAATTTTATTTAGACATGTTATCCCCCAAGTCTGTCTGGGCTATTACCGTGGCTAAGGCGTCCTAACCTTCATAGTGAACAGGTTGTTAGAACTTGCACAGTCCTGGTTGTAACTTTATGGGCTATTTGGTATCATAGGAATAAAGTATTTGAGTGTGTGCAATGATCTCCTATACAGTTTCTAATGTTTAGTAGGCCTTTGGTTGGCAGGTACGCTCTAGCTCCGTAAGGGTGGCTATGCTGGCAGGATTCGGTTCCAAGAAGACTGAAGGAGTGCTGAGGTGGCAGCTGATAGCATTGACAGAGGAGTGTGGACTAGTTGCAGATTTTTTTTGGAGGGGGGGGGGGGGATGGAGGGTCATCTACCCATGTTTTTTGTTTCAAACAGTTAGTTATTAACATTATAAGGTCGTTCATGTTAATTAAAAAGCTTATATAAGATATATACATTTTTTTGTTTTTTGATAATTCAATAGTTGGGGGTGGGGGAATTGAATCCAGGATGTCTCCATTGGAGAAACCAGGAGTTGCCATTTGAGCTACAAGGCTCTTGCATTGTGTAAAATATATAAATTGATATTGGTGTGTGTACTATACCTTCATACAAAATTCATGCACAGTTTTGAGATTTATAAGTCCGAATTGTGAGGAATCCACATTCTTCTAGTCAAAAGAAAAAGGAGCAAGCATGCAAACACATACATGTACATGCATGTGAGTGTTCACACACAAACACACACCTACACTTGATTCTAAGAGAGATCATCAAAGCATGAAAGCAAGTACATAGATTGTTCAGATAGCGCCTACTAAAGAGAATACAAGTGCATGCCCATGAAAATAATGGTAGCAATTTGATAGAACCAATAATCTAACAAACAACTACAGCAACCATTTCTAAGAAAATATTGGCAAACCATGATAGCAAGTGAGCCACAAATTGTAGGGGTCAACTTCTAGTAACAAAAAGAAAAACGGTATTAATTTTCATATTTGAAATTACATGCTTTTTACACTAGGTAAGAAAAATATATATAACAAATGAATAAGAAGTTCTCTTCGTTTATGATGACCACATCACATGGGTAGCACTGCAAACAAGTGATCTGTTACGAAGCTCTGTTGGCCAGAGTAAGCGACTCAGCCCATTCATATTTTAAAAATCCAAATTGGAGACTGAAATCAGGCAGGTAATAAGCGAGCCTGAGACTGAACCTGAGCTGTAACTTCAAGGGGCTCAACTTATAGGCTTTAAGCCAAATTAACAAGTAAGATATTGTTTCAAGTGGCTGTCATCCATCCACATTAGCCATCATATAAGTTCCAAAACATTTCTCTCCAAAGACTTCCTTTAATCCCATTCTTTTGGTGCGCTTCACAATAACCATTTATTAAATTTTATTGGAAATTAAGGTACTCCTTGGGAGATTGCTATATCAATGCCTTGAAGAACCTCTCCTTGGATGTTAAAAAGGAAATTGAGGAATTTGTTCATGTAAAATATATAGATTTCAGCTGATCTGATATAGGTACATAATGATTTTAGTAGATATCTTTCACTTTGAATTTCACTACAAAATTGATCGATTTATTCTCATTTTCTATATAATGTAGTTAGCAAATAAAAAAGTGTCTCCTAATATGACCTCAAGTTGGACTCCACAAATTAAATGAGAAATGACAGACTCTAGGGCTAGCAAAAGCACTTCACAAGAACAAGAAATAACATATGTGTGTGTGTATATATATATATATATATATATATATATATATATATAAATCACATATGACAACAATATTTAACGTGATTCGACCACAAGCAATGCCAACTAAAATCCACAATCAATGATATGGATTACAAACACTTAATCAAACCTTACAAACCAAACTCACAGACTCTCACAAACCTGCATCAACCCAGTTTTTTCCTTACAACCACCAGGTAGATTTCACATCCTTGCCAAGATTTCATCCTATCCAGATTTCTCCTCCTCCTCACCTCTTATCTCAGCCAAGCCACCACACTCTAACCTCTTTTGGGTCACTTGGGTCTCAGATCTACTCTCTCTCCATTGAATCTGATCTGATATGGTTGTTTGGGTATAAAGTGGGTGAGTTTTGGGATCTAGATCTATTTTCTCCCCCATTTGAGATAAGATTTTGGGTATGTGTGGCTGTGTATATTTTTTCTGCTTTTATTTGCACCAATTGAAGAATCAGTACCAACAAAGACCGCCACCAACATGGCCGGAATCTCAATCCAATAGCACAGCGGCAGTTCGTGTTTTAGGAATACCAAAGAGGTTGGTGCAGTGAAGAGAACTCCCCCAACACAGGCTGCACCACCTGCTGTTCACCCCTACCCATACATCCAACAGACCCTCAACTTACAAACATGAGTATCTTTTAACCTCAAAAATATACTAAATAACTCTTTGAAGATAGTCACTCATGTTTTTCTGAGAGTCTTCTCCTCTTCACATAGGGAATACACTTGGGCCAAAGCCACCAAATCCTTTACAAAACAGTCTATATATAATAAATCCTATGTAAAGAAAAAAAAGTTGAAAGGTCTGGACTGATGTGTTTTGTTTAATAATAAGGTTGAAAAAAAAACTGTACTGTTACTATTTACTATTTACTATCTTTTCTTATTTTATTATTTTTTTGTCACTCCTTGAAAGTTTTTTAAAAAATAGAAAAGTAAAAACCTGACCATGTACTTGTGTAATTTCTAGGTTCTTCGACTTTTACTCCATAAAAGAACACCCACAGACCACAGCCAAAACTACCAGCGCCAAAAATGAAAAACCTCTTTTCTTTTTGTTCCCCGAAAAGTAAGAACTCAAAAAAAAAAAGAAAAAAAAAAGAGAGAAAATAAAAACACCCACAGTTGTAACAATCCGACAGAGAGAAATCTAAAGGCCAAGCTTGTGCATAAAGTCAGGAGGAAGGAATAGATCTGCGCCGATCTGAGCTTGGAGAAGCACTAATGAACCTGGAGCAATGCCGAGCTGCGTCAATGAGCTTCGATTTGTGCAGATCTGTCTGTTCTGAGTAGTTGGAGTGGAGATCAAACAAGAGATGAGAGATCTAAGGCAACAATCTTCTTCTTTTTTGTTCGTTTCTTTTGTTCTCAATGTTTTTGGGTGGCCGTATCTTGATTGTGTCCAGACCGTGTCTGAGCCGAGTCCCAATTAAGAGATTAATTTTTCCTTTCTCAACACATACTAGACACAAATGAACACGTGTCGATGCAGTACCCGAGTCCCACACATGTCAGACATGGGTATGGCGTTCTTTTTCATGTGTCCGTGCTTCAAAGAATAAATCTATACATATTCATTTTGGACTAGGAAGACCTCCTTCTGTAGAGAATGAATGCCAAATTACTTCTTTAACAAGGAATAGTCTTTCTACTCCAAGAAAACCCAAACTAACTATAAATAGGAATTTGAGACAATTTCTAACAAGTAATCAACTAGTGCTCAAGCTTGATAAAAATTTCACTGATCCAAGCTCAAGCACGGTTGTTCAAGCACACTCAACACTAATTTGGACTTGGTTGCTCCTAGGCATGAGCATAAATAGCTTAGCCAATCAAGGGTGAATGCCCCTAGATTACCTAGCAATTGGTTCTGGCAAGTGAGGTTAGTTGCTTGTAGGTTTTACTAGCTAAAGGCGAGTCCGAAGTGTTCTTCTTTAGAAAGGTTCCCTACATTTAAATTTAAAAAAAAGGCTTGGCATGATTCATTTGTGACCTAGCAAATGGTATTAGCTTCACCCTGCATATTTGAACCATTGCAAAACCCCACCCAACCTCCTCCAAAAAGAATGTCTCTATCATTATAACTAAGACAGGATAATCCCATTGTAACATTGCATAAATTCAAATCCTATATAAAACAAGCAAACAAGTCATGAACACATCAAAGACATTAAATTTCACGACATATCAAGATCATCTTTTTTTTTAAGTGACATATCAAGATCATCTCAGGAAAACCAGTTCAGAGAGAGAGAGAGAGAGAGAGAGGAGAGTACCCAGTGGACTCATCATACATGTAATCATTTTGCAAAGCTCCACCTGAAAACCAAGCAATTACAAGGCAAAAGAAAAACCACGTCAAGCAACAAAGAAATAGTATTTCATATGCCAATAATGAATTATCTAGACCCAATAAAATGATATGCCAAAAAAAATTTTATAGATAAAATTCTAAACTTTTGAACTTCTTACAATCAATAAAATAGCTTACTTTCTGATTCAGAGTTTATGGTGCTTGCTGATGGTTGGTTGACTGCATCAGAATTATGTCCAGAAACTACATTACTTCCATCAAAAGATGGTTTAGCAGTGGCATTTTCATCCTCCTCCCCAAACATATCATAAGTATCAGCGTCATTGCTTGATGTTTCAGCAGTAGACGCACTTGGGTTCAAAGTATCCACAACAGGACCAGGCAGCACTGTGGAGGCTACTTCAGTATCTGTCATGTCAGACAGCAAGCCATTTCCTATGCCAAAATAAGTAGAACCCCCCTGACCTGCACTTGTTGATATGCCCTCCCCTCTTGCCTTAGCTAATCTCTCATAACCTTCTGAAGAAACGTGGTAAAAAAAACCCATAGTTAATAATGCTATCTATAATCACCCACTCTTTTGCACCAACTTAAATGTAAGTGTGATTGAAGAAAACTGACCCATGGAAAAAATCAAATGTAAAATAAAAGATACGAAATAAATAATAATAATAATAATAATGATAACGCATGCATCCATTATGCTTTAACTGATGCCATGAGTGCAGAATTAAGTTTGATTCCATATAATGACAGGAAATAAATTTATAAAAATATTGCACTACATTCTAAAAGTGATAAACAAGTAGGTATTGATTTAAAGGCCTTATATTAAGTGCGTAGGAACTTCCACCAATTGATATAGGTGGATCAAAAGACTTCACATTCTTTAAAAATGCCGAGACTTAGGAACTAAGAAGCAAAAGGTGCTCCTCCTTTCAAGGGAACCATCAGCCACTCCGGCAGACTTACCTTGCTAATAGGTCCCCTGACAACAGAGCTGAGAGGTCCTTGTGGTGGAGGGGCAGTAGTTTAGTAGTAGGTATGGGAGGTCTTCGGTTTCTAAGGATTAAATCCAAAAGGCTTGAACTAATTCTAGAGGAAGAGGGCAGACCTATGAACTTCGGATCATAGAACGAGGAAACAAATACAAGCATAATGTTCTTTTAGGCAGAGAAGGCATCCAATGATCTCTGTACTAAACTTCCAGAATCCAGATTAAACCACACCCATCCGTCCTCCAAATTCATATTTCACTACTATCCAATAACAGGAAAACCCATATAAACATCAATGGTTCTCTCCCTTTTCATCCCCATTTTAAAAAAAATAAAAATAAATTTTCAGCACTATACTTCCAAAGTAAATTGCTCAGTCCCCATTGATCCTTACCAATCATATTGCAAAATATTCTAAGCGTACTATCAAGTAAGACCAGACGCCAAAAATGACCCCTTCTAAACAGTTCACAGGATGTTCATACCCAGAACAGTACCTGTGATTCTCAGTTTTTTTTTCCTTTTCTTTTCTTCATCAATCTTAACCTCCTTGATCTAAAATCGGCCTGCTTTAATCAAAGGCCCTTGTGTGGAGTAAAGCCAATCTCAAAGTCTAAGTTTTAGGCTTCTTGCATAGTACGTACATGCTTGATTATGTTTTTTTCTGATCATGTAAAAACATGCCCACCATCAAATAACACCAGAGGGGAACTCCTTTTTTTTTAATAAATAAAAAATTTTATTGATGGACAAGAGAAGCCAAGTTCATAGGAATTATTTTTCGATAGGACATAGGAAGCATGCAATGGGAAAAATGCAGTCAACCTCTCAAAGTACAAAGATCAATCAAATCACATAATGAATACAAGGATAAAGAACCCAATGCTAACATCTTTTTTTTTTGGATAACAAGGAATTTATTTATATAAAAAATATATATATATAAAATAAAAAAAAAGGAGAGCTCAATATGGTGAGCTTTCTAAAGAATTACAAATGAAAATCCATATGATTCAAAAATCCAACTATAGAAAAAACAAGAAACCCCCAATCTCAGTACAATAACAAAACAAAACAAAAGGTATTGGTGATAGCGGATCCCCTTAAACTAACCCCCTTGAACTCTCAAGAAAACCAATTGGCTACCAATACCATTGATCAAAATTTAGAACAAGACTGTCTAAATACACAACAATATCCATCTCCATTTTTTCTAAAACCCAGAACACCCAATTAGATAAATAAGGAAATCCCCCAGTTAACATGACCATATGCTTTCTCCACATCTATTTTACACAACACCCATGGAACTCGTCTTCAATTTGCTGTCCAGGCACTCATTGGCAATGAGTATGTAGTCTAAAATTTCTCTGTCCTTCATCTAAGACTCTAAAACTATCTCGTGAAGCACCACCTGCAATCTATTAACCAAGATTTTGGCAATAATTTTAAAAAAGTGTGACCATATTCATTACAATACTTGCTTAAATAATTAAAACCCACGCAAAACTAGGAAGAGAGGGAGTCCTAGCGGTTGGAGGCTTGGGATGAGTTGTAGACTCATACATCCTGGATTCAATCCCCACTAGGAGTTCCCTGGATTACCTGATATACAGTTTTGGTGGGGTCCCTATGGGTGGGTCCAAAGGGCCCTACCTTGCTAAGAGTCCTATTTAGAAACGAGACTTTCTAATAACTTAGCAAGACTCAAACAAGATTTAAAATAATCTAGAACCATAACTAATCGTTCCTAACTACAGACCAAACATCCCGCTTTTGTAATACCTAGGATGGAATAACTTCATTCAAAGAAACTGAAAGAAAAAAGTAAAGACACTACAACTATATAGATTGATCCATCCAAAGACTACCCCTCTCATATGCAGAATCTATAGGGGAATGCAATAGTGAATTCTGCATTACATCTTCCTGAACACATCAGGTGGTTAAACATTCCAAAATATGAAAACAAGCAAGCAAACACACAGACAGACATTTGTGTAAATTATCAGGACAACACAGAAGCAGACAACGCAATAATAAATACCAATATACATACAAAAGCACACACATGCACAGTTAAAGAAAGAGTACTGTGCTAAAAAAAGTACAAAGCAAAACACTGACCTGCCTCACGCTGAAAGACCTCCTGCTTTTCATGATACACATCTGCAGAACAGAAATTCCACCAATAAGTGATGCAATTTAACAAAGAGAAACAGATTCTTACAGAGAGTTGAATAAAAATGCAAATCTTTTAGGTTCTAAGGAAACCTGGGGCTGACAAAATTGAGAAAGCAAGGACTTTACCATATTCACCATTCTCCATCAGCTTCATTGCATCTTCTGTAAGCTGGTCAAATACAATCTTTGATTCAGCTGACATCTTCTCCTTCCTGTTTGAAGTACCCTTTAACCTTCTCAAAGCTCGCAAAACCTATCAGGAGATACACAATTAACTTTGTTACCCTAAATGAATACACAAATCATAATTCATGCATGATGGAATAGTGATGAAATAATGCTGCAACTCATATTCTTCTGCAATAGTATAAAATGAAAAAATCAAGCTAAAACAATACAATCCTGAATGGAAATTGAAAATTTCCCAGATACAACATAAGATATGAGTCATATGACTCTTAATGCATTCTTTAATTACAACCAGTGTATGAATTTTTTCACAGTGCATAAGGTGCTGGTTATATTTTGTCATTGTATTTGTAACTCTAGGAAGTATTGCCATATTCAAAAAGAATAAGAGTCAGCAAAGGGATGATTAATCTCCTGCTACCACCTGCCAAAAACCCACCGCCACCAAACCTAATGCTGTCACCCCCAATTAATTTTCAACTACCACCTCCATCAAACATACAGTATGGCCACCAGAATACAGACAAAGCAGTATACCCCCACTCAACCTACCAAAATTCCTTTTGCTAACAATTTTCCTATCCCCAACCTTCATCGTCCCGTGTCAATAAACCCACCCCCAAGTTCCAATCCAACCCCCAGCAAAGCACCAATAGTGTGCATCCCAAGAAGGTAAGGATGGTAAAGGGTGGACAGACATCAATAACCTAATTTGCATGCAATTTTTAGGAGGAAGAGATCCCACACTTATGCATAGAAAACACACTCGCCACAGCAAGTTCTGCCCTTACTATAAACTAGCCATAACTAATAAAATATTGTTTTGATAATTCAATAATTTGGGGCAAGAGGATTTGAACCCTGGATGTTTTCATTGAAAACACCAGAGTGTGCCAACCAGTTGCTACAAGCTACAATAAAATAAAAAACCTTAAATTAAAAAAATGGTTTAACCCTAGACCTCTAATGACTTGACCTTTAAAACCATAGCATTCTTGCTTTAATTGGTATCACACTCAAGCCCCATAAAATAAATTTTGAATAAACGAATTTGTAAAGAAGCAACCAATTAATCTTCCATGGTTTTCATCGGAACTTCCACTTTAAATGAGTACACAGAAAGCATTGTTCATTGCACATTGTTATTTACAAGACATGCATTGTGGTCGTCTAGAACATCCAAATTATCTTTATATTCATTTCTTGTTGAATCATATTGACTGACCTAAACACGTCTTCAAAACAAAAAGGCTTAGGTTCGAATACAACATAATAAGTACGCCACCTTCACAATTGCAGAAAAAACCATACATAGTCAGTTTTTAAGGGAAAATAGAATGTACAATCTAGTATACACAATTTTGTAATGTTATTGACATTGTAATTACAAGATAGAAAGCTGAAAATGTTTACCATAAATAAATGAATTTTTAAAACACACTATATAACTTACCGTTTCTCCTGGCTCAAGTATGTCAGCAATACGCCTCTTCATCGTTCCGATATCGTCAGAAGAAAGGTCATTGGCATCATCTTCATGGTTTATTACAGCAGACCCTTTCCCAGCATATTTTGGTTCAGCTTCAATGCTATCAAGCCATGCATCCTACACGAATCCATTTCAACTCAACATACGTGCACAATTCCGCGTCTAAAACGCACATGAGTAAAGTCCTTCTTTTTACCTTAATTTCATTATCGTTGACATATTCAACAAAATTTCCGTCCGCATCAAAATAGCCCTCTTCCCTCTCTTTGTTTAAATTGAAAGGTTCTATCTGAATCCCCTCGTCGACAAAGCTGTCATTATCCTGCCAAAAGATATCCCCATCATTGGCTACCCTTTCCATTGATCCAATAACAGATGAATCTGGCAATCATCTTGACTCTATAAAGAATGCTGCCAAATTCAAGAAATAATCATTCAAAATTATAATTGCGCTCTAACAATAAAAAAAAACAAATACGGCTCCAATTCCCTCACCACCTAGTCGAAACTATTCATCATAATTACAAACAATACCACCAAAGCCTAAGCGAGCTCGATACATTACTCCATTCTAGAAGCCTCAAAGTACATTTTCTGAAAGCTATCGACATAAATTAGAAGAAAATACAAACCTTGTAATCGACTTCAGCAGCCGCGACATCATTAAGAATGCCTCTACTTTCTTCAGTAAAGAGTTCAGCAGTGAACTGTGTCCGCCGCTTTGCACGCTCTTTGGCGGCAGCACGGGGATTCATCAAGTCGGTAGGATCATCATCCACAGCTGGACCGCGGTCCACGACCACCACGGCTTCATCTGCTGCTGGTTTAACCTTCTTTCCCTTTGGGAACCTAACCCTCTTTGGCCTATAAATAAAACCAACAGTCACTAAACACTCAGACTCAAAATTCTTTGGTTTTGAAACTTTCTGATTTCATTTCCAGGAAAAACTTTTTCCAATACAACAACAGATATTGAAAACTAGAAAGTAAATGAATTTGAGAGAGAGAGAGAAGAGAATTACGCTGAGGGTTTGTCGTCGTCGGCGTCCTCGAAGAAAGGGCGCTTGAGATTGGGGCGCGATGAATTACCTTCCATGGTGGAGAGTGGCGCGTGATGAAAACCTATCTGGCGAATATCGAATCCTCTTCCTCCGTCTCTGTCTCTGTCTCAGTCTCTGTCCCTCTGTGAAATTTTGAGAGTGTAGTCGATGTTTGGCTGCGGAGAAAATGTAATCCGGTCACCGTTTCGGTACCAGTATAAAATAGATAGATACCGAGAGATTGAGTGATGTGACGGTGAAAGAGAAATAAATAATTAAATATTAAAGAAAAAATCAAAAAAAAAAAGCAAATACTAGGCTTGTTCAATTTGATTAGGGGAAATAAAAATTTCAATATCAATTAATATTTTTTTATAAGCCAATATTAATAAATATTAATGTACCATTTTACGAGTGCACATATATATATATATACATATATTAACTAATAATAACATTTTTATTATATTATTTTTTATTGTACTCGCTGAAAAATGCAAAAATATTAAAATTCATAGGATTACTGCTAATGGATTTTTTTTTTTGGATACACTGCTAATGGATTAATAGTCTGTATAAGTGAAAAAAATTTATGGGATTACCATTATTAGATTAATGGTGGTACTATACATAATGCCGTTATGGTATTGAATTATTAACTATCTTGGCTCTAGAGAGAGACACAAGTGTTAGAATTATATACCCCTTCAAAACCAATTTTATGGATTTTTAGTTTTTTTTTTTAATAAATATTGTATTGATCAAGCAAAAACAAAGAACAACCAAAAGAATTGGCTGGAACCATCTTTAGCCAAAGCCTGGAAAATTCGTCATTAAACTAAAAGATGGGCAATAACACTGCCCTCTCTTTACATAAAAAATAAATCTACATTTGTAAAAGATTTAGTCAAATTAAGAATATCCTCAATTATAGCTTTGATACTTCAGTGAAAGGATAAGCCTGGTTTTTGCAAAGTCTATTGTCCCATTCCATGCATCTCCTTCAATAATTATGATGTTGAATCTCTTAGCTGCTGCTTTATAAATAGCACATCCAGCTGCTTCAACTTCACCACGAATATGACTTCTTGTACTAATTTGCTCTGTTCCCTTTATGGTCTCTACTCACCACAGCCACATATTTATTTCCTTCTATAATAGCTGAATCAAAATTCAATTTAACTTAATCTGTTAGTGGAGGATACCAGATTGGATCTCTAGATGGTTTATTAATTAATTCTCTCCCTGCTTGTTTGTGCTCTTCAAAAAATCTCAATATTTGTCTTGCAACCTCCATAGGGCTGCTTTTGACTCCGTCTACCCTTACTTTGTTTTTGATCACCCACAAGCAATTACAGACAATTGTAGCAAATAGCTAAAATTTCCTAAATTCTTCACCATTTAGCCCCAGCAAGCCTTCAGGGTTCAAAATCATTTTCACCCATTTTGAAATTGAGAGGTTATTTAATCTATTCAAATTAATTGGCCAATGTGACATTTGTCATATTTGGACAGCCCAGTCACATTGAAGAAAAATATGCTCTATTGACTCAACTGCATTGTTGCATAAATAACAATTTACAAAAGAGAGAACGAACATGTTATTGAGAACTAAACAAGTAGATAAGATGTTCCAAACCATTTTCCACAGGAGGTCTCTATCTCTCTATGAAAATTGAGATAGTCGCAATAAAATTTTATTTAGTATTAGCTTTCTATCTCTTTGTAGTATAACAATCTTTGAATGAAAATAGAAATTTTTATTTACTATTGCTTCCACAAAACTAACAATAGAAAAAGAGGGAAAAAAAATGTAGCCTGCATTTTGAGTGAAAAATGTCCAACAATTGGACGTGTAATGGGTGAGTTCAATGTGTTATCTTATGAGAGCATTTACATGCCCCCTAAAAAAAACATTTTAATTCACCAAAAGTCATTTTATCAATTTTATTCACTCACTTTTAAAACACGTCTTACAACCAATTCTCTATTTTGAATTACCCTATATTATAATAATTTATTTTCTATTCACAAAATAATAGCAATTGAACTCCTCGCCCACCCCCAATGATTGCAACAATAGCCATCCAATGGCCTGATCTCGACCCATCACCCCCCATTAGTTTCATTTCCATTTTCGATCTTAACCCATCACAACCTATACAGGCATTCTTCTGCTCCTTCTACAAGCTTCAAGGCCACTAACAGACCACTATTCCTCCTCCATTGGCATCTTTGCCATTGAATTGGGTATGCTTGAGGCGTACGAGTTCAATCCCACACGCCACAATTATAGCATAGATTAACCAGAGATAGGGAACATAACCTGGAATCAGCAATAAGATAAGATCATACCAACACAATAACCAATAGACTATGCTTGAGTCATTCTGTGATTCAATTTATTATATTATCCCCTCTCAATCTAATATTATTTAATAATTTTATTAGAGGTTCAAGATATGCTTTTTACATGTGAATATACAATTTATTAATTTATGTTGAAAATTATTTTATTTTTAGAGAATTTTTTTTTTTTGAAAGATTACTAAACACAATTTTTTTAAACTTGTTTGTGCTATATTATTTTCTATTAACCTCGTAAAAATTGTGAAATTTATTTGAAAGTTGTTTAATTTTTTAAGACACATTTTTAATAATATTTTGTTGAAGTTTGCCATTTTAATACCTTTATTTGTATTTTATTATTATTAAATTAATTACAACATCATTACAGTTTGACCTTAAAAATCTTGAACCTCTCCATTTTTCGGTTTGTTAAACGATTCAGGTCTGAAAACCATGTATGAGAGAAGAGTGAGTATGATAAAGGAGAGAGAGAGAGAGAGAGAGAGAGAGAGAGAGAGAGTATGTCTAAAATGTTGGTGTAGATTTAGATTTAAAAAAAAAAATATATATATATATATATATATATATATATATATATATATATATATATATATATATATCAAGTGTATATTAGATAAACACTGTAGCAAATTCTAATTCTTGAACAATAATAGCAAACAAGTGTGGAAGCATTTTTGTAGGGACATTGGGCCCAGTAATTTATAAAGGATGGCCCAAGAATATCTCTTGGGCTAAAAAGCTCAATTCGAGGACATCAAGTGATCTAGGGGTGTGTAAATGTACCTCATAAAGAAAATACTAGGTAAAGATGTGATAGCGTATGAATAATTATGTCCGAGGAAGACTTTGTCCTCGGATAATAAAGCTGAGGTAATAGAAGGGAATGTTTAATATCCCTAGGCTATGTTATAGAAATTCCTATGGTTTCGGGAAGACATGGTACACGTGGAGGGTAATAGAAAGGGCGGTAGAATATCTAAGGTAAAGCTGCTACCACCGCCCCCGCATTAAAGACTCTGCAATTGATATGCTGGCTGCATTGATGGAGAAATGGGACCTGAGCATGAGGTTTGGAACTTGGCCCCTGACTTCAGAAGACTTCAGGGAAATTTGATGGGACAAGTATCTAAACCAGCGTTATAACCATGAGGTGGAAGATGAGAAGGAGAGGAAGAGGAAGTATAAATAAGAGAAGTGACATTCGGAAGAGGGGCAAGCTTTTCTTTGGATAAAAAAAGGAAAGAATAATATATGATAAATCTGACTATCCACAATTGTAATCGATCTTAAGAGGTAATATTATAAACCATCATTGGATTGAGTCCAAGGAGGAGCTTTCATTCATATCCTTACAAATAACTCCTCATTTGTGCTATTGGGCCTGAAGCCCGTTCTTTCTTTGTTGTTTAAACCACCTTTGAAATCTAGATTTCAAGCCCACTCTCTACAAATTTATTGTAAAAATGTCTTTCAAGCCCTTTCCCTTTTGATTGTGGGCCAGGAGTTCGAATTGTGTCCTTACAGTTTTTTTTTTTAATTTTTTTTTTAGCTATAGTGTAATCTATCTTAGAGAAAAAATACTTTTTAGGGTAAATGCATACAAACTTTCACCCTTTTCAATTGGAATGAAAGTATGAAACATAATTGACAACTTTGGTCAAACCTTTCACATATTGGTTTTTCATAGGATAAAGGAGATATTATGTTCCCATCTAGCCATCTAGGCAGAATAACCATGATTTTTTTTTTTTTAAACAATTTATCATATCTATACTATCTAATACATGCTTGATTTACATAGTTAAAAAATGGTAAATATTTTTTCTTTTAGTAATTTGGCAATTGAAGAAGAAGATTTGAATCTTAGAAGTTTCTGTTGAAAACTCTACAAAGCTTTCGCAAAGGGTGAGAATTTGGATTGGACCAAGTCCCCTATAAAAACTTTACACATTGTTTAGATGGAAAGAAAAAAGTGGAGAAGGAAAAGATGAGAAAGGAAAATAATTAGATTTCCATAGAGTGGTTGACATGAGAGAGAAGAAAATAAAATGATGTTGAAGGAAGCATTTTTTGTGGGACCTGCGGTTTTGCTATCAACCCAAATTGGGCAAAAAAAAAAGGTGGTGGGGGGGGGGGGATGTTGAGATTTTTTCTGACTTTTTATGTTATAAAATTACTAATGCAACCTTAACTTATGTTTAGTATTTAATTTTTTTAATCATATACAAAGACATAAAAAGTAAAAAATATATTTTTTCCCTTTTCCTTCTCTTTAGGCTCCGTTTGGAAGGAGGGAATAGAATAAAAAGAATATTTTTAGAATATTCTTCCCTCCCTCTTGTTTGGGAGTTTTAATGAAGTGAATGAAAAATTCATTCTCTTGTTTACAAGTTTAGGTGGGAGAGAATAGAATAGTTAAGAGGGAATACTCATTCTCTCATTTTCCCTCAAAATCTCAAATTTTTGTTCCCCAAATTGGGAGGAATAGGAGGGAATGGATTTAAGTTTGATGAAAATTTTATTGAAATTCCTAAATTACCCCTTGAATCTTAGCCCTCTTTATTCTCAAACAGCCGTACCAATATTTTTGCTCTCTCTTTGCAACTCCTTCTTTCTCACGCTGTTGCTAATCTCAACCAGCCATACCCAACTGTGAGTTTTTCAATTGTTTTGATTTCATTGATTTAGTTACTGTGGGGTCATGGATTTTGGGATTTGGCCGAAAGCATGTGATTTTGGCCGAGAAGCATGGGTGGTCCGAGTCCGAGGAGTACTATCTCCTCGGATAAAGCTAAACGCAAATCTGGTATAGATCCTAATGATCAAGGATGACCTTTCAGGAAGTTCTAATGATAGCAACGAGTATCATGAACGTACAAGAGGGATAAGTACTCAAAAATATCTAAGGAAAAGCTGTTATCACCGTATTAATGAGGAAGTGACCTCTGAACAGTATTATGGCAACCTTATAGCCACCCTAGAAGACTTTTAGAGGGGGCTGATGGAACAAGTATCAGCATAAACCATCAACTGTCCACATGTAGTCCACGTGTAGGGTAAGGATGAAAAAAGGAGAAGAGAAAGCACTATAGCAATTTCAACAACTCTTGTAACCATTGTCATCCAATATATACTAAAACAGAGGTCCTCGGACTGTACCGAGGACAAACTTTCTCGCGCAAACCTGATTCAATTCTTGTTGACTCATCATTCAAAACCATATTAACTGTTATCCATGCACTAAAACCTAGCTCTTTGACCCACTCTCTACAAATTTATTGTACTAGGTTCACGGGGCCAAAATCCCTTACATTTTGGGCTTGGTCTGAAAATCGTGTCCCTATAGTTACTATTAATATTTTTTTTCAATTGTTTCAATTGTTTTTCTTTCATTGATTTTTTCTCAACTAGCCGTACTCAACTATATGTATTCTGCTTGTGTATGTGTTCTTAATTCCTATCATTGATGCACAAGTAGCGTCAAATCAGCATAGTGCAACTTGTTTCCTTTAAATGATACATGTAGTGTTTTTGTTTTTTTCCTTTCATTCCCCTGTTTTCGATATGCTGGAACAAGGTTCATCATTGTGTTATACATGTGCTTTAATTTAATTTTGGTATCCTCAAACATGCTAGAACAGGCTTATATCAATAAAAGTTTTGGGTAGACAATAGAGAACATGCTAGAACATGCAAATCCTTATCAATATTACTTGTTGGTGGTTAAATTAAGTTCATTAGTTTTAATCAAATAGGTAGACAATAGAGTTGGGTAGACAATAATGCTAAACTAAATTAAGTCTGTTACGTGTGCTTTAATTCCTATCATTGTAGATTATCAAAAAATTCCTATCATTGTCTTTTGTGTTAATGAATGCTAGTGTACCCAACTACCTGCTTGCCTCAAACATATAAGTTCGACTTATAACGTAACTATTTTTTTGCTTCGATGGATTTGAATGATGAGATACTTAAGATCATAATTTTTTCGGACTTTATGCGAAAACTAGCCATGGTTCATGCTGCATGCCGTTATTTGTGTTACATTATCCATCGAAGGCAACAACTAAAAAGACGTGTTCCTCACATTCTTACACAATCAACCATAGAATGACAAAAAGTTCATGATGAAATAATGTCTCGACTTAGGAATAGTGAAAACAAGCTTTTCAAGGTTTGAGTGACATTTTGCGAAAAGATGGTGATCTTCAAGATGGTGATATTGCTCTCTATCTCTTGATCATTAATATCAATATCTACACATTATTTTATATGTGTTTTTTGTCCTATTAATTATATCATGAGCAAGATATCAAAGAAGAATGGTAGAGACCCAAGAAAAGAAGTACAATGGAATAGTGTTATGGGTGATGCTTTAGTGGATGCTTTTGTACATTAAGTGATCGTAGGTGATAGAGTTAATGGAACTTTTACCTCTAAGGCATATGATGACATAGTGAAAGAGTTGGTCGAATAATTTCACATGGAGATTAACAAGGATAAGGTAAAAAATCGACAAAAGACACTGAAAAAGAATTTTCATGAATGCTATGACATATTTAAAGATGGATTGAGTAGTCTTGGATAGAATGATTCTTTAAATATATGAACAGCCGAACTAGAAGTTTGGGAGCCACTCATAGTAGTAAATTCCCATTTTGTTAGTTTAATTTTGTATTACATAATTATATATTTGTTGTATTAACATTTTCCTTTGTTTGTAATAGTCTAAACCTACAGCCAAGAAGTGGATGACAACACCTATGCCTAACTACTCTAAGATGGCACAACTTTGGACTAAAGATAAAGTAAAATGTGATCATGCTAAAACTGCAAAAGAGAAACGTGCTAGGTATGCTGCATCAACCACTATTGATGAGAACAAATAATTTAGTATCCCAAAATGAAGTTTCTTTAGAGAACTTTGAAGTCGAAAATGATAAGAGGTCACTAGAAATTAATGTTGTACGTTCTCGAGTGTCATCACAAGATGATGTGTCTTCTAAAAGCAAGAAAAGAAGACTGGTAGAAGATGGTGAACTTGGGAATGTAATTTCCTAATCATTTGATAATGTATTAATGGCAATTGGTAGGGCGACTAAGGTTATGGCAAAGTGTTTTTCAAAGTCACATGGAGCAGAAGTTCATGCAACTTTGGACGTGGATCCAATATCAAAGACTAAGGCCTACATATTTTTGATGGAAAATCTAACATATAAGAAGATGTTTTTTGGTTGCCCAGATCATGAGCGCAAATGTGTCCTATTGACACTGATGTCTAGGCCTAAAAATTTTAAAAAGTGTGAGATTTCTTGGCCAATTTTAGATTTGCTTTATTTTGTTATTTTGTTTTATTTTAACAAGACTTATTACAAGAGTTTTTTTAAAAGATATTTGTTTACATTTTTAGACAATGTTTATTTTGTTGAAAATAAATATGTGATGCGTTAATTGCTTTACAATTTAGAAATATACCGAACTTGATTTTTAGCTACAATAAAAAAATTTCCCCTAAACTAGAATCAATTTTTTTTGTTCTTTAAAATGAGGGGTATAATAGTAATGTTATTATAAAATAATTTCATTTCATTCCTTCCAATATCACTTCCAAACAATGTTACTTACATTCCATTCATTTATTTTAAAACATCCAAACAAGATTTTTTAATTCCATTCCTTTCCATACTAAATCTATTCTATTCTATTCTATTCTATTTCATTCTTTTAATGACAATTTCATTCCATTCCCTTGTGAACTCCCAAACAAAGGAAAGATTCACTAGTCTCTCTTTTTTTCCCCCTATATCCAAACACATGAAAAAGAAAATACTTTAATCCTTATTGCTGGAGAAAGCTAATAACACAATCAAATATATACTTTTGCCCACGATCTCCTGCCAATATCTTTCCATACAGGAAGAAGAATACTCTTACATGCACAATCTTGAATGAAACATACATTAAAAGTGTCAAACCCTGTCAAAGAATGACTTCATCAAACACAACCGTCTGTCTCCTACCACAAAATTGAGCATAGAGAACACATGTATGGCTTGCATTCTGATCACCATATCCAATTGTTATGGTCTCTTCGTTTCCACACACACACATGCTCAGGATACCTTTCACTGAAGTTGTGAAGAACAAGCAACATGAGTTCTTGTCCTGTAAATATTCTCTTGAAAACCTGATACTGCAGATTTCACAACACCTCCTACCGCAATTTCATTCATTAAATATAGAAGATTAAAAGACCAGTATGAATAAGAAATACACAAGCACTTTCAGCCAATTTGCTGAGATCCTTTCGTTCATGTACAATAGTACATTCAACCCAATAACAAATTAGAGCAGGGAGAGAATTTGTGTGTAAACATTGCAATTAGTAAAGTGTAGACATTCAACTGTTCCTATCTCTTGAATTTACAAGCTCAGCTCAGCAGAGCAGCGTTTACCCATTTGCAGAATGTGACACTTTTCCACCTAGCGTTTGAATAATAGCTTGGAGGACTTTAATTTCCTCATCACGCTTTGAGATTTCATCCTGCTTTGCACGCAACTCTTCCATGTGCAGCTCAAATACCTCTGTGGCAAGATATGAAGTGCATTGGACAAACTTGTATTTTGGAGGTAATTACACTGATAAAAAACCCAAAGTTCCAAGTGAAATCTTAAAAAAAAATTGAATTTTCAATTGCATCAATGTCTAAACTATAGTTGTATGACCATTTCAATGTTAATCCTCCATGACTCTCAATTAACTGAGAGTTAACAAGAAATGTACATGAAGCCCCTCCAGCTGGTAAAAAACCTCCACCTGAGCTGCATGCACTCCCTTTAAGGATTTTTAGCACCTAAAAGTCCTACAAGCAGCTCATCTAGGTTCTTTTATAAATCTTGGTCTGATATAATGCCCTTGAAGGCTCCGAAGGTTGATCTCAAGAGATGGAATGTGGAGGAGTTTGGTAATGTAGAAGAAAAAGGGAAGAAGTTGTGGAGATCTTCGGGGGTTGGAGACTGTTAAAGAAAGTTGTGTTCTTACGGTAGAGGGAAAGCTGGATAAGGAAAGGATTAGAGGAGAGTTGGAAAAAATGACGTTGTTGGAAGAAATTTCTTGGAGGCAGAAATCAAGAGTTTTTTGCATTAAAGAAGGTGATAAGAACACAAAATTCTTCCATCATATGACCAACTCTCACAGACAGCTTAATTCTATTGATAAGCTTATGGTGGATGGGGTGATGTCTTCCGACCAGGAATCCATTGCGGAATGTATTACTCATTTTAATAGAAGGCTTTATTCTGAAAATGAGGTTCATCGCCCTATTCTGGATGATGTGGAGTTTGGAAGAATTTCTGAGGAGGATGTCTTGTGGTTGGATAGACCTTTTGAAGAGGATGAAGTGTTTGGGGTGGTTAGTGGATTCACTGGTGATAAGTCACCAAGTCCAGATGGTTTCTCCATGACTTTTTTTTGATCTTGCCGGAGCATTCTAAAATCAGATATTATGGCTGTCCTTCATAATTTCCATGAGCAAGTTGTGTTTGAAAGGAGTCTTAATGTTTCTTTCCTTGCCCTCATTCTCAAGAAATCTGATGTTGTGGAAGTGAAAGATTTTCGTCCTATTAATTTGGTGGGAGGGATGTATAAGATTATATCTAAGGTTTTGGCTAATCGTTTGCGAAGGGTAGCACATAGTCTTATCTCAGATTCTCATGTTAAAGGTACGCAGATTTTGAATTCTGTTTTAATTGCTTCCGAATGTATAGACAGTAGGATGAAGATGGGGGTGCTAGGGGTTGTTTGCAAGTTGGATATTGAAAAAGCTTATGATCACGTGAATTGGAATTTTCTTATGTATTTGCTTAAGCGGTGTGGTTTTTCAGAAAAATGGAGAAGGAGGATTATGTGGTGTATATCAACTGTCAAATTTTCTGTTCTAATCAATGGTACTCAAGTTGATTTTTTTGGAAGCACAAGAGGTGTTTGTCAAGGGGACCCATTATCTCCGCTCCTTTTTTATATTGTCATGGAGGCTTTAAGTCGTATGTTGGATGCGGCTACTATGTTGGGACAGTTTTCGGCCTTCTTAGTAGGTAATTCAATTGGTACGTTGCTAATAGTGTCCTATCTCTTATTTGCAGATGATACACTTATTTTTTGCGATGTTGACTCACATCATTTAGCTGCTTGGCGTGGAATTCTAGCCAGATTTGAAGTGGTATCAAGGTTAAAATTAACTTACTGAAGTTAGAATTGGTACCAATTGGTAACGTGCCTAATATGGATGAATTAGTGGAGATTTTGGGTTGTCAGCAGCCTCACTTCCTTTGAAATATTTGGGTCTTCCATTGGGTGCTTCCCATAAAGAGGAGACAACTTGGAACCCTGTTTTGGAGAAGATGGAGCGGCATCTAGCTGGGTGGAAGAGGTTGTATTTATCTAAAGGGGGCAAAGTAACTCTTATTAAGAGTACTTTGTCCAATTTACCTATTTATTTCCTTTCTCTCCTTCCTATTCCAGTAAAGGTGGCAAATCGTATGGAGAAATTACAAAGAGACTTTCTTTGGAGTGGTATTGATGCTCCTAAGGTTCCTTTGGTGGAATGGGCTAAGGTTTGTATGCCAATGCAGAAGGGTGGTTTAGGGATTCGACGGCTGAGAAGATTTAATTCTGCTTTGTTAGGCAAATGGTTGTGGAGATATGGAACGGAGAGAGATGCCCTTTGGAGGAAGGTCATTGAGGCTAAATATGGGGATGAAGGGGGTGGTTGGTGTACCAAACCGGTGTATGGTGTTAGTGTGCGAAAATCTATTAGAAGTGGCTAGCTGGACTTTTCTAAATTTCTTCGGTTTGATGTGGGTGATGGTACTAGGATAAAGTTTTGGGAGAATGTATGGTGTAGGGATTGTTCCCTAAAGGAAGCATTTCCAGAATTGTATAGTGTTAGTTGGGAAAGGGAGTTTTTTGTGTCAGAGTTTCTCCAATGGGAGGCTTCATTGGGACATTCGGTTCCGTCGTCCACCACAAGATTGGGAGTCAGACTCATTTGATCGTTTTTGGGTTGTGTTTTATTCCACGAATGTGCGGGGTGTTGGTGATGACAAACTTTGCTGGAAGCGAGCAATGAGGATAGGTTTTGAGGCTTGAGGCTTCTATCACTCTTTATCTCCTTCTTATGTCATTGATTTTCCTTGAAAAATGGTGTGGCAATCCAAAGTTCCTCCTAGAGTAGCGTTCTTTTCTTGGACTGCTGCCTTAGGTAAGATCTTAACTACGGATAATTTTTGGAAGAGGCTTTTTTATTTTTATATAAGTAATAAGATATAATGATACCAAAAAGGAAGCACCCTAGTGCACAGGGATCAAACAAGGGGACAACAAATCAAATACAAAAATTGCTTTTTGGAAGAGGCATATTACAGTGTTAGAGTGGTGTTTTATGAGTAAAAGGTGTGAGGAATCGGTGGATCATCTTCTTCTTCATTGTCCTATAGCATATGAGTTGTGGTCTATGGTTTTTTGTTTGTTTGGTATACATTGGGTTATGCCATATAAAGTTAGTGAGGTTTTAGCTTCTTGGCAGGAGAAGTTTGGTAGACATTGAAATATAGGTTTATGGAAGTTTGTGCCGCATTTTTTGTTTTGGTGGTTATGGTGGGAGCGGAATGCTAGATGCTTTGAAAATTGTGAACGGTCTATTCTTAACATTAAGTTTTTCTTTTTCCGTACTCTCCTTGAATGGAGTTTAGTTTTGCCTTCCTATTCTTGTCTTTCTCTCCCCGATCTTATAGATCATTGTAATTTGGGTTTTTGATTTGTGCCGCTGTAGTACACTTCTAGTGTACTTGGTTGGTTTTTTTTTAATAAGATTTCTTACGTAACTTATCAAAAAAAAAAAAAAAAAACTATAAGGTGAACATTTATGTAAATGAAATTTCTAGAGTTAATTTTGCTGTTGGGGTCAAACTCCAAGGTTGGTTATGTACTTGCTCCTTTATTTTGCCTATAAGAGGCTAGGGCTACCATAAGCCCCAAGCAGCTATTTAAAAATAAATTTGTATAAAACTCTCTTAAGGATAGCTAGATTTCTCATGGCAATAGAGTTACTCCATTTTGATTCAAATAAAATAATTTACAAATAAACGCAAATGTCAAGGCTCAAGCTCCACCCATTTTGTTATCCTAGCCTCTAACACATGTCAGGGTAGCCTAAATCAACAAACCTGTTGCTATCAGTTAAAACATTTAGATTTTTGTATCTAAGCAATTAAACTTAAACCCTTACAGAAAATTTTTGGACACAACACAGTCTGTTTTGATCATCCAAATGGCTCTTCCACCGTCTAAAAAATAGGTGAAAAAACGAGTGAGGGATTGAGGGGTGACACTGGATGTGCCAACAACATGACCAAGGGAAAAAAAAAGTGAAAATGAATACATATATTATTAGTTTAGGATAGCACAACTATAAATTGAGCTTAGTTGAGCTTGAGCTCAGTCTAAACTTGGTCTTATGCCCAAAATCATTTTTATTGGTACGTTACACACACAACCGGGATGGAAGTTGAAGTCATGAGTTCAAGATCTACTAAGTACACGTGAAGTTAGTTACCAATCAAAAATAAAAAAATCAAAATAATTTTGGGTCAAGGCAAGAATGGGATTAGCTCAGCCCAGATGTTAGTCCTACCAGCCCAACAGGATGCAATATATTTCAATATAAGGGGCTTGGGCTCAGCTCATCTAGTCTACCACAATTGTGTTGACTTTGAGAAGCATTGTGGCTATAATACATACAAAATTCAAAGATGCATTGTTTTGCTTATGGTGTGGCTAAATATATGATGACCTTAGTTGGGCCCAACCTCAGCTCTAGGCCTGAAAGCTTTTAAGGGGCTCATCCTAGATCAAATTCCAAAAAATCTCACTCAAATATTTTCTGGCCAGACAAGTGGGTTTCTGCCTAGCTCAGCCCAATTGACAGTCCTACCATTACCACAACTGACAGTATGACATAGTCAGTTCATTGATTGTCCTACCACTATGGGCATTTCAAAGAGACACAAACCACAAACAGTATGCCCTCATTATTGATTTTACAAATAAACAACAACTTTGATCAATATCAAATTAAAGTGCAATTGTTGTAATATACTACCATGAGAAATGTTAATGCACTTCAAGATAAATTATGCTATTATAGATGCATCTCTCTAATGATGGGAATGGCCTCCAGCTTCAAAATCAAGATTTACATTAAATACAAAAAAGAAATAAAAGAAATAAAATGCAGTAAAAATCTGATTTGGTAGATATTTGATAAAGAATCATTCAATGATGCTAAAAAGGGGGCCAAAACAAATTCCCCATTCTTAAAAGGAAGAGGCCCAGGCCAAAAGATGTGGCTCAAACAGGAAGATTTATTGAAATCTGCAAGTAGAGAAGTAGAAGACTCTTTGAATTCGGGTTTTGCTATCTTTAAAACGGCCAAAAACTTGATTTTAACCATTGTTTTTACTTTTCAACACCAATCAAGGAACATTTGAACTCACAAGAAGCTTCAAAAAGAACATAGATCACACACACACATATCATTCAAGCACCCTAGAACTGTAATATATGTTTAGCTACTCTCATTGTCTCATTTTAGTTGTCCATCTTCTCAGACCCAGCTTTTAAATCAAACATCATAAATTGCTTTCTCTTACACCAAAAAAAAAAATTAAAAATTAAAAAAAAAATGATCCTTGGGAAAACACTTTTTTTAAGGATAATTTGTAAAGGAGTATTATTGTATACACTCAATTTAGTAAGTACACATCCTCTTTCAAACCTGAACAAAAGGAAAGCTGGACAAGTAATACAGTATGGAAGAAGTATAATATATCCCCACTATATCTTCTACTTAATTTCAAGAACTAACATACTTGATTCATAAGTTAAGGTTGTACATCAATGAAGATCAAAGATGGCAATTGAAACCATTCCCTGCCACTCTCCTACAAGAAAATTCGTTTGGACTGTTTTTGAAATTGGATGGGGCAAATGAAAAGGTAGCAGCCCATTCTTAAATGGAGGGAATTCATATGGGTAAGCCAGGGATGGGGGAAGGAGAAGTACACTCTGCCACCCCACTTCCATTATAGAACCTCAAAGCTGTACTTCCACCTTACATCCTTAATTATATCCATTTAAATAACTGGAAACTAAGATGCATCAATCATTTTCCTCCAATATATGGTGCTGCATACTAAACTGATGAACTATATATGATAAAGATTGTTCTTATGGTGCTTCAGTTATAAAGGAACTAGGATGCACGACACAGTCAAGGACACGGACATGGGTATGGGTATGATACGGTGACACGAGCAATTTTTGTACAGCACCCCAAATGAATTGTCAGTGCATCCTACTAAAAGAACACAAAGAGTGACTATAATGATATAACCTAACCATATAACTCTTGATTTGGAAGTCACAAATTACTGACTACTATTACTCCTAAACAGTTTGTGTATCAACATGCCTCAATGACTCTTACTCAAGGAAGAGTATATGATCCATTCTCCCTTCATTTTACCTATTTCTATTTTTAGTGTAAGTAATTAATAATTTAAAGTCGCCACATCTTTGCTAGAAAACAATTTTTTTTTTTTTTTACAGATCTATTAAAGGGAAAATGGAAAAACCAAGGATAGGACATACTTGTGGTGTTCTCAAGCTCTCTTGTAATCTCTTGTGCATGTAATTCAGCAGCTTTCTGAGCTGCTTCAGCCTGTCGTTTCTCGGAACGAGCACGAGCCGCAGCCGTAATGGCAGCATCGAGTTCTCTTTCCAAAGTCTCTACCCTTTGTTCAAGAACCTAAACAGATAAATACAGACAGCAATATATTAGTTTCCTGACACAGAATTCATAACAACTCAATATCATGCAACAAAACATTAGTTATCAAAAGTCACATTAATAGAATCTCACAACTTGACTATCAAGTAACATAGCTGGAGGAATTATACTAGTGAATTCCAATATAAAAATCAACTACACTTCGTTCAATTATGGATAGTAAATCTATTGAAAGCGCTATAAATCAAACAAAGCAAGCAAGAAATAAAAAAACCCAGATCAAAATATGTAAAAAAAATGAAGAATAAGATGAAATTGAATATAAAAAAAAATGGAAGTCAAACAAAGATTGAAGAACCTTGATGGTACGGGCTTGTTCGGAACTGAGGGAGGCTTTGGCAAAGGTCTCTTCGTCAACAAAGACAGCTTTCTTGAGGAGTAGCTTCTGGAGTGATTCCAGATTCGAAGCCATCTCTGTCAGATTGGTTATGGCTCCGCCCCATCTCTCACTTCCTTTTCCCTTCTCCTCCATTGTCATTTCTGAATTCTGATTTCTCTCTCTCTCTGCGCTTTGAAAACGAAAAGCTACCTCAATACGCTTTCTTGGGCTTTTCATGGTTTCTACCAATGGGCCGGTTTTGGATTTACCAGCCAGCCCGGTTGGGAATAATCTCTTTTTTTGTCAAACCAGTTTGAAAGAATGCACTTTTAGGCAAATACTTAACAATAAACATTTTTTATTTACAATTTTACGTATCACTTCAATAATATTTTTTTTTATTTACATATTACTTCAATAATATGTAGTTTATGAACCATCAATATTATATTATAGTTTTTTATTTAAAATTTTTTAACTTTTTAATATGACTAATTTATTGAAGTGAAGTTAGGGATAAAACTACTACACAAGTCATACAAAGTAACGTGTCCCCAATAAAAAAAAAAATTTGATTCAAACCTTCATTATATTTTTTTTAAGTGGCAATCCTATTTTTACCACATTAATTTGTAATTCTTTGGTAAGACCTAAGTAATAAAACTTGTTGTATTTTTAGTATCATTCAATTTGTTTGACATTCTTATAAGTGAAGGAAAAATATACAACTTAGATGAATGACTTAGATCACACCACCCTAAGACAAAGAGGAGTCTAGTATACAGGCCTTTGCTATTTTTTGATAATTCAATAACTAAAATGCAAAGGATTTAAATCTTCAATATTTCCTTTGGGAATATCAAAAACTAAGTTGAGCTAAAAGAATTCTTAACTATATGTCTTTTTTTTTATAAGTTTTTATAAATGTAACACATAATATTTATAATTTCACATGCCATGTTGATATTTTTTTTTATTGATATTCACATTTAAAACGTGAAATGGGTGTTATATAATAATGGTGTACACTAAAAATATGAGAATCAATAACCTAAAATTTTACAATCGCCTAAAATCTATTTTAAACATTTCCTTTCATGACTTATTAAGATGTCAAGTTGTGATTGGTAGATAAAAAGCAAGTAATTACATACTTTTGCATTATATTTATTAATACATATGATTTATTAATTAATAAACATGATAAGGTACAAGTCTTTATTTTAAATTTTAAAATAACAAAGAATTTTTTTTGGTTGGATAAACCCTAATTCTATTTTTTTGTGATGAAATAAATAAATAATTTAAATAAATTGATTAAGAATTTGCATTAAACTTCGTCAAATGAGTACCTTCTATTTTTTTCAACCGAAATTTAGAGCCTAGGCCATGACCATCTCCCTTGATGCAGTTGGAGTAGGCCCAAATCTTTCACAAGTCCAATTCAATGAGATCTCGTTTTGAGACAATTGGTCCAACTCAAGTCTACACCATTGGGCAGGCTCAGCACCTTATTAGAGATATCCAGACCCAAATGCTGATCTAGATGTGACAATTTCGTAAATTACAAATCCGAGCCTAGTATCACTATTAGGCCGTCAAACTCATTCAACCACCTTTTTTTTTTGAAAGTGAAACCATCGATATTTCATTATAATAAATCAAAATACAAAACTTCCAACGCTGGTGGGAGAGATTCCTCCACCCATACAAATTCATCCTCAACCTCTCTAGCAAATTTGGCCAAGGAGTGTGCTACTGAGTTGGCTGATCTACCTACACAACTGACAGACACAGCATGCAACCCCGACTTGAGGCATTGGACATCTCCATACAGGTGACCTAGGCGTGATAGAGTACTCCTTGAAGCCTTTATATTCTGCATAATTGTGACATTATCCCCTTCCAAAATCAGCTCCATAAAGCCCACGTCAACTGCAAATTCTAGCACTTTTTGACATGCTAACACCTCATCCTCCTCACTGTTGTGAACCGATAGGCCCTTTGCAACCAAGGCAGCCATCACTTCCC
Organism: Castanea sativa; assembly: GCF_040712315.1. Taxonomy (NCBI): domain Eukaryota; kingdom Viridiplantae; phylum Streptophyta; class Magnoliopsida; order Fagales; family Fagaceae; genus Castanea; species Castanea sativa. The sequence continues at coordinate 16,914,383 of NC_134019.1, read as the reverse complement.
CCACCTCATTGCGTATTACCACGCCAAAACTAGAGGCATTCATGTCCTTGAATATCGCCGCATCGAAGTTGAGCTTGTAACAATTCTCCGGTGGAGAAGTCCATATTGCGCTTCTCATTACGGTCAACTAAATAGCCAAATGCTGTTGTGCGTCCTTATTGAAATCCTAACAAAGTTAGGAATCCTTTTATAAATACAGTCCTGGAAGAAAAACAAATGTGAGAAAAGAATTACATGTATCCTCTCACAAACGGGTAAACTCCAGATGCATGAGAGGGTGGTTAATTACATGTATAGAATACACCATATATCATTAACTATTAATAGCCCCAAATAAGAATAAACACATTCTTGATTTCCTTCGTATATTAATTAAAGCACCACTGGAAATTGTCTTATAATTAAGGATTTCTAAGGCTTATTGTTATTATTATTATTATTATTATTATACACACACACTCCCTTTTTTGGGTGCAAAATTTTGGGTGCCACGCCCTTACTAGCAAACTTATGTACCCACTAAAATCAAACCAATCATATTTGATTTACAAGAAAGCAGAGGAAAGAAGTTTCCTGGGCCGTTTGAGAAGTTTTCTCAATTTATTTTTCATTTTTAATAATTCTTTTCTCTCATTTGTTTTTCTTCTAGGACAGTATTCATAAAAGGATTCCTAACTTTGTTAGGATTTCAATAAGGTGGCTGAATGAGTTTGACGGCCCAATAGTGATACTGGGCCCGGATTTGTAATTTACGAAATTGTCACATCTAAATTAGCATTTGGGTCTGGATATCTCTAATAAGGTGCTGGGCCTACCCAATGGTGTGGACTTGAGTTGGACCAATCATCTCAAAACGAGATCTCATTGAGTTGGACTTGTGCAAGGTTTGGGCCTACTCCAACTGCACCAAGGGGGATGGTCATGGCCTAAGCTCAAAGTTTCTGTTGAAAATAATAGAAGGTACTCATTTGACAAAGTTTAATGCAAGTTCTTAATCAATTTATTTGAAGTATTTATTTATTTCATCACAAAAAAATAGAATTAGGGTTTATCCAACTAAAAAAAATTCTTTGTTATTTTAAATTTTAAAATAAAGACTTATACCTTATCATGTTTATTAATTTAATAAATCATATGTATTAATGAATATAATGCAAAAGTAAGTATGTAATTACTGATTTTTTATCTACCAATCATAACTTGACACCTTAATAAGTCATGAAAAAAAATGTCTAAATAAGATTTTAGGCAATTGTTTAAATTTAGGTTATTGATTCTCATATCCTTATTATACACCATTAATATACATCATTCATTTCAAGTTTTAAATGTGAACATTAATAAATAAATAAAAAACTACATGACATGTGAAATTATAAATATTATATGTTACATTTATTTACATTTAAAAAAAACAACAAAAAAGACATATAGTTTAGAATCTTTTAGCTCAACTTAGTTTTTGGTATTCCTAAATGAAATATTAAAGATTTAAATCCTCTGCATTTTAGCTATTGAAAAATAACAAAGGCCTATATACTAGACTTCTCTCTATCTCAGGGTGGTGTGATCTAAGTCATTCATCTAAGTAAGAACTCGTTATCAATGATTCAATATAGAAGAAATTGCTTAGCTAGAAAGAAAAAAACAAAAAAAAAAAGGCCTAATTTTTACAATATTTATTTTTTATCCAAAAAGAAAATATATCATAATATTTTTTGAGAAACTACTTGATATTTTTTATAACAATTGAGTCAGCAACTTTCTATTATTTCTTATTGAGTCTACTTGAATATTTGTTTATGGACAAAGATTAGCTACAAAATTAATTGTAATCTAAGGGTCTAAGATTATAATCTTACTCAAAATATGTTCCTTCAAAAAAAAATTTACTCAATTTCTTTTTATTGGAAATGAATTTTGACAAATCCATCTTTGGATTACATTTTCTTTCTATATCTTCAATGCTTGCAAAATTTTTAGAAAATTAATAATCAATAGCTATTTAATCAATAAATTGTTTAAATTGCAAGTTTTTGTAATTTAAAACTATGCATAAATTAGAAATTTATAGATCATATAGTAAATAATATCCGATTGACACAAAATTTGACATGTGTATAATGTATTAAAAGCGTAAAGAACATTTAATCCATTAGTTAGATTATAAAAATATGTAGTAATATTAATTTTTTTTTAAAGAAAGTTGTAACTTTAAGCATAACTAATTTTATAACTAAACTTTGTATTCGGTTAATATCTCCCATTAACTAACAACCCATGAACTATTTTATAGAATAAAATATTTATTGAAAATACATAGATAGATATAGGAGTCTTTTGGCTAAATATTGCAAAAAATGGAGTTTTTTGTTGTTATAGGCACTGTTCCAAGTTATTTAGAGGAATGAGGAAAGAGAGTGAATTCGGCAACACTATTGCCGAAACTCTAACAAAAGTATGAGAGAGAAATTTTGGAATTTTGGCAACACTGTTACCGAAATTACTTTTGCCCCAGCCGCTGCCCGAGTGAGTGAGTGAGTGCCCAATGCCCAAAGTGCATGTGCGAGTGCCCGAAGCAAAAAAAAAAAAAAATGTTTTGTGGCAATTCCATTGCCGAAAATGGAGGGAAAAAGTAAAAAAAAAAAAAAAAACAGAGAGAGAGATTGTGGAAATGGTATTGCCGAAATAGGGGGGAAAAGAGGGAAAAAAAAAAAAGAATTGTGGCAATGGTATTGCCGAAATAGGAGGGAAAAAAGGGGAAAAAAAATTGTGACAATGGTATTGCTGAAATAGGAGGGAAAAGAGAGAGAAAAAAAAAAGATTTGTGGCAATGGTATTGCCGAAATAGGGGGGAAAAAGAAGAAGAAAAAAAAATTGTGGCAATAGTATCGCCGAAATAGGGGGAAAAAGAAAAAAAAAATTGTGGCAATGCCATTGCCGAAAACTGGGGAAAAAAAGTGGAAAAAAAAAAAAAAAGGAAGGGAAAACCAATTGTGGCAATAGCATTGCCGAAATAGAGGGGGGAAAACTGTAGTGCCATCCGAAACAAATTCGTACACTGAGTGTTTGATTCTTATTCTAAAAAATTCAAGTACGATTCTTATTCTAAAAAATTCAAGTACACTGATTGTTTGATCCTTATTCTAAAAAAGTACATAGATTTTTAAAAGTACATGAAAGAAAATTATAGAAGAAAAAAATGATTGATGTGTACTGTAAATAGAAAAAAAAAACTGAGATTTTTGCAAAGATTCTTTGCTGTGGCATTGCCGCAATAGAAGGAAAAAAAAAGTACGTCCACAACATTTTTATTTTTACAACAAATCATAGGTAATTAGTTGTTGCTGGTTCAAATTTGAATCTAACGCTAAGATACTTTTTTGCCCCAATAATAACAACTAATAACAACCTGCCACTTATAATTTGTTGTGAAAATATTGTCCAAATAAAATATATATATATATAGTAAACATATTCTTATCTTTCAGTAGTTTTTTTGACCTGGTTTGTGTGTATGTCATGTTCTTTTATTTCATATTGTAAAAGTACCTGTGAGGAGTCAATCAACCAATCAATTCACCTCTTCCTCCCATTCTTATTTTCTGCCTAAAAAGATTCCATTCATCCTTCCCAATAAAACCATCTTCAGAGATTCTTATTCTTTTTATTTTTTATGTCCCCTTCAGAGATTCTTATTCTTTTTACTTTTTATGGCTTCCCCGTGAAAAGTGATTTTTTTTTTGTCTTTTTATTTCACATCATTCTAATAAAAGGCAAATGCCCTTCCTGAAGTCTTCTCACAAAGTTGCTCTTTTTGGCTTTTTGTCGTTTTGCAGACTGTGTTGTATTTGGTAAATTTTTATTAGTACAGTTTAAAGTATATAGATATTCTTATTGAGATTCTTATCCATGCATAGGAGAAATTTATGGAAGAAAAAATGATTGACGTGCACGGTGTAAACAAATAAAAAAACAAAAAACTGAGAATTTTGCAGAGTTTTTTTTGCAAGATTTGCAAAGATTTATAAATGATTGATGTGCACTGTAAAAAAAAAAAAAAAAACAAAGACACTTTGAGATTTTTTGCAGAGTCATTCGTTGTTGTATTTGGTCAATTTCTATTAGTACAGTTTAAAATCTAATAATCTAACTTATACGAAACTTGCATTCTATTTAAACAGCACTAATATTACTTTAGTTTCCACATTTCTTATTTTCCACTCTTTTCCCCCTAAAAATTCTATCAGCCTTCTTCTCCACTCTTATTCCTCTCATAATTCTATCAACCATTTTCAATTCATGCGTGCCATACATTGTACAAACAACTATAAGGAACAACACTTGCAAATACCTATCCGTCTTTATCATTGTACAAGGTGAGTTACGTCTCTTTAAGTAGTTACTTTCCTTTTTATAATATTCATGTTGATATGTTTTAGGGGCATAGCTAAGCATGAAAAGTTTTTTTTTGTTATATTATTTGTTCATGAAAATCTTGTTTTTATATTATGTGTTTTGCAACAAGAACTGATTTGTATGATATGTTTTAAATCATGGATCTTGCCTAAAATTTCATATAGCAAAAATATATTTCAAAATTGACATAAATTATCCTTAAATAAATTCTTACTTTGTTAGCCTAAAATATACATGTATGCTATAAGAAAACCCAAAAAAAAACAGGTTAGTAAATTTTAGGTATAATAACGAAAATTACCTTCTTGTAACGAAAATTATTTATCTATTATCGTAATAACGAAAATTATACGATATTAGAAATATTTATCTATTATCGTAATAATGCATGAGAAATATAATCTGTCTTGTTTTAGAATAAGCAAAACGAAGAGCTTTATAAAATAATTTACGTAACCATAACAGATAATTCTAAATAATTTTAACTACTATGATGGACAATAATTTTAAACATTGAATATTTTTAATAGATTACCTTCTTGTATTGCACATTACATATTAACACTACTTTTATATTTTAGTGTGAATGGTAGAAAAGTTGTTCATTTTTCTCATCCATTCCGATGGAATAATTAAACATGGCGAAAATGAGATTTATTACGAATGGTCACCTCCTTCTATGCTTCCATTAAGCAGGGTGTGACATTTGAAGATCTATGTGATAGAGTAGCATCCACGTTTCATATAAACAGAGAAGATTCAAAACTTACAATTTCGTATAAATTTCCTTTTTAATGTCATCCATATCTTGTGAATTACCAGTAAGTTTTGGTAGAAGATGATAATGGTGTCAATGCAATATTCGATATGTTAGACTGCCAATATGGTTTTGTAGGTGCAGAGTTGTACGTGGGTGTGGAGCCCATAAGAAGCCACTGAGATGTTTTTCCCATTCGATATGCCAATGAAGGACCGAGTGCATCGTTTAGTTATTCACATGGCGGACACTTTCATAATCCATATGCCACTCATACTGGTCATTATTCTGAAGATGTGGCTCGTTCTCCAATCAACATTGGTGGTGCTGACTATCATGCTCCATATACCCATATTGCAACTGAGGACCAACATGCTCCTTATCGGCCAATGAACACCAATGATGTTGACTATGATAACCCAACTGAGCATGTTGCACCAGAGTTTGAAGCTCAGTATGACCAAACCGCCACTCAGAAAGCTGCTAATGATTCCAATGATACACACCGCATAGCTGCTACTACTGAAAATGCGGTACATACATTATCAAAAAGGATACGAGCTATGGATAGTGATGACCAACTTGATAACGACAAGGTCCTTGATGATGTTGGAGATGAACAAGAGCTTCCCAATGAACCTAATCATGAAAGCAGTCCAGCAATGACGTTCCATCAACCTTCATCACTGAGTTTTTCACAGAACACGTGGGATAATATGATTGATCCAACCCCACCATTTGAAAAGCCCATTCAAAGTACTTGGGACCCTACCCAAGAGTTTTATGTGAGATTGCTTATTGCTGATAAGGATGAACTACAAGCTGCTGTCAAACAATATCACATCAAGAGGAACTAAACATTTAGTATAAAAGAGTCAGATCCAGCATGTTGGTCTGTATGTTGCAAAAATTGTTCTTGGCGTCTTCGAGCATGCTTCCGGGCTACACATGGGTTCTTTGAGGTTAGGAAATACAATAGTCCACACACATGTACGGAGTCCACGCTCACACAATATCTGAAAGTACATTTTTTACAAACCATCTATATAAAAAATTACAAACTAAGCAAATAATTTCCGATTAAATTAGGGGGCTGAGAAGCTTACTACAATTGCGATATGAAGTGAAGGAACGTAGGAATTATAGAGTGATACTTGCAAGAAAAGAAAGAAAGAACAAAAAAAAAAAACATAATCAAATAATCATAAATATCTTCTAAAAACAAAAGAACAATAATAAAAAATAATAACATTAATATAACCATATATAAAGCATATAATTAATTTTTATACCAACTAAACTTTAAAGAAAAAGAAACACAAATGTACGATTTATTGTACTAAATAAAAATAAAAATAATACACATACATATCTTTATTATAAACCAACAAACATATTAAGCAATATTTTTTTTTCAAGTAATAGATGTAATAACTGATAATAACAAAGTAAAATTGATTATAAAAATATCACAATAATACAATTTATTACAATTTTTTGTGGTCATATACTAATAATAATAATAAATAATATTAAATAATTTCAAAATTAACAAAACATATATGTAAATCTAATTAGAGAGTTTAGATGCTTACCACAATTGTGATATCAACTGAAAGAGTGAGAATTATAGAGTGATACTTGCAAAAAAATAAAATAAAAACACAATTAGATAATAATAAATAAATACAAAATAACAACAATACTAAAAATGTTTGTAGTCTTAACCATAAAAAATTCATTAATCTAAAATTTGAATAAAAACAACAACAACAACAACAACAATAATCATAATTGCTGAAGCAAAAAGCAAAAAAACTTACATTAACCCAAAATTTACAATCCTTAGTTGTGCATGATGAAGCAAAACAGAAGAAAAATTGAACAATCGGAAGAGATGAAAAGTAGAACTGTAAGTTTGTGAGGAAATTTCAGGAAGGACACTTGCCTTTTATTAGAAAGATGTGAAATAAAAAGGCAAAAAAAAATCACTTGTCACAGGAAGACCATAAAAAGTAAAAAGAATAAGAATCTCTGAAGATGGTTTTATTGGAAAGGATGAATGAAATCTTTTTAGGCAGAAAATAAGAATGGGAGGAAGAGGTGAATTGATTGGTTGATTGACTCCTCACAGGTACTTTTACAATATGAAATGAAAGAACATGACATATACACAAACCAGGTAAAAAAACTACTGAAAGATAAGAATATGTTTACTATATATATTTTTTATTTGGACAATATTTTCGCAACAAATTATAAGTGACAGGTTGTTGGTAGTTATTAATGTTGGGGCAAAAAAGTATCTTAGTATTAAGTTCAAATTTGAACTAGCAACAACTAACCACCTATGATTTGTTGTAAAAATATTGTAAAAATAAAAATGTTGTGGACGTACTTTTTTTTCCCTTCTTTTTCGGCAATGCTACTGCAAAGAATCTCTGCAAAAATCTCAGTTTTTATTTATTTATTTACAGTACACATCAATCATATTTTTCTTCTATAACTTTCTTTCATGTACTTTTTAGAATTTATGTACTTTTTTAGAATCTATGTACTTTTTTAGAATAAGAATCAAACACTCAGTGTACTTGAATTTGTTTCAGACAGACAGATAAGAATCAAACATTTAGCGTATTTCGGCAATGCCATTGCCACAATTGGTTTTCATTTTTTTACTTTTTTTTTTCTTCCGATTTTCAACAATGGCATTGCCACAATTTTTTTTTTCTTTTTCCCCCTATTTCGGCAATACCATTGCCACAATTTTTTTTTTCCTCTCTTTTCCCCCTATTTTGGCAATACCATTGCCACAATCTCCTTTTTTTTTTTACCTCTATTTCGGCAATACCATTGCCACAATCTTTTTTTTTTTCCTATTTCGGCAATACCATTGTCACAATTCTTCTTCTTTTATTTTTATTTTTACTTTTTCCCTTGATTTTCGGCAATGGGATTGCCACAAAACAAATTTTTTTTTTTTTTGCTTCGGGCACTCAAGCACGCACTTTGGGCATTGGACACTCACTCACTCACTCACTCGGACTGCGGCTGGAGCAAAAGGTCTTTCGGTAACAGTGTTACCGAAATTCCAAAATTTATCTCTCATACTTTTTCTTTTTTTCTCTCATACTTTTGTTAGAATTTTAGTAACAGTGTTGCCAAAATTCACTCTCTTTCCTCATTCCGCTAAATAACTTGGAACAGTACCTATAACAATAAAAAACTTAATTTTTTTGCAATATTTAGCCAAAAGACTCTAGATATATAGTCTCATATAGACATAAATAAAAAAAAAAAAAAAAAAATGAAGCAAAATGAAGAAGAGCACGGCCACAGTCTCAGTCACAGAACAGCTCTGTCTTTCTCTGTTGCACAAGTGCAAGACTCTCAAAACCGTGAAGCAAATCCACGCCATTATGTGCAAGACAGGCCTCGACACCGATCGCATAGTAGCCGGGAAGCTCCTCCTCCATTGTGCTGTTTCAATATCCGATGCACTTGACTACGCTCGCCGACTCTTCCATCACTTCCCAGACCCAGATGTTTTCATGTACAACACTATCATCCGAGGCTTCGCTGAATCCGATACCCCCCGGAATTCTCTTGTTGCATTCGTCGAAATGCGTAGAAGAGCATGTGTTTTGGATAGCTTCTCTTTTGCGTTTGTGCTTAAAGGGGCGGCCAATTATGGGTGTTTGAGAGGTGGGGTTCAGTTGCATTGTGGTGCTACGAGGCATGGCCTAGATACCCATCTTTTTGTTGCGACGACTCTTGTGAGTATGTATGCAGAATGTGGGTGTGTGAGTTCTGCACGGAAGGTGTTTGAGGAAATGTCTGAACCAAACGTTGTGGCTTGGAATGCGGTGCTTACTGCATGTTTTAGATGTGGGGATGTAAAGGGTTCGGAGGAAATGTTTGATAGGATGCCGATTAGGAATTTGACGTCGTGGAATGTCATGCTTGCTGGGTACATTAAAGCAGGTGAGCTTGAGCTGGCTAAGGAGGTGTTCTTAGGGATGCCTGTGAAAGATGATGTTTCTTGGAGTAGTATGATTGCTGGGTTTGCTCAAAATGGTTGTTTTGATGAGGCATTTGGGTTCTTCAGGAAATTGTTATGGGTGGGAATGAGACCAAATGAGGTGAGCTTGACAGGGGTTCTATCGGCTTGTGCTCAGGCTGGGGCGTTTGAGTTTGGAAAGATTTTACAAGGGTTCCTGGAGAAATCTGGATTTCTTTGGATGATTTCAGTGAATAATGCACTCATGGATACATATTGTAAGTGTGGGAACGTGGGCATGGCTCGATTGGTCTTTGAGCGAATGCCGGAAAATAAAAGCATTGTTTCTTGGACAACAATGATAGCAGGACTTGCAATGCATGGTAACGGAGAAGAAGCAATACAGCTTTTCCATGCTATGGAAGCATCTGGAATTAGTCCTGATGGGATCACCTTTATTTCTATATTATATGCTTGCAGTCATGCTGGACTAATTGAACAAGGCTGTAAATATTTTTCTAAGATGAAAGATGTATATGGCATAGAACCAGTGATTGAGCATTATGGTTGTATGGTTGATCTATATGGTCGAGCCGGTAAGTTGCAGAAGGCCTATGATTTTGTTTGTCAAATGCCAATTTCACCAACTGCTATTATTTGGCGGACTCTTCTTGGGGCTTGTAGCATTCATGGTAATGTCAAGTTGGGAGAGCAAGTGAAGGAAAGGCTTTCTGAACTTGAACCCAGCGATTCTGGCGACCATGTTCTTTTGTCAAATATTTATGCCATAGCAGGAAAATGGAAAGATGTTGCCACAGTAAGAAGATCAATGACTGACCAGAAGATCAAGAAAACTCCTGGTTGGAGCATGATTGAAGTTGACAAGATCATGTATACTTTTGTGGCGGGTGGTAAACAGGACAAGATTGCGGAAGAGGCCTATGAAAAATTAAGGGAGATAATCTCAAAGCTTAGGATTGAAGGAGGTTACGTTCCAGAGGTTGGGAGTGTTTTGCATGACATAGAAGAGGAAGAAAAGGAAGATTCAGTGTCTAGGCACAGTGAGAAGCTTGCTTTAGCTTTTGGTATGGCAAGATTATGTGAGGGAAGGGTTATAAGAATAGTGAAGAATTTGAGGGTGTGCAGGGACTGCCATGCAGTGATGAAGCTGATCTCTAGAGTTTATAGATTGGAAATTTTGGTGAGAGATAGAAGTCGCTTCCACTCTTTCAGAGATGGCTCTTGTTCATGCAGAGACTACTGGTAAGTTGCGACTGGAAGAATTTCCAGAAGGATATATCTTGCACATTGAGGAAAACAATTGAATCAATGTCTGCCTAGGATTATGCCAACTCTCGGATCCAAAAATATTGAAAAAGAAGAAAGAACCGAAAAAGAGATATTGAGCAAGAAGGCGACGATGAAGGTCTGAAGAAGAAGCCGGCAAAATATTTGTCTCGAGGTTTTTCTTTCTTGATATCTGGGGCAACCGGGTAAAAGGGATGGTCTGATGAATTTCTTTTGGGTTTCATAGGTCAATCTGTAAAAAATTTGAAATTTGGGGGTGGGGAAGTATTATAATTAGGGCGAAAAGTTAAATTTTGTGTGAAATATATATACTTCCAGTGGCGGTTTTAGGAATTTTTTCCGGGATGCTCCTCAACAAGCATAAATTACATGATCTAATAATAAAAAAATTTATATATTGACAATAACAACAATAAAAAAAAACGTAAATACATAAATTTTACAGTTACCTTCTACGAGTTTTCATATTTTGAAATCGTTGCATAATAGTCTTATTATCAATGGTACAAGCTACATGATTTTCTTATCAAGTATTTGTCCATAATTCTAGCATGTCCATAATTCTAGCAAAAGAATAAACAATAAACTATAAGTTTATTTGAAATATTAATAAAATTATTAATTATTGTTGTTTAGTTGTTTCATTAATTTGTTTGTTTTTTATAAACTATAATTTGTTATATTATTGTTTCATTAATTATAAAATTATTAATTGTTGTTTAGCCTAACATAATTTAATTTGTTTGTCTTTTATAATGTATTGGTTAATTAAATTATTAATTATTGCTTTACCCAATTACACTGCTTTAATTATTAAATTATTAAATTATTAATTATTAATTTAGCCTAACATAAAATTATTACACTGTTTTACCCAATTACCCGGCCCCATGTGCCCATCAGCCCATCCATCCCACTCAACAGACAAGCTTGCCTAATACCCCCAATCACAAGAGCCAACTGCTAATCAGAAGAGCTAACTGCCAATCAGAAAATTTCACAGTCACAAATCACAATAAAAGACAATTAAGGTGGTCTTCTGACCACCCCTGCCTTCAACATGGCGCCGCCACTGGTCTAAGGGAGTTATAGGGGTGGTGGTTATGGACCATAGAGTCGAAATTATAGCAGCAATGGTGGGAAATAGGTGTTGAGTTTGAGATTGTGGTGGCCCAACGTGTAGTGCAATATATTCTTGCCTGCGATTGGCCTACAAGATGTTTAAGAAGGGAGTGCAGGCTGGTTGCTGGAACGAACTACAATGGCGAAGACCTTTGGGTTTGGCAACGGGGCATCTTGATGAAGTATTGATGGGTTGTTACTTGTTAGAGAGTGGAAGTGTCAGTCGTGCCTGAAGCTGTGTGACAAGGCTGCTATAACATTGGTTCAATATGCTATTAAGGAAGATTGTCGTGGGATTTTGCTAGCGGAATGTCCTGATTTTATTCTCATCATCCTAACCTAGGAAATACCTTCTAAATTGCCTATTTTCTATACGACAAAAAGGTCACAACAAACACATTAATGCAAAACATCTCATTACTAGAAACATTTTGTCAACCTACAAACCTTTTTCCCCGCATGGTTTTGAAGCTTCGTATCAGATTAGGCTTAGGTGCAATGCCCTAAACACCCAGTGCAATTGCCCCCTCTCCGCTGACAAATTTTTTTTTACCACTTTCACTTTTTAAATGTTTTTTCACTTTATTTATTCAATGTAACCATATCATAGATATCAGGTGCCCACGTATAAAGAGTCAAATGAGATTCGGAGTTTGAAGGGAAGGAGGATTTTCTTGGGATTTCAAGAGATGGAATAGATAGGGCCTCACCTCGTCCACGTGTCTCACACTCCTAAAATATCTCTTTTATTTCATATTTCGTTTGAGATTGGAAATTACTTTTTTCGATTCTCAATCTCAGCCATTGAGAGCTATTACATTAGGTGCAATGCTCACCTGATCTCAATCATTTTATATAAATCTTAGCATTTTACAGAGTTAGAAAATTTTAAGTACATAAAGAAATTGAGTGATGAGAAACATGCAATTACATAATGTTACAAATTACCACATGATTCATTTGGTTATTATTATTATTATTATTATTATTATTTTTTAAAAGACTAAGGGAATCAAGTATATTGCATATGCTTTTGGCATCACACCATTTTTGGTAAAATTTGCTACTCTTTCTACTATAATTCCTACATGTCCGTATGAAAAGCATCAAATTGTACTGGAGGTGAATTCCATCTGAAGTGCTTTTGGACCTGATCCACAAAGAATTGAAAATTTGGAAGATTTTTTAGCAATCCTTTGTCTGAAACATCTCTAGGAGAATATTGCCGGGGAACATTTTTCAAATTTGACTTTCATAAGCTGTGAGCGATGGAATGACCCGACATTCATATTAAGAGTGATGCTGAGCTTGGGAATACTATAGAATTTACCATACAAAGCTTGTAATCTAGTGTTACTAATCATTTAAAATAAATTCAAATATTCATTTATTAGGTGGTTAAATCCATACCAATCATATTTATTATCAAATCAGTTTATAAGCTTTATATAGTAAAATTTGTAACAATTTTAACATTTTCCTTCGTATTAATTATCTTTTCAATTATAGACTTTCTTGTGTTAGTAACAAAATTTAATTACTTTCTAGAGAAACCCATTATGCTGGGATTAAGAAAACAAAAATGTTAAATGAAGCACATAGTTATTTAGATACCAGAGCATGATGCCATTTCAATGTGGGTAAGGTAAAAGTCGAAATATGGTTTTTTACCTTAAGTAAGTTGTGATGCAATTGGGTGAATTTAGGGGCATTCTGATGCATTTAGGGCTTAAGGTGAAAACTAATTATTTTGTTTTAGATGCAAAATTACTACTAATTAACATAAACCACGTAGAATTTTTTCTTATTTTAGAAAATTTATAGACACAAAAAATTTGACAAAACTTTTCACACTTGTTGATGTGACAGATTGATAGTGGTAAGTAAAAAAGTGATGTTAATGGTGGAGCTAGATGAGAACTAGTAAAAGTTTGCTAACTCAACTATTGTGAAAAATGTTTTGAATTTTTGTGTGTGTTTTTCCTTGGTTTTTTTTTTGGGAGAAGTGCAACATTCACAATATTTTTCACAACAAATGCTAGGTGTTAAGTTGCTTTTTGTTTTCTAATTGAACCCACTATTATAATTATTTTTTTGCCATTAATAATAGGCGATAACAACTTGCTACATAGGATTTGTAGTAAAAGTGTTGTGAAAAATATTGTGGGTGTAGTATTTCTCTCTTTTTTGTTTTTTTTTCATTTGATAAAAAAATATTATTTTATTTATTAGCTATAAATAACTTTATTGGTTAAAGTTTGGGGCATTTTTTTTTTTACTTGGGGCCTAAGGCGACCTAAGCAATTGCATCTAGCATTCAATCGGCACGGGGTGACTTTCCTGAGTCAGAAGCAAAATTTAATAACTTTGATAAAAATTATTAAGAAAACAAATGAAAAATGAAGCACATAGTTATCAAGACACTAGAGTATGGTGCCTTTTCAATGTGGGTATAAGGTAGAAGTCGAAATATATTAAGTTGTGATGCAATTGGGTGAAATTATCAACTTTTATGTCTTTAACCGTGAAAGATGGCCAAAATTTTGCATTAAAGTCAGTCAAGGCAAGGCTTGCTGGCCAAAGCCACTCCAGCCCAACCCAATGGCAGCCTCCTCCCCCTAATATAGTAAAGGTTAACTTTGATGGTGCTGTCTTTGGGGACTCTCATGAGGCAAGGGTGGGTGTTGTGATCCGGAATGAGCATGGGGAGGTGATGGCTTCGTTGTCAGAAAAAATTGCGATACCATCATTAGTGGAAGTGCTTAAGATGCTAGCTGCTAGGAGAGCTGCCATCTTTGCTAGAGAACTGAGCTTCAAGAATGTTTGGTTTGAAGGGGATGCCGAGGGGGTAGTGAGAAGCTTAAGGGATGGGGTCAGCTCAAATGCTTTTGTTGGGCACTTGGTGAAAGACTTTAGGTCTATAGTTGGTTTGTTTCAAACCTATTCTATCTCTCATGTAAGGCGGCAAGGTAATACTATAGCCCATGCTTTAGCTAGGGAGGCTAGAATGTCTATTCATTTACGTATTTGGATGGAAGATGTTCCTCCAAATGATTTGTCTGTTGTAACCAAAGATTTTTCCAGTTGAATATATTTTCCCTAACGGGATGGATTTCTCAAAAAAAAAAAAAAAAGTCAGTCGAGGCAAGAATCCCAGCCTTGTAAAGGCCTAAGGGGTTAATGGCCAAAAGAAATTCAACCCCAAGAAAAATATACTCCAAATTTCCACTATAATCTTCACTGTTTTATCATTACCAATAGTTGGGTCCATTGAGCATTCACATTAAGAATGACATATGTCATATGCCATATGCCATATGTAGAAAAAATTTAGTATAAAAGTCCAAAACTCCCCACACATTCAGACTTGTAAAAATCAACTATTGCAAAAATTTTTGTAATAGTGCTATAGTGCAATTCTAAAGGTAGAATTGCACGATAGTTCAATTCTAAAAATTAAAAAAAAAAAATTATTATTTTATTCACTTACTTTATCAATTCCTCTCTCTCATCAGGCTTTTAGGTTTTGGATTTTTGTTTTTATTTGGGTTTTGAGATATATTATTTTATTTTGTAGAAATATTATTTTAATGTGTTGTATTATAAAATAAAAGTTGGAATTTTGAAAGTATTGTAAAATAGTATGGTATAATTGATAAAGTAATTTTTTGGGATTGTAAAATAGGATGTGATAGAATTTTAGGATGTGAATGCTCTTATAAAATAACCCCTTGATGTTGCTACTCTGCTTGACATGATCCCAACATATTCTGGATTTCAAACTAATATTTCATGTATTTGTGTGTTTTTTTTTTTTAGAATCAATACCCAGTTGATTTATTTTTATTAAATTAGAAAATCTTCAACAACATAATTTAAAAGGTTAGGTAGAACATCCTCCATCCAAACTTGCAAAAGAAAAGAAAAACTAACCCCCTTTACTAAGGCATGGGCAAAATTGTTACCTTGCCTTCTAGGATGGGAGAAAGAGAAGGTTCTCAAGGAACCCGCTATAGACATGTGAAGTCTTTAACTAAGTGACCAGCTAGTGCAAGAGCAAGTCTCTCATAGACAGCTTTTATCACACCTGCAGCATCGCCTTCAAAAATAAGACGTTGAAAACCAAGCTCCACTGCAAACACAGCAGCTCTTCTTGCTGCCACCATTTCCAGTACTTCCACCGATGAAGGAAGGCCAATTTTCTCAGATAATGCTGCCATGACTTCCCCATTTTCATTTTGGATAACAACACCGACTCCTGCTTCTCCAGAATCAGCAAAAACTGCACCATCAAAGTTTGCTTTCATCTCACCTGAAGCTGGGGGCTTCCATCTAGTAGGGACTGGCTTCGGTTTCAGACCACGAATAGGGAGTTTCTGCTGGAACTTGGACATCAATGTAGAAGCTGATTCAAAGACCTTTTGAATGGGCAAACTCTGCTCATTACACCCCCGAATTACATCTTGGCCAAATAATACAATCCTCTTGCTGTGACATGCATAATGGAATGCCCATAATCCTCTGAGCCTCAAAGGGAAGAAATAAGGACTCAAGTAGATGGTGATTCCAGCCACCTGTATCCGAATCAATCGGCTGAGAAACTGTCCATTCTCCGGCCATGTCCACCTGTGGAGAAATAATTTTTTTTGACTATGATATATTCAAATTTTCTCTTTATTAAATTTTATATAATTTAAGTTTTGTAGTAACCACTCTAAAAAAAATTCCTAAAATTCCTAGAGCCGCCACTAACTGCAGGCTGCACTTCTATTCATAGTTAGTCACTGTATGCTAATGACTCTATGCTCTGAATTGCTTATGTTTTTTACCATATTCACTGCTTCGTCCCTGTTATAGAGAATTTGGTTTCTCAAAGTCTAGATTGTTTCCAATGTGATGGCCATTTTAAGGTAGCATGGTCAGCACTATTTTTATAAGATCTAAAACTTGGCCAAGATGATCTAAAACCATCTTGATAATATCAGAATTGTTGGTGATGTTTAAGTGTTAGTTCTCAAACTCCAACTACTCCTAATCCATATGGCTCTGGCCACTATGCAATGTGAAAGAAAAGCTAGAAATCTTTTGAGAGTGAAAGAAAACTTGTATTGCAGGAAGACTGAATTGCTTAATTACATTATTAAGAGAACTCTATTTATATAAGCACAGAGAGGAGAGAAGAGCTTAGCGTGTAAGGTGGAGTTTGTTATAACAGACTTAACAAACTAACCACCTGATACACGTGTGAATTAAATGCTAATAACAGAAACTTATAAGTGAAACGATGTGTTTTGATCAGAATTGGGCTTGGGCTTTGTCTTTATTTCTGGACTCACTACTGGTACTGGGATCATCACTGGGCTGTTGGCTGAGGCTCAGATAGGACTATTCTTCACAGTGAGAGAAGATGTCTATTATTGTTTCGCTGGCCTCATTACAAAAGGAACAAATACTATCAGTATTCAGCAAGTTACATTCTTTGATTTAGGTTATCTTTAGCGGTCAACAGATTGTACCCAATTCTCCATAGCAAAATCTTTACTCTTTCATGTAACCTCAACTTCCATAGTTTTTCCCTAAAACATCATTATTTGCATTGTCTAATTGTTTCTTGGCTCACTCTATAAGCCGATTTGACATAGAAACATGCTTTTGGATCTTTAAACCACACTAGTTTGTCCTACATTGGCATTAAAGGAATTGAGATTCTCTTGATAGCCTCAATAGACTCTGTATCAAAGAGATCCATCAAGTTGTCTTCTTTCCAATTATGGGTTCTTGGGTTGATGAGGCTTGACACCATTAAAGATTTTGCCGTAATTGAGTCATCCTTTGGTATTGGTTTCAAACCATCCTTTGGTATTCCTACATCTATTGTAATCCCATCCCCCACCATGTAACAGATACCTTTGACAACTTCCCTTTTTGCATTCCCAATTGCTTTCCATATAGGTGATATTGACTTAGCAAGACCTCTTCTGAGTCAATCATCTCTAACTTTATACTTGATTCTCAACAACATTATACACAAGCTATCCCTTTGGATGCTACCATCCAGGTCAATATTTCAATTAAGACAGTATTAAAGCCTATTGTTTTTCTTAAGCCAAGACCCCAACCTTCTTTGGTAGATATAGTTTATTCTAGGACTTTCAGGCTAAGTTCCTGCCATCAGAGCTTTTTGGATTCCACAAAAACCTTCTCATTAGAGTATCATAGTAGTTACATGCCTTTCAAGGGACTTCAAAGGTGGACATGGTGAATAGAGAAAGGCTTGAACCACTTACTTGATTATAGTGCATCTTCCTGCCTAAGACAGGCACCTTTTTTTTTAATAGGACAGGCACTTGATTCTCCTTCTTGTCAATCTTGCCTCTAGCTTTTCATGGAGAAACTTGAAGTCTTGAGTTTTGGCTTTGTGGTGACCAATATGGCATCTTTCTGGACTATTCATTTGTATGATTTGCCTCATTGCTCTAATTGTTGGTTGCTGTGTGGATTTGGAGAAGATCATTTTAGATATGTTCCTATTTAACCTTTAGCTAAACCAGCCATATTATTTCTCCCTGCATTCATTTATTTGCCTACCCTTTAAAAAAAAAAAAAAGAATAACCCTTCTAAATGTCTTATGTCAAAACACATTGCCGCGTGTGTGTTAAAAATACATAGTATTCTCAACAAAAAAAAAAAAAAAAAAAACTCTCTTGCTACAATATGAACAGGTAAGAGTAAGGAGATATGGATGGGTCCTCTTGGTCAAGACCATTAGTAGATTAAGATCCCCCAGTCTTTCCACCATGGTCCATTGATGAGAATTGCAAAGGAAACAGAGGAAACACACTCTGATGATGTCCAGTCCACAAATCTGCCATTAAACCCAAAATTTCCCACTACAAGACAACCCTTGGAGCATTTACATCTACAAAATTTTCTGTCTATTTTAGCATAAGAATCTATTTTTTATTTTATATACTCACTTTTTAAAACACCCCGCATCAAATTATCTATTTTACACTATATTTTATTAAAATATCAATTTTTCTTAATTTTATTAATTGTTTATTTTTCTTCACACACAACAACCACCATCCAATCTCTTTCTTCATTCTCAAGAATAAACAACTAATTGCAAAATGAATAATGTCATTGTAAATTTAAACAGTTATAGTGGCCAAAATGGCACAATAACACTGTTCACTGATATATATATATATATATATATATATATCAATTTATCACAGTTTCGAAAATATGTAAGGATCTACCACTTTTTGGGCACTCGAGTTCATGGAACTTGAGTACCATGATACTCACCATGAACTTGAGTACTCAAAAAGTGGTAAATCCCTACATATTTCCGAAACAGTGGTAGAATGATATATATTTCCGTAAACAGTGGTATTTAGCCATTTTGGCCCAGTTACAGTAGCAAACTTGTAAATTTACATAATCTGAAACTCTCATAATTTTTCACTTTAGCACAATATTTAAATAAAATTATTATATTTAGTTCAAACTTAACCAAGAGTGAAATTCTATTTCTCTAATAAATCCAACTTAAACTCAAACTCATCATTATCGTTTTTTTAAATAAAATTATTTTTGTTTAATCAAAACTTAAGAAAGAGTAAAAAAAATTATTATTTTTAGTTCAAACTTAACCAGAAATGAAACTCTATCTTTCTAATAAGTCCAACTTAAACTCAAACTCATCATTATTATTTTTTAAAATAAAATTATTTTTGTTTAATCAAAACTTAACAAAGAGTAAAACTCTATCTCTCTAATAAGTTCAACTTAAAATCAAACTCAAAAGTTAATAATCTATATAAAAACAAAAATTATGATAGAACTCAAAAAAAAAAAAAAACTAAGGTTGCGTGGGTTTGGTTTTTGGGTTAAAATTTCTACTAATTATTTTTTTATATTGTACATGGCAAATAAAACCTCTTTATTTTTTTGGAGAAAAATCAAAGATGCAACATATATCTTCCAACTTAGGGAGCAAATATTTTTATTTGGCATGTTATATATAAATTTGTTGAATTTGGTTTGGTTTTGAAGTAAAATTTGAGGATTCTATAAATTTTAAAGTATTAAGTATTGAAGTTTTTGGTATTTGCGTCTCAATAGGTTAATCTTGTTTCTTCACCTTAAATGTTTTTTATTTAGGTTTATGTGATTTTTGTTTTCTTATTAAAAACTATATTATTTGTTAATTAATTATTTGTTTGGATTAATTTTATTCTTTTAAAATATCTATTTACTCATTTTTGGAACTTTTTTTTCACAGTCAATAGTTTTTAGTTTTTCTGTGCATCTTACTCGTTAGCTACTAGATTTTTAGGTAAAATTGTAATCTCCAATTTTAACATGGCTTGTGAACGTCCAATTTTGTAGCCATTATTTAGCTTAGTTCACTCATTCTCACGACGACAAATCACACAACCTCAAATCAACCCCCCAAAAAAAAAAATCAAATGCTCTTTCAGTCCACAAAGCTCAAACTCAGCCAACTCTTTCAGTCCAAAACCCAAACTCTTCCACTCATCCTCTCTTTCTCAAGAACCCTCACAACCACGACCAATGAATCACCTACTAATAAAAACGACGCCGTCTCAAACAACGACCAATACTTCGCCGCAATCCACCACGTCTCAAACATCGTCCGCCGCGACTTCTACCTGGAGCGAACCCTCAACAAGCTCTCCCTCCGCGTCACCTCCGAGCTCGTCTTCCGCGTCCTCCGCGCCTGCTCCTCCTCCGCCACCGAGTCCCACCGCTTCTTCAACTGGGCCTTAACTCAGCCCAACTACCACCCCACCTCTCTCGAGTTCGAAGAACTCGTCAAATCCCTCGCTCGCGCTCGCAAATTCCAAACCATGTGGGACCTCGTTCACCGCTTCAACAAATCCCAATCCCACTCCTTCTCTCTCTCCCCCGAAACGGTGTCGTTCCTGATCGAACAGTACGGCAAGCACGGCCTTATAGACCAAGCCGTCGAAATCTTCAACAAATCGCACAAAGCCCTAAACTGTCCCCAAACTATTGAAATCCACAACTCCCTTCTCTTCTCTCTCTGCGAAGCGAAGCTCTTCCATGGCGCCTACGCTTTGATACGCCGCATGGTTAGGAAAAACCTCGCCCCGAACAAGCGAACCTACGCTGTGCTCGTCAATGCGTGGTGTTCGGCTGGGAAATTGAGAGAAGCACAAGACTTTCTCGAGGAAATGAGCCGAAAAGGCCTCAATCCACCAGTCCGCGGCCGCGATCTCCTCATGGAAGGCCTGTTAAATGCAGGCCATCTCGAGGCAGCCAAGGATATGGCAAGAAAAATGGCGAAACAAGGCTTCGTGCCCGACCTCGAAACTTTTAATTCGTTAATCGAATCGATCTCCAAGTCTAACGACGAAGAGGTCGAATTTTGCGTTAGTCTTTTCAATTCAGTGTGTAAATTAGGCCTTTCTC
Source organism: Castanea sativa (assembly GCF_040712315.1). Classification (NCBI taxonomy): domain Eukaryota; kingdom Viridiplantae; phylum Streptophyta; class Magnoliopsida; order Fagales; family Fagaceae; genus Castanea; species Castanea sativa. Next base: position 16,893,308 of record NC_134019.1, on the reverse strand, counting down.
CGGATATTAATACGTATAAGATTCTGATCCCCGTGGTGTCGAAGGCGGGGATGGTGGATGAGGCGTTTAGGCTGTTGAATGATTCGATTGAGAAAGGGCATAAGCCGTTTCCGAGCTTGTATGCGCCTTTGATAAAGGCAATGTGTAGGAGGGGACAGTTTGATGATGCGTTTTGTTTCTTTAGTGAGATGAAGGTGAAGGGGCACGCCCCGAATAGGCCTGTGTATACCATGTTGATAACAATGTGTGGGAGGGGAGGGAAGTTTGTGGAGGCAGCTAATTATTTGGTGGAAATGACTGAGTTTGGCTTGACTCCTATTTCGCGGTGTTTCGATATGGTTACTGATGGGTTGAAGAATTGTGGGAAGCATGATCTTGCTCGGCGGATCGAGCAGTTGGAAGTTAATATTCGGGGCATCTGATGTACATGTATTATTGATTCAAGACTTGACAATATTCAATTTGCCTACATGAATTGTGGTTGAATTTTCGGTGTTTAGCAATTTTTACAAGGATTTTTTTTTTTTTTTTTCCTTTGTGGGTTCCTTGTAAAAGTTAATTTCTACAATGAATTTGCTATATGTTACTAGAAATTTTTATTTTTGTGAATGAAATGATACTCTACTTGCCTTTTGTCATTTCTCCAATTTGAGCTTAAGCCTTTAAGATTATATATCCGCTTGACGGGAGGTTGATTTTTAAGCTACAGAATGTGTTTTTGTGGCAACAAAGGAGGAAAACAGATGAATTTAGCACTCTTTACATGATATACTTGATCCAACTGTGGGAAGCATGAGGGGCAAGCTTGAAGTTCACTTTGGAGTACATGTGAAAGAAATTGAAGGTTGTAATTTCTTTTTCAAAAATCACTGTTTGATTTAATTGAGGCTGAAATAAGAATAACTCTAGTAAGTAATGCTGGAAATGTAGTTTGATGCTTGTTTATGATCTGCTACGCATTTAGTCTTGGTGATGTGAAGTTCTTTTTCTTCTCAATATTGACATACACAAGTAGTTCCAACTTTTAGTTCCAACTTTTATTAATTTATACCTCTCTCTCTCTCTCTCTCTCTCTATTAAAAAAAAAATTGTTAATGGCTGTTTTATTCAAAAAAAATTTATCTCTTTTGTGCTTTGCCTTTTTTTTTTTTTAGTAATAAATTAACATGGGTCAGTTTTTCTAGACCAGAATTCTAAGGTCAATGACACTAGATGCCTTAGTGTCTGCAAGAGTTGCCAGAGTGGCTTGGTTACTTTGAATAGTCCAAAGCATTCACTTCTGAAATAATCTGAACTAACCATGCCAAGGAGTTCTGCATCTCTGTCCAATTGCTACATAGATACAAATATTAAAAGAAGAAGAAGAAGAAGATATTGTATTAATGAATTGGAAAAAGGGAAGAGCAAAAAAATGGTTTTGCATTATTTCTTTGTGAAAGTGAATACTATATCTCTTTTCCAGAACAAGATTCTGTTCCTCAAACAGGGCTTGTTGAAGTAGTATACTCAAATGAACTCACAACAAAGTATCAACTGTAATGGCTTCCACGCACGAGGAGCAAGTTTAAAGTTCACTTTGGAGTATGTGTGAAAGAAATTGAAGGCTATATTCCTTTTTCAGAAGTCACTATTTGCCATACACTAGTAGCTCCAACTTATAGTTTCAGTTTACGCTACAGCGGAAAGTGTACCTCTCTCTCTCTCTAAAAAATAAAGATGTGATGGTTGTTCTATTTAAATCTGTTATCTATTTTGTGCATTGCCCTTATTTTTTTTTAGTAATAAATTGATATGATCAAGGTTTGTAGACCAGACTATATGACAGTAGATGACTTAGTTAATGCAAGAGTGGCCAGAGTGGCTAGGCTACTTTGAATACTCCAAAGCTTTCACTTCTGAAATAATATGAAGTGTGCCAAGGAGTTCTGCATCTCTGTCCAGTTGCTTGATTTGCTTCATAGATACCAATAGTTAAAGAAGAAGATATTAGAGGTATTAATGAATTGGTAAAAGAGAAGTTACAAAAAAATAAAAAGGATAATAATAAATAAATATAAATCTGTAAGCATTATTTCTTTCAGAAAGTGAATATCTGTTTTCCAGATCAAAATAGTCTGTCCCTCAAATTGGGTTAGCTGAACTAGTAAACTAAAATAAACTCACAACAGAATATCAATTGTAAAGACTTCCATGCACATTGAGTGGATGAACCTAAACAATATGCTCACATAGAAGTGCATGTTATATATGTTGCCCTGTAAGTTTAAAAACAATACTTTGCTTTTATGTAAAAAATAAAATAGAAGAAGTTTAAAAACAATACTAATTTTGTGGCCTGAAGAACTGCTCTTTGAAATCTGATACACAAGGCTTGGTGTCTTGTCACTTGTATTTATGCCAAGGAGTTGACATGTATTTATATCTCTTTTATATTACAGTCTCTTATGTTTTGTATTAAGAATGTGTTAATGATCTTAGCTGGTTAGTGGATCGCTCTTATCATCCAACTTTTGAGAGTTCTTGCAGATTACAGAGCTACTAAATTTAATTTATGGTAGATGGCAAAGAGGCTAATGCAAGTTGCAAAGGCAGAAGGCCTTCAAGTTAAAAACATATGGTATTCATGCCTAAGGGAACACAAGTGCTCCGCCTGCTATCCTCCGATATTTCACAAACAGGAAAAAATGGGGGGGGGGGGGTGGGCGTGACACTGTGACAGTGGGGATGGTAGTCTTTCAGTATTCTGTTGAAACTTAATTCACTGGTTAGTAAAGGAGATGGGGGCAGAAAGTTTTTTCAAATTGAATCAAAAACTTTTGAAATTGTCCAAGAAGAATGAGGACATACTTATGGACTTATGTTTTATAGAACAGGGCAAGGTTTTATGTGAAATTTGTTATTTGGGAAAGAGGGAGCAACCTGGCTTCAGTTAGCTCTCATGAATTTGATTGATTGAACCAGGATCAGAGGTTTCTGAGAAGCCTTAGAGAGACTGGCAGAACTTTATTGATTCAGAAAGGTCAAAATGAAGAGTTATAATTTATGTGTCAATTTGTAGGAGGCAATACTTGGGGAACACAGATAACACCAAAAAGGCGGAATTACAAGGAATGGAAAGATTTCAGCCAAACATATAACAATTTGGTGGTTCTCGAATTTAGAACACAACCTAATACTTTGTTTGGCTTCTTGAACGCCATTAAGCCCAATGAAAGCAGATTCAAAAGACCATTTGTTCGCCTGAAACCGTGAGCTAAACTACAGTTGCTGAACTTGGAGTTGGGGAAGGTCTGTACTTGGGACTTCCCTTGTGCCCCACTTTCAAGGCAAAAACAATATGCAATATGGATTTCATTTTGAAAAAAAATGGAGTAATGCTGGTTGGCAGGGACTTCTATCTTTGGAGGTAGAGGTGCTGTAATTTTCTTGATTTCTTATGAAATATGATTCACAACGGTTGGTGTCTTGTCACTTGTGAATTCAAAAGATTAGAGTCTCTCTAATCCTCCTATGTGTTTGTTGTTATTTCCTATACCAGTAAGTGTAGCTCATCATATTGATACTCACCGCGCACCCTTGGTGCGGTGGGGTGTGGGGGGACAAGAGCCGGGGTTCAAGTCTCCAGGAAGAAACTTCACACAAATATACACTTAAATTAGGCTAGGGTAGAAGTTCTATCTTGTAAAAAAAAAAAAATATATATATATATATATATATATATATCATCATATCGATGAGTTGCAACATGATTTCTTATGGGGTGGTGTAAGTGATGAGTTTGAGTTTAACTATGTCAATTGGACTAAAATTTGTGAACCTACGCAGTGTGGAGGGTTGGGCATTAGAAATCTGCTAACTTTTAATCAAATTCTTTTGGGAAAATGGCTTTGATGGTTGGCTATGGAACGAGAAGCCTTATGGCAAATCGTGCTGGAGAAGATTATGGTTGTATATAGGATACATGGGCTTAACCAGACACTGGCCTGATAGTGATTGTTTGTGGAAATACATTAGGAGAGGATGGGATAATTCTCTCCATTTATCACACGTGAGGCTTGTGTAAAATTTTGGCATGACATATATATAATGCTGAGATCAGGGTCTTAAGGAGGCTTTTCCAGAATTGAATCAATAAACTTGCGATAAAGAAGCCTCTGTGGTGGATAATTTGAAGTTTATCAACTTTGTTAGAGATGTGCAAGATCCTCTCCAGCAAGGGGAAGCCTCCATGGCAGTGTTCCATATTAATAGAAGACATATATGAATGGTTCTTATAAGTGATTGTGTAGAGGTATTTAAATTGGCAAGTGCTGCCTCCAAAGTCCTATATGAATGGTTTCTTTCATTACAGATGAGCTAGTAAAGAGGGGACGGGAGCATCAGTGCACTTTTAGAGACTATAATGATTGTCCAACTTTTGTTTATGAAAAATATGTACGTAACACTCCTTGCTAGTGCTCTATGGACAATGCTTGTAAGTAAAAGAAAAATGTGCAACATGAGGACTTTCCAAAAGGTCCTCTAGTCCTATGTACCCGTCTCTCTGTGTAATTAACAAGGGGGAAGGGGAAGGTGTAAATTAATTTATTGTTATTAGTGTTTCTAAATCTTATTGATATGCAATCGCGGCTAATATGACATTACTTGGGTATACTGTAAATACATAAAGTTTGGCTTCAAATATATTTGGAGCCAATGACTCTAACACCCACTAAAAAAGTTAACAAGATTATATTTTCAAGATATATAACTGCGTTAATTTTTTAAAAGGAAGTTGTAACCTTAAGTTTGGTGGATTTTTTTTTTTTTCTTCCTAGTTAAAAGAGGGTAGATAGATGAGGCAAATCTTATTATTCTCCTTGTTGAGACATTAATTCCCATACAGTTGATATCGTGATGTATGCTTTATTTTGGCAAATAGACGCCAAGGCAGACAAGGACGGAGACCGGGGGGGCTTAGGGGGCCATGCTCCCATAATTGATCTATTTTTCTGCAATATACTTTTCGCATTTTTTTTTTATTACAATTAATGAGTTGTTATACTTGTTATACTTCAAACTTCATTGAAGAAATTATTATGATTTTTTAGTGGAGTTTGTAGTGTATCTTTATGTTAGAACCTTATTTTCCATTTCTTGTATGTGTGTTTCTTAAAAATAAAAAATAAATAAAAATCCATTGACAAAATCTTTCTTATTTTATCAATATCTTTTAAGATTTGTTAAAAGAAATCAATAACTTTTAAATTTTAAAATCTATAAATGAAAAAAAAAAAAAAAAAAAAACAAAGAAGTACGAGTATAAATTAAAATGAAAGAACATTACCATTTCTTTTTAAAAGTGATAAAAAATATTGATAATATGATCTCGAATTCTTTATATAGTAATAATTCTTCAGAAAAAATAGTTTGTATAATGCAATTTAATTATAGGTATAATTATAAAACAAACTCCAAATTTTAATATTATTTTTAAGGGTAAATTACATATTTGGTCCTTAACTTTTACATTGTGTGTTAATTTGATCTCTGATCTTTTAAATGGGTTAGTTTGATCCATGACATTTTAGTATTGTGTTAAAATAGTCCATGTCGTTAAATGATGGATGGAAAATGCTGACGTTGCTAACGGCCAAAATAAAATATAATTCTCTTGCTACATAAATTGCCACTTGGACTGCCATGTGGCCTAAACTTGAAATAAATAAATAAAAATGCATGTGTAAACACATCTTCAATCTCTGTTTTTTTTTTTTTTTTTTTTTTTTTGCACTTTTTCATCTTTCTTGTAAACTTTACCTGGAAACAAACACATACAAAAAAACTCAAAACCAAAAGATTAAGCCCCTCATTTTCTCTTGGCATCCAAATAAATAATCCTCATAGCCATAGTCATAGATGCAATGCAACCTTAAAGCATCAAGTAGGCAGAGGAGGCCCCAAACCCCATTGTCTCTTAGGGTTAGTAGAGAGTCTGGGTTTGGGATTTGAGCATTGACAGTATTTGATTCTTAATTTCTATTGGGATGCAAAGAAAATGGCATTTCTTCTAAGTGGATGAGGCTTAATTTTTGGTTTTAAATTTTTTTGTATGTGCTTGTTTCCAAGGAAAGTTAAAAGGAAAGATTGGAAAGTGCAAAAAAAAAAAAAAAAAAAGAAGTTGAAGGATGCATTTACACATGCAATTGGTTTTTCTTTTTATAGTTCAAGTCATGTGGCACTCCACGTGGCAAGAAAATTTCATATTTTATTTTGGTCATTAGTCATGTCAGTATTTTCCATCTACTACTTAACGATAGAGACTATTTTGATACAATCATACAATACCAAAAAATTAAGAATCAAATTGACATGTTTAAAAGGCTTAAACTTTAGGGACAAAATATGTAATTTACCTTAATTTTAAATTAATCTTTATAAAATTCAGATGCTAAGATGTTCATTTTAAAATTTTAAAGCTAAGATTTAAAGCTATAACAATTTTAAAATTTTATAAATATATATTACTCAAAATAACATAATTTACCCATGTACTTGAGTTTTATCTAGCCACAAAACATCCTTATGAATCATAGATAGAATATTGACTTTAAAAACATGAAAATGAATTTTCATGTGTAAAAAACCTTAAAAGATAAACACAATAAAACACATATACCTTTTTTTTTTCTTTTTCTTTTTGGAGGGGTTTTTTGCATTAAAATATCACTTAGTATCTTTATGATTGCTCCATAAAAAATCTTTTACATGATTGGCCTTCTCTCTCTCTCTCTCTCTCTCTCTATATATATATATATATATATATCTATATATATGTGTGTGTGTGTGTGTGTGTGTGTGTGTGGGGACCCAAGGACTGAAGATGGGTAGCACCATCGTAGTTTTCAACTGTTCTTCTAGAAGGAGCAGCCACAGTCCGAGGAGTGAGGTGGTCTGAGGATAGAATGGAAAGTAGCAGAGCGCTCGTGGAGGATATAATGGGTGCAGATGGGTGCCTAGGGGTTGAATGGGATCTTTGTAGAACGTTTCTTGTAAAGTACCACATGTTCCTCCGCATTAAATGGTGGGTAACATCTTTATCAGCTGTATTAATAAGGAAGTGACCTGAACAGTGGATCCACAACTTGGCAGCTCCTTCCACCACCTTCACCAAGAGTCTAAAGGAACAGGTGTCTTAAGGAGGTTTGAGAAAGTTATAGATAGAGGGTTGGGATACAAGAGGCCATGAAATATATAAAGAAAAGAAGCTCAAAGATAAATGGAGGCCAGCAAGAATTAGGGATAAAAAATCACTGAGAGAAAGAGTGAACAGTATCCGTAACCATCAAGAACAATTGTCCTCGAGCAATATTGTAAAGAACCTTTCATCTATTAAATCCTTAGGCATTTAGACTTTCTTTCCCTATTTGTGTCCTCGGGCGAAGCCCACACTTGTTCATCCCATTCTCTATACAAATCTCTATTGTTTTGGGTTGGATTTAGGAACTCCAACATCATTGTTTTTGGTGGGCCTGGGCTACATAATTTCATACTCTTGCAATATATATTACTACTATTTAAGGAGCTTCCCTTGTTAGGACCGAATTTTTTTTTTCCAAAATAACCCTACACCCTATGTTTAAGTAGGGGCAAAATTTGGTAAAAATGCTTCTTTAACTCTCACGTAAAACACTATCTACAAAATAAAACCACACTTCCACTACACTCATGTTTGTTTTCAAACTCAAATTGCTTCTTCTTCAATTCTCCAATTCTCTCAATTCTGTGTTATTCTTCTTTACACAATTATCATCATTTTTTCTATTTGCTTTGCTAAAATTTGTTCACGGTATGTGTATGTCAATGTACATTAGTCTTTTCTATTTTAGTTTTCTAATTCATGAACAACTTCTTATATTCTAGAAACCGATCAAATATTTCAACCTCACCTTGAATTTCTTTCACGTATTTCTTCAAGGAACGTGCACTGAGGTGTTGATCTTCAAGATTTTCATGGGCTCTACCCTCCAACTCCAAGAGACTATTTGGACTTTGGACTTGAAGTGTAGTCAATAGCCAAAATGTAAGTATCTTTGATCACCTCTATTTTGGATGCTTATGCCTGTTGGGTTCCCTGTGTTACATTTACTTTTATGAGTTGCTATTTAGTATTTGCTTTCATGTATTTGGTTTATATTTGGTTTCCTTTACTTTGTTATCATTATCATTTCCATATCATAACCTTATCCTTAAAAAATAAAAATAAAAACTCTAACGCCCTCTCACGTTTTCTTTATATTCCTATTGTTTTGTTCACAACTTGTTAGAACTCTTTTGACATGAATATAAGAAAACATTATCAACTCATATTAGAACTCTTTCAACGTGAATATAGAAAACGTTTTCAACTCATATTAGTTGAAAACGTGAATATGAGTTCTTATATTCATGTTTTTAAATATGAGTTATATTTGAACTCAATCTTATATTCACGTTTTTAGATATGAGTTCTATTTGAACTCAAATTGAGTATTTTTTTTTTTTAAGAAAAAAATTTAGTGGAACGCTGACTTAGAGTTTTGGAAAAAAAAAATTATTCTTTTATAGTGATTTAGAGTCTTAAAAAAAAAAATTAACTCTCACGTTTTAACTATCTACAAAATAGAACCATACCTTTCTTTTTTAATCTTTTCTTTTATCTGGTCAGTTGGATGAGTGTTAATATTTTCTCTAATTAACGAATCTTTTTTAGAGTGGGAATAATATATATATATTTTGTGGTTATTGGGTTTGACTAATCATTTTAGTGTATGTGTTTTATGTGGTGCTCTATCTTCCTCCTATTATTTTTTTTAGTGGTTTTTCTTACATTTAAGCCTTACTCTCTATTTTTTTTGTATTTTTTCAGGGTAACATACCAATAATTTTGTTGGATTGCATAGTAGGCACATTAGATGAATCCGGGTGAGCGAAGTGGTAGTTAATCTATCAAGTAGTTGTTAATGACCATTTTTTGTGAATATCCTACCATATGAAATTTAATATTGATCTTTGTTTTTTTTTTTAATGTGAAAATTTTGTGTCTTCGCTTAATGATAGAGATTAATTATAATAGAACGGGAATAATAAAAATTACTTATCATATATTTTTTCCTTTTTTTATTATTAAAAATTGGTCTTTAAAAAATGGATGCTTATCTACAATGTCAAGTGTGTAGTATTAAAGAAATGGATTCCCCTATCCAAAAAAATAAAAAATAAAAAATTGTTTCCAAGTAAAACTTAGTGTGCACGTGATGAGAAACATAATAATTGTGGAAGAAATCTGTGAACTTGCTTTCATTCAGAATTGGAATGTGGTTATGGATGTGTACTAAGTGCCTATCTTTTAGGATTAAATAACTACCATTTTTAAAATTTTAATTAAAAAAAATTCTAAGTATACATTGTGAGAGTCTTTAGCATTTGAAATTTTTGTTATGGATGTGCTCTAACTAAGAGTCTTTAGCTACCTTTTAGGACTAAATGGCTGCCTTTTAAGATTTTTTTTATAAAAAAAAATTGATAACTCTCATTTTTTTTTAAATGATAATTATGACACTCAATTACTAGTATATCTTTTTATGTCAGTACAAAGTTCACAATCCAAAATAAATAATTTTCATTCATTAAACTTTTGGGCTTCAATTAAAAAAAAATAATAGATGCACCAAATAAATTATATCGCTTAATATTAAACTTAGAGAATATGTGACCTTATCAAAAGGTATTCTTGGTGCTTCAATAAATTAATACTATTTAAATTTTCTTTTACTTCAACTAAGCCTTAATCATATTTCTAGCTTTGTGAAAATTAAATCTGAGGGTATGACAAACATTGAAAATTACATATTACACTCAAAATCAACTACCAATCAATTTTAATCCAACCTAACAATTAAATAAATTTCTATACAAATTAAATCAAACAAAAAGCTATATGCACAACGAAAAATACACAAATGTATATATCCAAAACTAAGGTACTACACAAATGTATTCAAAAGTTACTAACCTTTCCGTATTCAAGGTGTTTTAAAAAAATTTAATACAAATTTAATTATTTTAGTTTTTTTATGTATTTTTTTACTAAGTGACTATCTTTTAAGATTATAAATAACTTCATATATAACTCCCATTAAAAATTATTAAGAAAAAAATTGATAACATGAAAGCCTTTTCTATTTAAAAAAACTAGCCTCTGAGCAAGCTCTCAAGCGCGTGCTTAGAGGCTTTTCTTTTCTTTCTTTTTTTTAAAAAGTTAATAATTTGCATAAATTATAATTTGGGATTACTACATTTTCTGATCACAAAAAAATATAAGAGTGTGATGAAATGCATAATACTCATCACACCGCAAATGCATAAAACTCATCACAACCCTAGATTTTTTTGTGATTGAAAATGTAGTAATCTCAAATTATAATTGATGCAAATTATTAATTTTTTTTCAAAAAAAAATAGAAGAGCCTCTGAGCACGCCCCTCTTAGAGGTAAATCTAGAGAATATATTAGGTCCAGATCTGGCATGAACTCCCTATTTTACGCCCTCCAATTGAAGTTGCCACATCAGCAATTTACTAAAGAATGAAAAATATTTGCCACAGAGAATCAAATCTCCAAAACCCAATTTCAGTAGAAACCCACCCAAAAGAATGCATCACCAATCTGGATCAAGTACTTTACGTCAAAACAAAGGGTGATATGGCAGATCTGGGACTAAATGGCAAGATTGGTAGTGGAGAAGTGAAGGCAACTTGGAGTTGGCTTGACAACTTGGGTTCACGGCAGTGGCTTGAATAGCTTGTTGGTTGCTGTTTGATGGGTTAGTGTCAATGGTTTGAAAGAAGTAGATATGTTTGCTAGGTTGTCGGCATGTGGGTTTGGATGGTGGTAGAATGTGTTGACAATGGAGGAATTTATTTTTAAGAAATACCTTATGGATTGATGACAACAAGCAGGTTAGGCAGCTTCTTAGTGGGTTTTTTTTGTTGTATCTGATTGGTGGTGGGATGGTTGCATCGGGGATGCATTCTTTTAGGGCATTCACATCTGGAATTTACAAAAAATTATATTTTACTATCTCAAAAGCTACTTTATCATTTATACCATACCATTTTACAACACACCTAATATTCCAACTTTTATTATACCATACTACACATTAAAATAATATAAAAATATTCTCACTTCTCTCTCACAAAGCACACTCATTCAACCATAACTCACAGCAACCCACGGATCTCCACCGCCCCACAAACCCCATCACAACCATCACACACGATCTTGCCATGATTCACGCCAACCATGCACAACCTCGCCGATCTCCACCGTTGCACCCACGAACAACCCATGACCATGACCTATCAAACCTAAAACCTAGCTAAACCCACGAACAACCCATCAACAAACCTCCATGCTAGGCCGATCGCCATGAGACCCATCAACCACTGTGAGAGAGACCCATCAACCACGCATGATCCACGCTGACCACCACGCACGACCTACGCCGATCTCCACTGTTGCACCCACGAACAACCCACGACCCATCAAACCCAAGAGAAAAGAGATACAGAGATTGATGAAGAGAGAGAGTCAGATATTTAAGGGTATGGATTAAAATATATTATATCGGTTTGCAATTGTGCTACAGTACCGTTGCAAATTGTATTGTAGCACAATTGTAGATTTTTTTGGGTTTATAAGTCCGGGTAATGGGGGTTTTTTGAGGCTTTGATGCTAAACATGCTAACATATGTGGGGATGGAAATTTAGATCTGACCTGCGGATACCCAACCCGACCCGACCTGACCCTAATGGGCCGAATTTTACCTGATCCGATAAAGAATAGGGTCGGGTATGGATTTTAAAAAAAAAAACCCGAAGTGAGTCCAAGTTGAGTCCAGGTTTTATCAAAAAAATCTGAAACCCGACCTGAAACCCAGCCCGGATAAATACCCGGTTATGTTAAATTACCAAAACCCCCCCTTATATATATATATATATATATATATATATATATATATATATATATCAATATATCATTGAGAATCTGAGTTTTGTAACCCTAAGTCACTACCCAACCCAGCCGCCCCTCTCATTCCCATCAGTCCTCAGCAGTCAGCAACCCTTCACGCCATCAGCTTCATGCCTCAGTGCCCTCAACCCCTCATGCCTCAGCCCCTCACAACTCATCACGCCTCAGCCCCTCACAACTGCCCCTCACTCTCCTCTCCCACTCTCGCTCACTCTCCTCTCATGTCTCGCCGTCAGCCTCTCTAATGCTTTCTGCCTCTCTCATGTCTCACGCCGTCAGCCACTCACAACTTTGACTCACGTCTCACTCACTCACTCTAACTCACTCTCTTTGCCGAAGAAGATGAAGATGAAATTCTAAGATTCTCGGTCTCACACTCGATCTCACTCTCTCATGCTCTCATGTTCTTCTTCCATTTTTTCTTTATTTGATTAGTGGGTTTGGGGATTTAGATTCTCTTTGTTTAACATGTGGGTTTGGGGATTTAGATTTTGTTGTCAAATTTGATGCTCCTTGCTTGTACTTGTTTTATATTTTGATTTCAAATGTATTTGGTTTATGTGAATAGTTTGATTTCAAATGTATTTGGTTTCTGTGAAAAGAAATTGGAATGGGTATGGTGGATTTGATTTGAGATTTATTTGGATTTGTAATTTGTGCTGCACTGCTGCTGTGATTTTTTTTTCCCAGGAAAACAATTTTTTTTTTTTTAAATTATTGGGCCACGAATTGGGCCACTGTTAGGGGCTGAAGATTGGGCCCTGAAGTGGCCTGGTTGGGCAGGGCCTATGGGCCCGACGGGGCAGGTCTAGGCCCCTGGAAAAAAAAATCCGTTTAATAAACGAGTCAGGTCCGGGCCATGGGTCCTAGCCCGCAGGTCGAGTACGGGTATGAAAAACCCGGCTCGAACCCGACCCGTTGCCATTCCTAAACATATGGCATTTGCAAAGTCCGGGTGTGAATACTCTTAGGTGGGTTTCCGCTGAAATTGGGTTTTGGAGATTTGAGGGTGTTTGGTAGGGGTATTTAAACAACAGTTTTCGTTGTTTAAACAACACAACACGTGTTTTCACAACACTTTTTCACGCACACGTGTTTTCAAAAAACTTATATAACGTAAAACAAAATTACCAAACAGGCCCTTGATTCTTTGTGGCAGATGTTTTTCATTCTTCGGTGAACTGCTGATGTGGCAACTTGCAATCGGAGGGTGTAAAATAGGGAGCTTACGCCAAGTCCAGACCTAATGTATTCTCTTTACTTTCTTTTTTTCTTTTTTTTGAAAATCTCTAAAGAGAAATCCTGATTCAGCCACTAGAGGCAACAATATTTGGTTATAACTAGTGTATCTTTTTTTTTTTTATCTCTTCTTTATGTTTTTTTTTTTTTATATTGTGTTTTATATATAATTGATGCGAATTTTTTTTAATTTGATTTAAAAAATAATTAGCCTTTCCTTTTAAGTAGTGGGTCATTCTATTTTTAAAATTAATTAATAAATAAAATATAACAAAACATTAAAGTGTAAAATTCCAAATTGAATAACAAAATGTCTAGCTTAATGTTATTTTCTTAAACGTAAAATTATATCAAGCTGTGATTTTGCAAAATATTTTCTACTTGATCATCCAAATTCCATGGGTACTTTTTACACTTTATTTAAGTTTATAAGTGAAGAATCAGTTGTTGCAGGTTGCAGCCTTGCAGGGTAGATGCAAATCCAGAGGAGCCCAACTCCGTTGCACACTGCATGCAAAATTGAAGAAGACATAAGAGTCAAGTGATACCGGTGTGGTGCCGACTTTAAGATCCTCCAACAATCAAGTTATAAATATTCTCGCTTCTCAAAAAAAAAAAAAAAAAGTTATGACTATTATCCCTCTAAGTTTTATTGGATTTTTCTCATACCTTGAGTACTTAACTCGCTGGATCCTCTATTTATTGGGCCTTTAGAGCGTTGATCTAGTCATGCTGATCATTTACCCTTGATACAAATAATGGGATTGAGATTTGTTGCAATAGCTAGGGTTATTGCACCATGCAATACCTTCTCAACAGTTTAGATCAAAAGTTAAAAAGTTAATCCCAATCTCAATTAATGACCTTAATCCCTTCTTTCTAGGGAGATGACATATTTTCATGATCTTCTCGTAAAAGATCCGTTATTTCCTTTTGTGGTTTTTTGTTTGAATTTCAAATTGGAGTGTTGGTGTCTTTACTTGGCACTTCGTCTTTTGAGGTTGTCTTTGTCCTTGATAGGTCATCAAATAAGTGGATGATTTTGTGCTTCATGAATAAGTGTTAATGTTTTAAAGTTTAAAATAGAAAAAGAAAAAAATTAAAACACGTGACAAGTTATGATGGCAAGTTATGATTGATGAGGTATGACGTGAAAAACAAAATTTAGTGAAGAGAATTTATATTCCGTTTGATTTGCAACCTAAATAGAATGTAGTCTTTTTGTGGATTGACTGAGAGTTTAAATGCCTTTTTTTTTCCCCTTTTTATTATTTTTTTCTTCTCTTATTCCCTTATCATTTCTTCTCCTCCACGTTTTTATCTGTACTCCATTACTCTTTCCAAAAACAACACCAAAGAACATTAAAGGTCTATTTATACCGCTTATTGCTGAAAAGTGAAAACTAAAAATTAAAGATATTGTAGTAAAATAATTTTTAAATGTGTTAATAGTACCGTAAGACCTAGTTTTAATGAAAATTTTGGTGAAAAAAGATGTTTGTGGATCCTGTAAATAGTGCATGAAACCTACTGGAAAACACACAAACGCAAACGTAGACGCGAGACGCTGTATCTACTATCACTAAATATAGAGGTTTCTATAAATTAAATAGCCATGAGCCCATGATGGCGATATGGTACTCCATGAGCGTATAAATTAATAATTATCCATCTGAAAAGTATAAAGCTATTCATCAATTTTTTTTTTCTCTGTCTACTAGTTCATCAAAGGAATCCAATAAGAATGAATTAATTGAAACTTATGCACGTAAACGTGCTAAAAAAGAAGAAGAAAAGATTTGACTCCAAACATGTTTGGAGCATGGTTATTAATACCGTTTCGGACCCCGTTTCGGTTTGTCCAGTGGAATAGAATATTTCGGTACCGGCCGATTTCGGCGTACCGTTTTAAGGTGTTTCGGGTTCCTAAAAATTAAATTATATATATTCTTGTAAAACATAAAATTGTCAATTCTAATAAATAAATAACTAAATTTCAAATAATACAAATCATTTAGTCTTAACTCTTAAGTCTTAAACATCAATATAACATCTATTTAACATCACACAATAAGAAAATTTACAAGACAATAACTAAACATCAAATAATACAAAACATTTAGTCTTAACTTTTATGTCTTAAACCTCAATACAACATCAAACAATAAGAAGATTTATAACAAGTCATTACTCATTACATAAGCCCATAATAATTAATAACTAATAAGCCAACAAAATTTATAACATAATATTAGTCATCAAATTTTTTTTTTTTTTTTCCATAGGCCAAATCATGTACCGGCCGGAATTCACATCTCGGCCAGAATTGGCCGGAATGGACCGGAATGGCCCGAAATCTGGCCCGAGGTGGAACGTTGGGTATCCTGGTACCGGTTTGCATACCGGAACGAAAAATTCCGGCCGTTCCGGCCGGAACGGAACGGAATCAATAACAATGGTTTGGAGCACTAGACTTTAACTACAAGCAAAAAGATGACACATGTTTTATTATGTACAATGTACATGACTCAATTTTTTTAAGGAAATATACATGACTTGATGTGAGACATAAACATTTATTTAATTTTTTGCAATCTATATAAGTTTTTAAAGAATCTTAGGTTTTTTTATATATCACGTATCTTACATCCGAACTAAAATTTAAGAAATTGGGAGAATCTTGATCCCTTCCCAATATATTCATACATACTATTCTTAAACCTTTTTAATTCTTGAGCCAAAAGACATTACAAGTTATTTTTTGTAATTAATAAATCTCCAAATACAAAATTTTCACAATCTTATTTTTTTCATAATGACTAATGTGGTACATAAATTTTTCATTATTAATTCATAATAATGAAAAAGTTATGTCAACAGTAGATGCATGTGAAAATAATGATACTCTAATTACAACTTTTTTATTTTTATAGTTCGGTAGTTATAAGACAAAAGAGGGGGAATTTAAAACTTTGATGTCTTGGATACCTAAAAGGCTACAAGACTCTTGGCACTCTAATCACAACTTTCCCCTTTGACAAGTTGTCAAAAATAATAATAATAATCTAATAATACTATCCTTTTTACTCTAAATCAAAAATACATTATCTAAAAGTTTAAATACCTTAAATAAATTTGGATAAATTTCATGAATTCATGCATTCACACCTCTTGAGTCAATCAGATCTAAGACTTTTCAAAACTAACCAATTTGGTCCCTAAAACCAATATAGTCTCTAAAACAGTTGAGAAAAAATAACTAACTATTTTGAAACTAAGTTGGCTTTAAGGATTAAAACTGCCACATGCAGTTTTGGTGTTGGCGTGTGAGTGTATTCTCTTATCTCATCCCTTTTTTTCTATGTGTGTGTGTGTGTGTTTATTAAATAAAAAAGATACTCAATGTTGTCGAGTCATTCCACATCGGTAAGGTGTGATATTAAGAAATGGTTTATCATTTGCTCTGCGACAATTGCCGCATATAGTTTTGGTGTTGACGTGTGAGTGTATTCTCTTATCTCATCCATATATATATATATATATGTGTGTGTGTGTGTGTGTGTGTGTTTGTGTGCATGTGTGTTTATCAAATAAAAAAAATTGGCTTTAAGGACTAAATTAACTAGTTTTGAAAATCTTAGATCTGATTGACATTAGCCTTATTCTTAGATTATATTAATGAAATTTTCCAAATAAATTTTAATAAGAAGAGCAGAACCATTGAAACAAAGAAGTGTTGATGTAAGGAGAGCGTGTGCACATGCATAAAATACAATAGAAAAAGTTGGCAGATGCACATCTCTAGCCCCTCCACCCCACCAAAAAAAAAAAAATTTGACACGACACGAGAAGTCGAGAATGTTGCAGTTGGGTTCGATTCAGAAGGTGCATGGGCATGCACGTGGCAAGCTTCCATTGGTAATAAGATTTTGTGGCATTTGGACCGATTATGCGAATCAACCTGTGGGCCCAACAAAAATTCTCGCTTTCAGGCTAAGAGCATCTACAGCAGTGGAGCTAAAAATTTAGCTTTTTAGCTCCACCAAAAGTTACTTTATCTATTTTACCTATTCACTTTACAAAACATGCTGCAGCAGTGGATCTATTTTAGCTTTTAACACAATAAAATAATATAAACATCACAATAAAATAATATATCCACTACAATAAAATAATATATTTATTACAATAAACAACCATCACAACTACCCGCAACCGCTACCATCGACTCTTCCACCGCCACCGCAATCGCTACCGCCACCGCCACCGCCACCGCTACCGCTGCCGCCACCGCTACCGCTGCCACCACCGCCGCCGATTCTTCCACCACCGCAACTGCCACCGCCACCGCAGTCGCTACCGCCGCAGCCACCGCCACCACTACCACCAACACCGATTCTTCCACCACCGCGGCTGCCGCCGCCACCGACCCTTCCACCACCGCCCAAATTATACTTATACATTTTTTTTTTTTACTAAAACAATTTCTCAATCATCATGATAACGTAACAATAATATTTTATTTTAACTCCAAATTATATATATACAAAACTCAAACTAAATTATGAAATAGAGGAACTTTATAATAAAACATATAAAATAAAACACATATTATAGCTGGAACAATGTAGTCCATAGATTACTCACATACATAACTCAAACTAAATTACAATAAAACTCACACACTCGCACAAGTTCCTAAGACTCGCCATGCAATTGCCATAAATGTTCAACAAGGTCCTTCTGGAGTTGAAAATGAATGTCTCGGTCTCTAATGCGTCCATACCTCTCAATGCATGACAGAAATTCATCATTTTGTTCATGTAACACTTGCATAGGAGGATTATCCACTCCATCAATTTGTTCATAATCCAAATTTACCACTTCATTATCATCCCGTTCATCTTCAACAATCATGTTATGGAGAATTATACACGCTTTCATGATCTTTTGGAGTGTTTCAAGATGGAAAAAGCGTGCGGTGTCCACGGACAATTGCGAAACGTGCTTGAAGCACTCTAAATGCACGCTCAACATCCTTCCTATGCGCCTCTTGGGTTGCTGCAAATAATTTTCGCTTAGGTCCTTGTGGAGATGGGATTGTTTTCACAAATGTTGCCCACTTTGGATATATGCCATCAGCAAGGTAATATCCCATTGTGTAGTCATGACCATTGATTGAGTAATGTACTGCAGGACCACGTCCTTCAGCAAGTTCATTAAATACATGAGACCGCTCTAACACATTAATATCATTATTTGACCCAGGTAACCCAAAAAATGCATGCCATATCCAAAGATCATATGATGCTACTGCCTCCAAAACAATAGTAGGCCCACGAATATGACCACAATATTGACCTTTCCATGCAGATGGACAATTTTTCCACTTCCAATGCATGCAATCAATTGAACCTAACATACCTGGAAAACCTCGGCGTTCGCCATGAGCTAACAGTCTAGCAATATCTTCATTGTTTGGTTTTCTTAAGTATTCCTCAGAGAAAACATCAATTACCACAGTAACAAATTTTTTCAAACTTTCTAATGCAGTAGTTTCTCCAATCCGCACATATTCATCTAGCAAATCCCCCGATACTCCATACACAAGCATTCTAAGTGCAGCAGTTATCTTTTGTAATGAAGATAAACCAAGTTTGTTGGCACTATTTCTTTTTTGGACAAAGTAAGAGTCATGAGCTTCTACCTTAGATTGAATACGGAGAAAAAGAGAACGCTTCATCCGAAATCTCCTACGAAATAAAGCGGGTGGATATACTGGCGTGGGAGCAAAGTAATCAAGAAAAAGCCTCTCATGGCCTGTTAAATGATTACGTCGAATAGAGCGACGACGTTTAGGTTGTGATGTTTCCATAACATGTTCTTCAATTATCTCATCCTCATCTGAGTCATCAAGAAGCAACTTGTACAACAAAGAGCGATTCATGGATGCAACCTTCAAGACAATTGAAAAACAATTATTACTATAGATCCAAGATTAAAAAGTCATGTGACATATTGAATATAACAAATTTACGCATAAGCCATAACAAATTGAATATAACCAAAATACTATAAAATACTTTAATCATAGCTTGCTCTAATTTCTATCAAAGCATCAGCAGCAACAACAACAACTCAGCAAAACAACAACAACTTGCTCTCATTTCTATCAAAGCAAAACAAGATAAACAATAAATTTAAAATTTTACTACCAAAATACTATAAATTTTAAGGCACTACAAAATACTACCAAAATATCATAAATTTAAAAGTTTACTACCAAAATACTTAAAGGCCTACAACCAAAATACTTAAAGGCTTACATAAGCCACTACAAAATACATAAAGGCCTAAGCTACATCCAAAATACAATCAAACCCATTAATTACGTGAACTTCGTTTTGCCATGATTTCCTCTTGGAGTTGTTCATAAAAAGCTTTTTGTGCTCCGGTCAAGCCACTTGTATCTTTCATCATGATTCTCTCCTCCTCTAACATAGATTGCATCTCAAATTTTTTCTTCTCAATCATGACTTTTTCCTTCTCAATCTTAAGTTTTTCTTCACTTCTTTCCTTCTCAATTGTAAGTTTTTCCCTCTCAATAACCATTTTTTCCTCTTCCAATCGAGTTGCATCCTCAATAAATTTCATTTTCTTAATCAAATATTCCCCTACATCTTTTCCGGTGGCTTTGTTCCTTCGGTTGGCTTTTTCGGCCTTCTTACCAATTGGCCTCTCAAGATTGCAACCGTCACCAAGTCCGGACCCACAATCCCCTTCGCCCCCTTCGCCAATAGATGTTGACTCTGGAGTTGGAGGCACGGATGCTCTTGATCTTCCATTAAGATTGGCAAACTTTGGTTGGTCCTTTAACATGAGCCAACAATGCTCAAGAAGAAAGGGTTTTAGGTGTATCTCCAAAAACAAAGCCTTCGCATTGATAATCTAAAAAAAAATATATATAACATGATTAGAATCTTCAAACTATTGATAAATGTGTATATTAACACTAATGCAATATAATTTATACCTGATCTTGTTCGGTTATACCACTTTTATGAAGTGCGTTAACTTTAGCTATGCACCCTGCAAACTTATTTGTCCTTTCACTGATCAATCCCCAACGACTTAACAAGGAGGTAATAGTACGTGTGTTACCGGATTTATTGTACTGCGTGAAGTATTCCCAAACTTTTTGACGAAATGTAGCTTGTGTTTGTTCATTACTGCTTACGGGATCAACACTAGTATTAAGCCATGCTGATACTAAGAGTTGATCTTCCTCTACACTAAAGTTAGCGCCCCGTTTTCCTTTTGTAGAAGAGGCATTCTCAATTTCAGGTGCAGAATCAGAAACTGACACAGGAGTATTTTGAGATGTTCCTAAAATTTGTGAGTCAATTTCTATATCCCCATTCATGATACCCGTGTAATATGGTAGGTCCCTACATGACTCCATGCCTCTACGTGACTACATAAAATTAGACAAAAAAAAAATGTAAAGTTCCTTTCACACAAAAATTTTCCAATCGAAATCATGGTTATGAAAAAAAATAAAAATAAAGAAACAGAGGATAGGATAAAATAGCACGTCATTGTTATCCATAGTAAAAAAATAGATTGATAAATGAAACATGCAATCAATTAGTCAATTGCATGACACATGCCTCTCACATCAAATACATGCAATCAATGATATCTATCATATTTCATTATTTAGATTAAGAAATCAATTGCATATATTAAGTAATCAATTGCATATATTAGTTAAATCCACTTGATGATTTTCTCTGACCAGCAAAAGGGTATTGCAATCTGGTCTCAACCAACAAAATCCCACCTTTAACATTGCTTAATAAACACCACCATCATAACTTCCATCCATGGAGATATGATATCCAACACACACATACACACACATACATATAGAGAGACCATTATTACTTGCAAACAGAAAAGAAAAAAATCCAGAATTGTGAACAACATTGTACAGAGAAAATTCCATACACACAAAATTCCATGCGGTTCTTTTTACAAACTTCATTTTGGTTCTTTTTTTAGTAATATCATGGTTATGAAATCCATATAAAATCCATAAATTCCTGCAAACAGAAAAATTCCAATCCATTCAGTACACACAGAAAATTCAGTCCAATACATTCTGTACCCACAGAAAATTCCATTAACACATAAAATTACCCTGCACACAGAAAATTCCCAATACAGTCTGTCCAATACAATTACGTTCTACCAATTCACAAATGTTCAACTGACTTGAATATGTACACACAGAAAATTCCATACACAGAAAATTACCCTGCACACAGAAAATTCCCAAATACATTCTGTCCCATACAAATTCGTTTTGCCAATTCACAAAAGCTGCAAACAAATATGGGCAGATTGTTTCATATATCCATTTGAGTACTTCTGAATAGGTGGAGAATGGGCTTCGTGCATTCCAACAGAAACTAGGTGGAGAATTCCTTCTTTTTTTGTTAGAGCATCCAACCCAAAAGCTTAAGCAAGTAGGTGGAGAATTCAACTGACCTGAAGTGAAACAGAGGGCTGATCGGCGGTGAGCTGAGAGGGTTGATCGGCGTGGGTCTGAGGCTGAGAGGGTTGATCGGCGTGGGTCGGCGTGGGTCTGAGCTGAGAGGGCCGGCGCGGTGAGCTTGAGAGAGTTTTGAGAGAGTTGAGAGCTTGGATCGGCGTGGGCTGAGGCTTGATCGGCGGTGAGCTTGAGAGAGTTGAGAGTTGAGAGCTTCGAGATGCTTGATCGGCGGTGAGCTTCGAGATGCTTGATCGGCGGAGAGCTTCGAGATGCTTGATCGGCGGAGAGCTTCGAGATGCTTGATCGGCGGTGAGCTTCGAGATGCTTGATCGGCGGTGAGCTTCGAGATGCTTGATCGGCGGTGAGCTTCGAGATGCTTGATCGGCGGAGAGCTTCGAGATGCTTGATCGGCGGAGAGCTTCGAGATGCTTGATCGGCGGTGAGCTTCGAGATGCTTGATCGGCGGTGAGCTTCGAGATGCTTGATCGGCGGTGAGCTTCGAAATGCTTGATCGGCGGTGAGCTTCGAGATGCTTGATCGGCGGTGAGCTTTGAGAGGGTTGAGAGAGAAAGAGAGTGAACTGTGAGAGAGAGAGAGACTTGCTTGTTCGTTCGGTGACTGTGGGAGAGAAAGAGAGAGAAGAGTGTGTATTGTTTTTTAATCCCAGAGCGTGTAAAATATTATTTTTTTTTTTAACTTTCAGCTACAGTGCTCATGTATCAATACATGAGCACTGTAGCGCAAAGCTAAAAAAATTTAGCTTTGCCTCCACTGCTGTGTAGGGGATTTTATGGTTTGAGTGGAGCTAAAATAGCAATATAGCTATTTAGCTCCACTGCTGTGAATGCTCTAAGGCAACGTATTACGTATCAAAAAGATTTTTTCTTTGCTTCTCAAAATAAATAAAATATTTCTTTTTCTGTCTTTTTCTCTTCCACTTCTTTGCTTATTAATAATTTTATATTTTGTCTCAAAGAGTGAGTTGATTTAGTAGTTTCTAAAGTGAGCATTTTGGAGCAACTCCAAAAGATTCTTTTTATTTTCTTTGCTTCTCAAAATAAATAAAATATTTTTTTTCTATCTTTTTCTCTTCCACTTCTTTGCTTATTAATAATTTTATATTTTGTCTCAAAGAGTTGATTTAGTAGTTTCTAAAGTCAGCATCTTGGGACAACTTCATAAGATTCTTCTTTATAATAATATGAAGTCAGATATTCAAAAAAGTCTAAACTCTAGATACTCTTGTTTGTCAAAATATTAATAATAAAATTGCATTCGATCACTCACAAAAAAAAAATTTAATAATTTTGCATTTGGGGTTTAAAAAAAAAAAAAACTGCATTTGGGATTTATCTCAAATATCAAATTTTCATTGTCTATATTCACCCTTTTAATCGACAAAATGGCTAACATGTCATTATATTTTTCTCTCTTTTTTTTTTCCAGGACATGTTAGTGACTTTGGGACCCAGAATATGTGGCCAACTTGCATCAAAATTGGCCGTGACCATTTTATATGGCTTACATTACATATCCAAGTCATCAACCTCACTTTTTCTGATCAGTGATCACCTTCATGTTTTTTTGCAAAAGGAGAATGGGGTAGAAGATGAGGTCTATTATGTGACTCCAAAATTTAGTTTGCATTATATATATATATATATATATATATATATATATATATATATATATATATATTGGGTGTAAAAGATACACCTTTGGCTTTGAGAAAGGAGAAAGGGTATTCAAAGTAGCATGGTGCATGTATAATGTATTTGCCTTTTTGTGTAACTTTCATGGTTACTTCCTCCAAAAAGCCATAAGATTATAAGGTTCAATTATTATTGACATATTCAGTTGATAAATAAATCTCAAAAATTTATTTTATAAATAGAGTAGTATATTAAATTTATGACATTTGCTCTTATCCTGGGAATGATACATATTACATAGTGACTGTGTTATAAAGGAAACATTATGAAGATAATTTTATTAAGTTTTTTTTTCCCCAAAATAAAAGTATTGCCCATCTAAAACCTTACCATCACTTGATTATTATTATTATTATTTTTTTATAATTCGATAAGCGGGGAGAGAGTATTTGAAATCTAGACGCCTCTATTTGAAATTCCAAAAGGCTATAAGGCTCTTGGCTATCCACACTAGATTCTATCTTATTAAAGTCTAAACTAAGGGTTGAAAATTGAACCACATCCATATTTTGTTGTCAAAGAAATGACTCTGTTTTTTCCTTGAAAGTATAAGCATGTTTCATTTTGACTAGTTATAATAAGAAGTCCAACTACGAATCCCACTTTCACTTACGCTTTGTTTGTTTCAGTATCAGTGTTTTTTGAAAAATGGTTCATTTTTCAAAGAACATTTTTTAGAAAACTATATCATTTTTCAATGTTTGGTAACGACCTTGAAAATAAACTTGAGAATGTTTTCTGGTGTTTGGTATGCAAATTTTTATATTTCCTATGTAATTTAAAACATATGTATTGTGTAAACCAACTAATGTAATCAATATAAATAATAATAAAAAACCAAGAATAAATTTGGTTTTTATACTAAAATTTTGACAATAGATACAATCAAAATTAGTTGTCAAATTTTCATGATCTCTACCACTCATCTTGCTTATATATATGGACAGAAACGTCCACACACACACATACATACATACATACATATATATATATATATCAACCATTTGTCTATATAAATAAAATTGAGAGGGGAATACATCTTTAATAAGTACAAATAACAATAACTTTTAATTGTCCACTCTTTTTGCTGGTATATTAATTGTCTACTAAGTAGGGATGGTAATTTTTTCCCGCCCCGCTTGACCCGCCCCTCCCTGCTTCACCGCATGCAGGTTTTCCCCGCCCCGCAAAGGTGATGGGGCGGGGATGGGGTGAGATTTTAGACCCGCACCACGGGGCTGGGCGGGGATGAGTTTACACTTTTTAGACCCACCCCGCCCCATCCTCGCGTTAATAAGGATTAAGTTGTAATTTTTTCATACTCTAAAATCCTGCTATTTAGACAAAAATATAATCAGCTTATTTTATTCTACCTAATATGATTCTACCTCTCTTTTCTCTCAAGCAAAGTTGGAAATAAGTTACCAATTTTAACTCTCTTTTTTGTCTTTTCATTCATGATTCATATGTCTTTCTCAACTTACTTTTCATCATTAACATAATATGAGATTTTTGTGTCATACTATGAGATTTTTGTTGTGACATTGTGTTGTTAAATATTTAGATAATATTATTTAGTTTTTGCTAAAAATTAGTTTGATTTGATAGGATAAATTTATTTATAATTTCAAGTATATTTTTAATATTGAAACATGTCATTTTATTTGAAAAAATGGTAATAATTATAGGGAAAATTAACAAGAAATAAAGTTTTACGATGTTTTCGCGGGTCTTCGCGGGGCCTTAAGGGGCGTGGATGGGGTAAGAAATTTTCCCCGTCATGCGGGGCGGGGCCGGGGATGGGGCAAGAAAAATTTATACGGGGCGGGGGCGAAGACCCCATCCTTCGGCCCCACCCTGCCCCATTGCCATCCCTAAGGTCAACTACAAGTTTTTAATATTACTCAAAATTATGTATTCATATAATGTAACTACATAATATATCATCACTACATAGTATCTGCATCATGTATCTGTCAACAAAAAAAATTATTCTATGTAAAAGCAATTTAGCCATATAGGCACCATATTTTAAATTTTCGGCTTTTACTTCATTCATTCATTCTTTCTTCTTTTTTATTTTTTATTTTTTTATCACTTTTATGTGAAAAAAAAAAAAAAAAAAAAAAAAACTTCTACCTGGAATCCATCAAACCAAAAATTTCTTAGAGAAAAAATAAAATCAAGTTTGAAATTCAAAGTAAAGAATTGGGATTTTGGTAGAGAGGAATGAAATAATTACTGCTGCAAATATGTTATCTTTTGCAAGTTAGTAGAGAGGAATGAAATAATTACTAAGCAATGAGAGAAAAAATCTACTTAGAGAACTGTGTTATAAAGGGGAAGAGAAATATGGAGAGAGAGTGAGGGAAAGAGATTTATGGAAGAGGAGAGAGCAAAGTTAGTGACAATGAGAGTGTAAGGAAAGAAAAATAAAAGGGAAGAGAGAGAGTGAGGGAGCGTACTGTGAGAGAGAGATTGTTTTCAAAAAAAAAATTTTGGAAAACAACCTATAAAAAATAAGCCTTCTTTTTATTAGGATTTTTCATTGACTAAAGATAGTTTTCCATTGGCCAGTTTTTTTGTGTGCTACCAAACACTGGAAAATGTGGAAAACTGTCTTTATAGAAAGTTTTCCAGCAAAACAAACAGAGCGTTAAAATTGAAAATCAACCTTTTTTAAAAAAATTGAGAAATATTATATATAATTATAATTTGAATCTATAATATTTGTTATATTATCATTATTCTTTATCATCAGATCAATATATCAATTGATTTTTGATATAGAGAAATTCAAACCAAGTATCCTTATTTGACGATAACAGTCTTTACTAGTTGAACTAACGATGACTAAGAAAAAAAATACTATTAAACTATAAGGACATAAATGAATAAATAAAAGAAGTGGGAAAATTACCAAAATACGCCACTCTTTTTTTTCTATCTTTTTATTTAAGTAACAAAGTGTTAGGAATTGTAGGGGAATGTATGAGAATTGTAGGGGAATTGACTTAATTCGAGTTAGTCACCTTCCGTAGAGAAATATTAAGAGAGAGGAAATGCACTAAGTAACAAATTGATTTATACTTTTTTTATATGTAATGTTGAATTACAATCATGTATTTATAAGAGATTAGTTCTAACTGTGTTTACTGAGTTATATATACTCAAATCCTAACTAACCCATCCTAATCTTAACTAACTAACTAACTAATTAAAGGGATTATAACCGTTATTATTTGATTCCTAACACACACAAGGGAAAGGGGATTTTTTTTTTTAATGAAAGGAAATGAGATTTTAATATAAAGGCACATCACAAACTCTAAACTCTACTTAAAACTTAAAAGATGCAACTCTTTGACATACATGGCTGACCTATTAGAACATCAAGACAATTGAAAATTAGTAGATATGGGTCATATACTCATATGGGATAAGAAGATAATTGGTAATAATCGCATCCTTTTGCATAGTTTTTTTTTCTTTTTTTTTTTTTTCTTTTTTTTTTTTTGCAAACAAGGGTATCTAAATCTCTTCAAGTATCTAATAATTTCCTTAGGGCATGTTTGGTTGACTGTAATAGGCGCTATAATGTAATAGTTTTTTTTTTTAATGAGCCGTAATGTAATAGTTATTCCTATAGTTTAGTTATTCTTTAATTTGGTTATATTTTTATTATAAGGAATAATCACTCCTTATGAATAGCTATTCTTCAAAATGAGGAATAATTATTCCTCTTTAAAAGGTTATATTAGCTATTCCTTAGTAAATGCAATAATTTCAAAACTTAATATATATTTCCAAATAAACAAACTTTCTATATACATCTAGCAATTATAAAAATAAAAAATCATAAAAATAACACATATCTCTCTTAAATTTAAAAATAACAAATTTTAAGGAGATATAATTGTATGAGTAAGATATTTCCTAAAATAAATGTTAAATTTCATTCTAATGTTATAACTCACAACCAAATTAATGAATAAGTTTAGTTATTACATTACAACACATTTTATTCTTAGTAATAAATATTACAATTCTTGTTATAATCTCCATAAAAGAATTATAAATTAGGAAATCTAGGTTTTTAAACACGTCTGTCCAATAACTGGAAAGAAAAAATATGGGTCTAACCTACTATGAAATAAGGAATTTAAGATATCAATATTCTATCTATCCAATATATATATTCTAAAAATTAAGGAACAATTTATTGGATTCCCACAGAAAATTAAATGAAATATATTATTGTTATTATTATTATTATTATTAATTATTGATGTCACACTTTCAAAGTAAAATTAATTTTTTACTAACATGTTTTTGCCTATAAATGTTTTACCTTATATATCATGTGTTTCTTTTTATATCTTGAGTATCTATATGTTTCTTTTCTTTAAATTAATGGAAAAGGTATAAATAATTTTAATGGTAAATTACTGTTTAAACTTTCAAAATGTTTTATTTAAACCTCAAAATTAAAAAAATAAAAATCATTCTAACCTTTTATCATTTTTTTTACACCCTCAAAGTGTCAAACATCTCATGATTAATTGGTTTAAATGAATTGACATCTCCCTATGTACAAAGTGCTTGAAGGTCTAAGGGGAAAATTGTTCGAGCTATGGAGTTAGCAGCATGTAGTAATTATCTCTCAAAAAAAATTTGAAGTTTAAATAAACTTGCCAAAAAGTCCAAGGTTTAAGTGATACTATTTGAAACTATAAGGTTTAAATGAAATGTTTTTAGAAACTTCAAGATTTAAAAGATACATTTTAAAAGGTTAAGGTTTAAATAAAACATACCCTACTTTTCTCAACAAAAAAAATAATAATAAAACATACCCAAAATTCTAAAGTTTCAAATGTAATTTACCCTAATTTTAAATTGTGATAATAGATATGTAAATATTAACATTTTATCAGAACAATATTTCTATACAAACAAAAAAATTATTTCCATAAAAAAATTTTATATAAAGATTACGTGTAGAATGATGTGGGAGTATTGGGTGGGGTAGTCATTTTTGCAACTGACCCAAACCTCATGCCTTATTTTTATAAAAAATTAACATAAAAAAATGATTTAACCACTTAAAATTTCAGTGAGTTTCAATAAACTCAATTTGTAAAGTTTTTTGAATAAGAGTCTTGAATTCAAATTCT
Source organism: Castanea sativa (assembly GCF_040712315.1). NCBI lineage: Eukaryota > Viridiplantae > Streptophyta > Magnoliopsida > Fagales > Fagaceae > Castanea > Castanea sativa. Next base: position 16,864,571 of record NC_134019.1, on the reverse strand, counting down.
GCCTACCATTTGATGTTTTTTATTTTTTATTTTTTTATTTGGAATTGGGGAAGGGGAAACTCTTTTTTTTAAAGAATACTAAATATTTGTAACACACACACAAGGAGAGATTGGAAACCTAGACTCAATGCTTAGTGGAATTTGATGTTTTTGATTTGATGATAAATAGATTATAAGTCCTACATTCAAATCTTATGGTTTCTAATAATAATAATAAATTTAGGGTAATAGCAACATTTTTTTTTTTTTGTTTGAGAATCAACGTAGTGGCAACTGGCAACTTGACAAGGAAGTAAGTGGAGAAATTTTGTCACCCAAAAATTCTATAAAAAATATAAAATAATTCACAAACACAATAAGAATTGCTTTATCCACAATAGTTTCACAAAAAATTATAAGTGAGTAGTTATTATTGGTTATAATTTGAATCTATCACTAAAATTACTTTTTTTTTTCTCATAATAATAACAACTTATAATAACTTGCCATTTAAAATTTATTATGAAAATTAAACAACAATGTCGTAAACATAATATTTTTAATTGAGAACCGATATTAGAGAAATAGAATAGGAAAGGGTTGTCGCAAAATTGGACACATAGACAGATCTCAATAACAGAAAGATCAAAGGAAAAAATCTTTACAGATTTTATATCCATCGATCATCAATTGAAATTTTTCCACGCGACGTAAGAAGATTTTAAGGTTCCATCAGTCAAAGAACTGAAGCAGCTCGGAGAGACAAACAAGAACAATGGTTCAATTTGCAAGGGACCCACTGTCACTGTCGTGCGTGTCATGCACGCATCCTTAAAGAGTGTCAGCTTCATGATTTTCACATAAAATAATAATAAAAAAATTTGCAAGAAAAGTATTAAAAGTAAAATAAATAAAAAAATGCTTTGAATACTGTGTTTTGAGACTCTCACAGTGTGTTTTTGTGTCTTTTGGATGCGTGTGCGAGTGTTTCACATTCATATATTTATATATATACATACAAAACAAAATAGATGTGTATTTTGTTTTTCTATAAGAAGCTATATAGGCTGTAGCGTCTCTTGCTCTCCAGCTTTAATGGCGTGAGGGAGCGTACAGGGTGGTATATCTACGGTCCCTTATAGTATAACCGTGTCTAATAATCCCTTCAATCTTTGCATGCTTCACCAACTCCTCACAAAAGAAAAACCCAAAACCCAAATGACATGAATTTTGTTGGAATGAAATGTAATTGAAATTTCTCTTCCATCATCACAAAAAAAGAAAGAGAAAAAAAAAAAAAACCGCCATTACCCAGATGATAAAAAGTGGTAATCTCTTCTGGGTATTTGTTATTTAGTCAGTTTGAATCGATATCTGATGTGGGTTTTCTGATTCTGGAGATTGGGATTTTGTTTGGTTTGTGGTCTCTATCTGTTTGGTGCAGAGTTTTATGTGTATTGTTGTTGTTTGATTGTTTAATTTTTTGTTTGGAAGAGTTTTGAGATTGGAGAGAAGATGAAGAATGATAAGGAGCTTGAAATGTTGTTGGATGAGATCCCTCATGCAACATCACACAATATACATAATCATCAACACCATCATCATCATCATCATCCTCATCATCTGCATCAACAACATAATCATACTCATCTTGTTGGTCATGGCTTGAATGGTATGTATGTTGATGATCCTTCATGTCATTATAATAATACTAATAAGTATACATGTGCCTCCTCTCCTGTGAGTATGTTGTCTTTGCATTCAAATGGCTCTTCATCAACATTGTGCTCAGGTGGGAATTCTTTCTCTGACAATGGATCACCTACCACACCTCCATCGGAAGAGCTTAAACCCCACATGCCTTGTGGAAATTCTAATTCTCATTACCCAGATGGATTATGGTTGGATTCCAAAATACCCGTTTCATCTGTTAGGAATAAAACCAATGAGAGTTTGATTGATGAACTGAGTCTGTGTAGGAATCTTAGTAATGTGTATATTAGCAATGGGAAAGAGGATTTTTCTAATTTGAGAGATTTCTCGGTAGACCGGGATAGGCTTCTGTATCGTGATTGTTCTTTCAGTGGGAGTAATCAAACCACTATTGACAAACATGGGGACTATGACAATGTCAGGAGAGGATTTTCTGATTACATGAGATTTCAATCCCCTGTTCCATCAAATGCTATGAGTTTTGATGGTCAGATGAGTCCGGCATTGTCGGGATTGCAGCAAGAACATAACATGGGCAGTTTATTGGGGTCAAGGGTGTCCCCCAGACAGGCTGATAAGTTTTTCCCTCAGTTTAATTACTGCAATAGCTCAATGAATTTTCCATGGCAGAATACAAAGGAGCAGATTGATAACTATTACCTTGGAGGTAGTCCTGTATCCAATTTCACCACTTCTTTGAGTGGTCCTCCAATGGCTGAGTCTCTATCCTATGCTCAGCAAGACGGAATGAATTTGAATGAAGCAAGAGGTGTACTGAATCTGCTCAATACTCCTCAAATGACTAGCCCAAGGCCTCATTTGAGTGTTGAAAATGCACTGCACTTGGGCCTTCCACTATCCAGTGGGAGGACTAGGACACCTTTAAATATTAGAATTCCACAACCAGGTCTCGAGTCTCTTACTAGTGATGAGAGTTTCATTATTCAAGGTGAAGCTTTAAATCATTCAGTCAACAAGGGATTCAATCCTTCAAGGGGTCGGAGTAAGGTTGCCTTACATGAAATTGGTATGAGCAAGCGTCTAGAAAGGTCACAGCTAGATGGCTGGCACCAAAGTGCAAGGATAAATTTTCCATTCTCTCTACCACCTAAGTATAACTCTCTGGCAGAAGCTCAAGGATACATATATTTGCTAGCAAAGGATCAGTATGGCTGTCGATTTTTACAAAGGATTTTTGATGAGGGTACCCCAAAAGATGTGCAAATAGTATTTAATGAGATCATCAACTATGTAGTTGAACTTATGGTGAACCCATTTGGGAATTACCTTATGCAGAAGTTGTTGGATGTGTGTAATGAAGAACAGAGATTGCAGATCCTGCTTATGGTAACTGCAGAACCAGGGCAGCTTGTTAGAATCTCTTTAAACCCTCATGGGTAAGTCATGAGCATATTAAAATTTTCATATCACCTTTTTTTGTTTTGTTTTGTCAACATTAACATGTCTTTTCTTTCTATCAGCACTCGCGTGGTACAGAAGCTGATTGAGACTCTCAAAACAAGGCAGCAGATTTCACTGGTTATATCAGCCCTTGAACCAGGGTTTCTTGCTCTCATCAAGGACCTAAATGGAAATCATGTGATCCAGCGTTGCTTGCAATGCCTTAGTCATGAAGATAACAAGGTGAAGATTTTAGTTTTCTTTTAAGTTGCTTGAGTTTACACAATAGCATGCTAAACATATATGTAATATTACCATGGTTGGTCTTCAGTTTATAATATATGCTTTAGCATGTCTGATTGCTCATATCTGTAATTTTTTTAATATTTATGATCCTGATCATCATTTGCAATTTTAAACCTTTTCACCTTGCTTTTTTGTATAATCTGATTTACTCTCTCCACCTAACAAACATCCAATTTTGTCACTACGAAAGAAATGGAAATCCATATCAATTTAATTGAGAAATACTACAACATCTGTTAATGATTTCATGTGATTAGTTTATGATTATACATTGTAGCCTAAATTTCTGAAAATTCAATATCATTGAATCTATTCTGTTGCAATGTTTGGTGATGTTCTGGTCGTTATTGTGTGGAATGGGTGTGAATTAACAGCACTTAAACAATTTCAAGCTCACTTTTTCTTGGAAATTTCAGTCTTATTCTACTAATGGTAGATAGGTTAAACAATCATCTCTCAATGTTTTAAGCTTTTGTGTTTATCCCTTATTTGAATGAATGGTATTGTGATGTCATTCTTACATTGACTTTCTGTGTTTTATATAAACTAACATTGGTGCTAGCTTTCATTTTGAGGAACAAATAATAAACTAAAATCCAGCCAGATGTTTATTTAGAATATACTGAATAATAAAAATATGCTCATGAGCTGCACTAAATTTGATTTCCTCCAACCTTGTATAAACAAGCCTATGTATTTGTCTAAAATATGCGATTCTTGAAATAATTGATAACACTCCACTTTCCTATGTGGTGTTCTCTTATTATGCAAAATATTAGTTCAGAAACAGATATAATCACATGCCAAGATCAGTTATTGGTGTGAAAAACATAATCTAAGATAGTTGAGTTGCTACTCCTCTGCTTTCAATACATTTTCATATTAACATGTTTAAGTCATCAGATTTCACTAGCTCAACAGAATATCTAAATGACTGTGTGTATACCTGAATGGCCAGTGACAGTCCACTAGATTGCCATATTAAGAATTCTTTTAGTTCAAAGTAACTAGACAAACAAGAAAATTAAGTTAACCAATAGAGCATTTGGACTGTTTGAGATTATTATTGATTGATTGATGTAATGGGGCATTTGTACTTGCATGAAGGACAATGACATGCCTTATGGCTTTCTTCTAAGTGTGCATTGTTTTCTTATGGTCAATAATCATCTAGTTGTTCTAGTTACCTTATGGCTTCTAATCATGTTTGTTCCCAATCTATCACCACTTACACTTTCAATGATACATTTAACAACTAAATGTCATTTGAGAACAAATTATGATATCATTAATCGCTATTAAGGTGTACAATTTGGTCTTACCGAGCAACCATGAAAAGATCATGGCATGAGAGCTCACAATTTGGTTGCAACATATAGAAGACTCTACATTAATTTTTAATAATTTACTTGAATATTTTTTTGGCCCTCGCTAAAGTTTAACAACAACAAACCTTAGTCCCATACTTTGGTATTAGTCTCATGTATTCTTCTTTGCCATTCTATCCTATCCAAAATCATACTTTCCATTATCTTCTTAATTAACATGAACTATTTTACTACAAATAGTGTTATTTGGGTCTTCCTCTACATAATTTTCTTTCCCGCGAAGTCTTACAAGATTTAAGTTCAGATTTTAGCCATGATCTAGACCTAAGCTTTTGCAAACACATCAAAGCAGAAGTGTTGTAAACCAAAAAAAGAAGAGTATTTTACAATGAAGAATTCAGTGGCCTGGTAGATGGACCTTCAAGAAAAGAATTTTGTGAAGCATTCCTATATTGGTTCCCTTTTTTAATTTATTGCTAGGTACCACAAACCACTGGGGAATCCCTCAAACCCCTCCTATATTGGATACATTTCAAGCTGTTGAACCTTCATGACAGAAGTTTGTGAAGCATTCCTATATTTAATACATCTCAAGCTGTTTCCAATAATTGGAGAAGTAGTAGATATAAATTTAGCCATTGAAACAGAGCATGTCCTTGTCAGAACACGTGATATAGGATAATGGTTTCATATGAAAAGTAGTTTATATTTATACTAACAGAATCACCATTAGAAAATTAAATTTTACAATGGCTAGAGAAGGAACAACTATGGTATCTGTCCTATATTCTACTTGCGGTTCCAGCACAAGAGTTACTGGAATCCTCAAACCCCTCCTTCTATACTGGAAACATTTCAAGCTGTTGCCAATAATTGGTGAAGTAGGAGATATAAATTTACCCATTGAAACAGAGTAGGTTTTCATATGGAAGTAGTTTATATTTATATTAACACAATTGCCATTAGAAAAATTAAAATTTTCAATGGCTAGAGAAGGAACAATCACAATTTGTTGCAGGAATACTAGGATAATCATGTTTTGTGTTGATTAGTTTGGCAAAAAATTTGACTCAATCCTGCCATTTTATGATTAAAAGAAAAGAAGGAAAAGAAGGACTTTACTTTATAGAAATCAATGGGCAATACAGTAATCAGCCATATTTGGTTGAAGTGGTCAACTGGGCTTTTCCTTTGTATACTTCCCATATGTTAGGGTTGTTCCCCTTTACCTCTTTTCTTTTAATGGATTTTTATTACGTATATAAAAACTTATATGTATTTAATTGAAGTGGTATCTGCCTTTCAGGGTCATGTGCACCTAGTTTAATGCTCCTTTAGTTTTAATTTGTAGCCTGGTCACACCCTTTTAATGTGTGCCAGACATTGTGGGAATTGTAGTATCAACATAAAATGATAAAGAGCTTTTATCAATATAAGAAATGGAGCAGCTTAAATGCAACTGCCCTGCAAGAGTCTGCAAACAATCTAATTTAGTTTCTTAGTTCATTAGTCTAGTAAGGAATTGTATTAGATGTGGCATTAGAAAAAGGCAATTGCTTACCAGCAAATGTAATTTGCTTTTTGTACCAAGATTGAGGCATCTAATCTGTTTAAGCTGGCATGATCATTGATAAAAAATGCATGAAAATCAGAATGTATTTATTTTTTTCTTTGAACAAAGTTATAATAAGAGAAAAAAAAGCCTTTAGATGCAAAAAAGGCATGCCTGTCAGTGTTTAGAGCAATAGACTCTCTCCTCCCCATATCTGTGTGCCATTTTTAGTGGGAACAAATAAAATGGTGTTTAGACTCATAATTTGTTTGCCATTTCTGCATTTTCTTTAGTCATTCTTTCTCTTCATATAAATTTACACTTTCTTTCTTTTCTTAATATGTATCTGGCAGTTTATATTTGTTGCTGCTGCAAAGTATTGTGTTGACATTGCAATTCATCAACATGGATGTTGTGTTTTGCAAAGATGCATCAGTCATTCAATTGGGGAGCATCGAGAGAACTTGGTCACAGAAATTTCTGCCAATGGACTTCTGCTTTCTCAAGATGCTTATGGGTAATCAAAGAAAATATACCGCTCTATTAATATCACTCAAATGATATTTTTACTAGTAGTCATATTAAGAAAAGTTATTTTTTTCGAATATCAATAAATCAAATTCTTCTTGTTTAAGTTTCTCTTAGTGATGAAAATTGTATCCATATTTAACTGTCATTAACTCATGATAGTTTTATCAATCTAAAGCTACATATATATGTTCAAGCTTTTAATAAAATGGAAATGTGGTAGACATGTACACTTGAAATTTATGTTCAGGTTCCAGGTTTAGGAGCTTCTACATATGGCACAGATCTACTATTAAGCTAATGGTTGATAAATCACAACTTGTCTCAAAAGCTTAAGATGTTAGGAAAGGAAGGATTTAATCACTATTTATAAATTTAAAAAAAATGGTGAATTTAATCATTTAACTATTATTCTAATATTCCCCTTCACATGTGAGCCTGGACTTCCCCTCAATAAGCGAGCCAACACATGAAAATTTTAATTTCTTAAATGGAAGGTAGAGTGGGAATAGGGTTCAAGCTCAACATCTCATCTTTGAATCCATGATAGATTACCACTTGTACCAAAAGCTTAAGTTGTTAGAAAATGATGAAGCTAATCATTTAACTATTATTCTAACATGTTGATAACTAAACTTTAGTGTGTGTGTGTGTGTGTATTATCAACAACTTTTTTTGAATCGTTCATATTCCAATCCAAATCCTAATTTGTGTGTAATAATTGTGAACATTGTTGTCTTGTTAAAATCCTTGTAATAAAATGTCTTATCATAATGCAAACATATTTGGAAAAATTATATATGTAGCTTCAGGTTCATGATTTGGTTTATAACACAACCACCTTCTTATCTTTCTCTTCCCTTCCAACCCAACCTGCTCTTCTCAACTGTGTTTTTGAGTAAACTGAGCTTGTTTGGTAATTTGGCTAATTTGCTGTATATTTTAACAAAGCACCTTTTCTATTGGTGGCCTGTTCTTTGGAAGGAGAAATATATATAGAACTAGAACCTTGTGGTCCTCAAAGCTTATTGAAAATCAGAGGCAATTATTATTATTATTATTTTATTTTTGACAAATGAGGGTATCTAGACCTCTTTAAGTATCTGACTATTTCCTCGGGTGTATGCAGTCCCCCCATTCCACACACACACCAGGTTATTACAAAGAGGAGTCTCATAGGAGTGGCCCCAAAATGTTGGCAAGAGGTTTCGAACACAAGATCTCATGAAACCTTAGGAACTACTAAGCCAACAGTATCCATAGCTTGAGATTAATTTGAGACAAGTTGTGATTTATCAACAATTAGCATAATAGTAGATCAGTGGCCCCAAGATGAAAATTGTTTCCATATTTAACTGTCATTAATTAATGATAGTTTGCTCACCTGTTTCATGTAAAGTGCATTGGTGCAATATGTTTACCTTTTTGTGTGTGTGCGTGGTTCTACCCTTTCTTCTGAATGCAAATTCTGTGTTTTCTTTTTGGCAGAAATTATGTCATTCAGTTCATCTTGGAGTTGAGAATCCCTTCTGCCACCTCAAATCTAATCTCTCAATTTGAAGGGAACTATGTACACCTCTCGAAACAAAAGTTCGGCAGCCATGTGGTTGAAAAATGTCTTATGGTATTTAATGATGAATGCCAATCAAGACTTATTCATGAATTGCTATCTGTTCCTCAATTTGAACGGTTGCTTCAAGACCCACATGCTAACTATGTTGTTCAAACAGCTCTTCGAGTTTCTGAGGTATGGTAATCATTTGCCTGTTATCAACATCTTTTTTTAAGCAACTCCCTGTGATCACTCTTTAGTGTTGTTGCACATGCTCGTGTCCCCCCTCTCTCCTCCCTTGGTATACCGTATACTTATAATCTCTCTTGTCCAAATCTTGTTAGTCACATCTAAGACTTTGGTCATCTTTTCCTTTAATAATGTCCTGATTTTTCCTTGCAAACTAGGGTCCTATCCATAATGCATTGGTAGAAGCAATCGAGTCCCGCAAAGCAATTTCACGCAACAGCCCGTATTCTAAGAGGATTTTCTCGCAGAAGCTTTTGAAGAAGTGATGTACATTCTTCTCTTTTCGGTTTGAATTAGTGTTGTTATACGCCATTACTAGCATGTTAACTACCACTATCATTGCAATCATCGGAAATTCTAACTGTAAATTCTGAAGCTGGTAGCCAGTCAGAGTTTGTCTTCTCAGGACTTCATAAAATATCCTCCACATGCTCAGCTGAGTAAGGAAGATAAAGCAATTTTGCTTCCAGTTTAATTCTGGACATAATGTATTATTCTGTTGTGTTGTTGATCTTTGTGTTGGATATTACTATTCTGTTTATTGTGGAATTTTCACTGTATTTACTATTTAGTGTATAGAAGGTTAGGATTTGGCTGCTGATACTGTACACTATAATGCGGATGCTTTTTCAATTATTTTACTGCATAATGTTTATGCATGTGAATGCATGATGTTTGCCCTCTTGCACTTCCTGATTTTAGTAATGTCAATTTATTTTCTTGTTTGAGAAGAATGTAGTGGAAATATTGCCAATACTGAAGTGCAATTGGGGAGGGTGTCATTTGGTAGTTTGAGATTCTCCTTATATGAAAGTTCTGAGACTGTTCCATGAATGAAGCTGCTTGTGGTTGTTTTCTTCAGAAGCCCATTCAAACTCACTAACAAATCAAAATGCAGCTCTGATCTTCAAGAAAATCATATAAAGAACCTGGGAAACCAATCAAAGTCCCTAGCAGCCCCAAAATTGTGTTTTGGGAGTTGGGACTTCTATCTTAGACTCTGCAAATTTGAGTTATGCTAGTGCTTGTGCTTGTTGAAGTTTAACCAACCAAAATTTGCACAGTACCTGCTCAATTGAGCTTAAATTCATTTGATCTACCACTTGGGTCTGAACCTTTGGTAGAACTATACAAGCTCTCTTTTATGAAATGGTATATGTCGCATCTAGCATATGTAACCACCTTCTCACATAGGGGTGGGTAATATGCTTGTAAGGTCCACTCTTATGTGGAAGGGTGGTTATATATGCCCGACAAACAATGGGTTTTCTCATATTTCAAATGGTTATCCAATTACCTAGCATTGACTGACAAGTTGTTATGACCTCCACGGCCACATGAAGCACCCCTTCTTCTGCCTTGTGGTGCTATGGTGAACTAAGAGGTGAAAATGGATCAACACTCACAATCAAATGAAAGAGTGTTCGTCTACTTCGAGGAAAGACCTTAGTCTCCTATTGCAATTTCTTGCTAAGTTGGCTTCATCAATGGTCATATATATATAATGGGCCTAAATCACTTTTAAGTTTTATGACCCATAATGGATCAAGTATCAAAATTAGTAACTGTTATTTACACAAAATGGGCTATTAAGAGATAATCAATGGGTGGTTTAGTCAAAAAAAATTTCAAGCCCATTCGATTCTCCAAAAAAAAAATTCAAGCCTATTCTCTCAAAGCCTAATGGGCCTAGGGTGGCTAACAAGCTAAGACCTTGATCATGATCACCTGCCACTAAGCTAGAGAAAAGAAGAGATACAAGTCGTGTGCCCATGCCAAAACCATCAAAATGTATAATTTCTTTAAAAAAAACAAAAAAATTTGCTGACAGCCATAGCAAATCAAGCTAATTTTATTTTCTTGGTTTTAAATCATAGATCAACCCTATGTATTTTCGCAGTGCTAAAATGGGATGTGGATTTTGAAAGGTGTGAGTGTTGTTTAGATATCATTAATGTGGCGTTTGGTACATAGTAATATTTTAGGATTTTCAAGAATGTTTAAAGAATCTCATGTTTGGTTGCAAATTACGCTAGGGAATCAGATGCCAAGAAAATCTGGATTCCCCCCTTAAACCCCTCTCAGTAGGAATGTGGATTCCCTTTAAAACAGGTGGAAATCCAGATTCTCAAACTTAAAAGAAATTGTATTTTTTATAAATTGACAATTTTAACTATTTTTTCTTATCATTTAAGCAATTAAGATAAAATATAAAACAAATTATCAATATCTTTCCTCTTATCTTTATCTTTTCCCGCCAAAACAACATAGATAGGATAAACAACTTTGTTAATATATTTTTTAACAAAGTTCTATTTAGATTTTACGTATGGAAAAAAAAAAAGTTTGAAAGAGACTCTCCATTATTGTCAGGTATTTATTTGTATCTCAGATCTTGGTTTTGTTTAGTTTCTAGAAATATAGATCTAGCTGGTAGCTTCATCTGGTTTTTTTTTTTTTTTTCTTCGAATTAATGGCTTTGTTTCTAGATTCATATGTTACAATACATGTCAATAATTTATCCTATCTAGTGCTTTTGATGTTTGTTTTACAATGATACAGAATGTGTAGATTTTTAACAACCCATCATATTTGTATGCAATGATGGTACCAAAGTTAAAAATCTTTAGATTCTTGCTGCAGTAATGGCTATAGCTCAAAACTAAACTCAAATGCTACTTTTTTTTATTCACACTCTCGTTAAAATAATATTTCTTTCTTTCTTTCTTTTTCTATTTCTTTTTACTCAACCCCCAGCTATCTCTGTTTCACACTCATTCTCTCCTTCTCAAAGTTTGGGGTTGTGTTATAAATGTGGGCTTAGCACATGAGCTCATAAGAGTATTGGCATTGGGTGTGTCAAAATGATAAATTTTTAACATTTAACACATTAAACACCAAAAACTATATCTCATGAGATGTGTCAAATACCAAATAAATTTAGCATTTGCTACAGTACAATTCTACTATTGGAATTATATGATAAAAAATGCTAAAAATATTTCCTAATATCTTATTAAAATTTTCTCTTCCCTCAACACAGATCTATCTCTCCCTCTCCCCATCCCTACTTGTCTGCTTCTCTCTTCTCTCTCACTCTCTTCCTCAGCCACGCTCTCGATCTCAACATGCCAAGCAACTGGCCTCATTGCGTCATCCACCATGCCACTCTACTGATCTTGCCACGTCATCTACCATGCCATGCCACCAACCTCCCACGTCGTTTGGATCTCTATAGTTTAGATCTTCAAATCTCTTTTAATCAGCAGTTCTAGGTAATGACAGTGGTTATTGCAATGGTGCTTTTTTGGGTTATTGTTATGGGTTGATCTTAATGGGTTGTGATGGGCTAATTTTGGTGGTATGGCAGCAGGTGATGGTTAGGTTGATTTTGGATTTTGGTTATAGTGGTCAATGGTGGTTGGTGGTAGTTTATTAATTTTTGGTGGCGGTGGGTTTGCGGCGGTGGTGGTGGGCTATGAGTTTTGGATTTATTTGCTTTTTGTTATATTGTAAGAGTGTTTTTAGGTTATTTTAATGCGTTGTATGAAAGAATAAAATGTGTGATGTAGGTGAATTATAAAATAGTGTATTAAAATAGATATATAACCTTTTGATGTGTGAAAATATAATTTTATTTTTAGCACAAGTAATGCTGATGCTCAAATTTAGGTTGACACAATGAAGAAAATTTGATTGGCTTAATTCCCTATCACCAACTAGTTTTAAGAACCAAATTTCCTATGATTTTTCTAGTTATATAAACATCAATCTCTTCCTAATTCTTGTCAACTATGGTTTTTGTGTTCAACAAATGAAGTAGATTCTCCCATATTTTGGGTTGGAAACACAGCAATTTTTCACAATTTATTTTTCATATGTTATTAAGAATTTGAGATAGTGCAATGTAATTAGTGCAACATTATTTTAGAGTGAGATTAGACATTATATTTTTGTTTTTGATAAGGAGATAGCTTCTTAATCTGTTGAAGTTTGATGAATTATCTTTTCTTTTCTTTTTTCTATACAATCGTTGTTTGTTTGTTTTTAATATCATATAGGTTGGATTATGGATAGACGAATTTCATTTTGGTATGGCCAATCTAATAAATGAATGGAGAATTTTCTTTTTCCTTTTTAGGAAAACAAATGGAGACGAAAAAAAAAAAAGTTGATAAACTTCAATAATAGATTAATCCCTTTTTTTTTTTTTGGAAATAGTTACAATATGTTGCTAATTTCGCAACTTGAATTATTTTCCTGCTAGACTCCTAAATACTTTGTGCATAAAGAGGTGTCAATTAAGTTACAAGGTTTTTAGCCAATAATAGATTAATCTTAATAGAAAATAGGAGAGAAAAAAAGATTTTTATAAGAAAAGAAGTGATAAAGTAGTAGAGAAAAATTGATAAGAAGTAAGAACAAATGAGTTGCTTCTATCTAAGAAAAGTTGTGCAATTTGTTGCAGTCACTTGGCACAATCACAAATTTACTTATATAATATATGATATGTTATTATATGATATAGTAGATCTTTACCCAAAAACAGAAAAAGAAAACTAAATTCCTAAAATTTATAATAAATTGAAAAAAAAATGTTATTGGAGCTCTATTTGTTTTAACATTAACATTTTCTAACAAAATGAGTCATTTTCTAAAAATATTTCTTGGATAATTATTTTCTTATACTATTTGGTTGGCAAAGTCCTTAAAAATGAGACAAGAGTTATTTTCAATCATATTCATATGGTTTTTAAATTTTTTTTTTAAAAAAATTTAGTGTAGTATGAAATAAACATATTTTTCAAAAAACTTTAAAGAAAAATAATCTCTAAAAAACAATATATTTTTAAATGAAATTTTTATTTATTAAAAATAGTTTTTCTTTTTAACATATTTACTTTCATTCTAAATTGTATATAAACAAAACTATCTTTAATAAAGGTTTTCTTCGAAACAAGCGTAAACTATTTTTATTTTACAGCTTCTCTCTCTCTCTCTCTCTCTCTCTCTCTCTCTCTCTCTCTCTCTCTCTCTCTCTCTCTCTCTCTCTCTCTCTCTCTCTCTCTCATAAAAAATCAAGACATTGCACAAACACAAACAATATTCTTCTCTTCGCCACTTTTCCTCGCTACACACATCGTCTTGCACCACCACTGCTTTCCTAGACGATACATGTTAAGAACAAATGAGTTGCTTCAATCTAAAAAAAGTTGTTGCAATTTGTTGTAGTCACTTGACACAACCACAAATTTACTTATATTGTATATGATATGTAATGATATGATATAGATAATCTTTACCAAAAAGAAAAGTAGTAAAAATAAATTCCTAAAATTTATAATAAATTGAAACAAAAAATTGTTATTGGAGCTCTATTTGTTTTAACATTAACATTTTCTAAAAAGTGAGTCATTTTCTAAAAATATTTCCTGGATAATTATTTTTCTTATACAATTTGGTTGGCAAAGTTGTCAAAAATGAGATAGAGTTATTTTCAATAATTTTCATAGTCTTATCATTTTTTTTTCTTTTTGATTTTTAAATTTAGTGTAGTATGAAATAAACATATTTTTCAAAAAACTTTAAAGAAAAATCATCTCTAAAAACACAATATATTTTAAAATGAAAATTTTATTGATTAAAAATAGTTTTTCTTTTTAACATATTTATTTTCATTCTAAGATGTATATAAAATAAAACTATTTTTAATAAAGGTTTTCTTCGAAACGAGTGTAAACTATTTTTATTTTACAACCTCCTACCTCTCTCTCTCTCTCTCACTCTCTCTCATAAAAAATCAAGACGCCACACAAACACAAACAGTATTCTTCTCTTTGACACTTTTCCTCGCTACACACATTGTCTAGCACTGCCGCTACTTTCCTAGACAATACCTTATGGTTGTCAAAAATCAATTTGGATCCCATAATCCTAAGATTTTACGATCCCACCTGCCCAAAACGATCTAGATTTTTCAAGGATTTTTGCAATTGTTGAGGATCGATAGGATCGAACAATTGTGTCGATCTCAAACGATCCTGGTTTCTTGTAATCTCTTTTAGCTTAACAAAAGGCTCAATTAGACCCAAATGAAAAACAAAATTTCAATATACCAAGTTTTGCTATTCTAATATAGAGAAATAAAGTGTCAGTTGGATCCACATAAAAAATAATATCCTAAAAAAGTGTCATGTTTTGAGGTTTTTGGCATCTTCAAATAATGCTTACAAATGGATGTAGTGATGTATGGTAATTACATCAAACAAATGCAATTTTTTTGTTTTTTATGAATGAATGTATAATTTATGTGATTATTTAACATACCAATGTGTACTTTTTTTTCCCCCTTCAAATAATGTAAGATCTTATAATCCACAATCTGAACGTACGATCCACGATTCCATTTACCTTCCACAATCCTACATAAAATCCCGATTTTAACAGCCTTAAGAACAAATGAGTCGCTTCTATCTAAAAAAAGTTGTTGCAATTTGTTATAGTCACTTGACACAGTCACAAATTTACTATATAATATATGATATGTTATGATATGATATAATATGATATAGTAGATCTTTACCCACACAAAAAAAAAAAAAAAAAAAAACTAAATTCCTAAATTTATAATAAATTGAAAAAAAAATGTTATTAGAGCTCTATTTGTTTTAACATTAATATTTTTTGAAAAATGAGTCATTTTCCACTAATATTTCCTAGATAATTATTTTCTTATACTATTTGGTTGGCAAAGTCCTTAAAAATGAGATAGAGTTATTTTCAATAATTTTCATATTGTCTTTTAACTTTTTTATTTATCTAGTGTAGTATGAAATAAACACATTTTCAAAAAACATTAAAGAAAATTAATCTCTAAAAGCACAATATATTTTTAAATGAAATTTTTATTGATTAAATATAATTTTCTTTTTAACATATTTATTTTCATTCTAAAATGTATATCTGTGGGGGGTAAAAGTGTTTGAATCAACGTTTGGGCTTTTGGCCTGATTGATTGGTATAAGTCTATTTGATTAGAGCCTCTAGGCCCACAGGTCAGTCCGCACTATGGTGGTCCGAGGATTTGCTAAACGACTTAAAGGCAGAATTTTGGAAGAACTGGTGGGTAAAAGTGTGATCCAAGCACCCTTTAGAAGCAGGAACGTGTGAGAAATATCTGAGGAAAAAGCTACTACCACCACATTAAAGGCCCTGCATCTACCTTCCTGGCCGCATTAATGGAGAAATGACCTCTGAACAGTAGAATTTAGCCTTCTTGCTATTATTTGAAGACTTCAAAAAGGTGGTGGATGGGACAAGTATCTAAGAGGAAGATTTGTGTAACACGTGGATGAAACAGGGAAGAAAAAGAAGTATATAAGAAGACAAGAGAGGAAAGAAGAGGAGAATCGGCTTCTTGGCTGAAAACCAAAGAATTATAATCTTTTGCTTAAGAAAGGAAATACTATATAAATTGTCCTCGGCTTACGTCCAAGGAGGGTTTTTTATCAGGACCATCTATTACTTGTATAGACAGCGGCATTCTAACCTGTTGATCAACTTTCCAACATCCCGAACCTAGGTTTCAAACCCATACTCTACAAATTTCATTGTATAAGGCTCTTTGGACCTGAGTCCATCGCTTGTTTTGGGTCCGGGTACAAATTGTGCACTTACAATATCTTTAATAAATGTTTTATTCGAAATGAGCATAAACTATTTTTATTTTACAGCATTCTCTCTCTCTCTCATAAAAAATCAAGATGCCGCACAAACACAAACAGTATTCTTCTCTTCGACATTTTTCCTCGCTACAAACATCGTCTCATGCCGCTACTGCTTTCCTAAACGATACCTGTAAGTCTGTCTTTTTTTTTTTAATCATTTTTTTAAAAAAATAAAAATTCTCATTCTCTACTAGTTCTTCTGAATTTTGGTTATGTAGTAATATTTCACTTTCTTGGTTGTTTGTTTGATTAATTTACAATAATTTTTTGGTTCTCTAATTAATAAATTTTAAAAGTGAGGCTTTGATTTATGTTTCCTCAAAATTTTTCTTAAATTAGATTACATGTTTTTTTAGTATTTGTCCAATGTGTAATTTTTGGTCCAATTAGATTTCCAAAAGTGCTTATATGGTATGATATTACTGCACTAGACATGTAGTTCAATTTCAACTAGTATTAACCAATTGGTGTCTAGTTTGCTCAATTGTGGTCGAATAAGATATCTAGGGTTGAGCTTGTAATAGTACCCACAATTCAAAAGTCTCTCTATAGCAGAAGAATGAGCGTGTTCTTGAGAGATCTTGGGGTTGAGCTCTTAATGGTACTTACAATTGGGTTCTTTTTTGATTGTTTTGTTAATTGATGACTTTATTCTATTTCTTTGGATTCGTTTGTATCAATTTATCATCTCTGGCTTTTGTTTTGGTATCATTAGTGGGTTTTGCCCTTGAAGTTTTGTGTTTAAAAGTCAATTTCTCTCTTTCATCATTTTCCCTGTAAATTAAAAATCCTTCTTACCCCATCATTTTGCTAAAACACAAATTTTTACAGTGTTTTCTGTCAAATACGACACTTGGGGGTATTTTGCAAGTAGAGTTGATTGATTGATCTGATAGGTTAGGATGCCCTAATTTTCCCCTAGGAAGCATGGGTGCGGATTCGAGTTCGGGTGTGGGTGTAGATGCAATGCGGCGACACGACAATTTTTGAAAAGTAGGACACAGGTGCGGCATGATATGTTTATTAATTAATTAATTATATTATTATTTATATTTTCTATATATTACTAAGCATTTTTTTTCATATGATAGTAAACATGTACCAATTTAAAAGTAATAGTAGATAATAAAGAGAATTGAGATGATTTTAGGGTTTTTCCTTTAAAGTTTGTTGACAAAATGGGGTTTTTTGATATAGGGTGGGTTTGGACAGGGAGGTTGCGTCTACATTTCACGTTTCTGACTTTTTTTTTTTCCCTTGCACACAGATTTCAACAGCAGACATGAAGCACTGTTCACACTGTGTGTGAACAGTAACCGCACAGTGGTGCACTGTTCATGTACTTTTCAACTTTTTTTTTTAATTAAAAAAGGGACCTGCAGCACTATTCACATATTTAAAAATTATTTTACTACAGTATTTTCAGTTTTTAGTTTTTAGCTGTATCCAAACGGACCCATAATATTTTAAGTTTCTTTTTTAACAAGAAATTTGGCCCATATTTGACCAATTTAGAACTGCTTCAGACCAAATCGAACTGAATTGGGACGACTCAGGGAAAAAAAAATCGTCCATGGACGCGCATGCAACCACGTCTGCATCGCGTGTCCGTACAAATCAGACTCGAGTGTGTTGATCAAATCTACGCACCCGTGCTTCCCAAATTTCTCCTATGTTTATTTCATATATTAGATTGGATTTTTTCCATTAATATATATGGGGCTTGACTTGGTTTTGCTTTGCAAATTTTAGTCAACTATTTTTTTTTTTGGTTGATTCAATTAATTTTTAGTTACAGCTTTACAACGTTCTTTGCCATATAAGACACTTGGGTGTTTTGTAAGAAGAGTTGATAGATCAAACCGATAGGTTAGGATCGCTTGACTTTCCCCATATTTATCTCATATTTTAGATTAAATTTTTTTGATTGTTGTATTTGAGTTTGTATTGGTTTTGTTCTGCATATTTTTGTCATCTTTTTAAAAGTATTTGGATTCAATTAGTTTTTATTTTGGATTGAACTGTAAAACTGTTATGATTCCATTAGGTTTTTCCCATAATTTTCTAGTAGCAAAATATGTTGTTAGGATTCTTTTTTTTTTGGGTTGGGAGGGGGGGGGGGGGGAGGAGAATGCTTTCTAGTTAGTTTACCTAATTTGTATTTCTGTGGTTTTTAATTTAGTTTACCTCAAAGATTACATTGTTGTGATTTTGAGGGATTTGAATTTCAAATTATGATGATTCTGAAATTGGTCATTGCAATTTCAAACCGAGTTTTTATATATGGTTTATGATCTCCATCATTTTTTCCTACCGGTGTTTGTGGGTTTTGGTGTAATAATTGATAGTAGTGGAATACCTATAATGCTGAAATACGTATCTTAATTCTTGAAATTATAGGTGACATCTTGAATTTGGTTTTACTCAACCTTCAAATGTTTTTATTTTTTATAGTTCATTTATTTAAACCTACCATGTTTTATAGATTTCAAATAATTATAATTGATTAGAGCTATTGAGTTAAATTGAAATGTTAGGATAGCCTAATTTCCCCTTTGTTACTTTTATTTTAATATGAAACTATCTCATTTGTTGATGTTAAAAAATAAAAATAAAAAATAGCACAAAAACAGTATAAGAAGATTTTCAAATACGTGCTCTTTGATTCAAAAAACAAACGTTAAAATTACTTTTGGTCCTTTACCATTTTATAATAGAAACAAAAATGGATAATGCAACAACCGCACGACAAAGAAAGCGAATGATAATGTTTGAGTTTTTTTAATATTTGATTAAGTCCTTACTAATTGCTTGATTCTGCACATTACTTTTTATTATTCATGACTAAGATTTTAGATTATGTTTATCCGATTTATATATCATAAGTTGTCATTAGAATAAGGAAAATATTATAATAATTTCTTATAATAGCTTCAAAGTCAATATACAGTACAAAGAATGCAATCTAAATTTGAACTTGATTTAATGTTAACCATTTCTTGAGGCACCATTTAATTAAAGTGTCGATCATTGCAGGGCACAAAAGATGATTTTGTATGAGAACTTAAGAACAACAAATCCAAGAAAAATAGAGATAGCACAAACCTATTTTATAGATAGCACACCTACAAGCAGGCAAGGACATATAAGTAGCTATACAACTTGAACTGAACAAATTTTAAAGTATTTTATTTATTGTGTTGTTATGTTAATTTATTGTTTTCTAATACGTAAAATGTTCCTACTTGCGCGGGATAAATGCTAGTATAATATAAAAGTTGGATCCTTAAATTAGAGGATGCACGTAAGAGTGACACATGTTCTTTTGACAATTCATATAATAATGACACATATAAAGCTGGAAGGATAACGTTATGTGACAGATAATTATTGGCACATGTCAATTTTTTATTTATTTATCTATAATATAATATAAAAGTTGGATCATCAAACTGAAGAACATGGGCGAAACCAGGATTCAAATTTAGGGAGGCCAAAGTTCTTTGTTCAAAAATTTTAAAAAGTTAGAATATTAATACTAAAGGTTGACAACAATGCATTATTAGCATTAATTTTTATTAATTTTTTGTAATTTTTTTAAAACTCAATAATAGATATTATAATCAATAATAAATTAATGCTAATAATGCATCGTTAAAGTAAATTTTTAAAAGACACCAACTGATCCAAGTGAGTAGTAGATCTTTAAAAAAATAATTTTTTTTTCAAGGATTGAGTTAAAGACACCAATTGATTTAAGTTGCTAGTGATACTAATTGGTGTGTGGATGGAGTGATTAGTGGCATAGAAGTTGTCTTTGTGACTATAGGGTGGAGTTACTTGAGAGGGACAAAAAGCTTTTAAATGAGAGGTAGAAATTGGGTAGAGGTTATTGGGCTTTTGTGATTTGTTTTGCTAGGATTTATAATTAATTTGTTATATTTTTTTTAACTTAGACCGTGTCTAAAGAATTTTTTTTATTAGCTGAAATGTGAATTTTTTTTGTAGATTTTCTTTGTTGTTCGGATTTGTAAATTGTCCAAATGTTTAGCTAAATGTTTTTCTTGATATTTTTGGGACAACTAGACAAATGATGATTTGATACTTTTTTTCATTTTTGTTTCATGGGTTAGCTTGTAAATTGTTTGGAAGAGAAGGACCAAGTATATTAATTTTAGACTCAAAAGTATATTTTTTATGCTAATATATATACTAGGGAATTTTTTTTCAAAGGTTGGCCCCCCAGAGCCTTAAGGTAGTTCTGTCCCTACTGAAGGATGCACACGATAGTACACGTTTTTTGTGTATCGCACGGTTAGCGATTAGTTAAACTAAAAGTACAAGTATATTAGTTTCCATGCATCACAATAATAATAATAATAATAATAATAATAATAATAATAATAATAATAATTCTGATTAAAAAAAAAACTAAATTACTAAAATTTATAAAAAATTGTAGTAGCATTCATTGCATGTGTGTTAAATGCCAAATATCCAAACACAATCTCAAACTCATATTTTTATATTTTAAACAACTTTACACACATTTTCACACACTTTTTTCCTCACTCAAATTTCAAAAAACTACAAAAATTTCATCTCAAACTACTCTACCAAACACACCTTAGCATTTAGCAATGTAAAATATACTAGTGATTAGATTTTATACCCTAAAGTTTAAGAATTTGGATTTCACTTCCTGAAGTTTAAGATGTTTAAATTTTACACCCTGATATTTCAAAACATGAATTTTACCCTCTAAAATTTAGGATTGTTTGAATTTTACGCTCTAAAGTTTTAGAATATATTTCAAAACATGGATTTTACCCTAAAAAATTTATGATTAGTTGAATTTCACACCCTAAATTTTGAAACTTTAAAGTATAAAATTTAAATACTACTTCAAAATTTTACGAATAAAATTTAAAAACTTCTATAATAGATGGGTAAAACCTAAATTTTAAAATATTAAAATATAAAATCTAAACATCACCAAATTTCAACGAGTGACGGTCAAATTCTGAAACTTTATCGCGTAAAATTCAATAACCACGAACTTATTAATTTACAATTTACCCTATTTTTTATTCGAACTTTTCTCTCTTCCGTTCTCAGCTTTCTCCCACAGCCTCGCATTCTCAAGTCTCAGCCTCTCCTCTCTTCCCCTCTCTAGAGTACACCGTTGTCCTCGTCTGCCGCCGATCTCATCAAGCAGCAGACATCACAGCGCCGCCACGTCGCTCCCCCCGCCTCCGATCTCACCAGCTAAAATTTTGGTACCAAACAAAACCATCTAAAACTATTCTTATTTTACATCTCTCTCTTATTATTATTATTATTTTTTATTATCAAAAATAGCACGCCGCCGCACAAACACAAACGCAGTGTTCTTCTCTTCGACCTTTTTATAGTTCTTCTGAATTTTGTTTATTATTTCATTTTTCTTGGGTGTTTGTTTCATTAATTTACAATAATTTTTCTTGGGC
This sequence comes from Castanea sativa, assembly GCF_040712315.1. Lineage (NCBI taxonomy): Eukaryota > Viridiplantae > Streptophyta > Magnoliopsida > Fagales > Fagaceae > Castanea > Castanea sativa. Next base: position 16,842,747 of record NC_134019.1, on the reverse strand, counting down.
GTTCTCTAATTAATAATGTTAAAAAGTGAGCCTTTTTTATTTCTGTTTCCTTAGATTTTTTTCTTAAATTAGATTACATGGTTTCTAGTATTTGTCCAATGTGTAGTTTTTGGTCCAATTAGATTTACAGGAGTGTTTATATGGTATGGTATTACTGCACTAGACATGTAGTTCAATTTCAACTAGCATTAACCAATTGGTGTCTACTTAGCTCAACTGATAAAGTCTCCTGTTGTGGAATAAATTATCTGGGGTTGATCTCGCAAGAATGAGCGTGTTCTTGGGCGATCTTAGAAACATAGATAGGGTCAAATACATTTCTGTTTAATCCATTGACCTGCAACTAGTTAGGAACCTGGTTGAGTTGGTTCAGGGCATCGCTCTTTGATGATAAGAGTCGAACTCATGTATAGAAAGTAGATAATGATTTGTATTGTTAAGTTGACTCATGCCGTGCGTGCTTATCTCTCTAAGTATAAGCTTTTGAATGCTAAATCTAGTCTCAATCTCTTGGAGCATGATCCCCCATTGCTTTGTGTGTGGTCTTTGTTTGAGTAGATAGATGCTTTTGGGTTGTTTTCCTTTACTGATTTTGCTTAATCAATGTACTTTTAGCGTTTAATTTTGGTGTTTTGTTGTACACTCCTTGTGTACTTGGGTGGCACCTTTTCAGCCTTTTTTTTAATGAAATTTTACTTTTAAAAAAAAAAAAATCAAGTCTTTATACCTTGTTTAAAATATTTATTCGCTTCAAATTCTCGACATAATTATAAATCCCATTTGGCTGGCTGCAATTGTTTCTCTGATTCCAAGGGAGTATACTTTTTTGTGCATTACACAGAGTAGAGCAGGTGCCTATAACTATAGTTAGGCTTGGCTGGCCTTTTGTAAGTTGAATAGGTTCATTTTAAACTGTTTTTAAATAGTTTAGAATAATTGAATCAGTAAATAGGTATTCTGTGGCTGCTGTAAGCATTTGATAGCAGCAGCCCATGCATGATATCCCCTTGGGTTCAAAAACTGTTTGTGGACTGGCGAGGTTAGGTGTCACTAATATACAAAATCTGTGTTACCTTACTCATCTGTAGTCCACTTCTTTGTTATTTTAACTTCAATTTCAGTGATTTTTATACAATATTATTCTGAATCTGATTGCTAGGCATAATAGGAAGAGCTAAAAGGGAAGAGTGAGGGAGCAATGAAGCTGAACGTGGACGCCTTGAGATATCTCTCCAAAGATGATTTTAGGGTTCTTACTGCTGTCGAAATGGGGATGCGCAATGTCTGTTTCTCTCTCTCTCTCTCTTTATTATTTTTTAGTTATTGTTTGTTTTGTTTTGGCTTTCCTTTCCATTATTTAATCGGGTAAAAATTATCCTTTGCTTTCAGCATGAAATTGTACCTGCAGAACTTGTTGACCGCATTGCCTCTCTCAAGTACGCCTTTCCTTCTTTTTTCTTCTTACAAATATTGTCTTTTTCCTTCTCAACCCCTTGCTTGAATTGGATTCTTAAATCCATAATCAGTGGGCTAATATTTCACTAATAAGAAACGTTTGTGAAGTAATATTTCATGCTCATTATATTTGTATTGTCTCTTCCCTACATGCAGGCATGGCGGCACTTACAAAGTTTTGAAGAATTTGCTCAAGCATAAGCTCTTGCACCATGACTCTTCCAAATGTGAGTCTGCGTGCTGCTTTTAGCTTGAATTGTGTAACATAGGTGGACCCAATTTATGTTTTGCTATCCTGTCTTATTATCTGTTCTTATCTGCTGCTAGATGATGGGTTTCGGCTCACCTACCTTGGTTATGATTTTCTTGCTATTAAAGCACTGGTTAATCGCGGAGTGTTTCTGTCTGTTGGACGTCAAATTGGGGTTGGAAAAGAGTCTGGTATTTTTTCTTATCTTGCTAGGCAAAACCTCTTCTAGTATATTAGCGGTATATTACTTGATTAATCGTTGCATTTTTTTTCTTTAAGATATCTTCGAGGTTGCCACGGAAGATGGTACAGTCCTAGCCATGAAACTACACAGACTTGGAAGAGTTTCTTTTAGGGCTGTCAAATCTAAGCGAGATTACTTGAGGCATCGTAGCAGTTTCAATTGGCTGTATTTGTCCCGGCTTGCTGCAGTCAAAGAATTTGCTTTTATGAAGGTTCTTCACTGTTGTAATTTAGCCATTTGTGTGCTTTACCTTTTTAATTAGATGATTGTCATGCCTATTGATGTTGGTTTCCCACTTGTGCTCTGCTCAATCAGGCCTTGGAAGAACACGGTTTTCCTGTTCCAAATGCTGTGGACTGTAATAGGCATTGCGTGATCATGTCACTTGTCCAAGGTTACCCTCTGTAAGTGTTTCCAATTCATTTTACTTTGAAACTCATATCTCAATTTGTATTACATGTTTATTTTCCTTCTAAATTAACCTTCAGATGTAAATTTCCTTACTACTTTGATGATTATGAAAACCCAGTCCATCGTGAATTTAAAATTATTTTATGTTTAATTACATGTTGAAGAACCATAGATAGAAAAACAGTCAAACTTTTTTTTATTTATTAAAATGTAACAACTTATAGGCTTCTTCATATTTTTAGGTTTAAAAATAGGCAAATTCTTTTATAGGTGTCTAAACTAGTGTTGCACATCCAATGAGCTCTAGTTTTATTGACACTTTCTTCCCTGACAAAAATGGAGGGTGAGATCGTGGTTTCAAGACCCATTGCGTGTGTGTAATGTACCAACTTTATATATATGCAAGCCAGATACACCAAATTTAAATAGAAGACATGTCCTAAAAACATAGGAGATTTCCTTCCAAACAGTACATAAGCATGGTTTTCTCTTACTCTAAGTTGTAAGCATTCTCCATAACCTGCATCATGCAGCATTGTCATTTCACATATGCAGACATGAGGAATATATCCTACAATCTCCTCAAATAACTTATTTTATGTAAGCCATTTGACATAAGTTATATTAATTATAAAGTTGTGCTTTCAATTTCATGTACTCTTTTATTTTATTTATAAAAAAATAAAAAAATTCTTTCATGTTTTGTTGATATAGCTATTTTCCTCCTTTTTCCATGTGATAGGAATCTTGACAAGTGTCAGTTGAAAATTCGGTGACATGGCATTTGTCAACAATTATTAACTGAAAATTACCATGAAAGTTATTGTGGTCAAATATCAAAAGTGCTGTAATCTCAGAATCTGATTTTTATAGTAATGTTACAATGGATTCCTCCTTGTCCTACATGTCCTCCCTTTCTCTCTTCTTTCCTTTGGCTCCTTGTTTTTCCTACTGTTTTGGATTATTTTCCTAAAGATAAACAACAACTCCATTGAGCAATGGGAGATTGCATCTTATCAATCATTTCTATCTGATGCAGTGTACAGGTTAAGCAATTGCAAAATCCAGAGATGGTTTTTGAAAGGATCATTGGTCTTGTTATTCGTTTGGCAGAACATGGTCTCATTCACTGTGACTTCAATGAATTCAATATTATGGTATGCAATTAAGGCACTCTGCAGTACCATTTCTTTGCATCTTAAGAGCTGTATAATTAGGAACCTAACAAGTGGTTTGCCATTTTCTTGTCTTATTTCTCAACACGTGTACTGGTTATTATTGCATTCATTGGATTGGCTCGTTGGTTTATATCCAAATTCTTTTTATCAGCTTCCACATTCAGTTTATTAGTGAACTAGTAATTATTTTTCAATTTTTGTGCTTTGTAGATTGATGATGATGAGAAGGTTACCATGATTGATTTTCCACAGATGGTATCTGTAGACCATCGTAATGCACAAATGTAAGAAAAATTGCTTCTTCCAATGCAGTATCAGTTATCATTTCATTCGTTTATTTCTGATCACTGTTTTTTCTAATAGCAAATCACTACATTTGATATATGTGAATTTTTTGTTGGAAACATTACTCTCATCTCTTAATATGTTCACATTTTTCAGGTATTTCGATCGTGATGTTGAATGCGTCTTTAAGTTTTTTCGCAAGAGGTCAGTAGGTGTTCTGGTGCAATCCTTGGATGCATTGGCTCCATTTTAGATTATTGGGGATTTTTTTAATTGTCTGAATTATAATATCTGACTCAAATTCTTAAGAGCTATTCTAGTTATCTTCTTGAGACAAGTCCGATGGATTTTTTGTCGCCATCTAGTTGATAGTTCTTGGAAATTAGCTTTTCCAAAAAAATATTGGGGCGTAAGGCTGTGTACCAATTGAGATATTATCAAGTGTAACGGGCATACATAATTCTCCCCCTTCCCAACATGGGGGTGGACCCTGCAAGCATGGGACCCACCCCAATGTGAGGGGGTGCTGTATATGCCTGTTACACCAGATATCAACTCCTACCAATCACCTCTATCAGACCCCACAGAAGTGTGAGCTTTTGTGCATTATTACACAAAAGCTCAACTGTTAATTGCTTTAGAATGTATTGATAATAGATTGAAGACCGGTGTTCTAGGTGTGTTGTGTAAGTTGGATGAGAAGGCGTATGACCATGTGAGTGAGGGTTTTTTAATGTATATGCTTCAGCGTTGTGGGTTTTCAGACAAATGGAGAAAATGGATAATGTGTTGCATCTCAACTGATAAATTTTCCATTTTGCTCAATGGTATACTTCTTTGGAAGCTCTAGGGGGATTCGGCAAGGGGACCCCTTGTCTCCGTTGCTATTTGATATTGTTATGGAGGCTTTGAGTCGTATGTTGGATGTGGTGGCCACTACTAGACAGTTCTCAAGCTTCTCTGTAGGTAATACGGCTGGTAACTCGGTGATGGTGTCTCACCTTTTATTTGCTGATGACTCCCTTATTTTTTTGTGATGTTGATCCTACGCAAATAGCTAGTTTGAGGGCAATTTTGGCTAGATTTGAGGAGGTCTCAGGCTTAATGATTAACTTGGGGAAATTTGAGTTGGTTCCTATTGGTGTGGTGCACAATATGGATGTTTTGGTGGGGATGTTGGGTTGTAGGCAATCCTCTCTTCCATTGAAATATTTGGGACTTCCATTAGGTGCTAAATTTAAGGAGTTGCCAATTTGGAATCCCATTTTGGAGAAGATGGAGAGGAGATTAGCAGGGTGGAAGGTTGTATTTATCGAAGGGGGGTAAGGTAACTCTTATTAAAAGTACTCTTTTCTCTTTACCTGCTTACTTTCTTTCCGTTTTGCCTTTACCTAGGACGGTGGCAAATCGTATAGAGAAATTACAACGAGACTTTCTGTGGAGTGGTATTAGTGGTGAATCTAAATTGCATTTAGTCAATTGGGCGAAGGTTTGTAAGCGGCTGCAGCTTGGAGGGTTAGGTATTAGACACTTGAGGAGTTTTAATTCTGCCTTGTTAGGGAAATGGTTATGGAGGTATGGCATGGAGACCGATGCTCTATGGAGGAGGGTTATTGAGGTGAAATATGGGAATGATTGAGGTGGTTGGTGCACGAAAAAGGTGACCAGTGCTTATGGTGTTAGCTTGTGGAGATATATTAGAAGTGGTTGGCTGAATTTTTCTAGACTCCTTTAGTATGATGTGGGGGATGGTACTAGAGTGAAGTTTTGGAAGCATGTGTTGTGTGGAGATCGTACTCTCCAAGAGACCTTTTCAGAACTTTATTGTATTAGCAGGACAAAGGATTCTTCAGTAGCGGAGGTTATGTGTTGGTCTGGGAGGATTCATTGAGATGCTAAATTCCGTCGTCCTCCACAAGATTGGGAACAAGAATCCTTTGATCTGTTTTTGGATATGGTCTACTCTTCGACGGTACGAGGATTGGGTCTTGATCGGGTTTGTTGGAAGCCAGCTAGGAGTAGAGGTTTTGAGGTTTGAGGATTCTATCTTTCCCTCTACCCTCGTATCCTTCCCTTGGAGAATGATTAGGCATTCGAAGGTTCCTCCAAGGGTAGCTTTCTTTTCTTGGTCTGCTTCCTTAGGTAAGATTTTAACAACAGATAACCTTTGCAAAAGACGTGTGCTAGTTCTTGATTGGTGCTATATGTGTAAGAGTTGTGGGGAGTCAGTGGATCATCTTCTTCTTCATTGCCCCATAGCTTGTGAGTTGTGGTCGTTGGTGCTCTATTTGTTTGGTATCCACTGGGTTATGCCTCACAAGGTTATTGGGTTGTTTAAGTCGTGGCAGGGTACGTTTGGACGACATCGTAACATAGATTTGTGGAGACTCGTGCCTCATTGCTTGTTATGGTGTATTTGGCGTAAAAGAAATGCTAGAAGCTTTGAGGGATGTGAATGCTCTATGTTAGAGATTAAGGCTTTATTTTTACACACTCTCCTCGATTGGAGTGTGGTCTTTTGTCATATTTCTTGTTCTTCCCTTCCTGTTTTACTTGATCATTGTAACCTTGGTCCTTGATTTGTGCCCCCTTAGTACATTCCCTATGTACTCGAGTTGGCTGTTTTTCGTTGTTAATAAATTTTTCGTTACTTATCAAAAAAAAAAAAAAAATACAAAATATTTTATCTTATTGATAATTCACGGGATTTTTGAATTTCTTATTAGGTTGAGTTCTTTTTTTTTTTTTTTTTTTTTTTGGGATAGGTAATAAAAGTTTTGTTGATAGCCAAAATGCAATGTGTTGACGATTGTAAACACACAGCAAAGAAAGAATACAACTACAACCTGTGCCCCCCTCCCTTGGGTGATTACCTGTCAACAACTCCTGGTTTTACAGGAGTTGTGCATCAGTCAATATGGGGTTAGTTTTAGGGTTGAGAAAAGTTTGTAAATCATGGAATATAATTAGGAAAACATTGTGGACAACTGGTGGTAGGGAAACATTGTATAAGTAGACTTTGATTTATGTTTAAATTAAAGCATGTAATCGGATATATGGTGTAGGATTATTTTAGTCTTTATACCATAAAACTGTGTGATTCCTCTCTGTCCAGAAATACTAAAGAAGGGCAAAATGATAACTCAGTCATAGGAGTTCCTATCTGCAAGGCAAAAGAAATTCGACTGCTGATTAAAGAAGTGTTTCTTTGTAACCAATGAGGTTTGCCTCACATGGTGTCTCCCCTTGTAAAAGCAAGGTTAAGGGTGATGTAATGGGTTCAAGACCTATCCCATGTGTGTAATTTATCAATAGAACAAACAAAGAATATCTGTGGAAAATCCAAGCAATACGTATTCTGTAACTGGTTGAAAATCCAAGCAATACCTATTTTGGAGGTGGATGGGCTGCTATATGAGGAGGAATCAGAGTTGGTTGACCAAGTAGTATGTTTTTATCAGAAATTGTATCAGGAGACACAGGAGTGTAGACCTATGGTTGAGGGCTTGGAGTTTGAGCATGTTGTTTTACTCTTCTTTGTACTTCTTGGCTGCTTTTTGATTTTTCGCATGAAGTAGTTTTTTTTTATGATAAAATTTTTCTTCCTTATCAAAAAAAGAAACTCTATGACACAAGTTAATCATTGAACTCTTCATAGAGCTGAATGAGAGTAAAGAGTTCTAAATAGCTAAAAGATTTTATGTTTGGGTTCAACACTTCATTGTACATTTTATACATGTAAACTGGCTTCAAGCTTAGGTTTTTATGCTAATGGCTTTCATAAAAATCCCTTTTCTTAATTTTTTGTATGCATGGTCAATCTCTTTCTTTGTCTTTCAGGTTCAATATGTCATTTCATGAAATTCCAGATGATATTGATGATTCAGAGGTAGACATGGATGAAAGTGGCAGGCCTTGCTTTTCTTCAATAGCAAAAGGTTCTGGTTTTCTAGACAAGGACCTAGCAGCCAGTGGGTTTACTAGAAAGGATCAAGAAGACATCGAGAAGGTATGGACTTGGAATTAAACCAATTTGAGCATTAATCCATAGACTTGGAATAGACCCTTTTTGCACCAAAATATGCACTGGATTGCATCCATTTGCAACAGTTAGATTAAGCTTGAGCACTCACTTTTGCTTTTGTTTTGCCCTTTTTGTTCAACCTGGTCAACTTGTTTCAGTGTTTGTCTCTAAAAATCCTCTGGTGGAATCCTCCAAATAATTTCCTCTAAATATTGAAGATGATTGGTATAGATCATGAAGATGAATGTCTTGGAGGCAAGTTTTGTGTGAATGGTTCATGGGGTGGTGCTTTTAAATTCAATTTTTTCTTGTCCTGTAGTTTTCTTTGGCTGGGTTTCTGACCTTAGTGGTTGTTGAAAATACATGTATGTTGTCTCAAATCATACCCCCCACTCCCTGTATGTGGTATAAATTACAAAAATTTCAATTTCTACCATTCCTCTTGTTTTATTTCCCTTTCTTATAAGATAAAAGACAAGAGGCAGAAAATAAATTGAAAGCTTTATCTTTTTTATTTAAATAAATAAATAAATAAAAACTTCACTGATAAAAACATATATAAGATAAAAATTACTACATAAGTCAAATAGGATACTCAAATACTTTTTTGTATCTTGAGTTAAAAAAAAAAAAGAAGCTTATATTATATTCTATTAAGTAAAAGAGTAAAAGAAAAGACGACTAAATAGTAATTACAATTATATGATAATTAAAGGGCTAATAAATAAGAAAGGAGCAATAATCAACTTCTTGTTTTATCAAGAGGAATTCCATTTCATTTAGAAGCTGGTATGGGAATTAGTGTTGTGAGTGCAATATCCCAGTGGGGATGTGTATATGGGGCTGGTTGTTGTTGGAGCAGCCTAAAATCAATGCCATTGATTATCTTGACCCCATGGGCCCTCCATCAGAAAAATAACATGGTACTATTTATTGGCTTTCAGAGGTTTAAGATCTATAGATATTTTCCATTTGATGCATTCTTCCTTCTTTTTTGAGAAAATTTGAATCACCTTGGAGATCCTAGTTTGCATAGTTTGGCTGAATAGCTGTTAGGATCAGCTCAAGTTCAAGATATCTCTCAAATTTTCTTTCTTTGGAAGATTAAGACAACTGTTTGTAAGCAAGTGTTCTGCTGGTTGCCATTGGGTAACGTACTGTGGGTTATTCTGAGTAGTAGGTTCAGGTGATTGTCTGCTTTTCCAGTTTGTCACTATTACTATCATGGTGATATTATTTGTATTATAACCAAAAATTTGTCTGTCCACTTTTCCTGCTTTAGTTTCAACTCTTTTATTAGTTCCATGCATTTTTTATTTAATCCTTGTCTTGTCCATCACTCATTTTTGTGTTGTCATTTAATTGACACTCATTGAATGAAGATGTCCTTTTAATTTCTAATCTTTTACTTATCAAAAAAAAAAATTCTAATCTTTAGACCAATCACTCTAATTTGATGGGGCCATGTGTTAATCACACTATGGAAGTACTTCTCCATGCCATCAAGCTACTTTGTATATTAGCAATAATCTTTTCATTCTTCCTAAAAAAGTAAACCAAATTGATGAAATTAATTACTTGTGAAAGTTGAGAGAAATGGTCACATCTTGGGCACTTTTGAGCACAAGTCTTTAATCTTCCATGTATCTTTTGTAAGTTCAGGTTATCTCTCTCTCCATTCTGTTACCACAGCTGAACCTCTGTAGTGGTCTGATCAACTAGTATAACGACACAATCGTAGGCTAAGTGACCAATCTATCAAATCAATATGCATCAAACACACCTTCTATATGTTTGTCGGTTTGTTTGTAACCAATACAGATCCAGATTCATCATATATAACTTTTGTGTTCTTTCTGCATAATTGTTGGTTTGAGTTATGTTTAGTTAACGGTAAAGGGTGTAGATGCTTTGCTTGTGGAGCGTGTAGCCAGAAAGGAATTCCGAAGTTTTACTTTTTTGGATATTCTTTTCTTCTTGCACTGTTTCTTAAATGTGCATGTGGTAAGCTCTAAAAGGGGCTCCAACGCCCTTTCCTTCCCTTGGAAAGAAATTTGGGGTGTGAAAGCCCCACTATGGGTCTCCTTTTTCGTGTGGACAGTGGCATTGGGGAAGATTCTTGTGATAACCTCATTAAGAGAGGCTATACATTAGTAGAGTGGTATTGTATGTAACGGTTTTGTGGAGAGACGGTGGACCACCTTTTGATTCATTGCATGGTTGCTTAGAATTTGGGGAGTTTTGTCTTTAGGTGCTTTGGTATCCATTGGGTGCTATTGGGGAAGGTGATGTATGTCATGTTTGGTCGTAGGAATTGGGTGGGTAAGTATTCCTCCACTATTTGGAATATGGTGATTTTGTGTTCAAAGTGGACTATTTGGAAGGTATGTAACCAATGTACATTTGAAGTTGTGGAGTGTATGTGGATCCTGTTGCTAGTAACTTTCTCTAGTTCTTTATTAGCTTGGTCCTGAGCATGGGGTTTTACACATTGTGTTTCTATTTCAATGTTTTTGGAATCTTTTCCCTTTTGTACATAATTTTCTTTGTAATTCTTTAGACTTCTTCATGTTGCTCATGAGGTTTTTTATTTTATTTTTTATTTTTTAGTAATACTATTCTTATCCATCTAAAAAAGTACGCATGGTAGGCTTTCTATCAGTTTGTAGGGCTATTTCTTAGCATGGCTTGCACTTCGCTTATTATGAAATATGTTTGAAAATCATATTCCTCATCTATGATTCTGAATCAATGCAATTGAACAATTAATATTGTATGCAGTTCGTTGAAGGAGGGATCGAGAAGGATGCAGATTCGGGTGATGAAGAAAATGAAGATGGAGGACTTGCATCTGAGTTAAATGAATCGGACATAAGTGGTGTTGATTCTCTGCATTTGGTAGAGCAGGTAAATTTTTTTGGACAATTAGAGCATGCATATTATTCGTAAGTGTTCACTTTAATGGAGCAGTTTGTGCAATCTATCTCGCAAAATTGTCCATGGCTGAGGCCTTAAGGAAAGATCTAATAGATGGGATGAGGATGCTTATATGTGTGAAGTTTTGCTTCGTGAGAAAAGCACTGTTAATGCTAATTGGCAATTGCATCAACCTTTGAATTTGCACAGAATAAAACTAAACTCACTTCTTTTATGGGATTTATGGGATAATATTTACTGATTGAGCTGTGAACAATTGAATTATAACTTGTAGAATTAAGATGTTTGGGCTTGGCAAGAAAGGTGGGTTGTTAAATGTATAAAAATAAAATGTGGGCAATTTGGTGCTAGATAAATAGTAGAACATTTGACAGAATTGAGCATCCTAATCATGTCATCAGTCTTTGCTGAGGACATTGTATGATTGGAATTCTGCCCTGGTTAGCACTCCCCACATTATTTTTCTTGAGTTAGAGTATTCTAATGTGAGATTGTTATTTTTTAAGTGGTTCAATCTACATCCTGTGTATGTGAACCTTATCCTTTTTTGACTAAATTGATTTTTTATATAATAAAAGTAGTATTCTGCTCATTCAAAAAAGGAGGGTGTTGGCCTCTCATCAAACACCCACTAGGTAATTATAGGGAGGAATCCCTGGGGTGGTTCCAAGATGTTGGTTAGGAGTTTTGGACCAGGATCTCATGAGGCCTTGGGAGCCACTAGAACAACCCCTTTGGGTTGTTAATCTATGCTCTTGGTCCAGAATAATACCATACTGTTTTGATCTAATTTAATCTTAACCTGTATACTCTAATATGACTTGGGCAACTTGCTGATTTCTGTTTAGAGCAAGAGAATAAGCATCTGGTCGGCTATGTGTGTTGTGTTTATCAAATTTGGGCATGGATACATGGTTTAAAATTTGGTGATGTTTTGGAAGATCTTGCAAAATAATGAAAGATGGGTAGCCTAGTGAAACCCAGTTCTTGAGTCGAAACATGTGAATATGTTTTGCCAATAATTTTTAAAATTGTATACTACTGTTAAAAAGTCACCTCATTTGTAGCATCCATAGAGCTTAGTCTTTATTTTATGATTGTATAGATTATATTGTTCGATTGCTATTGTAGATGAATTTTTTATATTAATGTATGCCAACGTAATACTTTCCAGTTTCCACATAGAAGTCTACTATATTATTCTTTGAAATGCATAAATAGGGAGATTTGTGATCTTCCTATTACTTAGAAATCATAGAAATATTCTGTAGGATTAATGGAAATTAATGCGTTGCCATTTGCACAAGACATTTGTTCCGCTTGCAAAATAATCATTGACTAAGGTATTGGAATCTTTGAATTTGGAAGTACCCATTTGAATGGCCAAATAAAGCCTGATTTAATACTTTGCATGGTTTGGGATTGTTTCAGGGCGGTAGTTTATTTTTTAATGTTTCAACATCAAATTCTGCACCACATATTTTCTTGTTTTTTATTTTTATTTTTTGAGCCTATAATTTCTCTCTTCTGTATCGTTTTCTTTTAGATTATCCTCATTGAATATTGTAATTTCTTATGTGAAATAAATTTCAGCCGACATTAAATTGTGATGTGGATGGAAGAGGAGAGGAAAATGAACAAAAAACTGAAGCAGGTCAAACCAATGGACCTGAAACTCAAGATGCAAGTGACGAGGTATACTTATCATTTCATGATCTCTTATTGCTTTTTTAAAAATCCTAGATTTTGTTCATGACTTCAGTTTTTTATCTTTAGTAAAGAGTTTAGGTTCTCATAATGTATGTTTGATGTCATATGCCTAAAATAGAATTTTACTGTTCACTGCCAATATTCCTCTTTTCATCTTCAATCTTTTGAGTCCAATACACTAGCTCATATTCTCAGTCCTAAGAAGACTATTTGATTAAAGGAAAAATACTTTAGAAGCCTATGCGTTGCTCATTCTCTTCCATTGATCTAGGGAAAATGATATATAAATAGTAGTTCCAACTAAGAAAACTGGTATGAGAAAAAAAACATCATTATTGTTAATATAAGGGGAAAAAGCTAGGAGTTGTTACATTTTTTTATTGGCAATTTAATACCGGTGGGTCTAAAACCCACGTCCTTAACCTTCACATTGCTTTTACAACAGGAGATGTCATTTTAACTAGAGCTCATTGGCTAGAGCTGCTATGTTGTTTGAGATTTTTCAAACATCTTTGTTATCTATTAAAAGCCATTGTTGGAATGCAATGCCAATTTAATGTTTGTTTTTCCAGGAGGAGGATAATGAGACCATGATTAGTAAAGACGCTGAATTGACAAAGCGTTTGAGAAATCAAAATCGCCGTGTCATAGCATCAGTGCGTGGAGGACGAAAGAATCTTGCCTCTAGAAATACCTACAAAGACAAGGGTGGTAGGTCCTCTCATAATTCTAAAATCCAGAAACAATTGAGCAGCTGGTGAAGTTTGTGGAGAATAACCACGTCTTCCTAGGCATGGATGCATGCCTTTCACTTTGAAACAAGATCAGTGATGGGAAGAAAATCGATTGGATTTACTTTTGTGTCTATCACGGGCTTGTTTCAATAATTTTTATGAAAATTGTAAGGGCCTTGATTGTATAATATAGGCTATTAGGGGTAGTAGCTTGCATTGTTGAGAGTATGTATTACATAATTATTATCCATATAGGTTGTACTAATCCACAAAGCTCCAAATTTTGCTGGTTATTGGAGAGGTGATTGGTAGGCAGCTTCACTCCTTACTTGTCCCCTTTTTTTTTGGTGTAAGGCGCCTTTCATCGTATTAAGGCTCAACCTTTGATCTTCTTTGTTAGTTAGGGTAATCTATACCCTCTTTTTTATTGAATAAATCTGCTTATTCATAAATAAAATATAAAGAGAGAGGAAGAGATTGTTAGAATAATTTAATGGGTCTGCTTAATTGATGTCCAACTAATGTAAATTGTTGTTGAGAAGAATAGAGAGGAAAAAAAAGGTTGAGAAGAATAGAGGGATAATGCCTTGTTTAAATCCTTTTTATTTATTTATTCAGATTTTGAAAACCTTGGGAGGACTTGGAATTTGGAAAATTTTGGAATATTGTTAAAATGTCTACACTTAAATTTTGCATATTATTTAACCTGAAAATGAGTAAAAGTATGCTAAATCATTCTCCTATCCTATGTGGTCAACTTTTGCATATTAATGCTTGCTACAGTACGTAGAAGCAATAATTTCCACCATAATATATGTTGTTGATAAGTATATATTGTATATTAGAAAACTTGAGGTAATGAAATTATATTTCAACTCCACTATCGTTCTTAATTTCTGAAATGTTTTCTACTATAAAGTAACAAAGCAAATTTTAAGAAAGTAAAATAACTTGGAGTAACACTATTTATTTTCTGAGATATTTTCTACTATAAAATAACAAAGCAAGTTTTAAAAACGTAAAATAACTTGAATTAACACTTTTTATTATCTGAAAACATAGAGAGCTTGTGACAGACTTCTGTTCAATGGAATTGCCTAATATCTTTGCTTTGCAGTAATATAACCTACATTTTTCAGTTGTAGAGAAATGCTACAACTAGGAAATGTTTTACAAAATCTTATTTTTTTTAAAGTAGGGCATTGTCTACACTTGTTAGTGTACATCGTCGGTACACATCACACATTTCATTTGTTAGTTTACATATATTTATTGTTTTATAGTTTATCCAAATCAATAAAGTAGCATTCTTCTCATTTGTATATTTGTTGAGTTGAGTGGGCTAAAATTCTCATGCATTTCTTTGGCTTAAAATGAGAAGGCATTTCCTACATCCATTCCTTGGTACTAAGATTTCAATTCAGAGAATCCATGATCACTATAGGTTAAACTAAGTTGAATCATGACATTTTTCTCAACAAAATTTTTTTTTTTTTTTGAATAATGACATGTAAAAGTGTCAAGTATTAGAAGCTTATATGAAAAAATAGGACAAAGTCAACCAAATATAAAATTTTATTTTTTAATTTTAGGTGAATGAAGGGAAGATATATGGAATGTGATGAAAATGTGCTGCAATAACAAAATTACTATACAATATATTAACTTGAAAATGAATCTATTTTTGAATACAAAAATCTTACTTGATTTTTGAAAACTAGAATAGTACTTCAAACTTTGATATTCATTTACAAATTTCAAAATGTTACAATGATAATTTTGGAGGTTTTGATAAATATGTGTTTGAAATGAAAGGGAACTTAGGACTCAGATAAGTTGTTGTTTTTTCAATTATGTCCCTTAAAACTGATATGAATGCCTTTTAGGCTTACAAAAGTGAACACGAATGGAAAAAATATCAATAATACAATGAACAGTCATGTACGTTATTGAGCAACAATGAACAACTTCTGTCAGCTATGATTTCTTGATACATCCAAAGCACTGCAAATAAACAGCAGTCAAAATAATTACTGCAATGATTTGTCTTCAGTAATTTCTTTATACTATCAAGACGGATACAGTATTTGTCTTCACTTCAAGTTTTATGACCGAGCATCTAAAATTAGGGTCTCTTTAGATACCACTTATTACTGAAAATT
The DNA here is from genome assembly GCF_040712315.1 of Castanea sativa. Lineage (NCBI taxonomy): Eukaryota > Viridiplantae > Streptophyta > Magnoliopsida > Fagales > Fagaceae > Castanea > Castanea sativa. The sequence goes on along the minus strand of NC_134019.1, from coordinate 16,827,357 downwards.
AAAAATACTGTAGCAAAATAATTTTTAAATGTAAGAATAGTACCGTGGGACCCAGATTTAAAGTTGTTTTTGCTGAAATTCATACTTGTGGGTCCTATGAACAATGCACGGGACCCATAGAATAACGCCAAACGCAGAGCAAAATAATTTTTCTGTGCAATCCAAACATACACTTAAGGTATGTTTAGATACCGCTTATTTTGCTAAAAACTAAAAATACTGTAGCAAAATAATTTTTAAATGTGTGAGTAGTGCCGTAAGACCCATTTTTAATGAAAGTTTTGCTAGAAAAAGAGGTGTGGGTCCCGTGAACAGCGCATGAGATCCACTGAAAGTGCATTGACTTTGCTGAAATGCACTTCTCAAAAAAAAAAAAAAAATGCAAAAGCAAGGATAGTGCTTTTCAGCACTATCCAAATGGGTATTTAGTAGTCGTTATGGAGTTAATTCAACTAATAAATTATATTATTGTCTAATAAAGTCATTTCGAGTTTTTTTTTTAAAATTTTTTGTAAAAAGTTTCTTATTAGTTTTACTAATTGTTTTAAATTTAAAATATTAAAAAAAAATGTAAATACCACCTCATTTTGGCATCTAATTGTGTGATTTGGACGGATAGTAACAAAGCGACTACATTGATCACAAGTAGAACCTATATGACTGAAATAAATATTTAAATTAAATATTTAAAAAAATTAAATGGTATAATTTATAAGGGTATGCGTTAGTAAATCTCATTTATAATTTAGTATAAGAATATTTATTGATAGGTCCATCCTAAAATTGGGCCTAAGATCTAGGTCCATCCGACCCAATGAATGCAAGCTACTGCGGCCCGGCAAAGAAAAAAAAAATCATTTTTTGTCATCATTTCTTTTTTGATAGGAAATGTTTTGTCATATTCAGTCACTGGTCAGTGTAAAAACGAAAACGTCAAAATCTTAAATCCACAAGTTGGGCTTATATTATTAAGTCAATTAGGTGGGCCATACAGCCCAAGACCTTTGAACACACGGGCGGACAAGACTGTAGCAGAAAAAAAAAAAATGATAAGAGAGGTCGGCAACTGTGTCTGTAACGACTAGTCGATTGCCAAACTGCCAAACTGCCAAACAACCCCTCCTCTAATAATTATTATAAAAAAATTTAAAATTTAATTTCACAATTTACTAATTTGTGCTATATTTTTCTACCCATTAATACTCTATGCACTAGACCTGTTAAAATATAGACAGCAACATGTGCTTGACATATGTTCATTTCCAAATTTTGACAAGTCATCGAAACCGGTTTCATGAGATTAGGTATAAGATTAGTAGTGTTTTTGTATTGAAAATCTTAGGTAACAATCTATTAGATTAAAGAATCTATATTACGATCCTCAAAAAAAAAAAGAAAAAGAAAAAGAAAGAATTTATACTAATGTTTAAGAGGTTTTTCCTATTTAAATTTCTCATTTTTTAGTTAAAAAATGTCTCTATAGTCTTATGTTTAAGTAAAGACAAAACTAAAGGACAATCTGGTAAAAATACAACTCTAACTCCCATTAAAATATTTCTTAAAAAATAGGACTACTCCTGTATTCACTTATAAATTAGATTTTTAAAATAAAAATTATATAGATATAAAATAATTAAAAACAATTTTTTTTTCTACAAAATAGGACAACTAAAATAATTCCTCATAGCATGTGCAAATCGCATGTGATGAGGATAGTAATTTTAAAGAGGGTATCTCATGCGTCAAGTGCATGAGACCAACCTCTCACAAGGAGGTGAACCCTACTCTCATGTACTTGGCGTATGAGAGATTTTTCCATAATTTTAATAGTAATATAAAATTATAACTAGTTAAAATATGTGTCTTACAATTTGTTATAAAATTATGAGAAATAATATGTGCACAATATTTTCACAACAAATCATAGGTGGTTGATTGTTATTAGTTCAAATTTGAACCTAACATTAAGATTACTTTTTTTTCCTAACAATAATAACTGGTAACAATTTAACACTTAAAATTTATTGTAAAAATATTCTAGATATATCATTTCTCATTACTAAACATTTTTTTTGTTTTTGTCGGAATAAAATATTATAAAAAAATTGCGAATAAATCCCCACCACGGCACGATCCACGCGCGCACTCATACCACGACACGACCCACTCCCACCACCACTATATTCTCTCCTCTTCTCCTCCAACATGTGGTCCGCACGGGACACGTGTCAAGTTTCCAGAACCTACTTAAATTACGTGGACCAATAAAAACATCGAAACTGATCGGATCTCATCGCCCACCTCTCGTCCACGAATTCTGATATCCACCCCCTCGATCTCCTCGCCACGTGTCCTCTCCTGCGTCACCCTTTTTATTCACCCTAAATAAATTATTAAAATATTCTCTCCACAATTTTTTTTAAAAATAAAAAAATAAAAAATAAATTTTTTTTCCTCTCTCTCTCTAAAGCTTCTTCTTGTTGTGTGAGAGAAGAAGAAGAAAACTCTACTCTTGAAACTACGAGAAAGTTACTTACCTCATCGAAAATCGGAGAGCCAAAATTTTGATTTTCTCTTTCAATCCTCAGACTCTGAAATATTCGGTTTTTCCGGGAAACAAAGGCTTTTGGTTTTTTTTTTTTTCTTTTCACTTCACAGGTGAGTTTTGTTGCTCTGAGCTAGATCCATTTTTGTACTGCAAATTCTCTGCTTAACTTTTTTTTTTTTTTTTTGCATGTTTGAATTGTTTGGTTACTGATGTATATGCCTTGATTGGTGGCTGAGAAAATACTGGAAATGAAAAGGATGCTATTTTTTTTTTGTCGATTTAATTTCTTTATAATGAACAAAAAAAAAAAAAAGGTCAAAATGAGTCTAATAGTATCTTCTGATTAATTTTTTTTTTAAATACTGAAGTATAAATGCTCTGATTGGTTGCTGAGAAAATCTTTGGAAATGAAAAGGATGCTAATTTTTCTTGTTTATTTAATTTCTTTGTATTGAACCAAAAAAAAAAGAAAGGTTTAATTTAAATTTGATTTTCTTTCTTTCTTTCAACTCAGAGACTCTGAATTTTAGTTTTTCTGGAAAGAAGTTTTGGTTTTCACTTTTCAGGTGAGTTTTGCTGTGAGATAGATCCATTCTGTTCTAGCAAATTTCTGCGTCTGATTAAGTTATTTATTTATTTATTTTTTATAGAATTTTGTGCATGTTTGAATTGTTTGGTTACTGATGTATACTTTGATTGGTTGCTGAGAAAATACTGGAAATGAAAAGGATGCTATTTTTTTTTTATTGAACCAAAAAATAGGTCAGAATGAGTCTAATAGAATCTTCTGATTAATTAATTTTTTTATTTTAATATTTATAATTTTGTGCATGTTTGAATTGTTTGGTTACTGATGTAAGCTTTGGTTGGCTGCTGAGAAAATATTGGAAATGAAAAGGATGCAATTTTTTTTTTTTATTGAACAAAAAAAAGTAAAAAATGAGTCTAATGTTTTTACTGTTTCTGTTTCATTAATTTGTGCCTTTTCCTATTATTATCGTTAAAAAATCAAATTAGGACAGAAACTGTAAAGCTTTGTTTGGTTGGATTTTTTACCTGCAGTTAAGTGTTGGAAAATTCACTTAATTGAACTTCATACAGTTATTATTAGTTTGGTTGCCAAGAATATTTTCTCACTCTTTTTTCTTTATTATTATTACTTTAATTTTCAGTAATCTTAGGGTTTTGGCATATTCTTCTTCTTTGCTGTTCTCAGAATTAAAAGAATCTGAAATTATTTATCTATTGGGTTGTGGTTGGAAATAAATTTCTAGTTAAATTTGATAGAAACAATTATAATGCTTAATTTGATCTGTGTTTTTCCTTCTCAAAAAAAAATAGGACTCATAGCACCCTATTTCTCGGAATCCAAACTGGTATAACTGTCTGAGTATCGGATTGTGTTTCAGGGTTTTTTTTTTGGTAATTATGTAAGATTGCACAAAAAAAATTCTATGCTTATTAACAATCACGTTGCTCCTAATTGGCTAAATTGAGTTTAATTGTTTTTGATTGAATTGCACTGCCTTTTCTTTTATAATCAAGTTACTTTAGTTTTATCGGTTTTGCAATGTGATCACCACTTATGTTTCCTTGGTTTATTTTTTGATGCAGGAAGCAAAATTTGGCAATAGAAATTTCACTATAAACATGACATCATTTCAATCAACTGCATGTGTCTGGGGTGGTGGATAGAGGATCTAAAGGAATGTCTGACTTGTACATGTGTGAGGTAGTATACGTTTTATCCATTCAGATTAGTTCCATAATTTGCAGATTTCTTTTCTATAATTCCCATAGATTGTAAAACTTGGCTTGAAAGATTTTAATTACGTGTTTGGCTTCATGATTTTGGGTGGTCATAATAACCTTTTATATTGATGGTTAGGAAGATTACCTATAAATAAAAAAGAGACTTGAGAATTTTTAAAAGAGCCTTGAGATTTTTCAACAAAAATATAACCTTTATGGATCCTCCCATGCTTTCTTGAATGAGAAAAATGAGAAATATATATCATGATAAGCTCTTCTGATCTATATATGGGTACTTTAGTGCAGTCTAAAACCAATGAATTAGCTTTTGGCGCTTTACATGTGGTGGAAGGTTATTTGAAAATGTTTCCTCATGTTAGTGGTTGTGCGGCTTCTCCTTTTACTGATTATCCAAGAGGTTATCAATCTGGTTTTCCTTGCTATTTATCTCTAAAATTCTACTTTGAATTAACATAATGGCACATTAGGTGGAAGGCTATTCCATTTACATATGTCTCATCTTGTTTGTTATATGGTCTTCTATAATTTTTTATTCTATATGAAAAAAAAAAAATTCCTTTGAAGGCATAGTTCTGTCACCTAAGGTTCTGAAGGAATAGGTCAACTTTCTCTTTAAAGGGTAAAAAGCTGTTGATGTGGTTATTTCATTCTTATTTATTTTTGGTGCTTGTTAAGAGCGCTAGAAAAATGATTTCTGTAATGTGTAATTAGATTCTTTGGGGTACTTGAGAACTAGTGTTATGGAGGAACGATCTACCGAATACCTTTTATTGCTCAGCTATTTTGCTTGGAAGAATTAAGAACCGCTCTGCAGCCCATGCTGTGTGCTTTCTCATCCTCTAATACCACATCTATTATTTCATTTTAAACTTTTAGTTACTTTTATGTTACTCATACGGGTTATGATAAATTGTCTGTATTCTAATTAATTGGGATCTTCTAGGCCTTCTCTTTTTTTTGCTTGCATTACCAATTGTGTTACCTTCAAGCACCATGTACGATTTTGTATGTTATTTATTTATTTCTCGGATAATCTTAGTTCTTGTGGTGATTGGTTTACATCTTCCATCTTATGCTGTTATGCATCAATTAGTGTAAATTGTTTTATTCTTTGATGTCTTCTAGATGTTATGGCTTTACTTTGATTCTCCTTATAGATCCCCTACTGTTGTTTTAAGGGTCTTCAGTTATGTATGATAACCTTGGTTATAAACTACCTGATTAAAAAATTCCTTAGCATATAAATTAGTATTTATTTTAGTTTTATGGTCAAATCTTGTTGGCTCCATTGCATAGATGGATTTATGTATGCTTGCATATCATACCTATGGTCAAAGAGAAAGATAAATTTGTGTGCGAAAAGATGGATTTATGCATGCTTGCATATCATACCTGTTTTACACAGCCTGTATAGTTTGTAGTGCACTATTCTCACTATCAGCATATGGACTCTGCATCATTAAAAAATAATACTCACACTTTTATCTTAACTTCTTCTATAGCTGTTGCATTAAATTAATGATTGTATCATGAAAATCTACTTGAGCAAGTGTTTTTTTGCTCCCCCCCTTGTATTCATCAGGTTACGAGCACTAACTTGTATCATTCTGATTTGTGTGCTTGTATTGCAATACTGCTTAGTGTCCCTTCTTTATTGAAGGTCTTGACTTATATGTTGGTAAGACTTAAGATTGTTCTAGAACTAGTCTCGCTATCTCTTTGACCTAGTTTTATTTATTTATTTATATTATTATAAAGATTTGGTTTGGTTAAGATTGTTACTTGTTATATTTTAATAAATTTGAGATTAGTATATGTGCTCATACTAAAAATAAATATTAATTAATTAATTGCCGTATCTCTGCTGTGTTGTGTCCTAGTTTTTCATGAAATACCATGTCGGGGTGTTCTGTGTTGTGTCTTATTAACCGCATGCCTTCCATATTTTTTGGTGGTCAAATTCCTCATGTTGTCTTATTTCCTTATACACCAATGTTCCATTTGTCTTAAAATTTTTGGGTATGTTTGTTATGTTCATACTTTAGTTCTAAGGGGTGATAGGTTTGATCCCATGTCTATTAAGAGTGTTTTCCTAGGATAGTTGCATGCTCAGAAAGGATAGAAATGTTATTTTCAAATCTTCAACATCACTTCATTAGTGCTGATCTCACATTCTTTGAATCTATTTCCTATTCTTCAATTATCCAAAAGCTTAAGCTATTGGGATTTGATAAATTAATCATTTAACTACATACTTCTAACAAACCTCATGAAAGGAGGTATGGTCTTTGTAAATCAATGTGTAATGTGCAAACTTGCAGAGATTTGTATCACTTGATTTTGGTGTAAGGTTTGTCAATGTTGGCATCTTAGACCTATTTCTTTTGGAAATAGGGTTCAAAATGTAGCTCCATTTTGTTTGATGTGTCAGATTAGAACAAAGTGGGTGATGCCTCAAGCAATGGGAGGAGTTCTTCAATGTTGGCATCTTAGATCTATTTCTTTTAGAAATAGGGTTCAAAATGTAGCTCCATTATGTTTGATGTGTCAGATTAGAAACAGGAGGGTCATTGAAGAGTTAGAGTTGAATATTAAGAGGTTGAAATCCCAATTTGTGGGGTCTCTCTTCTTTTGGATGTCCTTGGATGGATTGACTGTGGAATATGTATGATTTTATTGACTCTTTGTACTCTTAGGGTATGTTTGGTATACATGGTTGATTATTACCTGAGAATAGAAATGAATGTTTCTAGGAATACAAGAAGTTGGATTGGAATAACTACTCCTATTCATCCATTTGAATATTCCTATTGAGTAATAGAATCCTTATTTTGTATTCCATAGTTTGGTACAATATGATAAGATAGTATAATGTAATCACATCCCCGACAAATTTCAAAAGAATATTCTAAGCAATAGAAAATAAAAAGGCATTTTGAGGATTATGAGTGTTAGAAAATAATGGTTAAGCAATTATATTCTCAATTTCCTATAAGTTTAAGCTCTTGCAACTAGTTACTAGTGGTTGTTTATCATGGTTTTAGAGCAAGTCGTAATAGATCAAACTTTATTCCCACTCTACCTCTCATTTAAAAATTTCACATGTTGGGTTCCGCTTATTGAGGGTGAGTTTGAATCTACATACAAGGGAGAGTGTTAGAAAATAATGGTTAAGTGATCATATTTACCATTTCCTATGCTTTCAAGACTAGTCGTAGTCTATCAATTAGCATGTTCTATTTATTCCATTTTGAATAAATTTTTTTTTATACAGTCCTTATGTTATAATAAGTTTCCTATTCCCTTGTGCTTTTGCCTATTTTCTGTGTATTACGATGTTTTTGAAATCTTACTATTTTCTACCTGTTAGAATAATGGTAAATGATTAAATTTTTCATGTCCTCTTTGTTTAAGCTTTTGGGAGAAGTTGTGGTTTATCATGATATTAGAGTAGGTGGTCTTGTGTTCAAATCTTGTCGTCACTTTACCCCTTATATAATATTTTAACATTTCATGTTTTGGGGCCCACTTATTGAGAGGGAGTTTGGGCCCACACTTGTAGGGAAATGTTAGAATAATGGTTAAGTGATTTAATTTACTCTTTCCTGTTAGCTTAAGCTTTTGACATAAGTTGTTGTTCACCTCCATATACCAAAATAATTCATTGGAATGAAATATGGTATCTCCATCATGGACTAATACACGAAAACATCTTTAACTTACATCTTCTTCCTGTATTTGTCTGAATCAAATTTATTTTTATGCGAAGTTAAGTTGACCTGGAATTGTTGCACCGGATAAAACCAAATTCAAGTTAAGCTTTAAGAAAAAGATGATTCATTTAGATTGGCCCTGGGCTTATTATGAGCTCCTCTGTAATCAAATATATATATATATATATATATATATATCTTTTTATCCTTTTCTTTTTTATTGGGTTATCCACTGTTCAGATGATTTTTTTTTTTTTTTGTGTGGTTTTATTCTGATGAATATTTCTTTGACTTTTTCATAGTTCCTGAATTGTATCTAAGATGATGACTAAAGTTTCTGTCATGATGTTACAGCTTGAAGACAATGTGTGGGATGACTTTGATGAGAGTGGTGATCATATAGTGCCTCGTCCTGGTGACGAATGTAGGGACCAATTTGCAGTACAGGGTGATAACCATAAGAAACCACGGCGTGAAGTAATTGGTGTTACAATTAATGCTGCTAATGCAATTAAACATAGTATTCGGGAAAAGGAGGAAACGAACTTACCAATTCTGACCAAGGAATACGCAATGCTGGAAAAAGGTTCATGGTCTCAACCACCTGACGGCATGTTTTCTTCTTCATGCGATAATGACTCACTTAAGGAAGTGACAAGTAATCAATCTGATGATATGAGGATGCCTAGACATTGTTTCAAAAGTGGAAATATAGATTCAGGTGGCAGTGAGTCGTGTGCCGATGATCCTATCTTAAGTGACAAGTGTGCAGCAGTTGATGATAATCTGTACCGTTATTCACTCAGTAACATATCCCAAACAGATGATGATCTCAGCTTTCTGGACAATGACCGTGAAGACAAAGAAAGTAGTGATCTCTTGTACTATTGGTGGCCGAATATAGAAAATTTTGAGGATGTTGACAAGATGTTTAGGTAGTCTTCAAAATCCTTCTTTATATAATTTATATTTTCTATTGCTTTCCTTTTTATGTGACATTAATACTGGATCTCTTTGAAGTTAATGATTTAGTATTGATATCCGTTCTTTTGATCTTGCAGAAATAGTGATTCAACTTTTGGATTAGGGTCTCTTGGTAATGAAGAGGAGTTGTGCTGGTTCTCATCTTCACATGCTACTGAAGTATCTGAAGATGCATTGAAGTCTGACAAGAAGTTTCCAGGTCATGATGCAAGTGCAATGAGAAGTATACCAGAACATCATGAGGTTTCCAGGCCAAACAATGCAGTTATTCCAATCAATGATTCCAGCAAGAGGTGTGTTTCCATGGGTGAGCAAATGAATTCTGAGACCTCAGATATTGATGACCCCGCCACTCTTAGTCAGTTATCATTTGTTATGGGATCAGATACAAAAAGTGAGAGTAAGAATGGCTTAACGCCCAAAGACCAGGTAAGCTTCTGTGAATTCAAATTGATGCTTATTTTTATCCAAAAATTAAAAATGATTGTTTATTTTTAAAATATACTCTATATCTTGGGAAAAAAAATTGTGAGATTCCACAATATATATATGTGTGTGTGTGTGTGTGTGTGTGTATATATTGCAGTCACTTGACTTCAGTGATAGTATTAAATTCAACATTAAATGTCATCCAAAAAGAAAAATGAAGTTCAATATGAAACCTATCACCCTGTTTAAAGGCTAACCCCCCCAAAAAAAGGATTACAGTAACTTACAAAGCAATTTGTTGTAATATCCAGACCAGGACCACTAAATTTTCACTTCAATTATGCTTTGAGACTGTGGTTGGCAACAAAATATCAAAATAAAATGCATCTAGTGTATCTGACACAAAATTTGCGATTCAAATTCATTGTAACTTTTGGTGTTTAGGTTCTACTTTTCTTGAACTTGCTTCCCTTGTTAGTACCTTTTCCTCCTGTTAGGTAGAACACGCGTATATTATTTTAATATTCTCTCTCTCCCCCCCCCCCCCCCCCCCCCTCTTTCCCTTCTCTGAAGCTAACATATCTTAATTTCACATAGTTCATCTTTGAAAAGGGATTTGGTATTTTTCTTACATAGAAACTTAGAATGCTTAATCTATTTGAACATCTGACAATCACATATCTGTTCTCCCTTTTTTCCATGAAGAACCTTCAAAATTTTAACAATTTTATGATTACATGACAGATCAATTTTCATCGAAAGCAGTCAAAGAACCAGAACCAAACAGAAGGGAAAAGAAAAGATCGTCATCTGGAAAATGGTGTTTCGTTGCAATCGCATGAAGTTTTTTCTTCCCTTGGAATTCATCAACATAAACAAGACATAGGACCTGATACCTTGAGTTATATGCAGACGCATGTACCCTATATGCACTTAGACTATCGTCATCCTTCAGATATTTGTCAAACATCAGGTAACAGATCTGATAACAATGGCCCCCCATCCCCTTCTCCTAAGGAGTCTTCCTATGCATCAAATCCAGTCCGGTCCATGGAGAGTTCTCATGGTCCTTCACTTGAGGTTCCTGTGAAAACAACGAATGAAAAGAGAGAAAAACTACATTGCTGCCAGGATTTACAAGCTCCAAGTACTAGGAAGTCTAAACATGTAAATATGACTACTCCAATGGCATTTGGTCTACCTTCAGCTCAGAAGCAAGCACAGCTCTCTGAAAATGAGGGTGAAGCCCATAGTGAAGTTGGAGTTACCAAAGGAATTCCAACAGAATTTGATTCTTCAAATGCACAGGAGAGCTCTTGCATGAGCTCTGTGTTGGATGAGATCTCACTAGAAGCAACTAGTTTTCGCCAGCTTCAACAAGTCATGGTACAGGTAAATGATATACTAAAGTTTTGAGTATGTTGTTACTATTAAATTTATCATGGTAGCATGAGAATCTATGAACACTTGAGTGCTGATGTGTGAAATGATATATTACCTTATAATGATATAGTATTCGTCCATTGTACTTAAGAGCTGAATTACACCATTAATATCTGATACCTGAAAATGTAGAAAGTGCTAAAATGCATAACTCTACTTTTCTTAAATATTTCAATTTTCTCAACAAGTGGCAACAGAAATGTGGGAGGGTAAGTAATTTGGGGTGGTTTGAGGATTGGGATCGGCATTCTTAATTCGGACCTCAGGCTAATAGGAACTGTCATGTCCTTCTGTCTTAAGCTCAAAATGGCTTTTCATTTGCCCCTCCAGTCCATGATTAAAAATAAAAAAAATCCCAAACCAACAGCCCATCTTGCATGATCAATCACATACTCAATGTCTATTGGTATTTTCCCCCAATTTATGTTTTCTCACAATAATGAAGTTATATAAAGATTTACGTACTCAATGTCTATTGGTTTTTTCCCCCAATTTATGTTGTCTCACAATAATGGAGTTATATAAAGATTTACGAGAGAACTTCAAAAGATCAAATGACTAATAAGCACATATATTTGTAGAACACAAACTCCATGTCTCATTATTTTTTTATTGTACAAAAGTTATCACGTTAATTTTTCTTTTTTTTGCACTATTTTTTCATCATATGCTAATGCATTGCACATACATTAATAGTGTGCTATTTTATACATATATATATTTTTCCCTTTTTTGATAATTTTCAAATTGACTGAGCTGAAATCCTGAAACTACTTGAATTCAGTTGGATATCAGGACAAAACTGTGCATAAGGGATAGTCTATACCGGTTGGCTAGAAGTGCTGAACAAAGGCATAATTGTGCAATGATTGGAGGCAATGGAGATGACAATGATGGAAATCGGGCATTAATGGTTCAAGAGACAAATAAGTATGCAATAACTGCTTACTCTCAGTTTCCATTTTAAATGCTTGCTAAGATCTAATAGTATTGTCTGAGTTTTTCCATTGCTTCTTGGTCATGTGTTTTTACAACCACAAAGTTGTTTTATTACCCATACGTGGGATGGGTTGAACTCAATTTGCCAACCTGTGATTTAAAAATTGTAATTTACCCACTCTAGGTTTAATTCCTTAATCATAAATTAGCCCAAATTAGTTAAAACTTGCATGTTTAATCTTGTTTTTTGAAAAGTAAACGTATAAAACAAAATAGCAACCTTATAACAATCTGAATAATTAAATTCTTGAACCTAAAGTATTTACAGTATGTACTTGTTAGTACCCTAGTCGTGAATGGACAATAAAACCAAAATGTACTCTTTGAATCACAAAATTTGGCAACCCCAACGAGGTCATTGTTGTTGTTGTTTTTATTTTTATTTTTAAAATCATCTCATATGTTTTATTCCTCTCCAAAATTAATGGATGGAAAGCCCCGGAGCGTATTACCTATGCAATAAAAATGACAATGGTCAAGCATATCTAGACACTAAAACTAGTTTTACATTGGAGACAGATTGATTCCTTCATATATATTAGAAAAGAAAATCTAAACAAGCTATATGAGCCTGCCCTATTGGAACCATGATTTATGATAATAGTGTCATGCGGAGAACCCAAAAAAACTAGTAGGTTCACCTACTATTATTTTATAATTACAGTTCAAGGTACAAAGCTCCAGCACACTAGTACATAAACAAGGAGACTTGGACATGCGTTACATTAGCGCTCACACCAAGATCATATATCCTCATATACAACATAGACACCTTCACATAAAAGCCTGTCCAGCTGACTCATCATGGCAAACAACCTACCATTCCCTCACATCTCATCAACACTCATGGCTTGCATGAAACATAAATGCCTCTGTTAATAGTTATAAAAAAGTTGGTAGCTTAACTAACTTTAAGTTTCCATATTCATGTTTGTAATAGGTTCATTTCTTCGCAACTTAGGAAAAAAAATTCTAAATAAGCCATATGGGCCTACCCCATTGGGACCATTTTTTAGCTTTTAGAATAATTAGTGTGTCATGTAGAGAGCCTACAAGAACAACAAAACTCACCTATTATTATTTTACAAATACAGTGCTAGGTTCAAAGTCAAGCACACTAGTGCATTAACAAGGACACTGGACACACATCACCTTAACTCTCTCACCAAGATTGCTTGTCCTCACTCCTCATATATGGTGTAGAAACCCTTACACAAAAGTGTGCACGGCACACTTGTCTCACCTAATAACTTACCTAATTCTCTCTCACCTTCACTCAAGACTCAAGGCTTGCATGACACATAGATGCTTCTTTTCATAGTTATAAAAGGCCAGTGTCTTAGCCAACTTTTAGTTTCCTTATTGCTCCAATGCGGTTTTATCTTCCCATGAGAGGAGATTTCGAGTGGTAAATGAAGATACTGCAGTAGAGGGGAGGCTGTGGATTTTCATCATCAAAGAAATATAATATGCAAAAATATTATTAATCAAAATTCTCTCTATTTGCTGCCAAAGACCAAATCAAGATCTTATTATGGAAATGTTAAAATCCTTTTAACTAAAAGGGGAAAGTATCTCTTAATAACTGAGAAAATTCAAATTATACTAAAAGAAGAATAAAAAATAAGTCTCTTGACCAAACAATTAGAAATTCCATAGTCAAACAACTAAGTCTCTAAGATTAGTAAAGAGTACCCATAAATGTAGAACTTCCTAATTTTATATTTGAAATTAAGACACTAGACCTAAACTTGTTGATCTGGCAAACTTTTTGATCCTGCCAACACTAGTATGATCTTTAGGGATTTATTCGTGAAGCAAATGATGTGGGTGACTACTTACCAGAGGCTAAATAAATGGCATGTTTGAAGTTTTAGGATTAGTTCAATTTTGACATGAAGCCTAATTCACTTGGCAAAAATTGAGGCCTAGTGCACTTAGAAAAAATGAGGCCTAAGCCTAAGGCCCCTTCTACCCCCAAGATTTGAAAAGGTGTTAAGGCCCCCATTACATTAACAAAAGCCCTTCCCCCAAAAAAAAAAAAAAAAAAAAAAAATCCCAAAAATGTAGACTAGAGGTGTGTTTTGCATTCTTTCCTTTACCTCCAAAAAGGCCCTCGATATTTAGTCAATTTAAATCCAACCTCGTTGAAACCCTAAACAGTTTCACTAAAACAAGTGTTATAAGTTTGCCTAATAATCATTGAGAATCAATTTTCCCGTCAACTAGAGGTTTTGGTTTTGTAAATCAGTCTCCCGTACAGTAGATTACACTTTTTAGTGAAGTCGAAATAATTTCTTTAATAAGTGTAATTCTATTGTCTATTTAGTGACGTTGAAAGAACTTCTTTAATAAGTGTGATTCTATTGTTCTACACTTTTAAAATTTATTTTAGTCTTGTCCTATTATGATTTTACATTATAATTTTAAGTGGATTAGCTACTATCAATGGAAAAAGAGATGCTAATAAATCCTAAATACAGAAACTTAATAAGTATTATTGTATCTCATAAAACGAGACATTGAATGGATTAGCCACTATCAATGGTAAAAGAGATTTTAATGAAACCTAAATACAAAAACTTAATTAGTAATATTGTATCTCAATTCTCAAAAAACAAGACAATTGGTTTTAAAAAAAAAATAAACTATGATATATAGTTAAACAAAAAATATTTATACATTAAAGAAAACTCCACTGAAATTTAGTTCCTTAGGCCTCAAAAGGCCTAATGAAGCACTTTTGTTGACTAATTTGGATGCAATTCAGTCCTCTATTTACATTTTGTATGTAGCGGGTGGTTCATTTTGTTTCTGTTTTCTTTCCATCTAGGAGTTGAGGGTTTGTCAGTGATTTAAAAAACTTTTTGGACATGGACGGTAGTGGTGGGCAATGGGTCTTCATATGTTGGTTTTTGTTTGTTATGTTTTGTGTACAATAGTTGGATTTTAATACTAACTTTGTTAGCAATCAAAATCCTACTAAGTTAGGAAAACATGAGTCCATGAGCACTTTTATACATAAAACTCCTGAAGGGCTTTGGTGAGATTCCATGCTGTGGGGATCAAAAACACAAGAGCTGAAGAACACTATGGCTATTCTTGATCCACACAACTAATTTATAAAAAGTATGAGTCGGAACCCACAATGGGAGAATCAAACAGATGATTAAAGACAGAAAAGACTGAATCATATCTTTATATGGACAGAATAAGTATTCTTGAGGGGAATACAGAGATAAAGGAAGATGAACACTGCTACAAGCTCCTCACTTTCTCTCTCCTAGTTTTTCTCTCAATTTTTCTGGATCCCCCTTCCTGTTGCTCCCCTTCTCCTTTTATAACCCCTCTCCTCCCCCAGCTGTCCTGCTCTTTAGCTGAATTTTTGGGGTGATACGTGTCCCATCAGCATACATTTCTGCCATTTTGTGATCATGAGGGCAGACTTTGGGGGTTGTCCTCCCTGTTCAGGCCAGTCAATTAGCAATTAATGTGGCTAACATTAGGTGGGAGGAGTCTTAAATGCGGAGGTGACTGCTGCATTGGGTTTTGCGTTTTTCCAGAAGTGTTCCCGTGGTAATCCGATGAAGTGAGGCCTTCTTGGTAAAACGGATGGGTATACCTCGGTATGATTGCACATCGTCGGGAACACGGGTTCCATGGGCTTCCGGGGCGCGGTCCCCAGCTTGCATCTTCTGGACAATAGACTCCCTTAAATCCCTCCAGGTTTTCGGGCTAACGCCTTACCATGGAAGGGACGTCTTAGCTTTTCTTCCTTGGGTCAGCGTCTTCAGAGTAGACTCAGGTCTATTCCCCCACAAATACTTATGTCTTTCTCCTTCATTTATTTATTTGATTTTGTTTTCTAAAGATCTCAACAATTAACTAATTATATGTTATTTTTATAAAGCAGAAATCCTTTCAATCAGATTTGAACTAGTGTCAGGATTAGGGTGTAATCCATGTACACATAGAGCTTATCACCAAGTTGTATACATATTCAAGTTGCTACTCACATGTATTGATGTTGGAGAACAGTTCAATTTGGATTTTATGGTTTCCCTGATTGATATTGGAAGTTGAACTCGTAAAGGTTATGGGTTTGTTGATGAGAAAGCTATTCTAAGAATTATTAAGTGCATTAAAATCAAAACACTGCCCAAAAAATTAAAAAGAATTCTTGCCAGGGGCTACTCATAGTGCCTATAAATGGTGTAAACTTTCTTTATTTTTTAGTCTTGATTAATTATGCGTTTGTTGAGGTTTTCTTGCATAGATTTTATAATTGAATGGGGTTGAATGGGGTATAATTGGGTCTAGTTGTAGTTTAAATTTAAAAGTAAGTTGAAGAAGTAGAAGAAAGGAATTGGAAAACTTGGAGTCTCCCGGGGATCTTCTAAGTCTCTCTCCTAAAAGAATTTCAGTGGAATCTTACCATTAAAGAAAACATCATATGCCAAAAAAATTTATTGATCAATGTTCTCGTAAATGAAACATATATAATATATTTTGACTGAGTGATGTTAGGGATACTAACATTTTTTTACATAAAGCTTACAAATTGATGTGCCACCGATCTTAAAAAAACAATTCATTAATTTATTAGACGGGTGAAGCCCACTAATCACATTCATTATCCTATCATTTTGTAAGCTTTATGTAGTAAAACTTTTAGTACTTTTAACATTTTTCTTTCTGAATTCTCTTACTCCTCAGTGCTAGGACTTGGACTCCTAAGCAAATTAAATTACCTAAAATGGATCACAATAAGATCCATGTACCATTAGTACAGTGCACTTGTAGTAAATTTGAAATAATTAAATACTAATAACTCCTGAAAAAAAAAAAAAAAAAGGCGCTTGCCTTCAGCTATAATATGAAAATAAGACTATAATATTTATAATAGTCTATAGAGATCTCACAGTAGGCCTCACTTAGAAACTAAACCTAATTTGAAAAAATCTTCGCTCATTGAGCTTGCTTTTTTCTTTGAACTTCTGTTATCCTGTGCTTCCTAAAGTATTTAATGGAGTCTTAGATTCAAGCATTTAATTGCAAAATTTTATAAATTGAAGCATAATTGCCAAAATTTCATAAATTGAAGGTAATTGTCAAAATTTCATGAGTTCTCTGTTGTTTCTATTATAAAACAAAAATACATATATAGAAGTAAAATCCTAACAGAATTTAGAAAAAGATGAAATTCTTAAATATGAAAGGAAATAAATCTATTTCCTCATATGTTCTATTAAGCAAACTCTCCGGTAATTTTCCATCTTCAACTTTTATATAGAATATAATTAAAACTTTCGTTTTCTTCTATTTTGTAAATAAAATTATCTCTTAGTTGCTCTATTTTTGTCTCTTCTTGTGCATAATTTCTCCTTCGTCTCTATCTAAAAATTGCCTCTGCCACATGCCTGCATGAGCATAGGTGTGTGCTGGTAGACTAGTAATTAAAAAAAGAATCTGAAAGATCAAAGTAAACCCTTTATAGGGATAAATTAAAATGGACTCACAACTAAATTACTACTAACCTAGGAAGCACGGACATGGGTACGGGTACAACATGGTGATACGAGCAATTTTTGAAAAATTATAACATAACCTAGCGGGTATGACATTGTACGACACGGGTACGGCATTCCAAATAAAGTGTCTGTGCTTCCTAGTAATAACTCCTATGCTAAACCACTAGTTAGTAAAATTAATAACTACCTCAAGAATTTGTATCAAATTTTTAAGGCAAGGGACTCTACTGAAGTCACATTCACATACTGTACATTGTTTCAGTCAAATAATAGTTATATAAAAGGTATGGGAAAATTTCTAGTCTCTCTCTCCCCCCCCCCCCCCAAAACCAGACTGCCCATACATCAAGTTCAGTAGTTTTTAAAGGAAATACATATTAATATTTTGAGGAAAAGAAAGATCAATGCTTTAGGTACAAAGTTTTGGTCACTGGTCAAATCAATGTGCTGGTAGACAGCTCCCCTTGCTGACGGAAGGATCATCGTTGAAGGTATTACAACAGCAAAAGGAAGTGGTTATTTACAAGGTGTAGAAGTTAAATACAAACATAAAAGAGAACTCATTGAAGAGCTACTGTAACTTGCCTCGAGTGTCGAAAGAAGAAATGTTCAATATGCATACTCTCTTGCTAGGGTTGAGAAGATTGAAGGAATGCCAGCCAAAATGAACCCATTACAAATAGCCAGTCTTTTGTCAAGCATGTAGATTGTAGTTTAGCTGATTGATTGATAGGTGTTGCTCCCAAATACAGGGTGATTTTTTTTTTTTTGGCAGAGTAGGGGCACATAGTAAGAACCTAAATAAAAAGTAAGTACCCTATTTATCAACAAGAATAGGCCCATGGGTCTGACAACTTATTAGAAGATTTTTCATGTCTGTCTCGTTTTTTCCCCTCTAATAATCAAGTGAAAAAAGCTACCATAGTTTGGATATTGTACTTGCTATTATAGTTGTGAGCGAATAGGGTGTTTTTAATTTTAATTTTTTATTTTAAAATTGGCTTCTTTTATTATTGTATTGGTCAGTGGTTTTTGTACAATTTATTTAGGATTCAATGTTTTATGCAGTTTTTAATCCCTTCAGGGTTTATTACACAAGTCTTGATGAAAGCCGTTTAACCCATAAGTTGTACTTGAGTTGATTTAACATCTCTCTCTCTCTCTTTCTCGTGCGCACCTGCATAACTTCCTCTATTACTCTAGATTAAAGAAGTAATTGGTGAAGTGGTCTATGGTTCTGTAGCTTGGAATCTTTAAGTTAATGAGTTCATTGTTCGTGCTAATTACCCTGAATGATTTTATCTCTTGTAGTTGCTGCGTAGTTGTCAAATTTGTTCTTGTTGCACAGTAGTTGTTGAATATCAGCTAAGAATGTACTTCAGTCTTGGATTAGCATTTTCATGCTTTTGATAATGACCCTGTTCAGGTGCGCTGGCATTGATGATATGGAAACTGGCACAAATCCTATAGATCGCTCTATAGCACATCTACTATTTCATAGGCCTCCAGATGCATCCGTAATGCCTGCCAACAATGCAATGTCTCTCAAGTCTCATGCCTTGGTAAGCTTTCCCACTTTTATTGCTTATACTGGAAGTTACTTCAGATGCCTTATTTAAAACATTAGGCTTATTTGTGGATCTTAATTAACAGATTCATGGGGCTGTTACTAGTCCACCTGCAATGCCTGAGACACAGGTTTTTCAGGAAGATACTATTACCAGTGCGGATAAAAAGACGCTGATGACTGACAACAAATAAGAGAAAATAAATAGCATGAGCTCCATTATTGTGATATATGTCTATTTTTTAATCAACTTCAAATCCTCATGTATAATTATCGTTCGAGGTCCACCATAGATGTGAGGTTTGATTCCATGGTTTGAATCTCATGTGTTAGATATGCTTTTTTGTCCGTGTTGGTGCATATCCTTAGCATTTGGCAGGGCTATAAATTGTCCATCTGTTACTAATATTTTCGCACATCTCAATCTCACCCTGGTAGTACTAGTAATTCCTGTTAATTCTACCCATTTGTATTGCTACTTGTCAGCATTGATATCTTGAAGTGTCCTTAAGACATGCCTGATAAATTCTTCTAGATTTCATTTCTTTTGCAGATATTGTTGGCATCCTCCTATACATGGATGAACCAATATTTGAGGACCAACATACTGATGTAATTTTGTTGAATTTGGTGACTTGCATTACTCACCTTGAAAAAAATTGGAACAAAATGGTTACTTTTAGTTTAGCTTCAAATATGCCACATGCTTAGGGCTGACATTCTGATCTAGCACATGCCAACTTTAGTATCGTGCTCAAAAAAAGAAAAGAAAAGGTGTCATCATGTATACTTGCATAATGCCATCTAATGCTTCCTTTAGGTTTGATACACATACATTATACATGTTCACTTATCTCCGTTTCCTCTATCATTGTTTTTCCTTCCAATAACATGGCTTCATTAACAAACTAAAAAGCTCCAGATCGTTCATAAGACAAATTGGAAGTATCAGCAGCAAGTGATGGACAGATAGAGCTGTATCAGGTGTGCAAAAATTGGTGAGGTATGAAAGAATCTGGAGTCTAGATTCGTCCAGGCTTCACAAGGTAAAAGGATCTTTTGTTTCGATTGCAAGCAAGACAGAATGTGGGAGTCTCTTAATGCATGCAGCCGAAAACTCAGGATACCACTTCCTTAGAAAGGGCATTATACAAGATATGATCGAGAAGGTATCTCTCTTGAAATGGTTTCATGAGACTTCTCTTACATGTGGGATCCAAATGTGTGGGACTCTCACATGGTGTGAGAGAGGTTTGACTGTTTCATGAGGTAATTTTGTGTTACGACCACTGCAGCAACTAGCTCAACTCAATCATGACACTGGTGGCGGGACTCCCTACCTAGCGCGGGTGCAAGATTACCTAATGACAACAATAAACTAACGTCAATAAGGCTGATTATCCCACATTTGTATAATGCAATGCCGTGCAGAAAGATTGATCATCTACTTTTGGTACTATTGACGTGAAATAAGAGAGAGGACTAGGTTGTGCTCTCTGCCTATCGTAGTTTGTATGTGGTCTCCTGTACCCTCTATGCGAAAATGAAAAAAGAAATAAAAGAAAATAAGAGGATTAGATTAAGCAAGTTCTTAAAAAAAGGGTTGTTCGCATTGTTCTAACCTGTTGAAAGAAAATCTAATTATATATGTGTAGTGACGGTGCCACATATAGGTCCCAAGACCACCCTGACCTGAAAAAAAAAAAAAAAATCTATATATAATAATTATTATTATTTTTTTTTTACTTATCTACCCTAAAAAAAAAAAAAATTAGGAACACCCTCAAATTTTTTTTTATGCCAATAAAATAAAATTTTGGTGGATTATTTGTTACATTTCGGCCTATACTAGTTTTTAGAAGAAAAAAAGAAAAATCCCTAAACTGACAAACTCGTCAGTAGGGGTGTGTGCGGGTCGGATTGGGCGAGTAAACGTCAATATTACTATCCAATCTGCCACTAGTGGGTTGAGAAAATTTCAATCCGCTACCAATCTACCAAAGTTTAAATTTGACGGATTAGTTACAAATATTGGTGGTTTCAACTTGGTGGGTTGGCATTAACAACATTTAAAAAAAAAAAAAAAATCACAAACTCAAAATTTTTACTGAATAATCTCAAAATATAACTAATGCACAAAAAAAAAAAAAAAAACTTAAGGTAGATTTCATTGAATAATCTCAATTCTAACATAAACATAGGGTCAATGAAGTAGAGATATATCATCTCTAGCAAAAGTAGGCTCTACCTTACATCTTAGGAAATTAAAAACAGTAGGCTTTGCCTTACAACTTAGGAAAATTAAATCAACAAAATCAAAGTTTTAACATTTCTAAAGTCACATCAAGGATTTAAAAAAAAAAAAAAAAGACAGACAAATAATTAGATGCACTGTATTCTTATGTAATATATAACATATTTAACTTGAATATACAATGAATTACTTAATATACAATGAACCTGCTTGCCAGAATGGCTTTACTTGTAATACTATATCACATTTTTATAATATATAAATCAAATGACATAAACCAAAATAAAAAAAACAAAATATTTAAATAGTAGAAGACAATAACGCAATTACGTACCTTTGTGATTATCGGTGAAGAGTTGAAATGATAAGAAATAGGCTACAAAAAGGTTAAAGAAGAAAGAGGAAGGGAAAGACAGTGGTTGAAGGTGAAAGCCAAAAGTGAAAGGTGAGAAGAAAAAGTGAGGCCTAGAGCCACAAAGTGTATATTATACATACGGCTGAAGTAAATGGGATGGGTGGTAGGTAGAGGTGTTTAGGGTTTTAATGTTGACTTTTTAGATTTTGTTTAAGGAATTTTTTGAAGGCTAGTTTTGTTTAAGGAATTGATTATTGATTAGTTGTAAAAATTTATTAGGTGAATTGATTAACTTTAAATACTTAACAATTTGAACTAATATATATATATATATATATATATATATATATATATATATATTATTTATGTATGTATAATTAAGTGGGCAGGTCGCGTTGTAATAGGTTGACAATTTTTTAAATCATAACCCAATTCAATCCGCAATTTTGGGGGTCTAACCCGCCCAACCCAAACCGCCTAACTTAATGACCCGCACAGGGCGGGCGGGTTGTCGGGTTAAGTGGATATTTTACACCCCCTACTCATCAGCACAACATGTCATTACCTGTGTCGAACACCTAAAAAACAAATCCAGCCATCGCAAAGGTTGCCCCTTCTTCTTCTTCTTCCTTTTCTTCTTCTTTGCTTCGTCTCAGACGCTTTGCTAGTTTGTCTCTTCTTTCTTATTTTACTCTAGTTTTTGCTTTGTCAAGTTTTTTCTTTAGTTTGCCTTTTAGACTTTTAGCTTGCTGACCCCACCCACGTGACACAAAGCTTTGGAAATGACAAAACTCAAAAAGTTGACAAAAGAGTTTTGATTTCAAACTTATTTATTGAGTCTTGCCTCAATAAATTTTTCGGTTGTTGTTTTTTATTATTTAATTACATATTTATGTTTTAATATTCTAAAATAGTAATTGAGTGTCAAAAAAGAAAAACTAAATGATTTGTTTTATTTGAAGTTTACTTATTTGGATCAATAATTTTATGTTGTATAAGAGAATATAAATATATATTATTTTTAATTTTTTTAGAAACTCTAAAATACCCTGAAACAGTACGTCGAAATAGATCGATACCGAAATATACATTTAGCAGGACGTGTATAACCGTTTTTATAAAGAATCTTTATAAAAACAGTTATACACGTCCTGCTATATGTATATTACTAGTTGTTAACTTGTGCTATGCACGGGAACCTACCTATTTGTGAGGTAGACTAAAATAATTTTATAAAATCTTAAATTGATTAAGAAACTACATTATTACATGATTTGCTCTTGTATGACTTCAATTGGGGTTACAATTTGATGAAGAAGCCATTGCTTAAACGTGCAATGGCTTACAAAAAATTTGTTAGACAATTTCAGATACTGCAAAAAATAACTTTAAAATTCAAATATTAAAAATTGTGAAAAATTAAAAAATATTAAAGAATCAAATGATTCACAGCTTAGAAATTATTGAAACAAAACAAAATATATATGACTAAAAATTAGAAAAATATAAGAATAAGATTGGGTTATATTCAAAAGAATAATTCATAGCTATAAGTTTGCACTCTATCATAAAATATCATGTTAGTGAAGTAGATAGATAATAATAATAATAATAATAATAATATCAACTTTTGAGTTTAAGTTTAAGTTGAACTTATTAAAAAGATAGTGTTTTATTCCTTGTTAAGTTTGGATTAAACAAAAAAAATTTTGTTTAAAAAAAATGATGAGTTTGAGTTTAAGCTGGACTTGTTAGAGAAATTGAGTTTCATTCCTTGTTAAGTTTGGACTAAACAAAAATAATTTTATTTAAATAAAATGATAATTTTATTTAAATTGTGCTGACGTGGAAAATTGTGAGAGTTTCAGAGGTTTTGGTTATATATATATATATATATATATATATATATATATATATATATATATATATATATATATATATAGATTACAGACTTAATTATTTTTTAAACTGAAATCCGAAGTTTAATACATGTTTTTAAAACTGAAATTATCTTCAACTTATTATTTTAATTCAAAAAATATGTGTGTAATAGTGCATATTTATTAGAGTGTGTGTGACAAATACTACCTAAAATTTTTTTTTTCCTTTCTTAGCACTCATTGCTTTCACAATCCATTCAATATAACAAAATTCTTCTTTCTTTTTCTTCTTTGTTTTCGGTTCTATTTCTGTTTTAATTTCTATTTATTTATCTTATGATTTATGAATTTATTTATTTTTACTACAATTGTCTAATCTAGTTGAATTTAAATTCTATTTATTTTATGATTTTTTATATTGATTTTATTATATTTAATTTCTATGAATATTATTTATTGATAGGCCAAAAATGTATTGATCCATTGTGATGAATTAACCAATTAATTAGCTAAGTGAATTAATCTAATTAATTAGGTTCAATTACATGTAATGAGCGTGACAGTACAAACAAATCACCAAATAACTAAATATGCAGCGGAAATTAAATGACACGGTGATTTGTTTACGAATGGGGAAAACTTATACGGCAAAAACCCCATTGGGTGATTTTAAGGTCATCACTCCCGAGAATCCACTATTATCAAAACAAGTAGTTACAAGTAAAGAACTCCCAGTACCTTACACTAACCTACAGTTGAACCCTTATCCCAATACCCAATTGGACTTGCTCTGTAGTGACAATCTCTCATTGTATTGCATGGCTCCTAGTACGTGACTAACCAAAAGATGCGCGGATCCCAGTACGCGACTTGATCACCGACTTGAGAAGGATATTGGCTGTAAAGTTCTTTTGTTCTTCAATACATGAAGATCACAAAGTTGCTTGGTCACAAAACCTTATGGTGTACAAACACAACGGCTTCTTCAAGAATTAGGGCAAATATTGTCTTCGGTCACAATTTTCATGAACAAGACTTTGCTTAATACTTGCGCAACCCTAGACGGTCCTTAAAATAATCCTTAGATATGTTTAGGGTTGTGAGAAAAGAAAGCCCAAACACATAATCACAGATTGAATGGAAAGCAGTCTTGAAAAATTGAGTTTCATAAATCTCGACAGATACCCTATCTATCGAGCAGCTGTCAAGCCTCGGGCTGAAACAGGTCTTTTAAACCTTGATAGATACTAGTTGTCGAGTTTTAATGAACAACACTTCTTCACTTGTTTCTTGAACAGACTTGTATGGCTTTAATACTTAAACTTGAAATCTTATTTCTTGAAGCATTAAACACGTCATAGATCTACCAAATTACAAGTAAAGTGCGTTTTGTTAAAGTATTAGCCAATACATAAAATGTTGACATATGTTCCTAACATCCAATCACATATGTCCTAACATTTATTGTAATTGTAAATATAGTCTAGTTATGTTATATACTAATATTTAATTTCTATGAATGCTATGGATTTATAATTTTTCATAAGAATTAAAGAAACACTTGATAAAAAGAAATGATTTTAAGATGCTTAATTGGGTGTTTAGCTTGTTAGTATTTTTAAGTGTGGTTAAAAATTACATTAAAAAAATAACAACAATCTTGCATATTATATATGAGTTATGACTTACTTTGGATTTAAGATTTTTTATTTTAAAACTAATGCACAAAGACATGTAATATGTATGTATATAGGAATATCATGTTTGATTTTTCTTGAATTACAAATCAATATGATAGTTTTACTTCAACCCCGCAAACAAAACTTCCGGGCTGCACCCTGACTACTACCCATTGCTAGGGCTAAGCGACTTGATTGAAGGGTTTTGGGTAAGTTGGATTGAAACACAAGTTGGGTTTGGGTCAATCATTTGGGTTTTTTTTGGGTTTCGAGTCCAACCCGACCTACTCGTTATTAAAAAAAATAGCAAGGATCTTTTAAGCAAATCTAAAAGCTTGAATATTGAGTAATACGTTTTCAGGTTAGAGTTAATTAGGGGAGGGAGAGAGATAGAGAGTTGTTAAGGAAAAAAAGCACAAAGTGGAACAAAGGGTCCTTGTTCTTCTCCTTCTTCCTTCTCCAATTCCTATGTTTTACTTTGCTTTCTCATGAAAGTTTGATTTTTTTTTTGGTGAGTGGAGATAAACCTGAAAGTTTGATTGAGTAAAGCAAATGGATCCCAAGAATGAGTAGGAGATGAAGAGGTAGAATCATGTTATGTAAATGTCAGAAAATAATATTAATTATGACTATAAAACTCTTAAAATTCATAAATGAGCAACTAAAAAGAGAGTAATTTGATATAGAAATAAGTGAAATTTGAAAAGTCATTAATTGGTTTATAGTAGCATAAATTCCGGAAAATAAAAAAGAGAGCAATTTGATATAAAAATAAAATAAAATAATATCTATATTTGAGCTATTCCTTATCAGGTCTACTCTTCTTCAAGCAATTAAAATATTAAACAATTGTTTTAAAAATGGAAAGAAATTAATTAAAAATATATCTATATTTGAGCTATTCCTTATCAGGTCTACTCTTCTTCAAGCAATTAAAATATTAAACAATTGTTTTAAAAATGGAAAGAAATTAATGTATTTAAGGATATATGATATTTGTTTAAACATGAAACATTGTAATCAGTTAAAGAGTGGTAAAAATGGCAAGAGTAAGTTAATGAGTAATATTGCTCATTTATGTACATATACTTAAGGTATCTATACTATTTATAAGAGGATTTCCCTCTTTAGACTGGACTTTTCTGCGATATTCTAAGGTTTTTGAGAATTACAGTATTTATACCAAAAAGAGAAATAACAGTAGTAGCTACTACTACTACTACTACTACTACTAGTGTGTAGTAGTGTATGCTTTATCGAATGAGAGGCAGGAAAATGGAGCGAGAGCGATACGCCATTGCTGGCTGAGCTGTTTGGTTTACACCTGCATTTTTGTAGCTGAGTGAGTGAATGATTGATGGCAAATACCCATTTGGGTGGGTTATGGATCGGATACTAGGATTTTTACCGGTTTATTTCTCATTTGAAAATTTAGGGTAAAATGTTATTTTGATCTTTAAATTTTATTTTTATTCATAAATTAAAAAGTGTTTTTCAATAGTTTAGAGATAAAAATAAGAATAAAAAAATCATTTTTAAATTTTAAGAATAAAAAGTGAAACATTTTCAATAGTTTAAATACAAAAAAAAAACTTTTCAATATTTTAGAGAAGAAAAACAGATTTTTAATTAAGGATAAAAAAAATACTTTTGTTGAAATAATATTTTTGCCAAAAATTTATTATGTATTTCTTCATATTTATCATCTATGTAAATGTCTAAAACATGTGTATATTTTTATTTTTATTTTTAGAAAAAAATACATATAATTATAAAAAGTTATTCTAGTATAAAAAGTGGTGAAAATGAAAGAATTTAAATGTGGCCTAGGAGTTTGAAATTTAGTATTTTCTTTATTTAAACTTATTGTAATTAATTGCAATAGCATTTTAGACTAGACACTAAAGGTAATAACAAAAAATAATACATACTGAAAATAGCACATGCACATATTGTTTTAATTGATCAACACAAAACTTTTCAGTACTTCAGATAAAATTATGAGAGGAAGAGTGAGAAGTCATACATTCGATGATTGTCAGAATAAAATTAAGGAGAAATTACACTTTTGCAGTCTAAATTATACTCATTTTACACTTTTGCTCCTTGAACTATTAAAACACATGATCAACCCCTCAAATTGAAAACTTTGTAACACTTAATCTCCTATCGCTTGTTTTGCTATTAAGTTTGATGGAAAATGCAAGCACATGCACTACACGTGAGCTGGACTCTACACTTGAAGTTAAAAGACAAAAGTACCCCTTTGTCATCACTATTTGTCTTAGGAAAATCTAATGGCTAAAATCCTGGGGGGAAAAAACTTAGAACAAAACACATTATAACAAAAACAAAATCACATATACATTACAAAAACGAGTAAACGGTGTCTAAAATCATCCAAAATTACATTGTTAATCACTGTCTAAAGGAAAAAGAAACCAAATTTAAAGGAAAGAAACCAACAACTTCTTAGAATTACATCAACCAAACATCCTATCTACAAGCATTACTTAGCTAGCAAAACCAAATTTAAAACAAAATGAAACCAACAAATTCTCTAACAAAGATTAGTTTTTTTCCCTCACCATCGTAACAACCGTTGAAATACCCAAAATCCCTCTAGATTCACTGCAAACCCTAAAAACCTAGATTTGAAAGCCATTCCTTAAAGTGAAGAAAGGACCGATTTCTTAAAGTTGCTTTAAATGTGACGATGACCAGTGAAAAGAGTCACTGTGGAAGTCATCCTTGAATAATTAGTAAGGCCCACTATAATTAAGGGATGGAGCATTTCTCTTGAATAATTACTCTTAAAATAGAAATCATATATGTACAAAATTAGACAATAATTAGAAACTAATTTAAATCCTAATTGTTATTTGACATTAATGTATTATATATATTAATTTTTTTTAATATAGGTGAAACCTCCCCCTTTTCCCTCGAAATTCCTTAAATTTCTAGATTAAAACTGATGGTCTATAAACAAAAAAGAAAAAAAATGGTTCTTGACTCTAGAGTTGGCTAGATAAAATGGGACACGGCTAAATGTTGTGATGTTGACGGTTGAGATTGCATTATAAAACCAATCAAACTGATCATACAAAGTCTCTATAAAACCAACATTTCCTGCTCCCACAAACAAACCTAACTACCTTCCTTAGTTCCCAAGAGATTGAACTCCAAACTCTCCCAAGAAACTCCATCCAAGCAAGAAAGAAACAGAGAAAAAAAAAAATGTTCTGAACCTACAATCTCATCATTGCTACCTTTGCCATTTTTCTAGCTCTAAACTCCAATTTCAACATTTTTAGCTCTTAACAGGTACATACATTATAACAATCTTGCTCCATGATTTGCTACCAATGGCGATTAAAACATGACTTGTAAATTGTAGGCCTTGGAACCTGATCTCTCAAATGTCTTTTTAGACCCGGGGAAATTCTTGCGGGAGTATGAGCTAATGAAGAGGGACTTTAAGATATATGTATACCCAGATGTTGGCCCCAATGAGGACTTCTTCTTCAAGAATCTTAACGAGAGTCAGTCCCTCACAAGTGATCCTAATCAGGCTCACTACTTGTTTATCCCCATATCCACCCATCTAATGCAATTCGAGGTATAATGAATTAATTTTTAATCCTATGGAGGTTTAGTTGTATGTATGTATGCATGTATGTATATTCTTGCAAAGAAATACCAACACATTGTTCTTGCTTTGGACAAATATTATTTAAGTGATTCTTGATTTAATCGGATAACAGAGTAATTTTGATGAGGTACTAAGCACAACCATGAAGAGGATGTCCTCAAAAAAATGTGTGTGTGTTCATGAGGCTTACATATAAGTGTTATTCCATCATCTATCAAAAAAAATCCAAACAGTTACAAAGTATTAGTGTGTGTGTTCATGAGGCTTACATATAAGTGTTATTCCATCATCTATAAAAAAAAATCCAAACAGTTACAAAGTATTAGTGACTGTTTGATTAATCAAAATTCATGTCAATGAATTAATTTTTTATCCTATATGGAGGTTTAGTTGTATCTTGTATGAATTTATGTATGTTTATGTTTGTATTTATATTCTTTAAATAATACCAAATCGTTGTTCTTGTTTTTACTAAATATTCTTTTTGTGGATTGCCACCATGGTCTGATTTGGACCAAAGGATTGACATTACTTGAGAATGCAATTCAAGTTGTGTGTACATCTTGGGATAGTTCAAAATTTAATTCAAAAACGCATATTGTCAACCCAGCTCAAGAAGCTCAATCATGGGTTGAGATAGAAACTAGGTAATTTCCATCTAGTGCTTTGACAAAGCTATTAGACTATATCTTTGACCAAATAATTTGCAGCCATATTAGTTACTAGGTCTAGACCTCATATCTTGAGGTTCAATATGCATGTTTTTAAGATAAAATTCTCCTCTTTTAAGAGGTAGTCATCTTTGTACCTTTATAATCTTCCACACAACACAAAGACTTTTATATTTTATTGATGGAAACATTTTTGCCTCTTTAAATTTATTGTATATTGTAGGAAAATAAGACTTAGCTTGTCAGATTATTTGGAGGGTGGTGTAGAACTTAGTAGGAACTTCTGTTCATGCCCTACAACCGAATACTTTGCTGTCTATATAGCAGAATCGATCCTTGAAGAATGTGTTCCTGGTAATATCATCTTCCCCTAGGTTTTCTATAAATTAGCCTTAATTTCTTTTTTTGTGCTAATTTCTTCATCAATCTTATTCATGTCCTTCTAGTTTCCTTCCGTTGGAAACATTTTTTGAGAATGTAGAGATTCTTTGGCAAAGAAAGTTTAGCCATAAAATAGAAACTTAAAGCATAAGAACAATCTCACCTAAGTTATAAAATGACATGAAAGTGTTGCCCATGAAGGTTGATTTGTGCAGCTTAGAGTAGAACTCGGCATAAAATAGTTCCTTGGCTGAACAACTTCTTAGGATCAAACTATAGCACCAACCTTTGTGTTGGACACACCTCCACACACAAAAGTTCAAGAACAACTACAAATATATCCTTTCCTTTCCACACAAGAGAGTATTTGGTTCTAATGAGTGTATTTTAGTGAATGCATCCCTCTTGCTAGCTCAATATCTAACTAAGGAAAGTTAACTCAACGCATAAGCTTTAGGTTTATTTTCACATTATAGTATTTCTTATATTTTTAAAGTGATCGTAGATTGAATTTAAGACATGTATTATGATTTTGATTTTCCTTCTTTAAGGGTCATTTTGTTTTACTTTCTTTATCTTGCTGCTAAGACTAGATTTACTTTATTATTTCCAAGATGATTATCTTCTAATTTCTTTTTGAGTAGTTTATGTGTCACTTTGCAGTTGTCTCGTTAAGCAACCTTGATTTGCCATTCAAAAAAATTCTTGATTGGTCAAAATTTTCTATAATAGCCCCCGAAGGAGAATTGCACACTGTTAAGAACATTACAGGGGAAAAATTCATTAACTTGCATTACAACTTACTAATGGTAAAATAATATTCTAACTTCTTCTCCCATTGAAAAATTTATGCTCCTATGTCTTTGTTTGATATGATTTATATTTAACTATGTACTTCATTTTACTCTTTTTTCTTAAAATTTATTTTTATTCTGTTGCTGTGGAAATGTACATTCCTTGGTTAATGAATTTTGTTTATGGCATAAGAAAGTCTATAAATGAAACATAATTAATATGAATTTTGGGTCATGCATTATTGTTGGAAAAACTTGTTTTGCATCTCATACAAAACACACAGTGAAAACAACAATCACAGATCTATTTTATTTATGAGAGATAACATGTAACCTTGAATTCTAGAACAAAGAATAGAAAGCGTACCTTGATGCAGTGAAATTCAAAACCAAGACTTAAGAATACCTCTAATCTTCATCTCAATTCCACATGGTGCCCAATAAGTGTGGTCTCTCAATCGGTTTACATGTATGTGTTCAAGGGAGAATAAGAGAGTGGCTTACACTCACATACACACCATTTCCATCATCTATATTATGAAAATTTTGTATGTTTCTCTTCTTATACAAAATTGATTATCTAATTGGGCTAGCCTTTTGGGCCTGCCCAATTGGGCTTTAGTTTGTGGTTTGAGATGGGACCAAAGGGGACAAATAAGACTCTAGCTCTAATGGGCCTTGGGTTTTTTTTATCAACTCTTGACAAGTCCAAAGTTATCATTAATTATATTTAATACTACTATATAAATATAATTGCATTCTAGGTCTTATTAATAAATTATATCCCAAGACTCTAATGATATCATTTGACTCCTCCATGAAATATCCATAGTGAACAAAGTCATAATAAACTGTTACTTTGTAAACAACTATTTTATTCTTGACTACCCGGTTTAATCTTTTAGTTATTCACATTTATTGAAATCCAATTTCAATAAATATAAGTTTTAGTAACTCTTTACTAAAGTGGGCGCCCTCAATAACCAGTTCCCATTAAACTTATCTCAATGAGATATTTCGTGTCTCTATAAAAAGAGATTATGGATTCTATCTTGAGAATATGTGTTCCCTCAACACTACGTTTGGTTGCCCAACATACTGGGGTTTTGACCGTGAATATTAGATTTCACTCCTGATATATCAAAGTAACCTACATTTCATGATCGGGTTCACTATCCTCTCAGGATTGAGAGTCTATGAAATTAGAAGTTGTGAGATTAATTATTCACGTGACAGTTGTTGATTGAATAATTAATCTCACAGCGGACCAGTTCAATATGTCTTAACTTTTAAGACACATCAACACATCAACTAGAAGTCTCCACTTCCATGATCAAAACAAATTATTTTAGTTGTGTTATAGTCTTCGCAGATGAAACGCCTAATTTCATCACCGACTACAAACTACATTTTGAGTTTACAAGGAATTTGTGATTTACATTTTCTATGACTAAATCACATACAATGCATCTCATGGATTATGATAATGTCCTATTAGTTCATTTATAAATAGTCTCATATAATTAAACAATTTAATTATTTATGACATGCCAATAAATTGGATTTTAGGGTATAAACTCCAACAATTAGGACATTATCTATTTCTTAGTTCTCTGAAGAATAATTAAATATTTAAATTACTGTTCCCAGCACTAATTATATTTCAAGAATGCATTTTAGCTAAAATAATCTTTTATTTTTCATTTTTCATACAACCTGGTAACTTAAGTTTACCAATTTATTTGATTTGCTTTTAGAAAGAAAATGTTACTAGATCAATTACACTACAATAATTGATTTAAAGTATGTAGTGTGATGATTAATTCACAAGTACAAGTTCTTGTGGAGTAGGGGGTAAGGGTTGAAGTTTAACTCTAGAGGAGCGAGTTTCACACACATACATCCAAAATATGTTAAAATAAGATTTCTATTTTAGATATATATATATATATATATATATATATATATATATTTAAAAAAAATATATAAAAAAGAGAAGAGAAGAAAAGAGTAATGCGAGTTTCAAGTGTTCATCTCTTGTGGAAGTTTGATCTGGAAAATGTTTCACAACAACTTGGGAAATGATATATTTCCTAAAATGTTTTAGACCTACGATTACAAATTGCTTATCTTCTATATAAATATATATTTTTTTCTTTATGAATCAGGTCCAGAAGTACTTTAAAGGAATTCACCCCCAATCAAATTCGATGCTTTTCATATGGCCATGTACGAGCTATGGCTGCGCAAGGACGTCTAAATTATTGGAAACTGTTCGAAATTTTGTGAACATATAAGCATCAAGTAAAAAGACTAATAATAGTTACCTAAATTGTGTGAAGCAAAATTATATTTGATACCTTTATTTTTTATTTTTTAAATATGACATGAGGAGTCATAACATAACTTCACTTGACTGCATGTTTCTCACCACTCAGATTCTTCTCACACACATAAAAGTTATTAATACTTTTACCATTTTTCTTTTTGCTGAATTATTAATACTTTTACCATTGTTCATTGAGATAAAGGTCTGTACATTGACACAATGTTTCTAGTAATGATATATGTGCAACCAAATAAAGTAGAAAAGAAACGATACTCACCCTTTTTAAGTCTTGTTTGATGATCAAAAAAGTCTTGTTTGTTTCTATACTTATGAATGATTACCAGTGGTGGCTCCATGAATTATTTTTAAGGTGGTCACTAAAAAACTTAAATTATACAAAATTTAATAAAGAAATAACTTGAGTATATCGATATCACCAAAAAAAGGAAAAAATACACAAAGTGTTACCATTTTTTTCTACTAACAAAGAGGGAAAAAAAAGGATTGATAAGAGATAAAATGAGAGTTGAGAATGCTGAGATAAGAGTAATAAAGTAATAAAATTGTAATGATTATAGAGAATAGAAAGAAAAACAGATGATGTTTACTACAATTGTGAGCTGAGTCGCTAAGAAAATAAAAATTATTGCCACTAGCATTGAAAGGCCGAGAGAAGTATAATTATCAGCACTATCATGGAAAACTCATAACTATAATATTTTTCTTGAGGGGCCATAATTATTTTTGAAGTAATACTACATCTACAACATTTTAAAAACAAATCTTGTACAACAATTTGTAATTAGTGGTTTAAAAAGTGATGTCAATATTGGACCCAAATTATAATTAGTAGCCAATTTTCACTTATTACATAAGATTTGTTATGAAATTATTGTAAATTTTTTGTGAAGGTAGCATTATTCTTATTTTTATTGAATCAGAATTCTTATAATTCTCAAATCAGGGTGATCAATATTTTTATTAGGATGGTCAAAATAGTTTAGTTTAGTGCATATATATATATATATATTTGCAAGTATATATATATATATATATATATATATATATATATATATATACATTTTTTGGCAAGTCGGGGTGGTCTTATGACCACTCTGAGATACATGTAGAACCACCCCTGACAACTACCTTATTGATTTACTTGTGAACTATGGATTGTGCCTTTTTGAACTATTATTCGATAGCAATGTTTGCTTAAGCAGTGATCAACAACAGTGCAACTAAATGAATCACCTAACCGCACGTACTACCATTGTATCAATTACAAAGTGCAATATAATGAGTATAGCCGTGGGTTCCAGTTAGCTCAACTGGTAAAGTCTCTGATGGTTGAATAAGAGATCTAGGGTTCAATCCCCGCTTACACCAAAAACTGATTGGTGTCATGAGTCCATGACACAATTATATATATATATATATATATATATATATATATATATATATATATATATATATAGAGAGAGAGAGAGAGAGAGAGAGAGAGACAAAAAAGAGGTTATTTTATTAAAAATTATTAAAGTGATGATAAAGATTCTATAAATTTTATTACATAAACCTTAAAAATTGTAGTGCCACTAATAAATATGTCAACATTTATTAATTGGACAATATCCTTTTACACTTTGTTTACAATTATGTTAGGTTATAAGGATTTAGGATCTAAATGTTTTAGAACTTCAATATGTAATGTTGGCAAACCATGATCAAAATTTAGAGTCTAGATTTAGGTTGCTTAAAGTAATGTATGTGTAAAGTTGGAATCGAGTAATTACAAAAAATTACTGTTCAATTTCTACAAGGCTCGATCGATCGAAGCTCGTGTAGAATGTTTTTTCTGCAGAATTTCCAACTCAGCCCAAGCCCATATGACGTGTAGGTTTTTATGTTTTGCCTTAAGTATAAAAGGAAAAACCCTAGTCACGTTTTGTGGTTGTTGTTTATGCTGTGTGTGTGAATCTCTTGTGAGATCTAGAGATGTTTGCCTTCATACACACTTAGGGTTATCAAGATCGAGATTGATGTCGAGAGCTTGATGATCATTTCAGTTCCTGCATAAAGAGCTTAAAGAAAAACAAGTGGTATACTTGTGGAAGCTGTGGATCTGAGAAAGAAGTAGTTTGTAGACTCGGAGTTGTCACGTGGTCGTGGTAGTAAGTTTTCTACTCGAGGTAGTATTAGGATGTTAGTGGTCTAAGTCACTATTGTAAAACTTCAATTCTTTCATAGTAGATCTGTTTTACCTTGAGGATAGCTAGGTTAAATCCTCCCCAGGTTTTTTACCGGTTTGGTTTTCATAGGTTATCATATCGTTGTGTTCTTTATTTTCCGCACTATTTCAATGATATGATTTACTTGTGTTAACCTAGATTTGAATAATTTACCTAAGTAATCACTTGGCTAAAAAATTAGGTTAAACAACTTGTGTTTTAAGGGGTCTAAAAACGTACAAGTGGTATCAGAGCAAGTTAGCTCTAGTGTTTAGATCCTTTGATCTAAGAGTTGATCCTTGACCCCTGTTGTCATGGATTCTTTGAAGTTATTATTGCTAAAACTTCAATTTATTTACTTTTGGTTTGTGTCACTTGTTGCATGTGTTAAGTATTTCCTTGAAAATTTTGTATAATTACATGTGATGATAATTATGTTGGTATAATACATGTATGCATTGCATACAAAACATACGCAGCGGAAAATTAACGGATCTACTTCATTTGCAATTGTTAACATGTACTATGCAGATTTCAGAATTTAAGAACAAGAGAGTGTACCTTGGTGCGGTGAAATTCAAAACAAAAGATAAGAAGTATTCGGGAACACTTTTAATTTTCACTTCAATTCCACTTTACGCCCAAGAAGTATGGTTTCTCAATCAATTTTCAAAGGGAGAATAAGAGAGTGTCTCACACTCACATACACACCATTTCACGTTTATCTCATAAAAAAATATGTATGTTTCTCTCCTTATAATTGATTATCTAATTGGGCTAGCCTTTTGGGCATTTCCAATTGGCCTTTAATGTGTGGCTTAGAGTGGAATCAAAAGGGACCAATAAGACACTAGCTTCAATGGGCATTGGACTTTTCTGTCAACTCTTGACAAGTTCAAAATTACTATTAACTATATTTAATACCACTATATAAATATAGTTGCACTTTAGGTATTATTTATAAATTATATCTCAAGACTTTATTATACATGCAACCCCTTCTTAAAATATTCGTAGTAATACAAAGTCATAAATGTAGACTGCGACTTTATAAATTACTACATCTTAATCCTTGAGTACCCAGTTTAACCCTCTATGTTAGTCATCATATATTTATGAAATCCAATTTCATAAATATATACTTTAGTAATTCTTTACTAAAGTGGTTAGGCCTAACACTTTGAATAACCAAACCCATTAAGAGACTATGAATTCCATTTTGAGAATATATGTTCCATCAACACTAAATGTGGTTGCCCAACATATTGAGGTTTTGATCGTGTCTTTAGATCTCACTCCTGATATATCAAAACAAACTACATTTCATAATCAGATTCATTATCTTCTTAGGATTAAGAGTTCATGTAAATAGAAGTTGTGATATTTATTATTCATTTGACAGTCGTTAGAAGAATAATAAATTACATGGCGGTCCAGTTCAATATGTCTTAACTCTTAAAACATATCAACATATCAACTAGAAATCTCCACTTCCATGATCAAGATAAATCATCTTAGTTGATATGTTATAGTTTTCGCAGATGGAATGCCTAATTTCATCACTGACTACGAACTATAATTATGAGTTTACAAAGAACTTGTGATTTATATCTTCTGTGACTTTTCACATAAATCACATACTATGCATCTCATGGACTATATGTTAATGTCCGAATATTCATGTTACCATTATTTTAGATAATAATAAAGCAACTTTATTAATCACAACACTAAGTCATACATAATGTCATGCATAGTATCATACATAACATCATACAATAGAATTTAAAGACACTAATCCTAACAAATTATGTGTGTTATACTGCTTTAACCGCCTTAAAGGCACATGATTCTTGTCTTTGGTATTTGGATAGTGGTTGTTCTAGGCATATGACAGGAAATAAAGCTTTATTCAAGACACTTTTTGAAGGAAAGATTGGGACAGTCACGTTTGGAGATGGAAGCAAATCTGTGATCAGAGGCATTGGAACTGTGGACATTCCAGGGTTGCCGGTATTTGAAGATGTCTGGTATGTTGATGGGTTGAAGGCTAACTTACTCAGCATCAGTCAAATTTGTGACAATGGACTGAATGTTCTCTTTACAAAGTACGAATGTGAGATACTTGATGGAGGAGGTGACTGTAAATGTGTTGGTACTAGGACTGCTGACAACTGTTATGGTATAACCCCAAGTATAAGCAACAAGTGTTTTAGTGCAAAGATCAATCAAGTAGACTTATGACATCAATGGTTGGGACACGCAAGTCACAAGCAATTAGAAAATATTTCCAAGTGTGATGTAGTGATTGGGTTGCCCAAGTTTGAGAAGATAGAAAAGTGTATAGGTGGACCATGTCAGATGGGTAAAGAAGTGAAGTCCAAGTATCCGTCTATAACAGAAGTTCAAACTTCAAGACCTTTAGAGTTGTTGCACATTGATCTCATGGGTCCTGCCAGAGTTCAGAGTTTAGGTGGAAAGAAATATATTCTAGTTGTTGTGGATGATTTCACTAGATATACATAGGTTGTACTTTTGAGAGATAAAGCTGAGGCTCCTGAAAAGATGATACACTTGTGCAAGAAATTGCAAGTTGAGAAAGGTACTGTTATAGCCAGAATTAGAAGTGATCATGGAAGAGAATTTGAAAATACAAAATTGGCTACCTTCTGCAATGATCAAGGTACACATCAAGAGTTCTTTTCACCCAAGACATCACACTAGAATGGAATAGTGGAATGGAAGAATAGGGTTGTTCAAGAGATGGCTTGTGTCATGCTACATAACAAGAAGATGCCCAAGGCCTTCTGGGGAGAAGCAGTTAACACTGCTTGCTATACACTCAATCGGGTGTATTTCAGACTTGATTCCAAGAAAACTCCCTATGAACTCTGGAGAGGAAAGAAGTCTGTTGTGAAATACTTTAGGATATTTGGCAGTGACTGTTATAT
This sequence comes from Castanea sativa, assembly GCF_040712315.1. Lineage (NCBI taxonomy): Eukaryota > Viridiplantae > Streptophyta > Magnoliopsida > Fagales > Fagaceae > Castanea > Castanea sativa. The sequence goes on along the minus strand of NC_134019.1, from coordinate 16,789,193 downwards.
TCTGCATGATAGGGAGAACCTAGAAAAGTTTGATGCAAAGAGTGACAATGGATACTTTTTGGGCTTAGTAGAGCATACAGAGTGTACAATTTAAGAACTAAAACAGTCATGAAATCTTCAAATGTGGTGATCAATGATGAACTATGTTCTGAAACTCATTCAAAAAACACTCTTTCGATTCAAGAAAAGACTATGGAGGTAGATGACTCTATTCTTGATGATTATGTTGGGAAGCATAGTGATGAAGAGCTACTGCTGTTGAATGATGCTATTTCGGCACCATCATGTTCAGAACCATCCACACTGGTTTGTGAAACTCAACAAGAACAAAGTGAGCCTACTTCTTCAACTAAACAAAAAGGTACCTCCACATCTCTAGTCAAAGGTCCATCATCTAGAGTAAAGTTAAATCACTCTGTCACAAACATATTGGGTAGTCTGAATGATAACATGAGATTGAGATCCAAAGCCTTGAATGTAATTACTCACTTATGCTATCTATCTCAATTTGAATCGAAAAAGGTGGATGAAGCACTTCAAGATGCTGATTGGGTTAATTCTATGCATGAAGAACTTCATCAATTTGTTTGGAATGATGTGTGGGAATTAGTTCCTAGACCAAAGGGAGTAAATGTGATTGGAACTAAGTGGATCTTTAAGAGCAAGTCGGATGAAAACGGTATTGTCATTAGAAACAAATCAAGACTTGTTGCTCAAGGATACACACAAGTGGAAGGGATTGATTTTGATGAGACTTTTGCACCGGTAGCAAGATTGGAATCCATTAGGATACTATTGGCCATAGCAAGTCATTTGAACTTCAAGTTGTATCAAATGGATGTCAAGAGTGCATTCTTGAATGGGATGTTGCAAGAAGAGGTATATGTTGAACAACCAAAGGGTTTTGTTGATCCTCACAGACCGGATGATGTCTACAAGCTGAAGAGAGCTCTCTATGGTTTAAAACAAGCTCCTAAAGCATGGTATGATAGGTTAACTGCATATCTCACTGAGCATGAATTCAAAAGAGGATTTGCAAATACTACTTTCTTCATACGAAAGGATAAGAATTATTTTGTAGTAGCTCAAATTTATGTTGATGGTATTTTTTTTTGGTGCTACTAATGATTCTCTTGCTCAATCTTTTGCAGTTGAAATGAAGAAGATGTTTGAAATGAGTGTGGTTGGTGAACTAACTTATTTCTTGGGATTGCAGGTGAAGCAAACGGATTCTGGAATTTACATCAACCAAGCAAAGTATGCCAGAAATCTTGTCAAGAGATTTGGACTTGAAAAGGCTGCACATGCTAGAACACCAATGGTTACTAATGCAAAGCTAACCAATGATCCTTTAAGTGAGTCTGTTGATGTTACATTATACAGAAGCATGATTGGTTGTCTTTTGTATTTGACTGCAAGTCGTCTTGATATTGCCTTTAGTGTTGGTGTATGTTCCAGGTTTCAATCTAATCCTAAAGTTTCACATTTAAATGCTGTTAAAAGTATCATAAAATATGTTAGTGGAACTTGTGATTATGGCTTATTTTATAGCAAAGAGTCAAATCTGTCGCTTGCTGGATACTCAAATTCAGATTGGGCTGGCAATGCCGATAATAATAAAAGCACCACGGGTGGGTGTTTTTATGTAGGGGCCAATCTTGTTGCTTGGATGAGTAAAAAGCAAAATTCTGTCTCACTATCTACTGCAGAAGCAGAATACATTGCTACTGGAAGTTGTTGTTCATAGCTTCTTTGTATGAAAAAGCTTTTGAGTGATTATGGGATATCACAAGACACCATGGTGGTCTATTGTGATAATTTTAGTGCTATCGACATCTCTAAGAACCCTATTCAACACTCTAAGACTAAGAACATAGAGATTATGTGTCACTTTATTAGGGATCTAGTTGAAAGAAAGGTTGTGGCTCTTGAATATATCCCTATTGAACGTCAGAATGCTGACATCTTCACCAAACCTCTTGATAGAAGTAAGTTCGAGACGCTTCCTCAAGTAATTGGTGTAATTCTGTGCCCTTAGTCATTCTTGGCTTTCATGGTCCTTGTGCTTCATCTCTCTATTCTTTGTGACCTTTCCTCTTTTGTTGTTTTGGTTTGTTTTTTGTTTTTAGGATTTGCATTGAATAACATTCATGCATTTCATGCTAGGTTGTTTTTGTTTTTGTTTTCAAAAATTTTAAAAATAAAAAGAGAAAAAGAAAAAACAAAAAGTGTTTTGCATCATTTTTCTTGGATTTGATATCAAGGTTGGCCATATTAACTTTACATAACTTGTTTATGTACTCTGTTTAGTTTGGATGAGCTTATTTTATTGCACTTTACTAGTTTGAGCTTTGTAGTGCATGTTGTGTGGGAGATGTTTATAGTTTTTGATCACTTGATCTTAATCTTGAAGTCACATGCTTTTGATTGTTGGACTTATGTTAGGACATATGTGATTGGATGTTAGGAACATATGTCAACATTTTATGTATTGGCTAATCCTTTGACAAAACGTACTTTACTTGTAATTGGGTAGATCTAGGATGTGTTTAATGCTTCAAGAAATAAGGTTTCAAGTTCAAGTGTTAAAGCCATGCAAGTTTGTCCAAGAAACAAGTGAAGAAGTGCCATTCATTAAAACTCGACAGCTAGCATCTATCGAGGTTTAAAAAGAGCTGTTTAAGCCAGAGGCTCGACAGCTGCTCGACAGCTAGGGTCTCTATCGAGATTTATGAAATTCAGATTTTCAATTCAGATTTTCATTCAATCCGTGATTATGTGTTTGAACTTTCTTTTCTCACAACCCTAAACATATATAAGGATTATTTTAAGGGCCGTATTAGGTTGCACAGCCAAGAGCACAATTGCACAAGAGCATAATTCCACCGGAAACCTAGTTTGCTCTAGTTCTTGAAGAAGCTGCTATGTTTGTACACCGTAGGGTTTTGTGACCAAGCAACTTTGTGATTTTCATGTGTTGAAGAACAGAAGAACTTTGCGGCCAACATCCTTCTCAAGTTGGTGATCAAGTCACGTACTGGGATCCGCGCATCTATTAGTTAGTCACGTACTAGGAGCCGTGCAATAGAAGATTGTCATTACAGAACAAGTCCAATTAGGTATTGGGGTAAGGGTTCAACTGTAGGTTGGTATAAGGTACTGAGATTCCTTTACTTGTAACCTCTTGTTTTGATAATAGTGGATTCTTGGGAGTGGTGACTTTAAAATCACCTGGTAGGGTTTTTGCCGTGTAGGTTTTCACCATTCGTAAGCAAATCATTGTGTCATTTAATTTCCTCTGTATATTTAGTTAATTGGTGATTTGTTTGTGCTGTCACGCTCATTGCATGTAATTGAACCTAATTAATTGGTTAATTTATCACAAGGGGTCAATACATTCTTGGCCTATCAACTTAAACTTAATGAGAAAGGCATAAATAACCATCTCACCACTGTTTACTAGCCAATCATGAACACCTTAGTGCATATCGTAAGATATTGTGCTTGAAAAAGTGTAGCACATGCACAAAAAGACCATAAGGTGTAGCCTTGGATTAATGCTAAAATTGGTATGTATATTATTGGGCTATAATCAATTCAAAATGAAATAAAATTGGTGTGTACATTATCTTGACTATTCTAATAATTTCCAAATCTAATAAAATTAGTGTGTACATTATGAGGCAACATGAGAAACTTACATGATTTCAAGCTTGTTTTCTAGGAGATGTAGGAGTTATATGATGTAACTCTTTAAGTGATAGTCTCTTTCAAATTTATGTGATGAATTTCGTAGAAATTGTGATTGATTTCTATCTACTTATCACCTCACATATATCTCAAGCTCTTGCTAGTTGCACACACTATACAAGTTACTCTTTGCTAAACTTAGTACATTATATGGTGTGTGATCTTGTTGTGGTCATCCAAGATTAGAAGTCCTTTGATTTTAATGCAAAATATGTTTAAAGTTTGTGTTTTGAGGACAAGTTGGTTGAAAATCTTGTTTTTGGAAGATCTGGGTTAAATTCAAGGGTTTTTTTGAAACACTTTTCATCTCATACTCATGCATTTTATTCATAAAACAATATGCTTTGAGGAGTTTCTGCATTTAAATGTGCTATTTTTCAAAAATTTGATTTTTCCAGATTTTCGATCGATCGAATTTGTTGCTTGATCGATCAAAATTGCGATTAAAAATTTGGTTTGAATCTGCCTGGCTCGATCGCTGCTCGATTGATGCTGGATCGATCGAATGTGTTCTTCGATCGATCGAACCTATTTTTCGACTGATCGAAAATCGTTCAGAGAGTTTTTTAAAAAACATAAGTTTTTCACGTGTTCTTCACTATTTCAAACTTTTCAAAAGCTTTTCTCTTTCTCTCTTCGACTGATCCAGATTCAAAGCCAATTTTTTTGTCGTTTTCCCTCAAATTTCTCTCAAGGTTTTTATCTTCTAGCATCGGTAAGACCATTCTACCCTTCCTTTTTAGTTTAATTTCATTTTTCATGCATTTTTCATGCCTTTTAGGGAAATTTTCGAACCTAGTAATTTTTGGGGTTTTTGGTGTGGGATGATTTCTTTCAAAATTGATCAATGGGGGTTTTTCATTGGATGTTGTAAACATGTTTCTCATAATTTATTTTGATCAATTTGATGGATTGGAAAGAATTGAAAATTCTAGGGCTTGAAACTCACGGATTTGGGGATTTTGTTTAATTGAGATTACTTTGATGAAATTGACTTGTTTAATTGATTAATTATGTCATTATATACTGTTATCTAACTTCTGTAATGATAAATTGATCAATTTGTTGGGATTTTTGAAATTGGGTTTTTCAAAGTTTGGGTTTTTGTTCTAAAACTCTAAGTTCAAGTCAATTCTGTGTTTTTAAAACATAATTGAATTATTCTCAATGCATTAGAGCATACATCATTTAGATTGTTCCTTTCTATTTTTTTTGTTCTAACCTTGTTTGATGCAGTCTGCCTCTAGGTTTTCTTTGTTTTCTTTCTTTGATTTCTTTTCTGTCTTTCCTATTCCAACCTTAGCATCATGGTTAGGAAGACTAGAGCCCATAGGACATCCACCTCCACCTCAACTCTAGCTTTTGATAGTGAGAGGTTTCTTAGTGAGAAAAACCATGAGACTTATGAGAAGCTGAACATCCTTAGGTCTGTGTGGGCTGAGAGAAAAGTTGTTTTAGATGAACTTAATCCATTGATTAGGAGGAACTTTGAGCGTAGGGGCTGGTTACCTTTGTTGGATATAGATCATCCTCCTCCGGCTACCTTGATTAGAGAGTTCTACTTGAACCTCTCTGTTCACTCCACTTCATCTAACATTCAGTTTGTGAAGAGTTGGATAAGGGGAGAAAAGTATACCATTACTCCTTCAGTAGTGGCTTCTGCTCTTAGGGTGCATGTGGTACAACAACTTGTGTATCCTTATGATGAGACCCCTCCTCTTGATGATATTATGTGCTATATCACTGGTACTTCCATTTAGTGGGGTATGGATCCTCGGATTACCTCACATGAATTGACCGAGATTCATTATTTGTTTTTTCGAATTTCTTGTCATTCCATCTGGCCCATCTCTCACCTTCACACCATTCCTATTGAGCATTGTGAATTTCTGTATGCCCTTGTGACAGGTGCTCCTATGAGTTTTCCTTATCTTTTCATTCGATCCTTGGTTGAGGTTCATAGGAGTAGTTCTTTTGCACATACTCTTTTTTTCTCGGTTTTTATTCATCGGATTTTATCACATTTAGGTTTAGATGAGTTTCCTGCTTCTGAGCCCGTACACATTATTGCTCCTATAGATGCCACCTTCCTTAGGCAGAGAGTTGCTCAGATGAGAGCTAGCTCTAAACGCCCTAGAGTTGAGTCTTCTTCGGGTGTTGCACCTCCTCCTCCTCCTTCTTCAGGTGATCCCACTGCTGAGGAGTTTGTTGATCCAACTACTATTGCTGCTGCTCCTCCACCTTCTACTTCGGATGATCCTAGCATTCGTCGTATGTTGGACACTGTCATGACCTTTTAGGCGGCTCATGGTCATCTTTTGGTGGACGTGCTCACGGAGCTTTAGGCATTGCGTGTAGATTTGGTGAGCTTTAGACGGTCACCTTCACCACCTCCTTTTGATGATGAGTCACAAAAAGAGGGAGTACATATGGATGGAGATAGGGGAAAATTTTTTGTTTTTGTTTTTAAGCTTTGGAGCTATAGATTGCATCTAGGTGCTTCATTTTGTACTTATTTTTTTTGGCTCATGATGTATATGTTAGGGGAAGACATTATGTTTTTTATTTCTGTTTCTTGTCTCACATTGTGCTACATTGGCTATTGATTTATGTTATAAGGTTATTCATGATGTATGTCTTTTATTTTATGTTATGTGAAATCAAGAATTTAATTTTGTTTTACTTGTATTTTTCCACACATGTGTTTATTTGTTTGTTGAGTGTTTCAAGAATATACAGGTTGATTCAGTCGTGCTGCTGTCTACACTTGCAACTGATAGATAGTAGTTAGGTTGAATTGTTTTGGTTGGGCAATTTTAATTTAATGGGCTGTTTTTGTAATTTTGAGCATTTTGTTTTATTATGTGTTTTGTCACGGATTGCCAAAGGGGGAGTTTGTTAGGTTCTAAGGATTTAGGATCTAAATATTTTAGAACTTCAATATGTAATGTTGGCAAACCATGATCAAAACTTAGAGTCTAGATTTAGGCTGCTCAAAGTGATGTATGTATAAAGTTGGAATCGAGTAATTGTAGAAAATTACTGTTCAATTTCTGCAAGGCTCGATCGATCAAAAATTAGACTCGATCGATCGAAGCTCGTGCAGAATGTTTTTTCTGTAGAATTTCCAACTCAGCCCAAGCCCATATGACGTGTAGGGTTTTATGTTTTGCTCTAAGTATAAAAGGAAAAACCCTAGCCACGTTTTGTGGTTGTTGTTTATGATGTGTGTGTGAATTTCTTGTGAGATCTCGAGGTGTTTGCCTTCATACACACTTAGGGTTATCAAGATCGAGATTGATGTTGAGGGCTTGGTGATCGTTTCAGTTGTTGCATAAAGAGCTTAAAGAAAAACAAGTGGTATACTTGTGGAAGCTGTGGATCTGAGAAAGTAGTCTGTGGACTTGGAGTTGCCAAATGGTCGTGGTAGTAAGTTTTCTACTCGAGGTAGCAATAGGATGTTAGTGGTCTAAGTCGCTATTGTAAAACTTCAATTCTTTCATAGTGGATCTGTTTTACCTTGAAGATAGTTAGGTTAAATCCTCCGCAGGTTTTTTACCGGTTTGGTTTTCCTGGGTTATCATGTCGCTGTGTTTTTTATTTTCTGTACTGTTTCAATGATAGGATTTACTTGTGTTAACCTAGATTTGAATAATTTACCTAAGTAATCACTTGGCTAAATAACTAGGTTAAACAGCTTGTGTTTTAAGGGGTCTAAAAACGTACAAATTACAACCATTATTTTTTTTCATATCCATAATTAATGTGGGGATGTCCACATTTTAACATATGAAAATAGATGTTAAAAAAGTATTAGAAATCGGATAATAATTGTTGTAATGTTGCATTTAGTTACTTAGTTGGTTAGTTAGTTACAATTTCAATCATGTTAATCACATTTAACACATATTAAAATTATTAATGCACATGAGAAATAATAGAACCATTAGGATAAGGTCATGTGGGTTAATAGAATAGTTTTTTGATTCTATAAAGACTTACTTGTAATCGCATTTTCATTCATTGAAGAATAAACCAATTGATTGCTTCTCTAATGGTTGAATAAGAGTCTGAGATTCAATCCCAGCCTACACCAAAAACCAATTGATATCTTGGTCTGATAATAAAGAGCAAAAATCGCATAAGCAGATACCATAGGTTGAAATTCTATTAAGAAAAAAAATTGATTGCTTAGTGCATTCTCTCTCTCTCTCTCTCTCTCTCTCTCTCTCTCTTAATATTTCTCTATAGAATGTGACTACCTCTTAATTATGACAATCTCCCTACAATTCCTACCCATTACCATTAAGAACTGGTCCTAACGGTAAGGGTATAAAAACTTGTTATTTATATATTGTTGAAGTAGTGCACACTAATCACATTCACTATCACATAAATTTATGGCCATTTTTTAGTGAAATTTGTAGTATCTTTAGTTCCTAACAGTAAGAGTATAAAAAATATATTGTTGAAGTAGTGCACACTGATCACATTCACTATCACATAAATTTATAAACCTTTTTTTTAGTGAAATTTGTAATTATTTTAGCATTTTCTATGTTTTCAAAGCAAGTATCTCTTGGGTTACAATAGCAAGAATAACATCAAGACATTCCTAAAGAGATTTCTTATTACAATCTTCCATATAATGCAGTAAAATTTGTAGTATTAATACTATCCAGTCTATAATGTTGAAAAAGAGATGCTAATATAAGGTATTGTAGATAAATTCATTAATAAGAATTGTGTATGTAGGTTTAAAAATAAAGGATTATGTGCTAAATATGACATTTATTACATAGTAACCGTAGCATAGATGGCAACAAGCCAATAAAATTTATTACTAAATATTAAATTCAACAAACATGAGAACAACATGGCTGAAAATCTTAAATTTGGTCTAAGTTGAATTTTCAGCTCTTAAATTTAAAATTTGAAATTAAACCAAATTTTCCAACATTTATTCACTATTATTATCAAATACTAAATTCGGAAATTGGCTTTGTAAACCAATCAACTAGCTCAGACTGCTTTGCTTTGTTCAGTATCTGACCGGAATTTAGAACTCAGCCTCCCAGTTTGCTGCAATTCCAAAAATTTTCTATACGTCATTTCAACATATGCAGGTTGATCACCTTCATTGCCAACTAACTCTGGTGCTGGCCTCATTACTGTGTCCAGTGCTGGTCCATGTGCCAGAGCTATGGACATCCGTGTAGCTTTGTTATTCACAAGTGCCCGGTGTGCAATACTCTTGTATTTGCCATTGCTCAAAATCTTGTAGGAAACATTATATTCAGAAAATTTTGATTAATACAAAAAAAATGTTCATTTACTTAAATATATATATGTCAAGAACACGATAAGTGAAAAACATAAAGCCAATGATATTTAAATAAAAATTTATATAATTACACATACATATAAAGAAAAAAGAAAACGATCAATCATTAACCCTTATTTGTGTATTTGCTTCATTGTTACGATCACTTATCCTTTTTATTAATTTTTAAAATATTTATAGGGTTAGTTCTTCATTTTGGCCATTTAGGCAATTATGTAATTTCTCACATCAAATTTTTTTTCATATTTTTTGTTTTATGAAAAAGGTCAACCCTAATATGTAAGTTGGTACTTACCCCATTCCCAACACCAACTACCTTTTTTTTTCTTCATCTTGGCATTAAGGCTAGTTAACAGTTCCTTTTGGGTATTTAGACAATTGCTTTGTGTCACAAATGGAAGAAAACCATATAATTTTAGTTCTATGTGTTCTTAGTCCTCATTAATTTTTTTTTTCCAGAAAGTGGTTCAAATTTGGCTAAAAGTAAAAAATACCCCTCTCTTTCTCTCTCTCTCTCTCTCTCTCACAAAAAGCAACATTTTTCAACAAGTCACCATCAAAGCACTATTATTCTCTCTTGCCTTTAAACATATTCACACATGTCACTGGTCACGTTTAACATAAATAAGTTGGGTAATTTCTAATTTCCATTATGAAATTTGGCATAAGTTTGATCATGTAACCCTTCAAATTTTAAGGGTTTTATTTAGTCCTTATAACTATATAAAGTGCACAATCTTGTCTCTTCATTATTTTTCTCCTTACATGACTAACAGAGTGTTGAAGCAACCCGTATTTATTGACTAAAATCAAACCAACCACATATTTAAGAGTACACAAATTTAAGTAACAAAATTGAACCGACCTCATCATAAACGAAGAACAAAATTACTCCCCCTACCCCCTCTCTTTTAAAGAATTCAAGGATAAAAAAATATATTGATGTTTATGGCAAATGTTTTATCACCTTAAACCTAAAATTGTATCAAACCGATCTTACTAGTTAACTTTAGCTGGCATAGTTGCAAATAGAGTTCAAGAAGCATGACAGAATGTACCTCCAAGTGATCAGCAACTTGAACAAAGAGTACATTGGGAGGGATGTTGACATTAAACCATTTTTCATTGTGCTTTACTTGAAGGCCAGAGACGCCATTATTTACCAAAGTGGTTAACAGACCATGGTCATAGTGAGCAGGGAGGCCAATTGCTTTCTCTGGCTCTGGACAAGCTGGATAATAGTTAGCAGCGAGCAATTGTAAACCCAACTCGAAATTGGCAGCCTTTTCTACGTAGCTCTCTTCTAACCCCAAGCTCTTTGATATAGCTTTCAGTAATATTATTATTACTTCCCGGTTTCTTTTGCTGAACTCCCTTGCAATCTCACTGTGTCAACAAAAACATAAATAATCCATTCATTATGAATTGCATTGGCCATGACCTGATTTTTATGATTGAAATTTTAATTGAAAAATAAATTCATCATAATTAAAAGAAGGAACTAGCAATGTAAGATTAAAATTGTAGATTGAACAAATTGCATATAACGTTGTATACAATTTCATGGGTAAAACTCACCCTTGAAAACCCTTGAAAAGAGAGTGTCCAAAAACTTATATACACATATTTAAGTTTACACTTAAACAATTTGAGACACTCTAGTTAGGGGTGGCAAAATCTGACATGACCTGCGAATCCAACACGACTAACCTGTTTGTAAACAGGTCATGGGTTAAGACTAAATGAGTTCGGGTCAATACGGTTGACTCGTTTACTAAAATAGGTGGTGTTTGTGTTCAACATGTGAACCCGTTTGACCCGATTAACTTATAAAGATAATTTTACCAATTTACCCTTATAAACCTAGGTATATAAGCTTACCTATTCACTTATTCTCATCTCTTACTACCAGATTTCAGTCATGCCTCTCTCACTCCCTGTCTCTTCGTTTTTATCATCAACCTTAACTCTCTAACTCTTCTTCTCCTCAAAACTCCAACTGCTCCTCTTTCATCTCTACAGATTCTACACTATTTAAAATCAAAACCCTAGTCGTCCCCATGTCTCTCAACCCCCTACTCTTTCTTCCCCTCAAATCCCTAGCCGCCTCCTCTACTGTCTCTTCTCCTCAAAATTGTAGCTACCCCTCTGATCTCTCTTTTCCTTCACGAGTTCATAGCTTCACCAGTTCACCTCTTTCTTCAGCTTTCAACCGCCGAATCCACTAGCAACGTGTATGAACAATGTCTTTTTATCACTCATTTATAATTTTACACACATAGTATACACACTCACCACTTTTGCGAAAAAAATTGTTTCTTTTCCAAGTTGAAAATCATGAATTATTTTAGTCCAAAAGGAAAAGAGTTTGTAACTAATAGAAATTTCACTAAATATATAGGGAAACTAATTTTTTTTATAGCACTGATCAAAAGAACGTGGTTAAGATGATGAAGCGTAGATGGACTCACTATCTCTAGTATCTAATGTCATTGAGATACAAGCTAATAGATCCTGTACATTTATTTAAAAGATATATTTATAATTCACAATGACTCTAACAATACTAGTAGTAGCAGAGACGAATTGTAGATTTTATTTTATTGTGTTTTATTTTGTTATTTTTTCTCTTAGCATTGAAAAATAAAATAATTGTAAAATTTGTTTATTGTGCTAATCATTATCATGTTGATTGTTTACTAATAATAGTATATATATATATATATATATATATTTTTTTTTTAAAAATAAAAATAATTGGGTCTTGCTCTATGATTTATTTTTCAAGTTTCTTTGTTTGTAATCTCAAAATAAAATAATTGTCGATCTATTTGTTTATTGTGTTAATCACTATCATGTTGATTGTATAGTACTAATAGTTGATTTTAAAATAATTGGGTCTTTGCTCTATGATTTATTTTCAAGTTTATTTGTTTTTTCATCTTAAAATAAAGTAATTGAAGATCCTTTTGTTTATTGTACTAATCACTATCATATTGATTGTTTAGTACTAATAGTTTTTTTTTTTTTTCTTGCATCTTAAAATAAAATAATTGAAATCTGTTTGTTTTTTGTGAACATCACTATACTGTTAACTATTTAGTACTAATAGTATATTTGTTTTTTTATTTTTTTTATTTTTTATTTTGTTGATTTCAAAATTCTTTGCCATGCTTTATAACATCTTTTCAAGTTCATTTGTTTCTGTAATCTTAGAATTAATAATTTCTCTTTAAATTTTTCTAGATGAAAAGTGATGAGATGCATGCAGCTTATTAAATCTAAAGATGAACTTGATGAACTAGCTGAATTTCCTCCGCCATAAAAGGCTAAGTCTAAGAGTAAGACAAATAACAAAGACAACAAAAGGAGGAAGACTTCAAGTATTTGGCATTTCTTTCAGATGCTTCCTACAAAAGATGGAGAAAAGCCTACTTGCAAATGCAAGAAGTGTGGAAATGAATATATTGCTGCTAGAGCATATGGTAATGGAAATTTGAAGCGTCATTTGAATGTATGTTGAAGATATAATGATCATGAATATCAATAAGGATGAGCACAAGGAAGACACCTCTTCAATGGAACCCTCAATCTCTTCTAATCTAGTCTCTTAATCTGGATGTCTTTTAGTTTTTGATATGGCACTTGAATGCCATGTAATAATTTTGGTTTTTTTTCATTATGGAACTTTGACATATTATTGAATTTAATAGTACTAATTGGAACCTTTTGGACTAGTAATTTAATTTTAAAGGAATGAAAAAATTATTTGCTTTTGTTATTATTACTAGATTTATTATTGAAAGTTGAAACTAAATGTTTTTTACTTGATTTATGGTTGTATTATAATTTTAGATATATGAGAATTGATAATAGGTTATTCGGGTTAGGTATGACCTATTAATCAAACAGGTTATTCAGATTAGTTATGACCTATTAATTAAACAAGTTATTAAACAGGTTATTTGTGTCAGCCCTAACATGACCTAACATGACCTACTAATTAAACGGGTTAAAAATGTCGTGTTGGGTTACCCATTTAATAAACAGATTTTGTTAGGGTTAAGGAAAATGGGTCTGGTTCATGTTGACCCATATAACATAAAACTCATAACTTAACTTGTCCTGAATGTGACACGTGAACATGAATTGCCACCACTAACTCCAGCCTCTTAGTCGACCCGTCAACCCTGGTGGTTGGAAGTTCAAACCCATGGATAGGAACTTACCTTTGAAAAGTGACTTACAAAGTAAGTGTGACCAAAAGTTTATATACAAATGTTTAAACTTACACTAAAGTAACATGAGACACTAGAATCATAATAGATTCTTAATTATTTAGAACTTAATTTTTTTATTCATGATATGTGATATGATTTAGGAGGTTAAATCTGAAATGAAAAGAAATGTACCTGAACCCAGCTGGTTTGTTGGGTGTATGAAATTCAGGATGGGCGAAGCACTTGAGAAAATCTCTCCAAAAGTTTGCTTTATCCATTGAAGGATTAAAGCCTGTACCACACCTGATTGGATCCATGACATGGTTTCCTTGATACTCTTTCTTCTCCTCCTCTGGCAAGTCGAAAAATTCTTGAAACGAAGCTATCATTGCCTTCGTCAGACTCTCCGTCACATCATGATTAATCACCTAATAAGACCCTCATCAAATCTCAGTAACATGCAAAAACTATAGACACGTAAAAAAGAAAGCTCAAAACAGATAAGATAAACTGTACCATGAAGCAGCCCCAGTCTGAGCAGGCCTTGCTGAGTTGATGGATGATTTGGGACTGTTGTTCAGGAGTACCAGAAACAAGAAGAGAGATGTCGATAATGGGGACTGAATATTCTGCATCACCGGCTATTGGTTCATCACGGAGATAAGGGGTGAAGTTGTAAAACGAAGGGATGGAGGAGGAACCAGTTGATTCAACTAGTGCTTTCACGGTTGTTATCTTTGGTGGATGAACAGGTGATGCCTTCATGGACATTGCTGAAGCCATTGATGAGGATTGAGGAGAAACGAAAAGAACACTAGAAACAAAGGGAGATAACTGAGTAATCGTGACAATATTGCTGTGCTCCTTATATGCTATAATCACGTCTATAAATACTAGGAGTAATAGTGGCAGCGCCACATACAGGTGAGGTAGTCCTCATGTCTATATATACTAGGAGTAATAGCAAGGAAGTCAATATCGTACCGGAGGCAGTACCGGTTTGGCCACCGGTATGATATATTTCGGATACCGGTCAATACCGGTGTACCATTTCGGGTTTACTGCTATTTTATATACACACACACACCAAAATCTCTAGAACCATGTTTATAAACATATAATATTTCACTTATATTATAGTAAATATAACACTTTATCATAAAATATTACCTCAATTCAGAACAAATTATTTATAATTTTAGATTTTAGTATCAATTAAAAGAAAAAAAAAACACAATATAAAAAATAGAAAGCTTAGTTGTTCATTGCATACTAAGAAAACAAATAATACTAATAAGTTAATGTAAATAAGTTACCATTATGCCTTTACAAAAATTCAAAAATTACAAAACTAAAAAAAAAAAAGCTTTTTTTAGTACCAGTCGGTACGCCCGGTATTGCTTGAAATTGGCCTGTATGGCCAGTACGACCGGTATTTTTTCCGGTACAATATAGAAGTGTATCAATACCGGTGTACTGGCCGGTACCAGTATGGTATCGACCACCCTGAGTAATAGTGGCGGCGCCACATACAGGTCAGGGTGGTCCTAGAGTAATAGTGGCGGCGCCACATCCAGGACCACCCTGACCTGAAATTTTTTTTATATATATAATAATTAAAATTTTTTATTTATCTACCCTTAAAAAAAATTAGGAACACCCTCAAAATTTTTTATGCCAATAAAATTAAATTTTGGGGGATTATTTGTTACATTTCAACCGGTACCAGCTTTTAGAAGAAAAAAAGAAAAACCCTAAACTAACAAACTCGTCAGTAGGGGTGTGTGCGGGTTACATTGAGCGGGTAAACGTCAATATTTCTATCCAATCTGCCACTAGCGGGTTGGAAAAATTCCAATCCGTTACCAACCCACCAAAGTTTAAATTTGGCGAATTGGTTACAAATATTGGTGGTTTCAACTCGGCGGGTTAGGCAGGTTAGGTGGGTTGGCATGAACAACATTTTAAAAAAAATTATCACAAACTAAAATTTTTTATTGAATAATCTCAAAATATAACTAATGCACAAAAAAAAAAAAAAAACTAAAGGTAGATTTCATTGAATAATCTCTACTCTAACATAAACATAGGGTCAATGAAAAAGAGATATATCATCTCTAGCAAAAGTAGGCTCTGCCTTACAACTTAGGAAATTAAAAAAGTAGGTTCTGCCTTACAATTTAGGAAATTAAAAACAGTAGGCTCTGCCTTACAACTTAGGAAATTAAAAAAGTAGGTTCTGCCTTACAATTTAGGAAATTAAAAACAGTAGGCTCTGCCTTACAACTTGGGAAAATTAAATCAACAAACTCAAAGTTTTAACATTTCCAAAGTCACATCAAGGATTAAAAAAAATTAGACAAAGATAAAGAATTAGATGAATTGTATTCTTATGTAATATATAACATATTTAACTTGAATATACAATGAACCTACTTGCTAGAATGACTTTACTTGTAATATTATATCACATTTTATACTATATAAATCAAATGACATAAACCAAAATAAAAAAGACAAAAAATATTTAAACAGTAGAAGACAATAACGCAATTACGTACCTTTGTGATTATCGGTGAAGAATTGAAATTATAAGAAATAGGGTACAAAAAGGTTAAAGAAGAAAGAGGAAGGGAAAGACAGTGGCTGAAGGTGAAAGACAAAAGTGAAAGGTAAGAACAAAAAGTGAGACCTAGAGCCACAAAGTGTATACTGTACATATGGCTGAAGTAATGGGATGGGTGGTAGGTAGAGGTGTTTAAGGTTTCAATGTTGACTTTTTAGATTTTGTTTAAGGAATTTTTTGAAGGCTAGTTCTATTTAGGGAATTGATTATTGATTAGTTGTAAAAATTTATTAGGTGAATTGATTAACTTTAAATACTTAACAGTTTGAACTAATATTTTTTTTTTTATGTATGTATAATTAAGCAGGCGGGTCAGGTTGTAACGGGTTGGTAATTTTTTAATCCATAACCCAATCCAATCCACAATTTTGGGGGTCTAACCCGCCCAACCCAAACCGCCTAACTTGATGACCTGCACGGGGCGGGCAAGTCAGGCAGGTTGGCGAGTTAAGTGGATATTTTGCACACCCCTACTCGTCAGCACAACATGTCATTACCTGCGTCAAATGCCTAAAAATCAAATCCATTCATCGCAAAGGCCGCCCCTTCTTCTTCTTCTTCCTTTTCTTCTTCTTTGCTTCGTCTTAGACACTCTGCTAGCCTGCCTCTTCTTTCTTTTTTTACTCTAGTTTTTGCTTTGTCAAGTTTTTTCTTTAGTTTGCCTTTTAGACTCTTAGCTTGCTGATGCCACCCACGTGACAAAGCTTTGAAAATGACAAAACTCAAAAAGTTGACAAAAGAGTTTGATTTCAAACTTATTTATTGAGTCTTGCCTCTTCCCAATATGATATATATACACACTCTTATTGTACTATTTTTGGTTGTTGTTTTTCATTATTTAATTACATATTTATGTTTTAATATTCTAAATAGTAATTGTTATGTAATAACTAAATGATTTGAGTGTCAAAAAAGAAAAACTAAATGATTTGTTTTATTTGAGGTTTACTTATTTGGATCAATAATTTTATGTTGTATAAGAAAATATAAATATATATTATTTTTAATTTTTTTAGAAACCCCGAAACACCCTTAAACGGTACATTGAAATAGATCGGTACCGAAATATTCCGTTCTACTAAACAAACCGAAACAGGGTCCAAAACGGTATTCAGAACATTGCTTTCAAGCAAAAAGAAAAAACTAAAAAAAAAAATTGTACTAAAATCTAAAAAAGAAAAAATTGTAACAGAGAATCTGAAGAAAAAAATTGTAACAGAGCAAGCCCACCCAGGAACACCCTGAGAAACATTCCTGAAGCCACCACTATGTGTGTGAGAGAGAGAAACATATGAGGTCTGCTAATAGAAAAAACGGAGCCAAAACAGAATAACTGTTGATGAATTTTAGGATTTTAGTGTATCTTCAAAATAAATGTTGTTTCTTCTTCTTTATTTGATTTCTGGTGTCTTCTCAAAAAAAAAAAAAAAAAAAGAGATTTCTGTTGGGTTGGGTCGAACCCATGGCTTGAGCATAAAGCCCAAGTGGGCATAGGATCTCGACCAGTGCTTCCCAGGTTGGGTTTTGGGTTGATCTATTTTTCCATGTATAGATTCTACGCCCCTTCTAGTTCCGGGTGTAATATTGAAGATGCAATTTCACAAAAGGTTTAAATAGCGTCTTCAAGATGTAATTGGCAACTCAACATAAAAATCACATCATGAAGATGCAATTTCACAAAAGGTTTAAATAGCATCTTCAAGATGTAATTGGCAACTCAACATAAAAATCACATCATGAAGATACAAATTTACTTCTAGTAAAAAAGAAGTGTATTTTTGGTAGAAAGTGGGAATTTATTTATTAATAAAGAGAATTTTTACATACGACACCTGTGGTGAGTGCCTAATTGCAAAAGATTTCATAAGGGGAAAAAAATACAATTTAACTTGGAGCTCACATTTTGAAAATGGGAATTCACAAGTGTTGTATTCTAGAAAGTGGGAATTTATTTATTAATAAAGAG
This sequence comes from Castanea sativa, assembly GCF_040712315.1. Lineage (NCBI taxonomy): Eukaryota > Viridiplantae > Streptophyta > Magnoliopsida > Fagales > Fagaceae > Castanea > Castanea sativa. The sequence goes on along the minus strand of NC_134019.1, from coordinate 16,771,287 downwards.
AATTTTTACATCAATTTTGTTCATACGACACCTGCGGTGAGTGCCTAATTGCAAAAGATTTCATAAGGGGAAAATACAATTTAACTTGGAGCTCACATTTTGAAAATGGGAATTCACAAGTGTTGTATTCTGGCATTATCCTTCAAGTAGTTGGTAAAATGGGCCCTGAAGGGGGAAATAACGTTATTGATTACAAACAGTTAAGTTCTTTGGAATATTAATATTAACCTCACATATTTCTTGAAGACAAACTTTCAAACGAGTTAAATATTGTGTTTGGACTACTAAACTATGAAGTTATAAAACCCAATATTTCTTGAAAGGAAGATTAATTTTTTATTAAAGATAAAAACATCTTCATGGTAGCAAATTTCTAAAGAAATCTCTTCATCCATAGCAAATAAATGTGATTTTCCATTGCAAGTAATGATTCATGGTCCAAGCTAAGTATTCGTGGGAATCTTTTTTCGGATTGTGGTTTGGAAGACCAAATCATGTATTCAAGTAGTTCTAGAAATTGACTATACACCAAGGAAGTTAATACCGTACCGGAGGCTGTACCGGCTTGGCCAGCGGTACGATATATTTCGGATACCGGTCAACACCGGTGTACCGTTTCGGGTTTACCGCTAATTTTATATATCCTTACATAAATTGAAATTCCTTTAAGTATATATATATAGATGAATATATAAAAATATTTACATTTAAATTTATTTATTTTTTTATACGTTGGTTGGTCAAAATTCATATAATTTGTAAGTTTATACTATTTTTTTTTTTTTTAAGAATATATGATTGTGCTTATCTAAAGTCTAACAAAAATAGCAGTAAAATTTATCTAATAAGAAAAAAGAAAGAAGATCCTCAGAAAGAAAAAAGAAAAAAGTGGTTGTAAAATATTTTAAATTACCATTTGTCCTTATCAAAAGTTGTTCTTTACAGTTGGATGGTAGTAAAATGTTTGAGTCTAACGTGTAGCTGTAGATTATCTCAAAAAAAAAAAAAAAAACAGTGTAGCAGTAGTATTAGTGTGGGCTGTCAGTGGGAGTATTATTGTTTAATAAGAGGTGTTACGTTCTTAATATTTTATATTATTTTCACAATAAATTTACCTATTATTACTGATTTGAATTTGAACACATCACTTAAATATTTTTTTTATCAGTATTAGTTAGTAACAATCAATTACTTAAGATTTATTGTGAAAATATTGTAGTAATATTTTTCAATTTTAATTTCTTATTCTTTATTTTTTTTCCTTATCTTTTTTTTTTTTTTTTTACATCCACACGCTTCTTTTCTTTATTTTTTTTCCTCTTTTTTTTCTCCTCTACACCTTTCCCTTATCTCTGTCTTCACGTCTTCTCATGCTCTCCTGACTTTTCTTCTTTTTTTCTTCTTCTTTCTTTTCTTCTCTGGCACTTCATCAGTTCATGCTCTCTTGACTTTTCTTCTTTCTTTTCTTCTCTGGCACTTCTTCATCAGTTCATCTGCAGCTATCTTCAACTTTCTTTTTTCTTTTCTTCAACAGCACTTCGTCTACTCCAAAGCATTGAAGAATGTCTCTCTAGTTTTGCTCTCCCACCAGCGCAGGTCCTTCTCCCCACCGAGCTCAGATGGGTCAGCTTTGCTTCTTTTTTTTTTTTTGGTTCTAATTTGATTAGTTTTAAAATTGTGATTTGAGTTTGTATTTTGATTGAGAGCTCCGTCGATTTTGTGCTTCACCACTATTTTCTGATGAGAAGCAAATAGAGAGTTTTGTTCTTCTTTTTCTCCTTCTTCTCTGCTTTCTTTCATTACAATGAGACTTTTTTTGTTTCGGCCCGATATCCATTTACCGGCCGAAACAGCCGGATTTCGCCGGTACGCGGCCGGTATGGTCGGTATTTTTTTCGGTACGAAACATGGGTATACTTGTACCGGTGCACTGGCCGGCACGATATATACCGGCCGTACCGGCCAGTACGGTACGGTATCACCCACACTGCTATACACATGAAGCTTGACATGCCACAAATGAATGGTCTATTAGATTTTTTAAAAAGCTAGTGCACAACAATGTTTTATTGGCCAAAACACCTAATCACTCAGCTGGTCTTTAGGAAAATAAGTTTCCATCCTCTCTCTAGTTTAATTGGCATTCACTACCTTTTATGAGACTAAATATATCTGCCCTAGTATTCAGAACATTTTGCATCCTTTGGAAAAGTAGGTCAAATGGTTTAAACTTTCTCAACTTACCCTTTTTAGCCACAGACTAAGTTAAGGGGGTTGTTGAAACCCAATGCCCAAAAAGAGGCAAACCACTCTTAGTGTGCGTTTGGTTTCACTTTGGTTTCACTTTAAGGAGCCAAAAGGCACTTTTTCAAGTTGAAATTTCAAATTGAGTTTGGTAACATAATGCAAAAGTGCATTGGAAGAAAGTCAAATTTTCAAATACAAAGGACTCGCAAGTTAATGTGTGGCAATTAGGCATGAGCAATTGCAAAAGCCACAATACTTTATTAATATGGATTTTACTAACGTGTGCCCTAAGGGCATACAATAGTATACTATTTTAGAAAAAAGTTTTATCAGGAATTGAACCCGACCCATTTAATAATCGTGTCATGATCGTTCAACCCTAACCTGACTTGTTAATAAGGCGGGTTGACCTGACCCAACCCATTTGACACGCTTAATAAACGAGTCGTGTTGGTTTAACATGAATGTAATACAACCCATTTCAACTTGCATAATATTAGATATAACATCCATCTAGAAATAATTTTTTTTATCTCCCAAAAGCAATGCATACACTTCAAGTATTCAACTCACATTGTTGTAATCTTTAAAAGCATTACCCATTAGATCTAGTTTATAAACTATCTCAATAAACCCACTTGCAAGATATGCAGACGGTGTCCAACACTAATACAAACACAAAAAAAAAAAAAAAAAAAAAAACACATGGCCCAAGACAAAAGCAACAACTGTGGCCTTAATCAACAATTAATATATCTCATATATTAATAACGACACATGGGTTCAAAGTTTATAAAACAAAAACATTATGCAGAAAAATAAACACATTAGAGAGAGAGAGCAATAACTGGTTTGAGGCTTTGAGTTTGAGAATTGGGAATGAAACTATAAGATAGTAGAGTGAGTAGTACGGCTGAAATTTAAAAAAAGAAGAAGATATTTATAAGAAGGTTTAGAGATTTAGGGTTTGTAGGGTTTAGAGATCTAGGATTTGTAAATTTTCAATTGCCAATTATATCCTTTGTAAGTTTTTGTAATCACTCACTTTTCTTTTTAAATTTAAAATATATGTCGAATATAAAGGTATTTGACAAATCTAACATAAAATAAATATTTATATGTTATTTGAGTTAAATAGGTTGCGTTAAGTGGGTCATTTTGGGTTGACACAAATAAATTGGCATGTCAAACGTGTCTATTACTGGTTACGCAGGTTGACCCGCTTATGACACATTTCTTGTCGTGTCATTTTCAGGTCGACTTGTTTATGATCCAAACCGATTAAGGCCCAACCTTAACCTGAAAAAACTCGTGTCGGGTTCGTGTCGTGTTCGCGGGTTGGGTCGAACATTGACACCCCTAATTGGAAGCCACAATCCATTTCCCGATTTGCCCATTGTGTTTTCTTAAAAAGCCAATTGTACCCTTTGATAAATCAAGACAGATCACGCCATCTACATATTGAGTATTCCCTCCCTTTACCTACTTGCCTTTTGTTTTCAATCTTGACCCTTTAATTTTATTTAAAGGGACCAAGAAAAACACTAAATCCAACTCTTCATCATCACCCACTCAAAAAAAAAAAAAATGCCATCATAGCTTTAACACGTCATAGAAAATCATCCTCCCATCATTTCTCACTTAACTTCACTAAAATCCCTTCTTAAGCAAGGCAAAAAACTCTAACTGAGGAGATCCATATTCTTCAATGTTAGTGATCAAGAAGGGGGTCACACTCTCTCTTCATCACACTTGAGTTTGCCCCTTTAATCTAAAATTATCAGGAAGAACTTCTCTCCTTTACTATTTCTCTACCATTGGATCTACAAAATTTGTTGTCATTGAACTTGCGCGTGCTCATATCTCGGTTAATGGGCTAACTATTGTGTTAGGCTCACAATTTACTTGTTGTGGTGGGTGTATGGATATCTAACAATGGGAAGCTCTTAAAGGCAAAAGCCTATACTTGAAATACAATTACCTACCTTCTTCCCAAGTTGGCTTGCTCTCAGTTTTTCTCTCTTCCTCCCTAATTCTATGGTTCCTTACTTTGTAGTGTCTAACCCTTGATTCCTCTTCTCTTTCCCTATTTATAGGGTCCCTTAATGGGTTAATTATGTTTGCACCTCATGATTTTTCGTGTAGGTGGATCCCTTTAGGATTATTCCTGACGGAGGGATACCACACTTTTGAAACAGGTATGTTAGCCTTGGAACTTGTGATAGACGCCAAATAGTGCTCGACGGTGACCTTCCTCAAGGCATTACCAAGGCTCCCTAGAATGGACTTCGAGCAACATCGGGCCCTGAGGTCCGTGTAGTCCACGGTACCCTGGGCCGAGTAGCACGAAATAGGCCTAACAAATGACTCCTCTCTGATCTTTAGCCCATGGGCCATCTTGTAATGGGCTGATGACCGCACAATACCCCCCCCCTTGATTCCTTCTCATGTCATCGAGAATGGTATCAAGGACTCACATTAAATGGCCAATCACTCCTTGGGTACATAAACCGTCATGTATAAATTACAGATAAGACGGCCTGTGCTTTTGGCGCACAGGGCAACAAGTTGTCATATCAAATGGTCATTATTGCCTGACGGTTCATATACCGAGGTCACGTGTGCAATGGTCACAAAAAGAAAAATTAATGCTTTTCCCGCTTAAACCCATTTAATGCTTCTAAAGGTACCCCTCCTATAAATTGACTCTCTGGCTCTCTTTGGACATTTCTTACTTCTCTCTTCTCTATTTCAGCATTCACACTCCCCGAACATCTCTCCTTCCTCATGAGATTGTTTTTCTTACTGTAAGTTCCCTATTCTTTACTCTCTCATTTAAATTCTCCTCACGTTTCCTTATAGAAAAATAGGTTTTTTCACACCTTCTTAGGACCGAGGCCACTCTAGCAACCTTTAGGGCTAGATTTGAGGTTCCTTTAGATGTAGATATAGAATATTGGCCTGAGGGAAATATAGAGAATGATAGGCATCCCCGGGTAGTATTTTTTCCTTTGATGGCTATCTTAGAAAGGGGGTTTAGGTTTCCCGTGGACCTCTTATTATTTAGAACCCTTAGTTTCTACGGTCTTTGCCCCGACCAACTTCCACCAAATTCCTTTAGAGTTGTGAGTTGCGTAAGTTGGCTTAAAAATTTATATGGTTTATGCCTCAACCACCATGATATCAACTTTATGTACAACATGTGTGGTAACACTAGGTGAGAGTACTACCTAAAAGTCTGAGACACAGTAGTCCGAATTATATCGTGTCTCCCCGACTCCAACAGGAACTTGACTGGAGAGTATGTTAAAGTGAGCGGCAACTGGCTTGCTGGTGAACACCCCTGCCCGACCTTACCCCGGGAAATTGGTCGATATCCCTTTCTTTTATTCCCCCTAGCTCTCTCCTTCTATTTAATTTCTTCTCTCTTTTTTTAGTTTTTACTTGTTTACGTAGGCCATAATTGCTCGACGCTGTTTTGCTAGTGTTTTTCGAGGATTCCTCCCACTTCTTGCTTTATTCTATTGTATTATCTGATGATATTTTACACTCCTAACATAATGTATTTCTTTGTCTGTGCAGATACTAAACATTTTAAGTGGGATCTGAACGTTGCGTGCTCTTGGGACCTAAACTTCGTATTGTGCTCGGATATTTTTGTTCATTTCTATGGCTAGCTAAGAGCATCCCATGTTATCCTTAACTGCATCCCTTCATACACCAGTTACCAAGATCCAAGGCAAGCTCTCACGGGCGGCAGTCCTTTTCTCTCATATATCGACGTTCGCCTCCACGATTTTCTTCCAAAAGGCTTAACGCTAGGTGAAGCTCAGCGACTCGGTCCTTGACAAATAAGAGAGGAATCATTACTTCCCATGAGGGACAGCTCAACTGACTAAGTATTTCATGGCTGAGCTAAACATATCCCGGTTGAGGAACCAGCAACTTCCAACCCAGCCGAGGGACTAGTTGCAGCAGAGCTCGTTGATCCATTGACTGAAGAGACAGAATCTAAGGGGTCATCAACTGAGATGGTGGTTCAAAGGAAGATGACCGCTAATTGCTTTCTGCCTGGAGGACGGTCAACTCCTCAGCAACAAGTTCCCCTCCCCCTGCTCCTCGCAAACGCAAAAGGCAGCAATACACCTCTAAGTCCATTAAGGACCCTACTAATGCGCCCTCAGGCCCATCTCCAATCTCGACTGTCATGCCTTTGGTCATCTAGGAACCACCCTTTGATCTGAGACCCCCTAATATAAAAGGCTCAAACATAGCCTCCTCCTTGGCACCCCCTCATTTGGGTTGGCAGTGTGTCTTTATGCTAGGTGACCGCCCTCTTCCTAAGGACTTTTGCATCTGGAATTAGGCCAGTGGGTAGGGTGGTTGGATTGCTGACAGCCTCGAGTAGGCACTCCTGCTGCCTGATGACATGCAATATTTCGTTGAGGGTAGCGATGAAGCCATCTCCATCAAGCTCAAATGGCATATTATTGCAGTAAACCCCTAACTCCTTCCCCCTTTTATATATCTATACATTACTTCTATTTTTTTTTTTCTAACTTAGCTTTTCTTTTCCTTTCTTTCAATTGTTTTGGTAGCCCACTCAAATGACCCACATATTAGAGGGATGGCTCAAGGGTGCCATGGAAAAGGCTGACAAGGAAAGGGCTCTCAAGGAGGTATCCGAGGCCAATTTATGGGATCAAGCTACCACGCTCGCAATTGTTGTGAGTAGAGTTGCGGAAGTTGAAAAGGCTTGCACAGTAGCTTAGAAGAGGGCGGCGGACCTGGAAGGGAAGATGGGTGATGTCGAGGTGAGGTTGGCTTAGGTCGAAAGTGTGATCACGGCCAGGGATAAGGAGGTGGCTGACCTGAGGATTGTTGTGGGGAAAAGTGAAACTAAATTCTACAATATAGGGTTTGCTGACGCCGAGAACTCTAGTGAGCCCATCATGCTTGAATCTCGGCGCTATGGATTTGAGGAGGGGTGGATGACTGCTTTAAATGCTCTAAGTTTCCTTGAGGACTCTCCTTTTAAGGACCCTGATCAAGTACCCTATCCTAAGGAGTTGCTTCCTCCTCCTTTCCAAACCCCTACTTAGAATGAAGAGGAAGATAACCTCAGTATGAAGGAGTTAGTTGAAGAAATTGACTCTTATGCCAAGGTGATTGAACTTGACATGCTGAGCAACCCCGTTACCACGGAAGGTCAAATGCCGCTATCCACCCTACCGAATCTCGATCCTTAGATGGCCAGTATGAGGGAGTTAGTTGAAGAAATTGACTCTTATGCCAAGGTGATTGAACTTGACATGCTGAGCAACCCCGTTACCGCGGAAGGTCAAATGCTGCCATCCACCCTACTGAATCTCGATCCTTAGATGGCCATAGACGTACCCCCCAATCCTTCTGAGCATACCCAGAACCCTGAAGCTTAAGACTTATTATTTTTTCCACTTTGTTCTTTTTTTCTTTTTTTAGTCATCGATGTTTGGTGCTTAAATTTAGCTTGACTCTTTTAGGTTTTTGTTAAATACAATGGGAATGGATATATTTATTTTGAATTAATTTGGATTGCTTTGCTTTTTCTTTTTTTAATTATTCTTTTATTAATCTTGACTCTCTTTAGATAAACCATGTAAACATTTCTCATATCTTAAAGCAATTCCAATCTTGTGTACTTATCGTGCATGTCTTCCCCCGAGGTCCATTTGGATTGGAATAGGGTAGAACAAGAAGGAAACTTCGGTTTTTATCCATTCACCAATTCTTGCTTTTGCATTTGGAAACTGTTTCTAAGGTTTCCACTTGGTTGGTGAATGGGTGTTATGCCGAGGTTAGATTTCTATCCTTAAAAAGATTTTTAATAAGGTTTCCACCTAGTTGGTGACCGGGTTCAAGCCGAGGCTCGATTTTTGTCATTGAGAGATTTTTAATAAGGTTTCCACATAGTCGGTGACTGAGGCTAGGTTTTTTTTCTTAGAAACTTTTGATAAGGTTTCCATCTAGTCGGTGACCGGGGTCAGGCTAAGGCTAGGTTTCTGTCCTTAGAAACTTTTGATAATATTTCCACCTAGTCAGTGACCAAGGTCAGGCCGAGGCTAGATTTCTGTCCTTAGAAACTTTTGATAAGGTTTCCACCTAGTTAGTGACGGGGTCAGGCCGAGGCTAGGTTTCTGCCCTTAGAAACTTTCGATATAATTTTTGAATAAAGGCCTATCATACTTTGCAAGTATACAATACCATTGATGTGGAGACAGTTAAGTACAACACTCTTTAAAGCTTTACATATTCAATGGTAATATCTTTTTAAGTTCTGCACATTCCATGATTGGAGAAGTGGTCTCTCTTCTAGATCTTCCAAGTGGTATGCCCCTACTCTAGCTATTGCGAAAACTCTGTACGACCCCTCCTAGTACGGCCCCTCTTTACCCTTTGACCGCAGTTGGGATATGATAGACCTAATTTGCTGTAAGAGAAAGCCCCAAAGTGGAAAGGTCTACTTGCTGGTATCCTTTATGGTTTCGGGATATTTAGATAGCAAGAGAGAACAAATTGCTCTCAGATTGGGAGAAATCAATGAAAGCAATGGATCAGACTCTGTCAAGGTGCTTTCACCCTCTTGTTCCTTGGAAGTAGCTTCTGTTAAATCTTCTTTCTCTTGGGAATTTTTGGCATACACCCGATTTGAATCCCCCCTTTCAATGTTAGACTCTATTTCTTCATTGGAAGTCATTTCTTGTACAACATCCTCTAGGGTTGAAGAAGTGACTCTTGCTTTAGGTTAAGCTTGAGGAACAGAGCTTGTAACCTGTCAAAGGTCAAAAATGGAGAAAGGAAGAAAAGTTACCTGTGTCCGGGGTTAAAAGAAAAAGTTACAAGAGTTAGTCACTATAAAGAAAAGAGTGTACCTTGGGCTTCTTGATAGAAGGGGTATTTGCATTCTTCTTTCTCTTAGTGCTTGAAAGTTTGGCTTTTGGAAGGGGCTTCAAAGTCAAATCTTCCTGAAAGATAGGTGGGACATCCACTAGTTGGGCACCACTCTCCCTAAAATTCCTAACACGTTCTCTAATGTCAGAACACCATGACTTAAACCTGGGTGAAGGCAGTCCATTTCTGGTGGGAGAAGTAAAGGGGATTTCAAGACTTGACACTAAAATCTTCTTCCTAATGCCCTACATAGCACCAAGTCCCCAGCACTAAATTCCCTCGATCTTACCCCTTTATCATACCTTTAAGCCATCTTTTGTTAATAGTTTACCAATCAAATAGTTGCCATCTCTTGGCGTTCTTCCAGCAGATCCAGCAGCTCCGTCATTAACTCATCGTTGGCAGCTGGAGAAAAGTCTGAGACTCTCATACTAGATAGGCTTATCTCCACAAGTATGACTGCCTCGGCTCCATAGGTCAGGGAATAAGGGGTTTTGCCAGTTGAACTTCGAGGCGTTGCTCGGTAAATCCATAGCATGCTTGGCCATTCCTCGGTCCACCAGCCCTTTACTCTCTCCAACCTCTTCTTTAACCCACTCACGATTGCCTTGTTCATTGTCTCGGCCTATCCATTACTCTACGAATACGTTGGGGTCGTGTACGTGCAAGTTAGATTTAAGCTTATATAGAGAAGTGAAATAAGTTATCTAATAGTACATCTACATGAGAAAGCTCAAAAAGATGTAAGTTTTGACATAACACTCAAACAAGAAAAAAAAAGTGATGATAGGACATGAAAAAGACATACATTTAAACAAGAAGAAGAAACTAATTGCTAAAAACACCAGATGTACGTGGAAAACCCTAAAGAAGGGACAAAAAACCACGGTTCGAGCAAGAAGGTAACATTCTTGCTTGGCTCTGCTTGTATTGTGTGAAAAGATTAGTTTAAAATTAGGTTGCCTTTCTTTCCTACCAACTCTTCACTTTTATTTCTAAAAATATCTAATTGTGTTCTTGCGCTAATAGCACAGCTACATGTATCTTTTATACTCTAAGGAATATGGCTGAATACAAGGATAGGTGTCAAGTCATCATTTTTTATTTTGGATCTTCTCACAGCTGTGATATTATCTGCTGACTAGGGGATAAGAACTACGCTGACGTGGCACTGGGACCCGTAGGTAGGTAGCTTTGCCACTGCTTGGGAGACAAGTCTTGAACATTGAGAGGGACATCAGGAGTACTGTGATTGGTACACATGTCTCTAAGGTGATTCATTGTGCATTAAACCAATAAGGGGTGTCCTCATAGCCTCTGACCTTAAAAAGTCACTATCTCCCTTTTTGTGAGTGCTTGAGTATTATGTCAGGTGTAAATCTTACTTCCTTCCCAATGCAGTCACGCCTTTAGCACGGACCAAGACAAGATCCCTTAGTCAACGCTTCCTCTCCCCTTGCTCATAGCCACTCCATGTGTAAGGTCAAGATTCAACCACTTATGCATTCCCCTATGCCTTAGTGGTGTTATGTACATTAGCCCTCTGACTGTCAATGGCGTTTAATGGTAAAGCACTTTGACAGTCACATTGTATTGGTATTAACTTAGTTTTCTCCCCATGCTGACATGTGTTAATTTTGAAAAGGTGTCTCCCTTTTTGAACCATTCTCGTTTGGTGGAAAAATATTAACTTCTCAAAGTATAAAAAGGAAAAGAAAATATTTCCCTTCCTTATTTTTCTCCTTTTCCCTTATCTTCTTCTTCTCCTTCTTTAACCCGAAACCTAGAGTTCTTCTCACACACAAAATCATGGGTGTAAAATGTGGTTTAAGATCTAGTTCTGCCAAATTTTCGGAGCCTTCCGCTTCAAAAGGCAGTAAACCCCTACTAGGAGGAGGTGAAAATCCTTCCATAGAAGAACAATGGATCATCCCTCCTTTCTTCAAAGATTACCTATTTGACAAAAGTCTTGATTGTGATTCAGCCCC